>NC_050096.1:305894363-306533363 GCF_902167145.1 Zea mays
AATATGTTGGAGGCAAACACAAGGGGTCAAAGACTTGTGTTTGGGTACCCAAGGTGCTTGTTTCTAATGTGAAAGGACCCAAGACCGTTTGGGTACCTAAGAACAAGGCCTAAATTTGTTTTGTAGGTTTATGCATCCGGGGGCTCAAGTTGGATAATTGACAGTGCGTGCACAAACCACATGACTGGGGAGAAAAGGATGTTCTCCTCCTACGAGAAAAACCATGATCCCCAACGAGCTATCACATTCGGGGATGGAAATCAAGGTTTGGTCAAAGGACTGGGTAAAATTGCTATATCTCCTGACCACTCTATTTCCAATGTTTTTCTTGTAGATTCTTTAGATTCCAATTTGCTTTCAGTTTCTCAATTATGCAAAATGGGCTACAATTGTCTTTTTACGGATATAGGTGTTACTGTCTTTAGAAGAAGTGATGATTCAGTAGCATTTAAGGGAGTGTTAGAGGGTCAGCTATACTTAGTTGATTTTAATAGAGCTGAACTCGACACTTGCTTAATTGCTAAGACTAACATGGGTTGGCTCTGGCATCGCCGACTAGCCCACGTTGGAATGAAGAATCTTCATAAGCTTCTAAAGGGAGAGCACATTTTGGGACTAACAAATGTTCATTTTGAGAAAGACAAGATTTGTAGCGCATGTCAAGCAGTGAAGCAAGTTGGTGTTCATCATCCATACAAGAACATCATGACGACCGACAGGCCACTTGAGCTACTCCACATGGACCTATTCGACCCGATAGCTTACATAAGCATCGGCGGGAGTAAGTATTGTCTAGTTATTGTGGATGATTATTCTCGCTTCACTTGGGTGTTCTTTTTGTAGGAAAAATCCCAAACCCAAGAGACCTTAAAGGGATTCTTGAGACGGGCTCAAAATGAGTTTGGCTTAAGGATCAAAAAGATTAGAAGCGACAACGGGACAGAGTACAAGAACTCACAAATCGAAGGCTTTCTTGAGGAGGAGGGCATCAACCATGAGTTCTCTTCTCCCTACACACCACAACAAAATGGTGTAGTGGAGAGGAAGAATAGAACTCTATTAGACATGGCGAGGACCATGCTTGATGAGTACAAGACTTCGGATCGGTTTTGGGCCGAGGCGGTCAACACCGCTTGCTACGCCATCAACCGGTTATATCTACATCGAATCCTCAAGAAGACATCTTATGAACTCCTAACCGGTAAAAAGCCCAATGTTTCATATTTTAGAGTCTTTGGTAGCAAATGCTTTATTCTTGTTAAAAGAGGTAGAAAATTTAAATTTTCTCCTAAGACTGTAGAAGGCTTTTTACTTGGTTATGATTCAAACACAAGGGCATATAGAGTCTTTAACAAGTCCACTGGACTAGTTGAAGTTTCTTGTGACATTGTGTTTGATGAGACTAACGGCTCTCAAGTAGAGCAAGTTGATCTTGATGAGCTAGATGATAAAGAGGCTCCGTGCGTCGCGCTAAGGAACATGTCCATTGGGGATGTGTGTCCTAAGGAATCCAAAGAGCCTCCACAAGCACAAGATCAACCATCTTCCTCCATACATGCATCTCCACCAACTCAAGATGAGGATCAAGCTCAAGAGGATGAAAATGAAGATCAAGAAGATGAGCCACCTCAAGAGGAGGACAATGATCAAGGGGAAGATGCCAAGGAAGATGATGAGAGTCCAAGACCGCCACACCCAAGAGTCCACCAAGCAATCCAACGAGATCACCCCGTGAACACCATCCTCGGCGATATTCATAAGGGGGTAACCACTCGATCTCGTGTTGCTCATTTTTGTGAACATTACTCTTTTGTTTCCTCTATTGAGCCACACAGGGTAGAGGAAGCACTTTAAGATTCGGATTGGGTGCTGACGATGCAAGAGGAGCTCAACAACTTCACGAGGAATGAGGTATGGCATCTTGTTCCACACGTCCTAACCAAAATGTTGTAGGAACCAAGTGGGTCTTCCGCAACAAGCAAGATGAGCATGGTGTGGTGACAAGGAATAAAGCCCGACTTGTGGCAAAAGGATATTCACAAGTCGAAGGTTTGGATTTCGGTGAAACCTATGCACCCGTAGCTAGGCTTGAGTCAATACGTATATTACTTGCCTATGCTACTTACCATGGCTTTAAGTTATATCAAATGGACATGAAGAGTGCCTTCCTCAATGGACCAATCAAGGAAGAGGTCTATGTTGAGCAACCTCCCGGCTTTGAAGATAGTGAGTACCTAACCATGTATATAAACTCTCTAAGACGCTTTATGGGCTTAAGCAAACCCCAAGAGCATGGTATGAATGCCTAAGAGATTTTCTTATCGCTAATGGCTTCAAAGTCGGAAAAGCCGATCCTACTCTCTTTACTAAAACAATTGCTAATGATTTGTTTGTATGCCAAATTTATGTTGATGATATTATATTTGGGTCTACTAACAAATCTCCTTGTGAAGAGTTCAGTAGGATAATGGTTCAAAAATTCAAGATGTCTATGATGGGGGAGTTGAAGTATTTCTTAGGATTTCAAGTGAAGCAACTCCAAGAGGGCACCTTTATTAGCCAAACGAAGTATATCCAAGACATACTCACCAAGTTTGGGATGAAGGATGCCAAGCCCATCAAGACACCCATGGGAACCAATGGGCATCTTGACCTCGACACGGGAGGTAAATCCGTAGATCAAAAGGTATACCGGTCGATGATAGGTTCTTTCCTCTATTTATGTGCTTCACGACCGGACATTATGCTTTCCGTATGCATGTGTGCAAGATTCCAAGCCGATCCTAAGGAAGTTCACCTTAGGGCCGTGAAACGAATCTTGAGATATTTAGTTTATACTCCTAAGTTTGGCCTTTGGTACCCCAGAGGATCCACTTTTGACTTAATTGGATATTCATATGCTGATTGGGCAGGGTGTAAGATTAATAGAAAGAGCACATCAGGGACTTGCCAGTTCTTGGGAAGATCTCTCGTGTCTTGGGCTTCAAAGAAGCAAAATTCTGTAGCTCTTTCTACCGCCGAAGCCGAGTATATTGCCGCAGGCCATTGTTGCGCGCAATTGCTTTGGATGAGGCAAACCCTTAGGGACTATGATTACAAGTTAACCAAAGTTCCTCTCCTATGTGATAATGAGAGTGCAATCTGCATGGCAGATAATCCCGTTGAGCACAACCACACTAAACACATAGCCATTCGGTATCACTTTTTGAGGGATCACCAACAACGGGGAGATATCGAGATTGCTTATATTAACACCAAAGAACAATTAGCTGATATCTTTACCAAGTCACTAGATGAGAAAACATTTACCAAAATAGGCATGAGCTAAATATTCTTGATTCTAGGAATTTTGATTGATATTTTGCACACATTGCTCATATATATACCTTTGATCAACTCTCTTTCATGTGCTATGACTAATATGGTTTTCAAGTGTATTTCATAATAAGTCATAGATTGAAAGGGAAATGGAGCCTTCGGCGAAGACAAGGCTTCCACTCCACTCCATCAAATTATTCATTCGTCGCCGACACTCCGTATCGCTCTCCAATTTGGTATAATCTTCACTCCTATATTATTTACCAAAGGGGGAGAAAGTTTGAACAAGGGCTTATATTTCACTCACAAGTATCCGTTTTTGGCAATTCATGCCAAAGGGGGAGAAAGTATTAGCCCAAAGCAAAAGAACCGCACCACCACCAATTTCAAAAATGTAGTCTTTCAAATTTGTGTTAAGAGAAGATTTTTCAATTGGTATCTTATTATTGATAAAATTTTCAAATTGGTACAACCCCTTTCAAAATTAATATCTAAAACACTCTTGAACACTAAGAGGAGGATTTCATTAAGGGGGGTTTGCTTAGTCAAAGGAAAAGCATTTGAAACAGGGGGAGAAAATTTCAAATCGTGAAAATGCTTCCCAAAATCTTATTCATATACCTTTGACTATTTGCAAAAGATTTTGAAAAAGAATTTCCAAAACATTGCAAAACAAAACAAGTGGTGCAAGCGTGGTCCAAAATTTTAAATAAGAAGAAAGCCATCCATGCATATCTAGTAGAAATAATTATTGGTTTCATTCCAAGCAACCTTTGAACTTACATTATGCAAAATAGTTCAATTATGCACTTATATATTTGCTTTGGTTTGTGTTGGCATCAATCACCAAAAAGGGGGAGATTGAAAGGGAAATAGGCTTACACCTTTTCCTAATTGATTTTGGTGGTCGAATTGCCCAACACAAATAATTGGACTAACTAGTTTGCTCTAGATTATAAGTTTTACAGGTGCCAAAGGTTCACAACAAACCAATAAAAAGACCAAGAAAGGGTTCAAACAATGAGAGCAAAAGACAACCTAAAGGCAGCCCTAGTCTGGCGCACCGGACTGTCCGGTGTGCCACCGGACAGTGTCCGGTGCACCAGGGAGTTCCAGTCTGAACTTTCCACCTTCGGGAATTCTGGGAGCCACTCCGCTATAATTCACCGGACTGTCCAGTGTAGCACCGGACTGTCCGGTGCACCATGCGGAGCAATGGCTCCAAGCGCCAACGGTCGTCTGCAACGGTACAGGAACAGTGAACAGTGTTCACTACGCGTGCAGAAGTCAGAGCAAGCGTCAGAAGGCACACCGGACAGTGAACAGTGACTGTTCGGTGCACCACCGGATAGTTCGGTGGCCCACATGTCAGAAGCTCCAACGGTCGGAACCCAATGGCCTGGTGACGTGGCTGGCGCACCGGACAGTGTCCGGTGGCGCACCGGACTGTCCGATGCGCCATACGACAGCAGCCTCCACCAACGACCATTTTGGTGGTTGGGGCTATAAATACCCCCAACCACCACACTTCAATGCATCCAAGTTTTCAGCCATCAAACCTCATACAAGAGCTCTAGACTTCATTCAAAGACACAATCAAAGAGATCAAATCCTCTCCCAAGTCCGGAATCACTCCAAACAAATTAGTGACTAGAGAGAGAGACATTTGTGTTCATTTGAGCTCTTGCGCTTGGATTGCTTTTCTTCTTCATTCTTTCTTGTTCCCAAGATCATTGTAATTAAAGCAAGAGACACCAATTGTGTGGTGGTCCTTGTGGGGACTTAGTGTCCCGTTTGATTGAGAAGAGAAGCTCACTCGGTCTAAGTGACCGTTTGAGAGAGGGAAAGGGTTGAAATAGACCCGGTCTTTGTGACCACCTCAACGGGGAGTAGGTTTGCAAGAACCAAACCTCGGTAAAACAAATCACCGTGTCATCCGCTCTTATTCGCTTGTGATTTGTTTTCGCCCTCTCTTTTGGACTTGTTTATATTTCTAACGCTAACCCCGGCTTGTAGACTTGTAGTTGTGCTAAAACATTATAAATTTCAGATTTGCCTATTCACCCCCCCCCCCCTCTAGGCGACTTTCAGTAGCCAAGCCTGTCCCCTCTGCTCGGACAGTGCGGTGTGCCACCGGACTAGTCCGGTGCCTTTGGCAACAGACCATTTTTTACCTTCTTTTATCTAATTATTCTCCATATCTTTTTGACTAACTTCGAGGATTCTCATATGACTTAGACAAACATATATAGTGACAATCCAGCTAGTCTAAGTCATGGTTCTTGGACTTTTTGTTCTCAATAACATAGAATCCTGATTTTGCTCAAGCTAGCTCCAAAAGAGCGAGTTTGCAAACCTGAGCTATCTGAAAAGGAAATGTGCCCATGCGCCATTTCTATACATATTTTGGTGATTAGATGCCCAACACATGGTTTTAGTTAATATGTGCAAAAAGGTTGAGAAGTGTAAAAACAAGAATCAATGTACGTTTCTAGACTTAGTAAATTGCTTTTGGATACTAACATATCTCTCTAAGTGCTAGGAACATTGCCAAGAAAACTGGAATCGGATTGGAGGACTTTTGGCTGAGTTCAACCAAACCAGCACCAGCCTATGGTGCACCGGACAGTGTCAGGTGCCTAGGCTGGCTCGGCGATGAACTCGTCGCTCTCGGGAAAAAGGGAAGGCACCACGGCTAAAAATCACCGGACTGTCTGGTGGTGCACCGGACTGTCCGGTGAGCCAACGGCGCCCGCATCCAACGGTCGGCAGCGCAGTCAGCGGGCGACGTGTGGCCCGCGCCAACGGTCAGTTGGTCACACCGGACTGTCCGGTGTGCACCGGACAGTGTCCGGTGCGCCAACGGGACCGTAGGTCCAACGGTCGGCTGCGCCAGATAATGAAGGAGATCAGGCACCAGACGATTACTGTTCATGTCCGGTGGTGCACCGGACTGTCCGGTGCGCCACCCGATAGAAGGCAAGAATTGCCTTCCAATTGGAACTTCAACGGCTCCTAGCTACCTTGGGGCTATAAAATGGATCCCTAGGCGCATGGAGCATAACACCAAGCATTCTCTAATCATTCTAAGATGCCTAGACTCTGCTGCCACGCATTCGAATCATTGTGTTAGAGATTTGAGCACCATTTGAGTTGTGAACTCCCTGTGCCGTGTTTTGTGCTCACGTCTTGGATTGTGTGTGTGTGTGTTTGCTGTGAATTGAGTCTTGCGTGTGTTGCTTTCCCTCCCTTATTCTTGTGCTTCTCTTGTGATTAAAGATTGTAAGGGCGAGAGGCTCCAATTTGTGGAGATTCCTCGCAAACGGGAAAAGACTGCAAAGGAAGGAAACCGTGGTACTCAAAGTTGATCATTGGATCACTTGAGAGGGATTGAGTGCAATCCTTGACCGAAGGAGGTCACCACAACGTGGAGTAGGCTTTGGCCAAACCACAGGATAAAATCACTTTGTCTCGTGTCCCTATTCACTGTGATTGTTTTTCTTCTAGATTTCTCACTTTAGCAACTTGGTTTTAATTGCACTAACGTCTTTAAACCAAGTTTGTGCTATTTAGTATTGAATTTTATAGAATCACCTATTCACCCCCTCTAGGTGCTCTCAATTAGTATCGAAGTCGTACTCTTCATTAAAGGGACTAACCGCCCGAAGAGATGGATCCTAAGGGCAAGGGGATGGTGATCAACAACAAGGAAAAGGAGTCCCTCCTCAACGAGCCAAGAGAGGACAAGCCCACTGACTCAGCCTCGAGTCACAATAAGAGGGATGGGAAGAAGAAGAGGCGCATCAAGAAGATTATCTACTACGACAGCGACACCTCCTCTTCTTCACCAAGGGATGACGACGATGAAGACTCTTCGTCGAAAAAGAAAACGGTTAATCAGAATTACTCCTTTGATTATCCTCGCATCCCTTACAATTCGAATGCTCATTTACTATCAATTCCACTTGGAAAACCCCACACTTTGATGGAGAGGATTATTCTTTTTGGAGTCATAAAATGCGTAGTCATTTATTCTCACTCCATCCTAGTATCTGGGAGATTGTAGAAAATGGAATGCATTTTGATAGTACTGACAACCCCGTATGCATAAATGAGCAAATTCATAAAAATACCCAAGCCACCACTGTCTTGCTAGCGTCTCTATGTAGGGATGAATACAACAAAGTGAGCGGCTTAGACAACGCTAAGCAAATCTGGGATACCCTCAAGATATCACATGAGGGAAATGATGCCACCATGATCACAAAAATGGAACTGGTGGAAGGCGAGCTGGGGAGATTTGCGATGATAAGGGGAGAAGAGCCAACACAGACATACAATAGGCTCAAGACCCTTATCAACAAAATCCGAAGCTACGGGAGTACAAGATGGACAGGTCATGATGCCGTCCGACTCATGCTCAGGTCATTCACTGTTATTCATCCTCATCTTGTAAACCTTATTCGTGAAAACCCCAGGTACACCAAGATGACGCCCGTGAAAATCCTCGAAAAATTCGTGAGCGGGCGCATGATGGTGAAAGAAGCACGATATGTGGACGATGCCTTGAATGGTCCACTTCCTGTCTACGAGCCACAACATGTTGCTCTCAAGGCAACCAGCAGCAGGGAGGCGCTACCTAGCAAGGTAGCACAAGTGGAGGTTGTCGGGCTCAATGAGGATGAGATGGCGCTCATCATCAAACGCTTCAAGACCGCACTAAAAGGACGCAAGGAGTACCCCAACAAGAACAAGTCAAAGGGAAAACACTCATGCTTCAAATGCGGTAAGACTGGTCACTTTATTGCACAATGCCCCGATAACAATAATGACCAGGCACAAGAGAAGCATGGGAAGAGGGAAAAGAAGAAAAACTACAGGAAGGCCAAAGGCGAGGCGCACATCGAGAAGGAATATGACTCCGACTGTTCCTCATCCGACTCCGAAGATTAAGGACTAGCTGTAACACCCTGAATTTGGAGGTATAAAATTTATTTTCTAATATCCACCAAATTCAGGTGTTACCCTCTTCTTCACTTGTTTTTCTTCTATCTTTGTTGTTTCTAAATAATGGACATTAACTTTATTATATATATATATATATATGAATTTTTGGCGTAGTAAAATAAAATCCTGGAGAAACTTTGATTGTTGCATTTATGTCGTTGCATAGTGTTTATGAGTGCAAAGGTTTTTTCAAACTAAATCGAATTATCTTGATGATGTTTCCGAACTTTTTTCGGAACCTTCGAAATGTTTCTTCGAGTATTAAAATATGAATTTTAGTTGTTCTAATATTAATTAAATACCCAAAATTTAGTATTTGCGAAAAACTACAAAATCTTGGAAGCGCGATAATATATATATATATATATATATATATATATATATATATTTCCTCCTCTCGTCGAACCTGTTCCAGATCTCGTACCCTTTTTTCGCGAGATCACCGAACCGCGTTTTCTCGCGAACGGCATGTTGCTCGCGTAGACTATCCTCGTTATTTTGGGTCGCAGACCAGCTCTGACCGTCTTCGTCTAATTTTATCTAACCCGCCTAAGTCAATCTGTCTTACACTATCTCGCACAATTGTCTTTTTCACTCGGTCGCGGTCACCTCATTTTGCCTCGCCCCGTCGCGCAACGCCCCGCGCGTCGTGCGCGCAACCGCCCTGCCGCACCCCTCCTTTATATATATATGCACACATCCCTCCTCGCCCCCTACAGACCCCCATACCCGCGCTGCTCTCCTGGCGCGATAGTTCTCCGGCGCGGCGGCCCACCAGCCGTGGCCACACGTCCGGCCCCCGCCTCGTCCCATTATGCGAGCGCCTCGCCCCTAACCAAGCCCGCACGCCAGCTTGCAGGCACGTTGGCTGGTGCTGCCCACGACCGGCGGCTGGGCCTGTCCTGCGTGTGACCCGCTTCCAGCTAGCGCACGATCCGCGCCCTAGCCCCGTGGAGCAACCTCCGCGTGCACTACCGGAATCCGGGCATTTGCCGAGTGCCGGAGTCTTTGCCGAGTGATTTTTATCGGGCACTCGGCAAAGAATACTTTGTCGAGTGCTGCCCTCGGCAAAGTCCTACGCTCGGTAACGAGCCAGTTTACCGAGCGCAGGGCACTCGGCACAGCGAAGCACTCGGCAAAGAGCTCTTTGCCGAGAGGCAAACACTCGGCAAAGGGCCGTTAGCGGCCGTCTGCAGCTGACGGCCGTTAGTCTTTGCCGAGGGCCAAAAGCAGACACTCGGCAAAGCAGATTCTTTGCCGAGTGTCAAATAACTGGCACTCGGCAAAGGAGGTCTTTACCGAGTGTCTTCTGTGGACACTCGACAAAGCATATTTATTTTATTTTTTTATTTTGGTCACCAAACTTTTTGTGGTATGTTCCTACACTATGTAGACATATATGTACTATTTTCGGACAATTATAACTGTGTTTTCAATAGCTAGTAGATTTAGTTCGTTTATTTGGATTTCTTCGGAAAATTCAGATTTGATCTTCAGGCCACTCGAAACTTGGAAAACAATGCATGCAAAAATGATATTCATGCTACTTAGCATAAGTTACGATCGATTTCAGGAGCGGACCGGAAACTTCGAGCACCATGCTCACTCAACATGGTCGTGAACTTGCCATCCAGGTGTTTAAAAATTGTATAAAACACACACAAAGTCAGAAAATCATGAAACATGTCCACGTGTCATGATATCATATGTAGAGGCTATGATAAAAATTTGAAAAAATTTCGAGAAAGCTGTGACGCACTATGTGTACAAACCTAAGAGATCCACATTGAAACTCTATGATTTCATGTGTAGTTCTCTTAGGTTTCTACACATACTGTCTCACAACTTTCTCCAAATATTCTAAATTTTTTATCACAGCCTCTACATGTGATATTATGACACGTGGACAAGTTTCATGATTTTCTGAGTTTGTTCGTGTTTTATAAAAATTTTAAACAACTGGATGGCAAGTTCACGGTCATGTTGAGTGAGCATGGTGCTCGAAGTTTCCGGTCCGCTCCTGAAATCGATCGTAACTTGTGCTAAGTAGCATGGATATCATTTTTGCATGCACGGTTTTCCAAGTTTCGAGTGATATCATTTTCCGAAGAAATCCAAATAAACGAACTAAATCTACTAGCTATTGAGAACACAGTTATAATTGTCCCAAAATGGTACATGTAGGTCTACATAGTGTAGGAACACACCACAAAAAATTTGGTTGGGAAAATAAAAAAATACAAATGTACTTTGCCGAGTGTCAGCTGGTTGACACTCGGCAAAGTAGGCTTTGCCGAGTGTCAGCTGGGTGGCACTCGACAAAGAATAGTGAAAGAATCTTTGTCGAGTGTCGCCTAAGGGACACTCGGCAAAGACTGCTTTGCCGAGTGCCAGCGATCTGGCACTCGGCAAATCGTATTTTAAAATTAAAAAAATCTTTGCCGAGTGCCAGATCACGGGCACTCGACAAAGCACGCGTACATACCAACTGTCAGTGCTTTCTTTCTCATTCTCTCACTCTACTCACGCGCCGCCGTGACCTCGCCCTCGCGCCCGCGCCGCCGTGCCCCTCGCCCACCGTGCCTGCCGTGCCCCTCACCCACGCCCGCAGCGCTCGCTGTGCCCGCGCCCGCCGTGCCCCTCACCCACCGCGCCCGCGCCGCCGTGCCCCTCACCCTCGCCCGCCGCGCTCGCCATGCCCTCGCCCGCACCGCCGTGCCCCTCGCCCGCGCCTGTCGTGCCCCTCGCCGTGCCCCTCGCCCATGCCCGCCGCGCCCCCCGTCGTTCCCCCGCCCACCGCCCCGTCGTTCCCCCGCCGTGCCCTCGCCCGCCCGGCGCCTTGCCCGCGACCAAACCTCCAAGGTGATTGCTTGCTTTATGTTCTACGTGTATGATTTATATGAAATGATTAGTTTTAATATTGAGTTAATTATATACGTGTATGATTAGGTTAATATGTAGTATTGTTGATTGCCGGCCATTGTGTCGTTGAATTATGTGTGGATGTCAGCCATCGTGCTGATAGTTTTATTTGCAGGATTTCGAAACCTCCCCGTGCAGGGGAGGTGCTGCCGAAATTTTCTATTGCTAGGCTTCTGTTAGAGGATGTAGGACCGTGAGTGGATGTACACGGGCCATAGAGGAAGGAACGATATCACCACTGAATGGATTAGAAAGACCGATGATTTTGTGGAACGGGCATATGACGAAGCTGCTAAAGGAGCGAGTCTAGTCCCATGCCCGTGCAGCAAATGTGCCAACCGAAAAAGAAAACCAAAGAAGGCCATGGTAGAACATATTTGAAAGAATGAATTTACGTCGGGCTATACTCGATGGATATTTCATGGTGAAGCGCATCGTACGAGAGAGGAAGTGTTGAGACAACGTGTTGAGGATTATGACGCGGATGCGGGGGTAGCGGATATGTTGAACGACTATCAGGAGGCACAGTACACGGGAGGATGTATGGATGACGAGCCAGAGTCGACTGCAAAGGCGTTCTACGACATGTTCGACACGGCACAGAAGCCCCTTCACGGGCAGACAAAGGTTTCTCAACTGGATGCCATTGGGTGTGTAATGGCGTTCAAGTCGCAATACAACATGAGTAGATACGCATTCGATGGCTTGTTGACGGTTATTGGGAGCCTGCTTCCGGATGATCACGTTCTGCCAAAGAGCATGTACGAGGCACAGAAACTCCTTCGTGCACTCAAGATGACGTATGAGCAGATTCATGCTTGTCCGAAGGGTTGCGTGCTATTTAGGAAAGAATACGCGGAGGCAAAGTACTGTCCCAAGTGTAAATCGTCTAGGTTCATGGAGGTAGACTCTGGTGATGGACAGAAGAGGCAGCTCGACATCCCCTTGACAACGACACCTTCCGTTCGTACCGAGGATCCAGCGTCTGTACATGACAGAGGAATCCGCGAAACAGATGACATGGCACAAAAATGGAAAACGATATAATCCTGACAAGATGGTGCACGCATCCGATGGTGAAGCATGGAAACACTTTGATGTCATTCACCATGAGAAAGCCGAAGAGGCTCGTAATGTACATGTTGCGTTGGCCACAAATGGGTTCAATCCCTATGGAATGAGTGCTGCCTCATACACATGTTGGCCCGTGTTTGTTATCCCAATCAATCTCCCCCCTAGTGTGTGCTTTCAAAGACAGAATATATTCGTGTCGTTGATAATTCCCGGACATCCGGGGAATAAAATGGGTGTGTACATGAAGCCTTTGATCGATGAATTGGTACGTGCCTGGGAGGAAGGGATATGGACGTATGACCGAGCTACGAAGACAAACTTCAAAATGCATGTTTGGTACCAGTACTCCATGCATGACTTACCAGCGTATGGGTTATTCTGCGCCTGGTGTGTTCACGGTAAGTTCCCATGCCCAGTTTGCAAGGAAGCTCTCAGGTTCATTTAGTTGAAAAAGGGTGGAAAAATATTCGTCCTTCGATAAACATCAACAATTTCTCCCTCCTGACCATCCATTCCGCCTAGACATCAAAAACTTTACGAAAGGTGTCGTAGTGACAGACCGCCCACCTGCAACGATGACTGGTGCCGAAATTCGTCAATAGATAGATGGGCTCGTGGCCAATACAGAAGGTGGTTTTGTGGGATTTGGTGAGCAGCATATGTGGACACATAAGTCTGGCTTGACTCGGCTCCCCTATTTTGACGACCTGCTCCTTCCACACAACATTGACGTGATGCACACTGAAAAGAATGTTGCCGAGGCATTGTGGGCAACAATTATGGACATTCCTGATAAGGCAAAGGATAACGTGAAGGCAAGAGTGGATCTGGCAGCGTTATGTGATTGACCAAACCTAGAGATGAAGCCGCCAAGTGGTGGAAAGACGTGGAGAAGGCCTAAGGCCGATTTCGTCCTAAGCAGGGCCCAGAGGAAGGAAGTACTTCGGTGGATCAAGATGTTGATGTTCCATGATGGGTATGCAGCTAACCTGAGTAGGGGGGTGAACTTATCTACTATGCGAGTCTTAGGGATGAAGAGTCATGACTTCCACATATGGATTGAACGGATTCTTCCTGCGATGGCTCGAGGTTATGTCCCTGAGCATGTCTGGCTAGCGCTTTCAGAGTTGAGCTATTTCTTCCGTTAGCTTTGTGCAAAAGAGTTATCTCGGACCGTGGTTGCAGACTTGGAAAGATTGGCACCTGTGTTACTGTGTAAGCTTGAGAAGATATTTCCACCCGGCTTCTTCAATCCAATGCAGCATTTGATTCTTCATCTCCCCTATGAGGCACGAATGGGGGGGCCCGTGCAGGGACGTTGGTGCTATCCAATCGAAAGATGTCTAAAGACTATTCGAAAGAAATGTAGAAATAAATGCAAAATCGAGGCTTCCATTGCAGAGGCATACATTCTAGAGGAGGTCTCAAACTTCACAACAACTTATTATGGTGATAAACTACCGAGCGTGCATAATCCACCCCCTCGTTACAATGATGGCGACAATGAATCGAACCTTAGCATATTACGAGGCCAACTCAGAAGCGCAAGTGGCTCGACCACCAAGACCCTGACACATGAAGAGTGGCGACATATCATGCTATATGTATTGACCAACCTTGAAGAGGTGACACCATACATGGAACAATTTCTTCTTGAATTCTGGCGTCGGTCAAGGGACCCCACTCCATAGGAATATGACACTCTTCTTAGAAAGGCTGCGAGAAATGGGTTGCCCGATTTCATTTCCTGGTTCAAACGTAAGGTACATGCTTAGTTTGTAAAAGAGATACGTCTTTGAAGTCAACTTAGCGTCTTTTAACTTGCGAATACTTGCAGGGCCAAAGAGATCCGTCTATGAGTGCCGAGTTGAGACAAGTAGCCAATGGCTTTGCTTATAGGGTTAAGAAATATTCTGGGTATGACGTCAATGGATACCGTTTTCGCACAACAAACTACGACAAAAGTCGGCCTAATCGAAAAACAACGTGTTCTGGAGTCTTTACGCTCGGCCTTGACAATGTCGATTATTTTGGATGAATCGAAGAAATATATGAGCTCAATTTTTATGGTTCTAAACCTCTTACTCCAGTGATATTCAAATGTCATTGGTTTGACCCTCAAGTGACGAGACGGACACATTCTAATCTTGGGATAGTCGAAATTCGACAAGCTTCCACCTTAGCAGGAGACGATGTCTATATCATGGCCAACAGGCCACACAAGTGTATTATCTCTCATATGCGTGCCAAACGAAAGAACATCTTAAGGGTTGGGATGTTGTGTATAAGGTATCGCCACACGGGAGGTTACCTGTTCCTAACGATGAAGATTACAACTTAGACCCGGACACATATGATGGAGAGTTCTTCCAAGAAGATGGGCTAGAAGGGCGATTTGAGATAGACTTAACCGAAGCTATTAGAATGGACATAGATATTGAAATGGTTGTTGATGAGGAGGATGATGAGGTGCAAAATGGTAATGACTTAGTAATCCTTGAAGGCAATGACATTAATGACGAGGTTGTGTCTTCTGATGGTGTTGAGATTGAAATGGTTGATAGTGATGATGAGAGTTATGATCCGGCTAACCCCGACACATATGAAGATTATTTTTAATCGATGTAATGCTATATGATTTTTTATTTCGCACCTGTTTTTAAATATATCTTTTTATATGCGCTTATTTGTTTACTCTTAATTGCAGATTTTTGGACAAATATGGTCAACGGTAATTGACTGAGTAGGAGGAGGAGGGGGAGGAGGAGTAGGACGGCGGACGAGGCAGACCAGCAGCAGGCGGCGCAGCAGGACAACCTTGTCCAGCAGCAGGCGGCGCCTCAGGTCGACGACGACCAGCAGTAGGACGCCTCAGGTTCTGGCGGCTCAAGTTCAAGGAGCATCTACCTGCGATGTGTCACACCCGGTTTCAGAAGGCAAACCGAATGCGAACTATGTACGTGCCAGGATCAGAATTCACGTACACAACGATTACATAAATGAACATCATCGCACAGTGCTCGAATAATAACATAAAAGAGTATTAACTTATTACATCACAGAGTCAGAGACATCCACATAGTCATCAACTTAACGGGTAAATCAAAGTGCTAAGCGAAACGCAGTAAAGATAGGGCCTTCACAGGCAGCTAACTGGGGGTTGCCGCCAACCCACACCTAGAACTCGTCGTAGTCTTGGAACTCCTGGAAGTCTCCTTCCACGGCTTCGTCTTCTCCTGAGCAGTGGTTGCAATGTGGACAACCTGGTGTTTTGTGGTAAAGCAAGGATGAGTACACATCAACGTACTCAGCAAGTGCCCCGTTTGGCTGAAGTGGACTAGCTTTTATGTGGGGTTAGGCTCAAGCAGTTGCTTTTAGTTGTCAAGTATTTATTGTTAGTAGAAGCCAGGTTTTATCATAAAATCCAAGTTATAATCCCAAAAAGTACCTCCTCAGAGAGGAAATACTAGAACACATAATTAAAGTCACCATCATTAACCATCATCATTAAAGTCATCATCTGAGGTGTATTCCGAGTATCTCTAATCAAAGAGGATCCCAAGGCTGCTCTTAATCGTGAGCACGGCTGATATATAAGTTTCATTACCCTCTACAGAGGTCGCACACTTTACCCATGAGCCGTGATTCCCGTTTTGCCCGGGGATCATGACTCCCCATTGATCACTTCCTAGGTGGTCCGGCAGGGTATCACTACGTAGCTTTTACAAAGATTCCCTAGAGGTCATAGCCGCCCATTAGGTTTCTCCAGTTTGATAAACACAGTACCCCTCCCCGCAGTAGGGTGACTAACAAAAGCAAAACGGAAGAACCTCGGCACCCAGCCTCGGCAGAGCAAGCACTGTGCCTGGACCCCATTAACGGCACGACAGCGAAGCAACTACACCTCTAGTTCCTCTAATTAATCAGCTAAGGGCATCCCATTTCACCCTCATGGTTGCACTGTTATCCCGGGTGGTCTCTCAACGAACAGGTCCTTACGGAGAGGTACTCGGGAAACAGCCCGAGTCCCCTTAAATGCCACAAGTATATCATCATATCCAGAATAAAATCATAGTATCATCATTGTATCTCATCATGTTCATTGATTAAAGTAAAGCGCTAGCATGTAGCTAACCATAGTAACCCAAAAGGTAAATCAAGGACAAGGTAAATAGAAAGCTAGTAAATCCTTAGGTTTCAATTAAGTAGTGCAGGACAATGAATTATAAATAGATAGGACATAATGGGTCAGAGGACACTTGCCTTCACCAAACAGATGCTCAGGGTCTTCAAACTTGTAGAACTCGAAGAGCCTGATCACTTGGTCGCCAACGCTTGATCTTCGATTCCTCGAAGCGCGGAAACAAATCGCGATCTAATCGCAACGTGAAGCGAAGACGAACCAGTACAAGCAAAGAAACATATATATGCATAAGAACATTACACCATACACGATAAAACATTATAAAAATGTGTAGAATAAAATAGAGCTCGCTTCTACGGCCACACGAGGGAAAGAAACGCGTCGGTCGGAGATACAGTCGACAAGTTATCGCGTTAACGCTAAACGAATACGAACTAGAACATTTAATTCGGTGTTATCAAATATAAATTATAACTACTATTTAATTAAAGCGAGGGATTCTAAGCGAGGCGAATTTACGATGCGCGAAACAATACAGCAGCGTGCAGACGACGCGCAGACACGTGCGACATAGTAAACGAACGATGCACAAGACAGTGCGCGCGAACGACACGCGAACCAGCACGCCACCGCGTGCGGGACAGCACGCGCGACAGACGAGGAAATCTAAATAGGTGACGCGTTTATACTAAACAAATATTAAATAATTACAAAGCAGTTATGTTAATACTGGTCATATTAATATTTATTATAAAAGCGTAGTTAAACACTACATATTTAATCTAATTGAAATATTAGTCTAATAAATATTAGTCGAGCAAACTTTAAGTTAATTATCTAAAATATGTGACATGATGAATTAACGTTATTAACATGAGTGTTTATAAGCGAAAACAATTTATTATCACGTGCAGACACTGCGCGACAAACGTGAACGACGCGTGACAACGCGTGCAAATAGCACGAGCGACACGCGTGAACGACAAACGACGACGCGCGCGAAACAGCATTGCGGCACGCACAATGTGCGCGCACAGCATGACGTCGCGCACGAACGACACGCACAACACGCAAGAGCGCGCAACACACGTGAAACCACATGTGCGACACGCGCGAACGACACGTGACAACGCACGCGACAACACGCGGGACAGCACGCGACACGCCAAACAACACGCACGACAACGCGCGACACACGTGAGTTAACGCGACTACGTGCGCGAACATCACGATGACGCGCAAACGATGCCGCACGCGAACACAACGAACAATTAATTAATTTAAAGTATTTAAGCTGGTATTAATCAAGTTAATTGACATTTATATTTACAAAAGGACGAATTAAAACTATAAACTCGTTCTAATTGAATTGTTATTTTAAATAACTAACAACTTGTCGGGGACCATAATTAGGGGTACCCCCAAGACTCCTAATCTCAGCTGGTAACCCCCATCAGCACAAAGCTGCAAAGGCCTGATGGGTGCGATTAAGTCAAGGCTCGGTCCACTCAAGGACACGATCTCGCCTCGCCCGAGCCCAGCCTCGGGCAAGGGCAGCTGACCCTGGAGGATCTACGTCTCGCCCGAGGGCCCCCTCAAGTAACGGACACACCTTCGGCTCGCCCGAGGCCCGATCTTCGCCAAGAAGCAACCTTGGCCAATTTGCCACGACGACCGACCGTATCGCAGGAGCATTTCATGCAAAGATGGCCTCACACCTTATCCTGACGCGCGCCCTTCAGTCGACAGAGCCGAAGTGACCGCAGTCACTTCGCCGCTCCACTCACCGGCCTGACAAGAGGACAGCGCCGCCTGCGCCGCTCCGACTGCTGTGCCACTCGACAGAGTGAGGCTTACATCAGCCAAGTCCGACCTCGGGCGCCATAGGAACGACGAACTCTGCCTCGCCCGACCCCAGGGCTCGGACTCGGCCCCGGAAGACGACGAACTCCGCCTCGCCCGACCCCAGGGCTCGGACTTGGCCTCGGCCCCGGAAGACGACGAACTCCACCTCGCCCGACCCCAGGGCTCGGACTCGACCTCGGAGGAGCCTCCGCCTCGCCCTACCCAGGGCTCGGACCGACCACGTCATAGAAGGGGCCATCATTACCCTACCCCTAGCTAGCTCTGGCTACGGGGAACAAGACCGGCGTCCCATCTGGCTCGCCCCAGTAAAACAAATAATGAAGGAGCCCTGCATGCTCCATGACGATGGCGGCTCTCAGCCCCCTTACGGAAGCAAGGAGACGTCAGCAAGGACTCGACAGCCCCGACAGCTGTCCTTCCGCAAGGCTCCAGCGCTCCTCCGGCAGCCACGACATCACACGAACAGGGTGCCAAAACCTCTCCGGCTGCCACGACGGCATGTACTTAGGGCACTAGCTCCTCTCTGCTAGACACGTTAGCACGCTGCTACATCTCCCATTGTACACCTGGACCCTCTCCTTACGCCTATAAAAGGAAGGTCCAGGGCCCTCTTACAGGGGGTTGGCCGCGCGGGGAGGGCGGGACGACGCGCGCGTAAGCCTCTCGCTCCCTCCCACGCGGACTCTTGTAACCCCCTACTGCAAGCGCACCCGACCTGGGCGCGGGACAAACACGAAGGTCGCGGGTTTCCCCTTTTACACCTGTCTCCCTCCGGCTTTCCCCCCTTCGCGCTCCGTCTCGCGCCGACCCATCTGGGCTGGGGCACGCGGCGACAATTTACTCGTCGGTCCAGGGACCCCCCCGGGTCGAAACGCCGACAGTTGGCGCGCCAGGTAGGGGCCTGCTGCGTGTTGACGAACAACTTACCGTCAAGCTCCAGATGGGCAGTCTCCAGCAACCTTTCTAGCCCGGGACGATGCTCCGTTTCGAGAGTCTTGAGTTCATGTCCCTCGACGGCAGCTACGACATGATACTCCTTCCCCCGCCGCGCGACAGCGACAATGGCGGCCGACAACCCGCCCGCCGGCGGCGAAATCGACGACGTCTTCCCCACGTGGCGGAAGAACAACATTCGGGTTTGTCCTGTCGCCTCCCCCGCCGGCGAAGGAGGAGGCGGGGCAACCAAGGCCAAGCAGGAGGCGGCACCTCGTCGGCTGTCGAGCGAGTCGACGGCGCCGGCGCCCCAACGGGGGACACGTCGGGCATCGACTTCGCGTCTGAGACAAAGACGAGCGTCGTCTCCCCGCAACACGCCAACTCCAAGCGAACGGACGACGCCAGCACGCTCGCAAAAGACTTGCTGGGCATCACCCTCGTACCTAAGACGACGGTGCAGTCTGCCCCTGACGTGACTTCGTCACCGCCCGTCGACCAAGAGGTACCGACCGATTCCCATCTCGTGCCTTTTGGATTCAGCCTCGACCCACCAAGCGACTTCGCTTCGGTGGACGCTTTCATAGAGGCGAGTCCAAACCCCTCCGGGGTACGGTATGCGGTCACCCTAGGACCGACTGACAACCGTCTCGACCTACGGGCCCTCGGGTTCCGAGGAAGATGACGAGCCCGACTTTTGTTGGGACTTCTCCGGACTTGGTAACCCCAGTGCCATGCGGGATTTCATGACTGCATGCGACTACTGCCTCTCCGATTGTTCCGACGGTAGCCGCAGCTTCGGCGACGAGGACTGCGGCCCAAGTCGTGAATGTTTCCACGTCGATCTAGGGGTCCCGGCGAAGGCAACCATCTTGGTATACCGGAGAACGGTGATCCCCCTAGGCCTGCGCCTCGCGTTGACATCCTTCAGGAGCTAGCTGTGGTCCCAGTCCCTGCGGGGAGTCAGGACTCACAACTCGAGCAAATCCGCGAGATGCAGGCCAGGCTCGATGAGGGAGCAGGACCACTTGTGCCGTTCCGCCGGGACATCGGGTAGGAATGGGCAGGCCAACCTCCGGCCGGAGAAGCGCGTCATCTACCCCAGGGCATCTAGCACGCATCGCCGACGATGTTAGGGCAAGGCCGCCACCGGCTTCCAGTGGGGTCGGCCAGAACCTGGCTGCAGCGGCAATACTTCTCCGCGCGATGCCGGAGCCATCAACCACTGAGGGGCGGCGTATCCAGGGAGAGCTCAAGAATCTCCTGGAGGATGCCGCGGTCTGACGGGCCAAAAGCTCTGCCTCCCGAAGGCAGGGGTACCCCTCGGAACATCGCGCCGCGACTTCCCAATTCATGCGGGAAGCCTCGGTCCACACCGGGCGCACGCGCAACACAGCGCCTGCGGCCCCGGGTCGCCTCGACAACGAGCACCATCATCGCAACCGTCGAGCCCACCTCGACGAGAAGGTGCGCCGAGGCTACCACCCCAAGCGTGGGGGACGCTACGACAGCGGGGAAGATCGGAGTCCCTCGCCCGAACCACCCGGTCCACAGGCTTTCAGCCGGGCTATACGACGAGCGCCGTTCCCGACCCGGTTCTGAACCCCGACTACTATCACAAAGTACTCGGGGGAGACAAGGCCGGAACTGTGGCTCGTGGACTACCGGCTGGCCTGCCACCTGGGTGGAACGGACGATGACAACCTCATCATCCGCAACCTCCCCCTGTTCCTCTCCGACACCGCTCGAGCCTGGCTGGAGCACCTGCCTCCGGGGCAGATCTCCAACTGGGACGACCTGGTCCAAGCCTTCGTCGACAACTTCCAGGGCACGTACGTGCGCCCTGGGAATTCCTGGGATCTCCGAAGCTGCCGCCAGCAGCCGGGAGAGTCTCTCCGGGACTACATCCGGCGATTCTCGAAGCAGCGCACCGAGCTGCCCAACGTCACCGACTCGGATGTCATCGGCGCGTTCCTCGCCGGCACCACCTGCCATGACCTGGTGAGCAAGCTGGGTCGCAAGACCCCCACCAGGGCGAGCGAGCTGATGGACATCGCCACCAAGTTCGCCTCTGGCCAGGAGGCGGTTGAGGCCATCTTCCGGAAGGATAAGCATCCCCAGGGCCGCCAGCCGGAAGATGTCCCTGAGGCGTCCACTCAGCGCGACACCAAGAAGAAAGGCAAGAAGAAGTCGCACGCGAAACGCGACGCCGCCGACGCGGACCTTGTCGCTGCCGTTGAGTACAAGAACCCTCGAAAACCTCCCGGAGGCGCCAATCTCTTTGACAAGATGCTCAAGGAGCCGTGCCCCTATCATCAGGGGCCCGTCAAGCACACCCTTGAGGAGTGCGCCATGCTTCGGCGCCACTTTCACAAGGTTGGGCCACCTGCGGAGGGTGGCAGGGCCCGCGACGACGATAAGAAGGAAGATCACAAGGCAGGGGAGTTCCCCGAGGTCCACGACTGCTTCATGATCTATGGTGGGCAAGTGGCGAACGCCTCAGCTCAGCACCGCAAGCAAGAGCGTCGGGAGGTCTGCTCGGTAAAGGTGGCAGCGCCAGTCTACCTAGACTGGTCCGACAAGCCCATCACCTTCGACCAGGGCGACCACCCCGACCGCGTGCCGAGCCCGGGGAAATACCCGCTCGTTGTCGACCCCGTCATCGGCAACGTCAGGCTCACCAAGGTCCTCATGGACGGAGGCAACAGCCTCAACATCATCTACGCCGAGACCCTCGGGCTCCTGCAGATTGATTTGTCCTCGGTCCGGGCGGGCGCGACGCCTTTCCATGGGATCATCCCCGGGAAACGTGTCCAGCCCCTCGGACAACTCGATCTACCCGTCTGCTTCGGGACTCCGTCCAACTTCCGAAGGGAAACCCTCACGTTCGAGGTGGTCGGGTTCCGAGGAACCTACCACACAGTGTTGGGGAGGCCATGCTACGCCAAGTTCATGGTCGTCCCCAACTACACCTACCTCAAGCTCAAGATGCTGGGCCCCAACGGGGTCATCACCATCGGCCCCACGTACCGACACGCATACGAATGCGACGTGGAGTGTGTGGAGTACGCCGAGGCCCTCGCCGAATCCGAGGCCCTCATCGCCGACCTGGAGAGCCTCTCCAAGGAGGCGCCAGACGTGAAGCGCCATGCCGGCAACTTCGAGCCAGCGGAGACGGTTAAGTCTGTCCCTCTCGACCCCAGCAACGACGCCTCCAAGCAGATCCGGATTGGCTCCAAGCTCGATCCCAAATAGGAAGCAGTGCTCGTCGACTTTCTCCGTGCAAACACCGACGTTTTCGCGTGGAGTCCCTCGGACATTCCCGGCATACCAAGGGATGTCGCCGAGCACTCGCTGGATATCCGAGCTGGAGCCCAACCCGTGAAGCAGCCTCTGCGCCGATTCGACGAAGAAAAGCGCAGAGCCATAGGCGAGGGGATCCACAAGCTAATGGCGGCAGGGTTCATCAAAGAGGTATTCCATCCCGAATGGCTTGCCAACCCTGTGCTTGTGAGAAAGAAAGGAGGGAAATGGCGGATGTGTGTAGACTACACTGGTCTAAACAAAACATGTCCAAAAGTTCCGTACCCTCTGCCTCGCATCGATCAAATCGTGGATTCCACTGCTGGGTGCGAAACCCTGTCTTTCCTCGATGCCTACTCAAGGTATCACCAAATCAGGATGAAAGAGTCCGCCCAGCTCGCGACTTCTTTCATCACACCTTTCGGCATGTACTGCTACGTTACCATGCCATTTGGTTTGAGGAATGCGGGTGCGACATACCAAAGGTGCATGAACCACGTGTTCGGCGAACACATTGGTCGAACGGTCGAGGCCTACGTCGATGACATCGTAGTCAAGACGAGGAAAGCCTCCGACCTCCTTTCCTACCTTGAAACGACATTCTGGTGTCTCAAGGCGAAAGGCGTAAAAATCAATCCTGAGAAGTGCGTCTTCAGAGTCCCCCGAGGCATGCTCTTGGGGTTCATCGTCTCCGAGCGGGGCATCGAGGCCAACCCGGAGAAAATCGCGGCCATCACCAACATGGGGCCCATCAAGGACTTGAAAGGCGTACAGAGGGTCACGGGATGCCTTGCAGCTCTGAGCCGTTTCATCTCGCGCCTCGGCGAAAGAGGCCTGCCTCTGTACCGCCTCTTAAGAAAGGCCGAGTGCTTCACTTGGACCCCTGAGGCCGAGGAAGCCCTCGGGAACCTGAAGGCGCTCCTCACGAACGCGCCCATCTTGGTGCCCCCCGCGGCCGGAGAAGCCCTCTTGATCTACGTCGCCGCTACCACTTAGGTGGTCAGCGCCGCGATCGTGGTTGAGAGACGAGAAGAGGGACATGTATTGCCCGTCCAGAGGCCGGTCTACTTCATCAGTGAGGTACCGTCCGAAACCAAGATCCGCTACCCACAAATTCAGAAGCTGCTGTACACGGTGATCCTAACGCGGCGGAAGTTGCGACACTACTTTGAGTCTCATCCGGTGACTGTGGTGTCATCCTTCCCCCTGGGGGAGATCATCCAGTGCCGAGAGGCCTCGGGTAGGATTGCAAAGTGGGCGGTGGAAATCATGGGCGAGACAATCTCGTTCACCCCTCGGAAGGCCATCAAGTCCCAAGTCTTGGCGGACTTTGTGGCTGAATGGGTCGATACCCAGCTCCCAACAGCTCCGATCCAACCGGAACTCTGGACCATGTTTTTTGATGGGTCGCTGATGAAGACAGGGGCAGGCGCGGGCCTGCTCTTCATCTCGCCCCTCGGGAAGCACCTACGCTACGTGCTACGCCTCCACTTCCCGGCGTCCAACAATGTGGCCGAGTATGAGGCTCTGGTCAACGGGTTGTGCATCGCCATCGAGCTAGGGGTCCGACGCCTCGACGCTCGCGGTGACTCATAGCTCGTCATCGACCAAGTCATGAAGAACTCCCACTGCCGCGACCCGAAGATGGAAGCCTACTGCGATGAGGTTCGGCGCCTGGAAGACAAGTTCTACAGGCTCGAGCTCAAACACATCGCCCGACGATACAACGAGACTGCGGACGAGCTAGCTAAGATAGCCTCGGGGCGGACAACGGTTCCCCCGGACATCTTCTCCCGAGACCTGCATCAACCCTCCGTCAAGACCGACGACGCGCCCGAGCCCGAGAAGGCCTCAGCTCAGCCCGAGGCACCCTCGGCTCAGCCCGAGGCACCCTCGGCTCGGCCTGAGGCACCCTTGGCCCCCAAGGGTGAGGCACTGCGCATCGAGGAGGAGCGGAGCGGGGTCACGCCTAATCGAAACTGGCAGACCCCGTACCTGCAATATCTCCACCGAGGAGAGCTACCCCTCGACCGAGCCGAAGCTCGGCGGTTGGCGCGGCGCGCCAAGTCGTTCGTCTTGCTGGGGGACGGGAAGGAGCTCTACCACCGCAGCCCCTCGGGCATCCTCCAGCGATGCATATCCATCGCTGAAGGCCAGGAGCTCTTACAAGAAATACACTCGGGGGCTTGCGATCATCACGCAGCGCCTCGAGCCCTTGTTGGAAACGCCTTCCGACAAGGTTTCTACTGGCCGACCGCGGTGGCCGACGCCACAAGAATTGTCCGCACCTGCCAAGGGTGTCAGTTCTATGCGAGGCAGACACACTTGCCCGCTCAGGCCCTGCAAATGATACCCATCACCTGGCCGTTTGCTGTGTGGGGGCTGGACCTCGTCGGCCCCTTGCAGAAGGCACCCGGGGGCTACACGCACCTGCTGGTCGCCATCAACAAATTCTTCAAGTGGATCGAGGTCCGACCCCTAAACAGCATCAGGTCCGAACAAGCGGTGGCGTTCTTCACCAACATCATCCATCGCTTTGGGGTCCCGAACTCCATCATCACCGACAACGGCACCCAGTTCACCGGCAGGAAGTTCTTGGACTTCTGCGAGGATCACCACATCCGAGTGGACTGGGCCGCCGTGGCTCACCCCATGATGAATGGGCAAGTAGAGCGTGCCAACGGCATGATTCTGCAAGGGCTCAAGCCGCGGATCTACAACGACCTCAACAAGTTCGGCAAGCGATGGATGAAGGAGCTCCCCTCGGTGGTCTGGAGTATGAGGACAACGCCGAGCCGAGCCACGGGTTTCACACCGTTCTTTCTAGTCTATGGGGCCGAGGCCATCTTGCCCATAGACTTAGAATACGGTTCCCCGAGGACGAGGGCCTACGACGACCAAAGCAATCAAGCTAACCGAGAAGACTCACTAGACCAGCTGGAAGAGGCTCGGGACATGGCCTTACTACACTCGGCGCGGTACCAGCAGCCCCTGCGATGCTACCACGCCCGAGGGGTTCGGTCCCGAGACCTCCAGGTGGGCGACTTGGTGCTTCGGTTGCGACAAGACGCCCGAGTGTGGCACAAGCTCACGCCTCCCTGGGAGGGGCCGTTCGTCATCGCCAAGGTTCTGAAGCCCAGGACGTACAAGCTGGCCAACAGTCAAGGCGAGGTCTACAGCAACGCTTGGAACATCCGACAGCTACGTCGCTTCTACCCTTAAGATGCTTTCAAGTCGTTCGTACACCTCGTTCACACACAAAGTCTAATCATCAAGGAAGGGTCAGCCTTGCCTCGGCAAAGCCCGACCCTCCCTCGAGGGCTAGAAGGGGGGAACCCCCTCTCGACAAAATTTTCCTCGAAAAAAGTCTTCCATAAAAAAGGTTTCCGTGTCTCCCGGCTATATCAGTAACAGGACCCCAAGAAACGAATAAGGGCGCATGTAAGTGGCAAGGCCGACCGAGCCGAGGGACTCCTACGCCTCTGGGATACGGATACCTCACTCGTCACCTACCACGAAAAATGACTCTTACTTGGGCAAGCTACCTTGCTACTGACGAACGGGTCCGGATACGCAAAATAGAAGGAAAAGGAGCACAACCTTATATTACGATAGTAAAGTGTTCGGGCCTCGGTGGCCACAAAAGACACATATGCATTCAAAGAAAACTGCTCCGGCAGAGTCAGGCGTCGCCCAGAGAAGGAGTCGCGCCCTCGGCTTCGTCCCCACCTTTGGCAAGGTCCGCCCCGGCCTCGGACGACGGCGCGGGCGGGAGGATCTCTGCCTCAAAGATGGATGCCAGCACCGCGCTTGGGCCCGCGGCGGCCGCGTCGAGCCTCTGGACTTCGGACAGGGCGGCTTCATCTTCATCGGGGAGGCAATACCCCTCGCTGACTCGCTCCAGATCCACGACATAGTGGGAAGCAAGCACGACGAAGGCCCGCCTGACGCCGTGATGCAGAGCCTCGTGGAGTCTGCCACACGCATGGTCGCCCAAGGCCTGCAGGTGACTTTGAGGGGAGCTTCCCGAGGGGACGTCGTCAAAGCCAAAGACCCGACAGAAGGCCGAGATGGCCTCAGACATGGCCGCATGGTCGGCCTCCCTCTGCTCGGCCGCCTGAGCAAGCGCCTTAGCGGACTTACCAAGGGCAGACTCGAGCTCTGCGAACAGCCAAAGCGGAAGACCTCAAACACAAGTTGAGGAACCGAGCTGAAACAAAAACTTAAAACAGCCAAGACATACCTCCGGCTCAGGCACGCTGCTCCGAGGATGCGGCTTGGGCCACGGCTAGGTCTGCTGCAAGGGCTCCGGCCCGAGCAGACGCCTCGACTAACTGGACTCCAAGAGCCTCAGTCCGGCTTTCGGCCTCAGCGGCCTAGCCCCGAGATTGATCCCGCTCGCCGGTGACCTGGTCAAGCTCCGACTGCCGCCGCTGCGCCTCTGCGCGTGCCGCTGCTGCCTCTGCTCCCAGATCGACACAGAGCAACCGAAGGTCCGCCACCTCGGCGCTCTGTTGGGAGAGGCACGTCGTAGCCCTGGCAAGCGTGGTCCTCAGGGACCGCAGCGAACCCTAGACATTGACCTCGCGGCGGATGAACGACGACTTGGCGGCGCTCAGATCCGTCAGATCCTGAGGGAAGGAAGCGGGGCATCACAAAGAACGCCTCGATCATGAGAAAGGTATGCCTGAAATTATTACCTGGAGGAACTTGGGAACGTCCCTGCAAAGGACCTCCAAGGTCGACCGGAGCGACCCCACCGTTGCCTCGGCACACTCGCGAAGCCCGTCCCAAGACTGCTCTTCCCGCTCATCGTCGAGAACGAAGAGGGGATCCGAGGCCCCACGGGTCCGGAACCGAAGCAACTGGCGCCGCCCCTCGGGACTGCGCCGCGCGGGGACAAGGCTGCCGCTCGACGGGATGGGTCACGGTCCCACGCCCCCTCCTCCGAGGCACCAAGTAGTGACGCCTCGGCCATCTCAGCATCGGCGGGACAGGTGGCTCCACGGCCAGAACGGCAACGACCTCAGCAGCAGCCGGCGCCAGCGCCGGCAGCATGTCTGGTGGGCCCGAGGCCATGGCCGCGCCAACAGCCTCCCCCAGCGCGACGGTCGCCTCGACAGAAGAGCCAGCCTCGGGAGCTCCCTCCACGGCAACTGGTGCCGCCTGAGCCCCCCGCTGTGGGGCGTATTGCGAGGAGGTCAGCTGGCCGGCGAGGCCCGGCGCGGCACTAGTTGCGGAAGCCGACATCGTCTTGAGGACCTTCCGCGGAGCCAGATCGGTCGGACCGTGACTCTGCTTGCTAAGGAGAAAAGGAAAATCAGGGTCGGGACATACGAAGTAGGAGCCAGGACGAAGATATCCTAAGATACTTACCCGCTCCGGGCCATAATCAACCGTGCCTATGGGGAGGTCTCTCGAACCTCGACCCCCGAAGATACCACCGAGGTCTGCCTCGCTGCCAGCTTCGGTACCATCCTCGCCTTGGGCGCCCGAGTCACCCGAGGGACGGACTGCTCAGAAGCAGCCACGACAACCCGAGGATCGCCCTCCTGCGCAGCCGGCACAGGCGACGGTTCTCGGGGAACAGGCAGCCCGGTCTGACTCCCCGGGGTCACCTCAACTTCCCCGGCCGAGGGGTCAAGTACCCCCTCGGTCTGCCCCCGCTCTTCGGACCGGGACCCCGACGTATTGGCCCCGGATACCGACGACACCAGCCCGCTCGGGGGCTGGCTTGACGACCCCTGGCCTAGCCTCAGATCCGGGCTAAGGCCAAGGCGGGCAGCCATATTGTCGTCTTCATCGTCGTCGTCGTCATCAGGCATCTCCGGCGACGGCTCCCTCGGGAGCCCATCCCTCTCCTACCGACGATGGAGCTTTTCCAAGGCGCCCCGAGCCCGCATCTGCTCGCGGGCCCGAGCCTTCTTCGCGTCCTTTTTCTCCTTCCTCTTCTCCGCGGCAACCCTCCGCGCAGCTCGGTCCACCACGTCCTCCGGGACCGGTGGCAGGAAAGGCTTGTGATGCTCTACCTCCTAGAGACAGACGAGAAGTCTCGGCTGCGAGAACCAAGGGCAATCCGACGCAAGGAGAAAGGAGCGGACACTCACCACGGACACGCACCCGCGGTCAGGACGCATCAAGGGCTGGGAAAGGGCGCCGGCGTCCGGCTTCCCCATCGTGACGGCTACCCGCCTGTGGAGGTCGTCGACGGGAAGGGGATCCGAGGACATCCGCAAACCTTCCAAGTCGGCCTCCAGCGTCATCTCCCAAAGCGGCAGCCGCCGCTCCGTCAAGGGAAGCACCCTCCAGCGATGAATGGCGGCAACCACTCCCGCAGCGGTGAGCCCTCCTTTCCGCAACTCCCCCAGGGCCTTCAAAAGGGGCTGGAGATTCTTCTATCCCGTAGCGCCAGTTATCAGCGGCGGCGGTCACCACTCGCTGAGAAAACGACGGGAGCCTCCCGTCGTCATTTCGAAGATAGAACCACCGGTGCTGCCACCCTTTGTTCGAGGACGCAAGGATGGCGGGGATATACTGCGGCGCCCGTGACTGCCTCAGCTGGAGGATACAGCCACCAGCCCGCACTGCCGTACGGACCCTTCTCTCCCCCGTCGGCAAGGCAAAAAGCTCCGCGGAGAAGAGATGAGTCCACAGGTCCCAGTGAGGGTCAATCCCCAAGTATCCTTCACAAACCGCCACGAAGATGGCGGCTTGCGAGATGGAGTTAGGACTGAGGTTGTGCAGCTCCACCCCGTAGACGTGCAGAATCGCCCGCATGAAACGGCTTGCCGGCACTCCGAACCCCCGCTCGTGAAAGGAGACGAAGCTCACGACATACCCCGGCGGCGGGGCGGCTCCGCTCGGGGGGGCATCCACTCCGGCTGCGGGTCACCGGAGAGAGGGCGAAGTAAGCCCTCAGCAACGAGGGCCTCCAGGTCATCCTCCGTGACGGTGGAGAAAGGCCACGGGTCGCGCGGCGGAACAATGGTCACCCGGTCGGCCATCACCAAGCAGAAGAGGTGGCGGCGGAAAGGACTGGGCGAGCGGTTTCCTTTCTCTGGCTATTCCCTCGGGTTGCGAAAACCTAAGGAGGAGGCAAGTAGTAGAGCAAAGAACCGTCACCAGTCCCTCTCCCGAATATATAAAGGTCCAGGCGAGACCCATTCAACACTGCACCCGAACCCGCCGCAGGATTCAAAACTCAAAGCGAAACGCCCATTCCTCGAACGGCTCGCGCACGCGCAACGGCCGCCCCGTGAACCACTCGTCACGTCGCATTAACTCTGCGGCAGGCCGGGCAGCACCTTTGGCGGGCGAAGCAGGCGACGCTTCGTTTCCGCCATAATAACCGCGTCAAAAAAGGTGTGCCACGTCATTCGATTTCGTATCCTTTTCCTCTTCCTCTTTCTCTCTCTTACAACAGGGACCGGGAAAGGGGATACCCCGAAAGGGATCCTTCTCCGCGAAGGAAACGGGCCCCGAGCCCCCCTACTGATCAGAGGTTTGAAGGCTGGCCCCTCGGAAGGGTTCAATAGCCGCCTCAGAGCGCTCGGGCTCCGCGCCCACTACTGGTCAGAGGTTCGAAGGCCGGCCCCTCGGAAGGGTTCAACGGCCGCCTCAGGACACTCGGGCTCCGCGTCCACTACTGATCAGGGGTTCGTAGGCTGGCCCTCGAAAGGGTTTGACAGCCGCCTCAGACGCAGAGCGAGGGATGACCCTGGGTACGTTCGATACATAACCAAGGCTCGGGCTACGCTCCCGAGGTACCCTAGGACATTTCTGAGACCAACGGGAACAATTTTTGTAACAGAATCCCATCAGAGGGAGGCATCGAGCCCTCGGACCTCGTCAAAAGGGGACCGGGTCCGGCAAATCACCCGCAGGTACTTTTGGAGTGCGCCTCCGGGCCACTAGCCGACCCCTAACAAATGGGGCACGAGCGTCCACTCGGATTACCCGTTAGCAGCTCACTGGAGACACCATGTTCGGCGCCCTCCAAGGACAACATGGCGCTTTCCCCCCTCCTCCTTGCGGAAAGGCGACGCAGGGGCGTATGTAAAAAAGTCGAGTCTGTCCTTGACCGCCCTCTCGCTCTGTGTGGAGGCTCGGGGGCTGCTCTCGCAAACCCGGCTCCGGCCAAACCGTTGACAGCGTCAACATACCAACCCGAGAACTTGGGACCCGACCGTGCACCCGGGCTACGGCCAGCTCGCATGAGGGAACAACCAGACCGGCCGAAGCATCGCGAAACGCGTTAAGACCTCGAAGGAGTCAAACCACTACTCCGAGGCCTCGGGGGCTACACCCGGCGGGTGCGCTCGCGCGCACCCACCGAAACAAAACGCAACCGAGAAAGGTCGGACCCCTTGCAAAAAAAGTGCGACAAAAGCCTCAAAGCGAGTATTAACACTCCCTTTGAGGCTCGGGGGCTACTGTCGGGGACCATAATTAGGGGTACCCCCAAGACTCCTAATCTCAGCTGGTAACCCCCATCAGCACAAAGCTGCAAAGGCCTGATGGGTGCGATTAAGTCAAGGCTCGGTCCACTCAAGGACACGATCTCGCCTCGCCCGAGCCCAGCCTCGGGCAAGGGCAGCTGACCCCGGAGGATCTACGTCTCGCCCGAGGGCCCCCTCAAGTAACGGACACACCTTCGGCTCGCCCGAGGCCCGGTCTTCGCCAAGAAGCAACCTTGGCCAAGTCGCCACGACGACCGACCGAATCACAGGAGCATTTAATGCAAAGATGGCCTGACACCTTATCCTGACGCGCGCCCTTCAGTCGACAGAGCCGAAGTGACCGCAGTCTCTTCGCCGCTCCACTGACCGGCCTGACAAGAGGACAGCGTCGCCTACGCCGCTCCGACTGTTGTGCCACTCGACAGAGTGAGGCTGACAGCAGCCAAGTCTGACCTCGGGTGCCATAGGAAGCTCCGCCTCGCCCGACCCCAGGGCTCGGACTCGGCCTCGGCCCCGGAAGACGACGAACTCCGCCTCGCCCGACCCCAGGGCTCGGACTCAACCTTGACCTCGGAAGACAGACTCGACCTTGACCTTGGAGGAGCCTCCGCCTCGCCCTACCCAGGGCTCAGACCGACCACGTCACAGAAGGGGCCATCATTACCCTACCCCTAGCTAGCTCTGGCTACGGGGAACAAGACCGGCGTCCCATCTGGCTCGCCCCGGTAAAACAAATAATGAAGGCGCCCCGCATGCTCCATGACGATGGCGGCTCTCAGCCCCCTTACGGAAGCAAGGAGACGTCAGCAAGGACTCGACAGCCCCGACAGCTGTCCTTCCGCAAGGCTCCAGCGCTCCTCCGACGGCCACGACATCACACGAACAGGGTGCCAAAACCTCTCCGGCTGCCACGACGGCATGTACTTAGGGCACTAGCTCCTCTCTGCTAGACACGTTAGCACGCTGCTACATCTCCCATTGTACACCTGGACCCTCTCCTTACGCCTATAAAAGGAAGGTCCAGGGCCCTCTTATAGGGGGTTGGCCACGCGGGGAGGACGGGACGGCGCGCGCGTAAGCCTCTCGCTCCCTCCCACGCGGACGCTTGTAACCCCCTACTGCAAGCGCACCCGACCTGGGCGCGGGACAAACACAAAGGCCGCGGGTTTCCCCTTTTACGCCTATCTCCCTCCGGCTTTCCCCCCTTCGCGCTCCGTCTCGCGCCGACCTATCTGGGCTGGGGCACGCGGTGACAATTTACTCGTCGGTCCAGGGACCCACCGGGTTCGAAACGCCGTCACAACTGAACAATAATTGACAAATTAGCGCCAGCGACAATAACAGAAATAATTAAATAATGTGTTGACAGCACGCGAGACGCACGCGATCAACAAGAGACGAGGCATGTTGCAACACATTTATACTAACAAGTATTAATTCGAATACATTCGATCAGGCGCAATCATATTAATATGTATCTACAAAAGAGCAAATAAAACTAGAAGCTAGTTTAATTAAATCTCTATTTCAATTACCATCAGATAAGCAAACAATTAATTAATTAAAGCGTAATAATGTTATTAACTTATTGACGACGCTAATATGAGCTAATACACTGGAACGGCCCAAACGGATTGAAAACGACGTGGCACAATGTAATTGGATGGGCTAAGCCACACGGTTGGCAATTCGGAGCACATGTGCAGAGAATCCATGTGATCTGGTGTGGGGACAGTTTTCCACATGCGTTGCATGCCTGCATGCATGGCAAGGTGGACATCTCGCTTGTGTGAGGGTGTGCATGCAAGTGGGGGCCACAGGGTGGTTTTCTCTAACCTGAATTTGGGCGTGGAACTCGCGCGGTTTCTTAGGTAGTGTTTGGTTGAGAAGCTAAGTAGAACGGAGTCGTTCCATCCCTGATTCTAGTAATGGAGCCGCTCTGTTCTGTGTTTGGTAATCTGGAACGGAGCGGCTCTGTTTTTTGTTTGGTTGTAGAATGAACGGAGCGGAGCGTGACTGTGAGAGCGGGATGGGAACGGAGCGGCTCCGTCCGGTTGATTTTTTTAGAGCAGAATGGTTCCGAATCTGAGGAGAATATTCCCTAATTGGAGCCATTCCGTTCTAATTCCTTTGTAACCAAACAACAACAAAACTGGGACAGAACGGTTCCGTTCTACTTGGCTCTTCAACCAAACACTACCTTAGTTCTTCTCTCCCACGCACGAACTGCAACAGCAAAGGGAGAAAAAAATGGGTCCTGGGCACCTGGCTGCAACGGGCTCGCAGGCGGCTGAGGCCAGCGACGGCGACTTGCTAGGATTGGGGCGTGCGGCAGGGGCTCCGTAGCGAGGGGCGGGACTGCCGGGCGCGCAACGCAGTGCAAGTGTCCGCGACGGCCATGGCTGAGCTCGCCGAGGACGGGGAAGAGGAGGAGAATGGGGCGCAGCAGGGCCGACCACGACCGAGGTTGTGGCTGCTCGGCTGAGACTCACGCGCGCAGGGGAGCTCGCCTGCGCGAGGGAGCAGGGTGCTTGGCGCCTTGTTGCGTGGATGCGCTGCCGCGCTGGCTGGCCGCCGCACAGGCACGCGAGCACGCCGCCGGAGAGGCTCAGTCGTGCGCCAGCAGCGACGAGGCAGAGGCCAGGCGCGCTGCACGGGTGGCCGGGGCTGGGCGCTGCGCGAAGCTGCAGTGGCACGTAAGGGAGAAGCGCGCTACGCTGCCGCGGCACTGCGCTGGGCGGACAAGCATCCACCACGAGCGCAAGGGATGGGCGGCGTCGGGGACGACAACCACCACGGCGGCTCTACAGATCTGGGCATCGGTATAATAGACGAAGGGAGGACGAGGGAGCTGCGTACCTAGTAACCGCTGCTTGTGAGATCCGGATCCAGGGGAGAAGTTTGTATCTGTGTAGAGGGAAGGAGTTTTAGCGATAGAGAAATAGAAGAAGGAACGTCTGCATATATAAATAGAGGTGGGTGTGGCGAGACGGTTGAGCATACAACGCGCGGGGCGCTGCGCGACGAGGCGAGGCAAAACGAGGTGACTGCAACCGATTCTAAGTTGATACTCACGTGTGAATCAGATAACAATTTAAGAAAAACGGATTTGACTCATGGGCATGAGGGATCAGCGAGAGGAGCATGTGAGACAGTTGTGTCTGCGCGATACGGTGAGGGCGGGGAGAAGGTTGCACGCACGAGAGTTGCGTGACAAGATGACGCGAGGTGAGATTGATGGAGGGTAGACTTAGACAGAGGGTAGACAGAGGGAATAGACGAAAGGTCGACGAGGTAGTCGGGGATAGCATATGCAAGCGACTTGTTGTTCGCGAGGAGAAGCAGTTCGGTGATCTCGTGAATAAGAACACGAGATCCGGAATAGGTTCGATGAGAGGAAATATAAATGTAAATATATATATATTTATAATTGAGTTTCCAATATTCTATAGTTTTTGCAAATCCTAAATTTTAAGTATTTAATTAATATTATAAAAATTGAAATTCATATTTCATACTCGAAGAAACGTTTCGAAGATTCCAAAAACTCTTGGGAACATCCTCAAGATATTTTAATCTGTTACGATAACATTTTGTACTCATAAACACTATGCATCGACATGAATGCAATAATCAAAGTTCCTCTAAGATTCTATTTTACTAGGCTTATGCATAGATATAAAACAAAATAACTCTTCATTATTTAGTAAAAAGAAAAGAAAAGCAAGGAAAAGATATGGTAACACCTGAATTTGGTGAATATTAGAAAAGAAATTTTATACCCCCAAATTCAGGGTGTTACAAATCTAACCCCCTTAACAGGAATCTCGCCCCCGAGATTCAAGAAGAAGCTAGCAAGAAAACAAGGTTGGTTCATAGGTTGTTCATGGCTTCCTTGAGTTGACTTTGAATATGCAAGCTTAATTTGTGGACTGGTTGTGTTGACCTTCAGATGTTCACGACCCACTGATGCAATTCTTGAGGATCTTCTGGACCTGTGGGTTAGGACCCACACACACTTCTGTTGAGCCACTTTAATCTTGTTGTTTGATGTTGGTCGCATCGTCTTCATTGGGGTTAGCGACTAACCCCCTTAACAGGAGCATTGATATGCACTTGATGAAGATGCTGCTAACTCTGACCTTGACTGGTTAAGAGAGGTTGGAGGTTGCCAACCGGATAGGTGCAAGAGGGAAGGGTATAGATAGAAAAGGTAAGCATAGATGGATTAAAGAGAGAAAAGGGAGAGCAACCAGCTACCTTACTCTATGGCAATCAGCTAGTAAACTGATGTCATAGCGGACCAAGGGCCACAACACATCAACACTCATCACAAAGAAGCAAACCGGTCATAACACAAAGACAAACATCACAAGCATACCACAACAAACATATTGTTGCTACACATGAATTTAAACTAGATGGTGGTCTTTCCTGAAAAGGGAGTAACTAATCTCTAAGGTTGCCGAAGGAGGAGGAGAAGAACAAGACGTGTAGGATAGGGGCACGAGCACCATAAAGTATGGAGTTAAAGCAAGCATCGTGAGCGACCAGGAAAAGGATATGACCAAGGGCATAATGGGTAGAACACCACTCTTGAGTTGAGATAGAAAAGGGGAGATTCCAAAAATCAGACCTAAGATAAGCATCAAAGCAAGATCTAATGATTACAAAGGTAAGGGTGATATCAAGCAAAAGCTACGACTGACAACGCGGCAGAGGAAAATGGAATGAACAAGAGCGGGATGGGTAAGACAACACTCTCGAACCGAAATGGGAAAGGTGGCTTTAAAATGAAGGTGCAGGATAAGCATCAAGGTAAAAGATCAGGGGATGACAAGGGTTAAGGTGATAACAGACAAACACACAACCAAGGATGTATTTTAGACAAAATTTGCAAGGTGTCAAAGAAGGGGGAGCAGACAATGGTGAAATAGATGAGGCATTATCCTTGAACAGTGATGGAAAAGAGAGGGCTTCAAAGGGTAGGTTCAAGGTAAGCAGGAAGGCAAGGGCATAGATATCACGAGGGTTTTAAAGGTAATAACGGATAAGGATGTATGAGAGGAGATAAATAGGCATAAGACGAAGGATATAAGTACCATAAATAACAGAGTTAAGACCGGACCATCAAATGGGAAAGGAGAGGGTACGTCCAAGGGCCAGATAGGTAAATTGTCGCTCTCAAATTGAGGTGGAAGAGAGGAGATTTTTGAAGAGTATTAATAAAGATGAGTATCAAGGCAAGATCGATGGACGATAAGGTGATGGTGATAGCAAATAAAAACACAGCAAAAGATGGAATTAAGACAACTTGTAAGGCGACATGAAGTGAAAAGAAATCAAGGAAGAGATAGGTAGCTCACAGCTCTCAAACTTGGTCGAAAGGAAGGGAAGGCTTTTAAAGGATAAGTTTAAGGTAAGCATTTAGGTAGAAGACATCTATAACTCAAGGGTCAAAGGCGATAACAGACAAGGGTATGAGAGAAAAGATGAGGGCATTGGAGAGCTAGTGGCATAATTACAACAAAGAATGAAGTTATGTCAAGGCTTACACGCGGTAAAGAAGAGGATATTGCCAAGGGTAAGATAAGTAAAACACCGCTCTCAGATTGGGATAGGAGATTGGAGATTTTCAATAACAGACATAATGTAATCACCAAGGTAAGATCGAGGGATGAGAAAGGTAATGATAATAACAAACAAAAGTAGGCAAAGGACGGAGTTAAAAACTCGCAAGTGACAAAGAAGATGATACATCCTAGAGAAAAATAGGTAAAACATACAACTCTCAGATTGAGATGGGAGAGAGGAGACTTTAAAGGACAAGTATAAGATAAACCTCAATGTAAGATATAGAGATGTCAAAGGTGATAGTGATAATAACGAAAAGCGTAACAAAGGATAGAGTTGAGACATGACTCACGAAGTGGCGAAGTGGGGAAAACAATCAAGGGTAAGATAGGTAGGGTTCCAACAGAAGAGTTGGAGTAAAAATTCATTACCAAAGGAAGTGACAAGGAATTAACGAGATCTCCAAGGATATGCAAAATAAAATGACCGCTCATGGGTCATTAAGAAACAAGGGTGGTCAAGATCATGTAGAATGAAATATCTTAAACATACCTTGGGATATAAAGGTAAGCATAAAAAAGATGAGAGTATGAGAGATTTCAAGGAGATGAGCATACCAATACCAAGGGACAAGAAATTGCCGAAAGATAGCGACTTAACAACAGGAGAGGAAAGGGTCTCAAAAGACAGGAAGATCATGGACATATAAACTGAAATGTCTAGGTAGGTAGTAGAAATTTAGAGGCAAGTATTTGAAACAAGAGTATTCAAGGGATACAAGCATGTCAATACCAAAGAACTAGAGTTCGCCATATGGTAGCAATTTAATGATGAAAGACGAAAGAATCCCAAAAAGATAAGAAGGTTATGGTCAGGGGGCATCTACAAATATGTTGCAAGCACAAGAGTGAGATCAGATCTAATAGATTGAGAGAAGTATAGACCATACTAGAATAAAATACTTTTTGGCAAGGGGGCATATAGGAGCACAACATAGAATTAGTCGAGGTGACTAATATTTTGAATCAAAATCAAGGATGAGGTGAAGTAATAATCAATAAGTCCTTAAAACGGCCAATGCTACTCTAGGCTAGCGGTCCTATAGTCAGCACGACTTTGATACCACTTATGTCACACCCGGTTTCAGAAGGCAAACCGAATACGAACTATGTACGTGCCAGGATCAGAATTCACGTACACAGCGATTACATAAATGAACATCATCGCACAGTGCTCGAATAATAACATAAAAGAGTATTAACTTATTACATCACAGAGTCAGAGACATCCACATAGTCATCAACTTAACGGGTAAATCAAAGTGCTAAGCGAAACACAGTAAAGATAGGGCCTTCACAGGCAGCTGACTAGGGGTTGCCGCCAACCCACACCTATAACTCGTCGTAGTCTTGGAACTCCTGGAAGTCTCCTTCCACGGCTTCGTCTTCTCCTGAGCAGTGGTTGCAATGTGGACAACCTGGTGTTTTGTGGTAAAGCAAGGATGAGTACACATCAACGTACTCAGCAAATGCCCCGTTTGGCTGAAGTGGACTAGCTTTTATGTGGGGTTAGGCTCAAGCAGTTGCTTTTAGTTGGTCAAGTATTTATTGTTAGTAGAAGCCAGGTTTTATCACAAAACCCAAGTTATAATCCCAAAAAGTACCTCCTCAGAGAGGAAATACTAGAACACATAATTAAAGTCACCGAGCACTCGCTGGACATCCGAGCCGGTGCCCGACCCGTGAGGCAGCATCTGCGCCGTTTTGATGAAGAAAAGCGCAGAGCCATAGGCGAGGAGGTCCACAAGCTAATGGCTGCAGGGTTCATCAAAGAGGTAATCCATCCAGAATGGTTAGCTAACCCTGTGCTTGTAAAGAAAAAAGGTGGGAAATGGAGGATGTGTGTAGACTACACTGGTTTAAACAAAGCATGTCCAAAGGTTCCCTACCCTCTGCCTCGCGTCGATCAAATTGTGGACTCCACTGCTGGGTGCGAAACCCTGTCTTTCCTCGATGCCTATTCAGGCTACCACCAAATCAAGATGAAAGAGTCCGACCAGCTCGCGACTTCTTTTATCACACCCTTTGGCATGTATTGTTACACTACTATGCCATTTGGCTTGAGGAATGCAGTTGCAACCTACCAAAGGTGCATGAACCACGTGTTCGGAGAGCACATCGGCAAAACGGTCGAGGCTTACGTAGATGACATCGTTGTCAAGACAAGAAAAGTCTCCGACCTCCTCTCTGACCTTGAGATAACATTCAGGTGTCTAAGAGCGAAGGGTGTAAAACTCAATCCCAAGAAGTGTGTCTTCGGAGTCCCCCGAGGCATGCTCCTAGGGTTCATCGTCTCCGAACGAGGCATCGAGGCCAACCCGGAGAAAATCGCGACCATCACCAACATGGGACCAATCAAAGAGTTAAAAGGAGTACAAAGGGTCATGGGATGCCTTGCGGCTCTGAGCCGCTTCATCTCGCGCCTCGGCGAGAAAGGATTGCCCTTGTACCGCCTCTTAAGGAAGGCCGAGCGCTTCACTTGGACCCCCGAGGCCGAAGAAGCCCTCGGAAACCTTAAAGCATTCCTTACTAATGCGCCCATCTTGGTGCCCCTCGCTGAGGGAGAAGCCCTCTTGGTCTACGTAGCCGCAACCACTCAGGTGGTCAGCGTCGCGATCGTAGTCGAGAGACGAGAAGAGGGGCATGCACTGCTCATCCAGAGGCCGGTCTACTTCATCAGCGAGGTGCTATCCGAGACCAAGATCTGCTACCCACAAATCCAGAAGCTACTGTACGCAGTAATTCTAACACAACGAAAGTTGCGACACTACTTCGAGTCTCATCCGGTGACTGTGGTGTCATCCTTCCCCCTGGGAGAGATCATCCAGTGCCGAGAGGCCTCCGGTAGGATAGCAAAATGGGAAGTGGAACTCATAGGCGAAACACTTTCATTCGCTCCTCGGAAGGCCATAAAATCTCAAGTCTTGGTAGACTTCGTGGCTGAATGGGTCGACACCCAATTGCCGACAGCTCCAATCCAGGCCGAACTTTGGACCATGTACTTCGATGGGTCGCTTATGAAATCCGGAGCGGGTGCTGTCTTGCTCTTCATTTCACTCCTCGGGAAACATGTGTGCTACGTACTGCGCCTCCATTTTCCGGCGTCAAACAACATGGCCGAGTATGAGGCCTTGGTTAATGGACTGCGCATCGCCGTCGAGCTAGGGGTTCGGCGCCTCGACGCTCGTGGCGACTCGTAGCTCATCATTGACTAGGTCATGAAGAACTGCTACTGCCGCGATCGAAAAATGGAGGCCTATTGCGATGAAGTTCGGCCCTTGGAAGATAAGTTCCACGAGCTGGAACTCAACCATGTTGCTCGACGGTACAACGAGACAGCGGATGAGCTGGCGAAAATAGCCTCGGGGCGGAAGACGGTTCCCCCGAACGTCTTCTCCAGGGACATATATCAACCATCCGTCAAAATCGACGACACGCCCGAACCCGAGGAGACCTCGGCCCAGCCCGAGGTACCCTCGGCCGTCGAGGGTGAGGCCCTGTGCGTCGAGGGAGAGCAGAATGGGGTTGCGCCAAACCTGAACTGGCAGACCCTGTACCTAGAATATCTCCTCCGAGGAGAGCTGCCCCTCGACAAGGCCGAAACTCGGCGACTGGCTCGACGCACCAAGTCGTTCGTTTTACTGGGTGATGAAAAAGAGTTGTACCACCGCAGCCCCTCGGGCATCCTCCAACGATGCATATCTGTTGCCCAAGGACAAGAGCTGTTACAAGAAATACACTTGGGGGCTTGCGGTCACCATGCAGCACCTCGGACCCTCGTGGGAAACGCTTTCAGACAAGGGTTCTACTGGCCGACCGTGGTGGCCGGTGGATCCTTTTATCGTCGGGTTTATTGAATCTATGTCAAAAACAAACACAAAGAAGATTACTAAAGAGATACTGGAAGGTTTGTCTGAAGATACTGATGACAGTGATAGCTATGATGTGGACAGTGGGGATGAAGATTCTGAAGATCGGCCCTGGCGACCAAGTCATACTGTCTTCGGAAAATCGACTATTAAATAGAGTCATCTTGACAACATGAGAGGAAGGTACTTTCGTGACATGTCTATCGTGAGAGTTGGCGGAGACAACATCGTGCCTGCCCCTTATGAAGATGAAGTTGTTATCTACCGAAGCTTTTTTAAGGCTGGACTTCGGTTTCCTTTAAGCAATTTTGTAGTTGAAGTGCTGAAGATCTACCAGATCTTCCTTCATCAGATCACCCCTAAAGCTATAATGAGGATGGGGATTTTTGTCTGGGCTGTGAGGAGTCAGGGGTGGAGCTAAGCACGAAGTGCTTCTGCAGCATGCACGAACTCGTATATGAGACGAAGGCTACGGGCAAAGAACAGTACCACAACAACTTTGGTTGTTATGGATTTATTGCTCGCCCCAACGCAAGCCACCCGGTGCCAATGTTTCGGAAGAGATGGCCCAGAGCCTGAATGGAAGAGTGGTTTTATGTGAAGAATGATTAAAAGGCAAGGGAAGACCTTAAAGAAGTCATCATGCGCCTCATATGGTCCCGCTTCGGCCTCCGAAGGCCGAAGGTGGAAATTGATGACACTGTCGAAGCGTGTCAAAGGGCTTTCAGCACTGTTTGCTCCTTCATTGGCACAAGAGATTTAATTCAAGAACATATAGCCTTTAGGGTTTGGCTGCTTATGGAAAGCTGGGAAATGCCGAAGGAGACCACCACTGATTCTAACGAAGGTGGTCTGGTCTGACTGAAGTATACCTTCAGATTTAGGGAGAAGTTTGATGAGCCAAACGACGACTGGCTGAAGTGCATCGAAGCTACCAGTGATGAACTGCTTGGAGCATATTCCAAGGCAGAAGATAATGCTCTGTCCGCAGCCTTCGGAGGTCGGGGGAAGAAAAGACTGAACATAGTTTTTGACGCGATCGGCTTCGTATATCCCGATTACCGCTACCCGCTGCGAGGACAAGAGAAAAAGAGGAAGATTACTGCTTCGGTCACCCCAGCTGAGCCTGTGCCGAAGAGCAAAAAGGTGAAGGTTTTGACCCACCAACCGCATTATATTGAACTGGTCGTGGTGTATGAATTCGGCGCAGGGTGCTCCTCAGCAACCGAAGCAATAGAAACTGCTTTGATTGCACAGAGCACTAAAGAGGCGACCATAATGCCAAAGGTACCCATAGCCGAGCCAGTCGAGGCTAAGGTTGATAAGGCTGAAAAGTCGAAGATTGAAGAAAAAATAAAAATGCCGAAAATTCTGAGCCCTCCGACAGACACAAAACTGTCGAAGGTGCAAAAGGCTTCTGCTGCAACTCCCAAGAGGAGGAGAATGGCCAACGTGCTGGATGCTATACTAGAAACTACGAAGGTTTTAAGCCCTGTTGCTTCAAAGAAAGTTGCTGAAATTACAAAAACGCAGGCCGAAACCAAAACTAGGCGAACAGAAACTGAAGTTGCGCTAGCTCAAACTGAAGTCGAAGCTAGGCCTTCAGTGCCTACCGAGATGGAGCCTATTGATCCTAAGGAAAAAATGACAACACAGATTGCATCTGAAAAGATCGAAACTCCTGCTCCCGAAGCTTCGAACAAAAGCATTGACTACATTGTTCGTCATGCTTCGGGAAAAGAACTATCCCAAGAAGAAATGCTAGAAGCACGACACTACGCCCAAAAATTGAAATATCCGAAGGGGGCGTTAGTGTTCAATGGTAGTGGCGAAGAAGATTTTCTGTACTGTCTCTCGGATAACAAAAAAATATCCGTTTGTCGGGAGATAGGTAAAAGCATCGGAACCCTGAAGCTAGAAGACGACCTTTCGATTTTATCGAAGGATGAACTTGCTGACAGTCTAGCATACAATAGCATAAACGTATAAGAGTTAACTTTGAATTTGAAAATGAGGTATTTCATTTGTCATACTTGTTGGGGACCTTCGGCTTACGAAGGTCCTCAAAAACAGGATTTAACAGTATTTCTGGAGTATAATGTGTGAACAGGTATCTTCGGACTCGAGTCGGTATCACAGTAGGAGAAGCCCAAGATAATACGAAGGTTGATACAGCGCCGAAGATGTGAGCGGGAAAGCTTCGGCGTGGTAGCAGAAAATGAAACCGACTTAAAGATGAAAAGGCTATTCAGACCTCGGTGGATTACTATAGAATTATTATCAAATGTAAAGGGCATGAATGTAATTTTGTATGGGCTGTGTCCCGTGCCTATAAATAGGTGAACAGTACCCCCGTACTGTTCACGCTGATTTGGCATTTGCTTTTGCGTCACGCCTATACTTTCATCTCCTTCCAAGCTGAAGGTACATTTGTAATTCGATGTCATTTCTGTTTCTTCGTAATAATAATGCAAAAAATAAGTTGATAATAATATATAATTGTCTATGTTATCATTAACATTCCTTATGATTCATTCTTCGTCATCGTATGATGTGTTTATGAAGGTACGTCCTTCATAACCTTCGTCCGAAAATCATTATATCCTAAGGGAAATAATGCTTCGAAAGACGAAGGACTTTATCGATTAACATTTTCTGTGTTGCCTTGTTCTTAACTCATAGCATTTGAGAACAAGTCCCCAACATTGGCGCCCACCTCCGGTGAACTCACTTCCACTCTTTGAGTTTTTGAACACCTTCGGCGATCATAAACCTTCGCTATGGCGCCGAAGAAAGCTTCAGCAACTGGGGCTGCAGCTCTGCAACCGCTGGATCACAATCAGGAGACAGTCTCCCTTTGGGAGGCCCGAAGCCAGAAAAGGAAGGCTGTTAGCCCGACACCGCCAGAGGATGAGATAGACCAAGAAATCAGAGACATGGAGATGCTTCATCAACAGGTGCAGAGGAAGAAGGAAAAGATGGCCAGGCTAGCTGAACTGCAAAGGCAGATAGACGAAGCCTCTGAAGAGGTTCGTCATCTTACTCAGGATGAGCAACACCGAAGGCCTCAGCACCAAGACCTTCATCAGGAGGGTTTCCTCAACGAAGATGACTGGTATGACAATTTCCATCATGGGAATTTTGTTTTTGATGATGCTTCTCCTCTGTCCGCTGAGCTGCAGGCTACACCTTGGCCTCCGTCCTACAAGCCGCCTCAGCTTCCCATATTCGATGGCCACTCAGACCCGAAGCAGTTTTTGATGAGCTACGAAGCAACAGTATCTTCGTATGGTGGCAATGCTGCAGTCATGGCCAAATCTTTTGTTATGGCTGTAAGGAGTGTTGCTCAAACCTGGTATTCCTCCCTTCGACCAGGAACGATCACTTCATGGCAAAAGCTGAAGGACTTGTTGTTAACCAGCTTCCAAGGGTTTCAGACGAAGCCGGTCACTGCTCAAGCTCTATTCCAGTGCACCCAGGATCACGAAGAATACCTTCAGGCGTACGTCCGGAGGTTCTTGCGTTTGAGGGCACAGGCACCAACAATGCCCAACGAAATTGTCATTGAGGCCATGATCAAGGGGCTTCGGCCAGGACCTTCAGCTCAGTACTTCGCTAGGAAGCCTCCTCAAACTTTGGAGAAGCTGCTCCAGAAGATGGACGAGTATATTCGGGCCGATAATGATTTTCGTCAAAGAAGGGAGGAGGCTTTCAGGTTTTCTGAAATGACCAGGGGCTTCGGAGGAAGATTCTATCCGAGGCACGTTAGGTCGATCCATAACTCTACTCAAAATGATGATAGGGGGAGCCAGCAGCAAAGGCCACATTGCTCCTCACAGTCTTCGGGGCAACAGCAAGGCTCTTTTCGACCACCAGCTCCAAGAGGCAGAGGCGCCAGGGGCTTCGGCGAAAGATTTGGAGATCAACCAAGAAGAATTTTTTGCTTGTTCTGTGGTGAGAACAAGGGCCATACCACCAGGATGTGCCATGTTACCATCCAGAAGCAAAAGGAAATAGCCGAAGCTGCGGCACAACAGGCTCAGCCGAAGCAGGTCATGCACACTGCTTCGTATCATTTGCCTTACATTCCAGAATATGTAGGCAACCACCCTGCAGTTTCTGTTGCTCCGGCGAGTCAACCTCAAGCTTCCTGGCAGCAGCCTCCGCCTCCACCACCGCTGCAACAAGGCCAACAGCCAGAAGGGAGCCAATATGCTCCACACCAAAGGGACTTTAGAGAACAGTCCGAAGCTCGCACAGTCAACAGCACTGTGCCAGAGTCGAAGCACATCTATTGACAAATATCCTGCCTTGATAGCAGTCTTTTTCATTCAGTTTTATTTTCTGTATAATAAAGGACATTTTTCAACTTCCATGTAATAGTTTCGTTGTTTGCCACAAGGGAAATACATTTTCTTCACAGGCTTAAGTCGTTGAAGCTTAAAAGATTTGCGATAACAAGGAGGACCTTCGAACTATCAAAAAAAATTTCGAAGCAACAAAAAGTCGTTCTAAGGAACGCAGAGTAAGTTTGCTGAAGTCACAAAAAGTCGTTCCAAAGGGAGCGCAGTGTAAGTTTTCTGCTCCAAAGTCGTTCCAAAGGGAATGCAGAGCTTACAGCGAAAAGTCAACGCTGATACCGCCTAAAGTAAAAGGCGAAGCGCGAAAAGTCAACGCGAATACCGCTGAAAGTAAAAGGCGAAGAAGCTCCTAAGGGAGGCTTACAGCGAAAATAAACGCTGATTCCGCTGAAGTAAAAGGCGAAGAAGCTCCTAAGGGAGGCTTATAGCAAAAAGACTATGTGTTTTATCGCAGGAATGTGTGTGTATCTTCGGAATAAACACCATCTTACATAACATAACATCATCACATCATTTCGCATAGCATAAGCATCATACATCATGCTGCATATGGCACAAGAAGGGGACACAATATCGATCTTCAGAAGAATGTTTTGAAAAAGGGGAAAATCATGCTAAGTCCCAAGGAGATACACTATTGATCTTCAGAAGTGTATCTTCGGAAAATATCTTCACGAAGCTTGGATATTATTCATCAGAACACTACGGATATTGTTGTGACAAATGAAAATTCTTCTTCACGAAGCATGAAAAGAAGGGAAGGTGTTTTTTCGTCGAAGACTCAAAAACGGTATGTATGTAAAATTTCATGCATCGTAAAGAATTGAACAATAAAAACAGGTATATTACATTCAGGGCTACAAGATGTCACACATGTTACATTTCAGAAGTTTTTACAATAGTACTTAATCTTCTCTTAGAACAACTTCTGCAGCCTCATTCAGGAGCCGATTAACAACTTCATCCATGATAGCTTCAGCCATCTTTTTAATTTCGTCGTCTCCTTTCGGGTGAGGGCCCGAAGACGCTTTAGTAGGATCTGAAAGAGGACAGGATGCGGCTACATTGCTATTACAAATTGCGAACGAAGTTTAAAACCAAAAATTACAACACAATAAAAACCATTAGTTAATACCTAGTTGCCCTTCGGGCTCTGCGCTCTTCTCAGCAGCCTCAGCCACTTCTCTAGCATCGTGAATACCTTTCTCGCTTTTTTGGATAATTTCTCGAGCCATTTCTCGACCGCCATTATCCCAGATATCGGTGAAAAATTTTCCACCTACCATGCTAGCCTCGGCTGAAGGATCTCTCGCATCTTCGAAGGACAAGGTAGCTTCGGATTGCGCTAAAATTTTTACATGCTCGCAGCCCTTTTTCTCCAAAATAGTGGCAATCCCCCTGGCACCCGAGAAAGCACATATGTCTCCGCGGCTATTTAAAATTTCCTCGAAGGCCTCAGCTTCGTGATTAATCCATTCGATGGGACCTTCGGGATTGCCTCTTGTAAAATTTTCTTCGCTCGAGAATGCGCCGCCGCTGGCGAAGCTAGCTTTCAACTTCTTAACACACTCCATAGATTTGTTATAGCATCTTTTCCTGGACAAACGAAGCTCTTCAACAGTTCCCTCTAAATGATTTGCCCATTGGTCGCTAAGTTCTCGCCTCGTTTCTTCAAGTATGCGTTCCTCTTTGGCTCTGGCCAGTTGTTTTCGAAGATCTTCAATTTCACGCTTCTGAGCCTCAGCTTGACCTTTAAAAACAGCTTCGTCTTCTTTTATTTTATTTATCAATGAATGTAATATTTTATCTTTTTCGAGACCTTCGTTCCTCAGTTCAATTACTTCGGAACGAAGGTTGCTCAGGGCTATAGCGCACCCTTCGTCTTCGGCATCTTTTTGGGCCCTGAGGGCATTGCTAAGTATAAGGCCCTGCAAAGAAAAATGTGTTTGCGTCAATAGATTTAAGCAAACGAAAAATTTTGGTCTCAACAAAAAATACAGAGCTCTCATTTTTTGCACCTTTAAGCTATTGTATGCCAGGTTGTCGGCCAGTTCGTTTTTCGACAACACCAAGAGCCCGTCTTCTAGAGTTGGGAATCCGAAGCTCTTGCTTATCTCCCGACAGACAGAAATCTCCTTGCTATCAGGGAGACAATACAAAAAGTCTTCTTCTCCACTGCCGTTGAATATTAACGCCCCCTTTGGATACTTCAGTTTTTGGGCGTAAAGCTGGGCCTCTTGCTTTTCTTTTTCTGATAATTTTTTCCCCCGAAGCATGACGAACAATATAATCAAGGACTTTGGGGGATGCTTCGGGGGCAATAGCACTGATTTCTTCAACAAGAATTGGCTCAGTTATTTTTTCTTCCTCGGTTTCCAAGGATTTTACCTTCGTGGGCTCTGAGAGCCCAGCTTCAGCTTCAGTTTCTTGCTCTGGAGCCTTGGTATCAGAAATTTCAGTTTTCGCTTCGACAGTGGCAACAGTCTTCTTCGGAGGTGTGCTTGAGGATTTAATTGTTTCCAGAACATCTAGCACATTGACCATTCTCTTTCTTTTCGGAGTCACCACAAGCACCTTTTGATTTTTTATTGTCTCAACATTTGCTGAAGGACTTAAAACTTCTGATATTTTTGATCCCTCGGTTGGTCCTTTTGCTTCTTCCATTTTTTCTGTCGATGGCGCTTCGGCCATCTCTTTGGTTTCTGGTAACAAAATCTTTGGTTCTTCCAATTCTATTCTTGTTGGCGCTTCGGCCATTTCTGCGACTTCTGGCAGCAAGGTTGGCTTGGTTGGCTTTGCAGCTTCGGTGGCCGAAGAGGTCTCTCCGGTGAACTCAGGCACCGAAGCTGGTTCAATATAACGTGGCCGATGTGTGAGGACCTTTATCCTTTTTCTTTTCGGTACTGGCTCACTAGGAGCAGCTGCAGCTTCTTCTTTTGCAGAGGTTGTGCTTTTTCTTTTCTGCCCTCGAATGGGATATCGATAGTCAGGGTAGACGAACCCGATTGCATCAAACACCCGGTTCAGTCTTTTCTTTTTTCGGCCTCCGAAGGCTGCTGACAGTGCAGTATCTTCGGCCTTCGAGTAAGCCCCAAGCAGTTCATCACTTAAATTTTCAATACTTTTTAGCCAGTCATCAGCTGGCTCAACGAATTTATCTCCGAACTTGAAAGTATACTTCAGCCTGATAAGTCCACCTTCGTCAGCCTCCTTTATGGTTTCTTGCGGCATTTCCCATTTTTCCGCGAGTGGCCATACTCTGAAGGCAATATGCTCTTGTACCAAATCTCTTGTTCCAATAAAAGAACAAATAACACCGAAGGCTCTCTGGCATTCTTCGGCAGCTTCATTCATTTCAACCTTCAGCCTCCGCAGGCCGAAGCTTTGCCAAATAGGGCGCATAATTATACCTTTGATATCTTCCCGTACTGTCAGGTCATTTTTCACATAAAACCATTCTGTCATCCAGTCGCCGAGCCATCTCTTCCGAAAGGTTGGCACGGGACAGCTTAACCCAGACCGAGAAACGAAACTGTAGCAGCCAAAATTATTGTGATATTGTTCCTTACCCCAAGGTTTTGTCTCGTATGATAATTCGTGTATATTGCAGAAACTTTTCGCATCAGGCTCCAGACCTTGGCTTCTCACGGCCCACACGAAGATATTCAGCCTTATGATTGCTTCGGGGGTAAGTTGGTGAAGATATACTTCGAATATTTTCAGCACCTCTACGACAAAGTTGCTCAGGGGAAATCTAAGTCCAGCTTTCAAAAAGCTTCGGTATACTACGACTTCATTTTCTTCAGGTTCATCTTCGGAGTCTTCACCACCACTATCCACATCATAACTGTCGCTGTCATCAGTATCTTCAGACAAACCTTCTAAAATCTCTTTGGTGATTTTTTCTGTATTGGTCTTCGACATTGCTATAAGAAACCCCAGATTCTTCTCTTCATCGAGACTCAGCTTCATCTCAGCAGCAGCCTTCTTATCTTCAGACATCTTCGGAAACGCTAAAAAACTGTTTTCAATGCCGAAGCTTCAAAACTTAAAAAGCTAAGCAAATCTTGGTGCGCAAGAGCTAAAAATTGAGTGGGCGGGAGCAGATGGCAAGAGAGCGTGCCAAATGAGCTTGCGGTATGATCTTATTTATACGCCCAGTGCGTTGAAAATTGAAAGACCCCGCCTGTCAGTGAATGTTGCTATTCTAGCAAAGGGAAGGTGTTTTTTTGGACCTTCGGCTTAAAGCCTTCGTCCATGTCGCAATCTAAATTTATTATTTTAAACAAATTAATATTGCGAGGGGCTACTGTTGGGGACCTTCGGCTTATGAAGGTCCTCAAAAACAGGATTTAACAGTATTTCTGGAGTATAATGTGTGAACAGGTATCTTCGGACTCGAGTCGGTATCACAGTAGGAGAAGCCCAAGATAATACGAAGGTTGATACAGCGCCGAAGATGTGAGCGGGAAAGCTTCGGCGTGGTAGCATAAAATGAAACCGACTTAAAGATGAAAAGGCTATTCAGACCTCGGTGGATTACTATAGAATTATTATCAAATGTAAAGGGCATGAATGTAATTTTGTATGGGCTGTGTCCCGTGCCTATAAATAGGTGAACAGTACCCCCGTACTGTTCACGCTGATTTGGCATTTGCTTTTGCGTCACGCCTATACTTTCATCTCCTTCCAAGCTGAAGGTACATTTGTAATTCGATGTCATTTCTGTTTCTTCGTAATAATAATGCAAAAAATAAGTTGATAATAATATATAATTGTCTATGTTATCATTAACATTCCTTATGATTCATTCTTCGTCATCGTATGCTGTGTTTATGAAGGTACGTCCTTCATAACCTTCGTCCGAAAATCATTATATCCTAAGGGAAATAATGCTTCGAAAGACGAAGGACTTTATCGATTAACATTTTCTGTGTTGCCTTGTTCTTAACTCATAGCATTTGAGAACAAGTCCCCAACAATACTCAATTCTTTCCTCCTCTTGCAGGGCTTGATTCTTAGTAATGCCCTTAGGGCACAGAAAAATATTGAAGACGAAGGCTATACAATGGCTCTGAACAACCTTCGTTTAGAGGCGATTGAATTGAGAAACGGAGGCCTTGAAAAGACAAAATCTTATTTCTCTAGTTAACAAAATGAAAGAAGACGAAGCTAGTTTCAAAGCTCAAGCCGAAGCTGAAAGGGAAATGTGCCCTTGGGCCATTTCTAAGTATTTTGGTGATTAAGTGTCCAACACAAGTGCCTAAGTGTTAAATTGTGCCAAGGACTCAAGAAGTGCAAATCAAGATTAAAGGTATGTTTCTAGACTTAGTACATTGTTTTGAAGACTAATGTATTGTGTCTAAGTGCTAGAAACAGGAGAAACAAGTTTGAAGAAGTTGGCTGTGTACAGCCAAAAGGCTGCTCGGTCTGGGTGCACCGGACAGTGTCCGGTGCGCCAGGTTAGCTCGGGCGAACTGGTTGCTCTCGGGACTTCGACGGTGGTGTACAACTATAATTCATCGGACTGTCCGGTGAGCCAACAGTCGGCCTGGCCAACGGTCGGCCGCGTAATCCGTGCGCGACGCGTGGCGAAGCCAACGGTCAGAAGGGGGCACCGGACTGTCCGGTGTGCACCGGACAGTGTCCGGTGCGCCAACGGCTCTGAACCGCCAAAGAAGGAAAGAAATCCGCACCGGACAGTGTCCGGTGCGCCAGGCGACAGAAGGCAAGAATTGCCTTCCTAGAATGCTCTCAACGGCTCCTAGCTGCCTTGGGGCTATAAAAGGGACCCCTAGGCGCATGGAGGAGAACACCAAACATTCTCTAAGCATTCCTAAGCACCAAGACTTCAATTCCGCGCATTCGATTCTTTGTGATAGCAACTAGAGCTCCATTTGAGTAGAGAACTCTTTGAGTTGTGTTGAGAGCTCGTGTTGTGACTTGTGTGTGTATTGTCGCTCTGATTTTGTGTCCTGTGTGCGTTTCTCATCCCAGCCTTACTTCTGTGCTTCTTTGTGAACATCATATTGTAAGGGCGAGAGGCTCCAATTTGTGGAGATTCCTCGCAAGCGGGATATAGTAAAAAGCAAGACACCATGGTATTCAAGTGGGTCTTTGGACCACTTGAGAGGGGTTGATTGCAACCCTCGTCCGTTGGGACGCCACAACGTGGAGTAGGCAAGTGTTGGACTTGGCCGAACCACGGGATAAACCACTGCGTCTATCTGTGTTGATCTTCTTGTGGTTATCGTGTCTTGCAAGAACTCTTCTCTAGCCACTTGGCTTTATTGTGCTAACTCCTAACAAAGTTTTGTGGCATTAAAGTTCAAGTTTTTACAGGATCACCTATTCACCCCCCCTCTAGGTGCTCTCAATTGGTATCAGAGCCGTTCTCTTCAAGAAAGGGACTAATCGCCCGAAGAGATGGATCCTAAGGGCAAGGGGATGGTGGTCAATGATAAGGAGAAGGAGTCCTTCGTCAATGATCCAAAGGATGACAAGCCTACTGACTCAGGCTCGGGCCACAAAAGAAAAGACGGGGAGAAAGAAGAAAACAAGGCGCATCAAGGAGATAGTCTACTACGACAGCGACGAATCTTCCTCTTCCCAAAAGGACAATGACAACGACTACGAGAAAAAGAAGACGATTAATTCAAACTTTTCCTTTGATTATTCTCGTATTCCGCAAAGTTCCAATGCTCATTTGCTTTCCATTCCCCTCGGTAACCCCCCCCCCACTTTGATGGAGAGGACTACGGATTTTGGAGTCACAAAATGCGTAGCCACTTGTCCTCTCTCCATCCAAGTATATGGGAGATAGTAGAAAATGGAATGCACTTTGATAGTACGGATAGTCCCATGTTCATTAATGAGCAAATTCACAAAAATGCACAAGCTACTACTGTTCTTCTAGCTTCATTGTGCAGGGATGAATACCATAAGGTGAGCGGCTTGGATAACGCCAAGCAGATTTGGGACACCCTCAAAATCTCACATGAGGGGAACGACGTCACCATGCTCACCAAGATGGAGTTGGTGGAAGGCGAACTTGGGAGATTCGCAATGATCAGGGGCGAGGAGCCAACCCAAACGTACAACCGGCTCAAGACCCTCGTCAACAAAATAAGGAGCTATGGAAGCACGCAATGGATGGACCACGACGTCGTCCGCCTAATGCTAAGGTCTTTTACTGTCCTTGATCCACATCTTGTGAACAATATTCGTGAGAATCCTAGGTACACCAAGATGACGCCCGAGGAGATACTTGGAAAGTTTGTAAGCGGGCGGATGATGATCAAGGAGGCAAGATACGTTGACGATGCATTGAACGGCCCAATCCACGAGCCTCAAACCGTTGCTCTCAAAGCAACGAGGACCAAGGAAGTGCTGCCTAGCAAGGTGGCACAAGTTGAGGCGGCGGGACTCAATGAGGAAGAGATGACCCTCATCATTAAGCGTTTCAAGACGGCGCTAAGGGGTCGCAAGGAGCATCCCAACAAGACCAAGACGAAGGGGAAGCGCTCATGCTTCAAATGTGGTAAGATTGGTCATTTTATCGCTAATTGTCCCGACAATGATAGTGACCAGGAACAAGGGAACAAGAGGGAAAAGAAGAAGGCTTACAAGAAGGCTAAGGGCGAGGCACACCTTGGAAAGGAGTGGGACTCGGATTGTTCGTCGTCCGACTTCGACAACGAAGGACTCGCCGCCACCGCCTTCAACAAGTCGGCCCTCTTCCCCAACGAGCATCACACCTGCCTCATGGCAAGGGAAAAGAAGGTAAGCAGTCATAATACTAGTACTTACGCTTCCTCAAGTGATGAAGAATCTAGTGATGATGAAATAGACTATTCATGTCTATTCAAGGGCCTAGATAGAACTAAGGTTGATAAGATTAATGAATTAATTGATGAATTGAATGATAAGAATAGGTTATTAGAAAAGCAAGAGGATCTTTTGTATGAAGAACATGATAAGTTTGTAGAGGCACAAAAATCCCTTGCTTTAGAAATTAAAAGGAATGAAATGCTTTCTTGTGAATTGTCTACATGCCATGACTCTATTTCTAGCTTAAAGAGCATAAATGATGATTTGAATGTTAAGTTAGAAATAGCTAATAAATCAACATCTTGTATAGAACATGTTGCAATTTGCAATAGGTGTAAAGATTTTAATATTGATGCTTGTAGTGAACATCTAGTTTCAATTTCTAATTTGAATGATGAAGTGGCTAGTCTTAATGCCCAACTTAAGACTAGCAAGAGTGAATTTGACAAACTAAAATTTGCAAGGGATGCCTACACGATTGGTAGACACCCCTCAATTAAGGATGGTCTTGGCTTCAAGAGGGAAGTCAAGAACTTAACAAGCCATAAGGCTTCCATCTCCGCCAAGGAGAAAGGGAAGGCCTCTATGGCTAGTAGTGCTCAAAAGAACCATGCTTTCATGTATCATGATAGGAGACATTCTAGGAATGTTTATAGAAGTTATGATGCTTTTGATTCTAATGCCATGATTGCTTCTAGTTCTTCTATTATGCATGATAGAAATTTGGCTAGGAAAAATGTTGTTCATCATATGCCTAGAAGAAATATTGTTCATGTTCCTAGGAAAGTAATGAATGAACCTTCTACAATTTATTATGCTTGCAATGGTTCCTTTGCTATTTGTAGAAAGGATAAGAAGGTAATTGCTAGGAAATTAGGGGCCAAATGTAAGGGAGACAAGACTTGCATTTGGGTCCCTAAGACTATTGTAACTAACCTTGTAGGACCCAACATGAGTTGGGTACCTAAGACCCAAGCCTAAATTTGCCTTGCAGGTTTATGCATCCGGGGGCTCAAGCTGGATTATCGACAGCGGATGCACAAACCACATGACGGGGGAAAAGAGGATGTTCTCTTCCTACGTCAAGAACAAGGATCCCCAAGATTCAATCATATTCGGTGATGGGAACCAAGGCAAGGTGAAAGGGTTAGGAAAAATTGCTATTTCATCCAAGCACTCTATTTCTAATGTGTTCTTAGTTGAGTCGCTTGGATATAACTTGTTGTCTGTAAGTCAACTTTGTAATATGGGATATAACTGTTTATTCACAAATGTAGATGTGACTGTCTTTAGAAGAAGTGATGGTTCATTAGCTTTTAAGGGTGTACTAGACGGCAAACTTTATTTAGTTGATTTTGCAAAAGAGGAGGTCGGTCTAGATGCATGCTTAATTGCTAAGACTAGCATGGGCTGGCTGTGGCATCGCCGTTTAGCACATGTGGGGATGAAGAACCTTCACAAGCTTCTAAAGGGAGAACACGTGATAGGTCTAACTAATGTTACCTTCGAAAAAGATAGACCTTGTGCAGCTTGTCAAGCAGGTAAACAGGTGGGAAGCTCTCATCATACCAAAAATGTGATGACCACATCAAGACCTTTGGAGTTGCTTCATATGGACCTCTTCGGACCCGTCGCCTATCTAAGCATAGGAGGAAGTAAGTATGGTCTTGTTATAGTTGATGATTTTCCCGCTTCACTTGGGTATTCTTTTTGCAGGATAAATCTGAAACCCAAGGGACCCTCAAGCGCTTCCTAAGGAGAGCCCAAAATGAGTTTGAGCTCAAAGTGAAGAAGATAAGGAGCGACAATGGGTCCGAGTTCAAGAACCTTCAAGTGGAGGAGTACCTTAAGGAGGAAGGGATCAAGCATGAGTTCTCCGCTCCCTACACACCACAGCAAAACGGTGTGGTAGAGAGGAAGAACAGGACACTCATAGACATGGGCGAGGACAATGCTTGGAGAATTCAAGACGCCCGAGCGGTTTTGGTCGGAAGCCGTAAACACGGCTTGCCACGCCATAAACCGGGTGTACCTTCATCGCCTCCTCAAGAAGACTTCATATGAGCTTCTAACCGGTAACAAACCCAATGTATCTTACTTTCGTGTATTTGGGAGCAAATGTTATATTCTAGTGAAGAAAGGTAGAAATTCTAAGTTTGCTCCCAAAGCTGTAGAAGGGTTTTTGTTAGTTTATGACTCAAATATAAAGGCGTATTGGGTCTTCAACAAATCATCGGGTTTGGTTGAAGTCTCTAGCGACGTTGTATTTGATGAGACTAATGGCTCTCCAAGAGAGCAAGTTGTTGATCTTGATGATGTAGATGAAGAAGACGTTCCAACGGCCGCAATGTGCACCATGGCGATTGGAGATGTAAGGCCACTGGAACAAACGGAGCAAGATCAACCTTCTTCCTCAACAATGGTGCATCCCCCAACTCAAGACGATAAACAGGTTCATCAAGAGGAGGCATGTGATCAAGGGGGAGCACAAGATGATCATATAATGGAGGAAGAAGCACAACCGGCACCTCCAACTCAAGTTCGAGCGACGATTCAAAGGAATCATCCCGTCGACCAAATTTTGGGTGATATTAGCAAGGGAGTAACTACTCGCTCTAGATTAGTTAATTTTTGTGAGCATTACTCTTTTGTCTCTTCTATTGAGCCTTTCAGGGTAGAAGAAGCCTTGCTAGATCCGGACTGGGTGTTGGCCATGCAGGAAGAGCTCAACAACTTCAAGAAAAATGAAGTTTGGACACTGGTGCCTCGTCCCAAGCAAAATGTTGTGGGAACCAAGTGGGTGTTCCGCAACAAACAAGACGAGCACGGGGTGGTGACAAGGAACAAGGCACGACTTGTGGCAAAAGGTTATGCCCAAGTCACAGGTTTGGACTTTGAGGAGACTTTTGCTCCTGTGGCTAGGCTAGAGTCAATTCGCATATTGTTAGCCTATGCTACTCACCATTCTTTCTGGTTGTTCCAAATGGATGTGAAGAGCGCTTTCCTCAACGGGCCAATCAAGGAGATGGTGTACGTGGAGCAACCCCTAGCTTCAAGGATGAACGGTACCCCGACCACGTGTGTAAGCTCTCTAAGGCGCTCTATGGACTTAAGCAAGCCCCAAGAGCATGGTATGAATGCCTTAGAGACTTTTTAATTGCTAATGCTTTCAAGGTTGGGAAAGTCGATCCAACGTTATTCACTAAGACTTGTGATGGTGATCTTTTTGTGTGCCAAATTTATGTCGATGACATAATATTTGGTTCTACTAACCAAAAGTCTTGTGAAGAGTTTAGCAGGGTGATGACTCAAAAGTTTGAGATGTCGATGATGGGCGAGTTAAGCTATTTCCTTGGGTTCCAAGTGAAGCAACTCAAGGATGGGACCTTCATCTCCCAAACGAAGTACACGCAAGACTTGATCAAGCGGTTTGGGATGAAGGACGCCAAGCCCGCAAAGACTCCAATGGGAACCGACGGACACACCGACCTCAACAAAGGAGGTAAGTCCGTTGATCAAAAGGCATACCGGTCTATGATAGGGTCCTTACTTTATTTATGTGTTAGTAGACCGGATATTATGCTTAGCGTATGCATCTGTGCTAGATTTCAATCCGATCCAAGGGAGTGTCACTTAGTGGCCGTGAAGCGAATTCTTAGATATTTAGTCGCTACGCCTTGCTTCGGGATCTGGTATCCAAAGGGGTCTACCTTTGACTTAATTGGATATTCAGACTCCGACTATGCTGGATGTAAGGTCGATAGGAAGAGTACATCGGGGACGTGCCAATTCTTAGGAAGGTCCCTGGTGTCGTGGAGTTCTAAGAAACAAACTTCTGTTGCCCTATCCACCGCTGAGGCCGAGTATGTTGCCGCAGGACAGTGTTGCGCAAAACTACTTTGGATGAGGCAAACCCTCAGGGACTTTGGCTACAATCTGAGCAAAGTCCCACTCCTATGTGATAATGAGAGTGCTATCCGCATGGCGGATAATCCTGTTGAACACAGCCGCACAAAGCACATTGACATCCGACATCACTTTTTGAGAGACCACCAGCAAAAGGGAGATATCGAAGTGTTTCATGTTAGCACCGAGAACCAGCTAGCCGATATCTTTACCAAGCCTCTAGATGAGTCGACCTTTTGCAAGCTGTGTAGTGAGCTAAATGTCTTAGATTCGCGGAACCTGGATTGATTTATAGGATACATGTGTTTTATGCCTTGATCATGTTCCTTAATGCATTTTGTTGTTTATTTATGGTGCTCAAGTTGTACACGCACTCCCCGGACCTCACAAGTCCATTTGCAAGTAATGCACATATTTAGGGGGAGATGTGCTACAACTTGACCCTTTGAGACTAATTGTATGCTTGAGTTTGCTTAATTTAGTCTCAAAGGAGGTTTGAAAGGGAAAAGGTGGACTTGGACCATGCAAGACTTCCACTGCACTCCGATGACAGCGTAACTGATTCCAAGTTCATCTTTGTACTCTTATTGCCTTTTTACACTTAGTTGAAGATTTTGGTGAGGCAATGAGGTTTAAGGGCCAAGATTGATCCCGTTTTGGTGCTTGATGCCAAAGGGGGAGAAAATAAGGCCAAAGCAATAAATGGATCAGCTACCACTTGAGAATTTTGAAAATAGTAGAATAGAGCTTTTGGTTTGTCATTGTCTCTCTTGTCAAAAGTTGGTCTCTTGTGGGGAGAATGGTTGATTATGGGAAAAGGGGGGGTTTTGAAATCTTTGATCAATTTCTCTTGGAACAACTCTCTTTATGTCTCAACAAGTGTGTTTGACTTAGAGATAGGAAATTAAGGTTGATTTGCAAAAACAAACCAAGTGGTGGCAAAGAATGATCCAAATATGCCAAATTTGAATGAAAACAAATTTGAGCTTTCATTTGCATTGATGTTGCACTTCTTTTAGTTGCTTTTTATTGTGTTGGCATAAATCACCAAAAAGGGGGAGATTGAAAGGGAAATGTGCCCTTGGGCCATTTCTAAGTATTTTGGTGATTAAGTGTCCAACACAAGTGCCTAAGTGTTAAATTGTGCCAAGGACTCAAGAAGTGCAAATCAAGATTAAAGGTATGTTTCTAGACTTAGTACATTGTTTTGAAGACTAATGTATTGTGTCTAAGTGCTAGAAACAGGAGAAACAAGTTTGAAGAAGTTGGCTATGTACAGCCAAAAGGCTGCTCGGTCTGGGTGCACCGGACTGTCCGGTGGTGCACCGGACAGTGTCCGGTGCGCCAGGTTGGCTCGGGCGAACTGGCTGCTCTCGGGACTTCGACGGCGGTGTACGACTATAATTCACCGGACTGTTCGGTGATGCACCGGACTGTCCGGTGAGCCAACAGTCGGCCCGGCCAACGGTCGGCTGCGTAATCCGCGCGCGACGCGTGGCGGAGCCAACGGTCAGAAGGGGGCACCAGACTGTCCGGTGTGCACCGGACAGTGTCCGGTGCGCCAACGGCTCTGAACCGCCAACAGTCGGCTTCGCCAAAGAAGGAAAGAAATCCGCACCGGACAGTGTCCGGTGGTGCACCGGACTGTCCGGTGCGCCAGGCGACAGAATGCAAGAATTGCCTTCCTGGAATGCTCTCAACGGCTCCTAGCTGCCTTGGGGCTATAAAAGGGACCCCTAGGCGCATGGAGGAGAACACCAAGCATTCTCTAAGCATTCCTAAGCACCAAGACTTCAATTACGTGCATTCGATTCTTTGTGATAGCAACTAGAGCTCCATTTGAGTAGAGAACTCTTTGAGTTGTGTTGAGACCTCGTGTTGTGACTTGTGTGCGTATTGTCGCTCTGATTTTGTGTCTTGTGTGCGTTGCTCATCCCAGCCTTACTTACGTGCTTCTTTGTGAACATCATATTGTAAGGGCGAGAGGCTCCAAGTTGTGGAGATTCCTCGCAAGCGGGATATAGTAAAAAGCAAAACACCATGGTATTCAAGTGGGTCTTTGGACCGCTTGAGAGGGGTTGATTGCAACCCTCGTCCGTTGGGACGCCACAACGTGGAGTAGGCAAGTGTTGGACTTGGTCGAACCACGGGATAAACCACTGTGTCTATCTGTGTTGATCTTCTTGTGGTTATCGTGTCTTGCAAGAACTCTTCTCTAGCCACTTGGCTTTATTGTGCTAACTCCTAACAAAGTGTTGTGGCATTAAAGTTCAAGTTTTTACAGGATCACCTATTCACCCCCCCTCTAGGTGCTCTCAGAAGCCCAAAAGATTGAAATTGAAGACCTTCGGAGGCAATTGGCCGAAGCTAAGGAAAAATGCGCACTCGCAGAAGCTAACCAAGAAATCAGCGAATATTGGAAAAATCATTTAGAGAAAAATGTTGAAGAACTTCGCACATCCAAGGAAAGGTGCTTTGAAAAATCCTTGGATTGTGTGAAGAAAATAAAAGCTAGTTTCACCAAAGTGGGTGCCTATTCTGTCGAAGAAAACTTCATACAAGGCGACCCCAAGGCGTTATTGAATGAATAAGTGGAGAGGCCGAGACCTTCGAAGAAATTTTAAGTGATCGCGGGGATGTTTGCGCGTTTTCCGGTGCACGGGGAATTTCAGCCATCCTGGAGAAGGCGGGATGCGACCATATTAAAACCATGGCCCAGACCGAAGTTGCCTTCTCCATAGATGATACGAAGGATCCTTCAGCTGAAGCAACCTTGATGGGCGAAAAATTCTATAATGACGTCTGGGTGAATGGCGGCCGAGAGATGGCTCACGAAATTATAAAGAAAAGTGAAAAAGACACCCATGACGCCCGAGTAGAAGCAAGACAAGCTGAAGAAGCTGCAAAGCACGAAAAGCGTATAGGTAATATCTTTTGATTTTCAGCTTCGGCATTTGTTTTTGTGACTTCGGTCTAATTAATTTTTCCCACTTCAGCTGAATTATCTCCGCCACCGGAACCATTCGATCCCCTGGCTGATCCAAAAACGAAGGAAGCGTTGGAGATCATTAATATGACTGAATCTATTGTTGATGAAGTTGTTAACAAATTACTGAACGAAGTTGCAGAAAAGGTCCTTAAAGAGGAATAGCTCTTATTGTAAAAACATTTTGAAATGGTCAATGTAAGAGACACTAGAACAGACATTGTGCTTTTATTGTAACAAATCTGTAATATTTGATGTGTGTAACCTTGAATTGAATATATAAATTATTGTAATTTATTTCTTTGCGAGGCATGAAACTTTACATACATACCGTTTTTAGCCTTCGGCGAAAAAACACCTTCCCTTCTTTTCATGCTTCGTAAAGAAAAAGATCCATTCTTCGTAAAGATATCCATGTTTCGCAAAGAGGGATCCCTTCTTCTGTGACAAGGCTGATGAAACTGAATTTCCCAAAACTTACTTCGTGCCTTAGCACCTTTTTATTTTGACGAAGCTTTTGTCGAAGATCAGCTTCGTATTTAATTCGTGTCATTGATGCAATATGATGTATGATGTGATGTTATGCGAAATGATGTGATGATATGATGCAAAATGGTGAGGATGCCGAAGACACACACCCACACGCCCACACCGGAACACACAAGCTTTGCATCCCCTTAGGAACGACTTTGGAGCCTTCTTCACCGTTTATTTTTCGGTGTTCACCGTTTATTTTTTGGTGTAAGTTCTGCATTCCCTAAGGAACGTATTTTAAACTTCTTCGCCTTATATTTCGGTGGTATAAGTTCTGCATCCCCTTAGGAACGACTTTTGAACTTCTTCGCCTTATATTTCGGCGGTATTTGGCTCTGCATTCCCTTTGGAACGACTTTTGAGCAGAAAACTTACGCTGCACTCCCTTAGGAACGACTTTTTGTAGCTTCAGCAATTTTAGCTCTGCATTCCCTTAGGAACGTTTTTTGAGCTTCGTATCTTTTAAGCTTCGTAAATCTGTGAAGAAGATATATTCCATTCTGGTAAAAGCAAAATCATTACAAGAAACTAAAACTAAATTTACATTGCTTGTTCCTTATTAAAAAGCAAAATGACATTGAACATAAAAGTATTTCAGAGGCAGGATATCACTCAGTATATGTGCTTTGATTCTGGCACAATACTGTTGACTGTACGAGCTTCGGATTCCTCTCTGAATTCACGTTGTTGTTGGGAGTGTCGACGCCCTTCTAGCTGCTGGCTTCGGGAATAAGTAGGTTGCAGTGGTGGTGGCGGTGGGGGCTGAGGCCAAGAAGCCTGTGAATGGCTTGTCGAAGCAACAGAAGCTACAGGATGATTGCCCACATATTCTGGTATGTAGGGAGAGTGGCACGAAGCAGTGTGCAAGACCTGCTTCGGCTGATTCTGATGAGCTTCGGCTTCGGCAATCTCCTTTTGCTTCTGGATAGTGATTTGGCACATTCTTGTAGTATGGCCCTTGTCCTCACCACAAAATAAGCAATAGATTTTCCTGGGCTGATCCCCATATCTTCCTCTGAAGCCACTGGCGCCTCTGCCCCTTGGAACTGGTGGCCTGAAGGAGCTTTACTGCTGTCCCGAAGACTATGAGGTGTGATGTGGCCTCTGAAGCTGGTTTTCTTTGTCATCATTCTGACTGGAGCTACGGATTGATCTGATGTGCGTAGGGTGGACTCTCCCTCTGAAGCCCCTAGTCATCTCAGAAAATCTGTAAGCTTCCTCCCTTCTTTGTTGGAAGTCATTGTCAGCCCGGATGTACTCATCCATTTTTTGAAGCAACTTCTCCAGAGTTTGGGGAGGTTTCCTGGCGAAGTATTGGGTCGTAGGTCCTGGCCGAAGACCCTTGATCATGGCCTCAATGACAATTTCATTGGGCACTGTGGGCTCTTGTGCTCTCAGTCGCAAGAACCTTCGGACATACGCCTGAAGGTATTCCTCATGGTCTTGTATGCACTGGAACAAGGCCTGAGCTGTGACTGGCTTCGTCTGAAAGCCTTGAAAACTGGTAACCAGCATGTCCTTGAGCTTCCGCCACGACGTGAGTGTCCCCGGCCGAAGGGAAGAATACCATGTCTGGGCCACGTTTCGGACTGCCATGACGAAGGGCTTTGCCATGACAGCTGTGTTGCCTCCGTATGAGGATATTGTTGCCTCATAGCTCATTAAGAATTGCTTTGGGTCTGAGTGCCCATCGTACATGGGTAGCTGAGGTGGCTTGTAGGATTGTGGCCATGGGATAGCCTGCAATTCTGCTGCTAGATGAGTAAGATGATGCACTTCCTCAGTAGCTTCGTCGATCTTCTTCTGAAGGTCGGCCAGCTGAGCCATCTTCTCCTTTTTCCTTTGCACCTGCTGGTGAATGATTTCTAGGTCCCTGATCTCCTGGTCCAACTCCTCCTCCTGAAGTGTTGGACTGGTGGCCTTCCTCTTTTGGCTTCTGGCCTCTCAGAGAGAGAGAGTGTCTTGATTTGTGTCTAGTGGCTGCAGTGCAGCCCCTGGCGCTATTATCTTCTTCGCCTCACCCAAGCCTGTCTTGGGTAAGGAAGACAACCCCTAGGGCAAGACTCTGCTGAAGTCCACAGGGGACATGAACATTCAATGCACATACCTACCCCACGCAGGGTTGCAGGTGAACAGGAGCAACACGACTGCAGTCCTGTCATGCTTCACCAACTACGATGACGCAAGCGACCACTATTCTCGCGCGTTGTCCGCCAACCCTCGATGGGACGTACAATACAACGAGAGTACAGGATGGCCCTCGAGCGTAAACTCTGCCTCGCCCGAAGTCGACCTCGGCCTCGGGACAAACTCCGCCTCGCCTAAACTCGGCCTCGGTTATCTGCTCCCCACGAATTTCGCAGGAGGCTACTCCTTCAACTATGGTGCGCACGTCTTCGAGTCCGGAACGAGCTCGGTCGCGACCTCGGGTGGACTTCCGCCTCGCCCGAGCTTGGCTCTGACCACGATATTCGTAACAGAAAGGCGCCCAACATCACCATATACTGCAAAGTTGATGTATTACTTAGGGGCTTTTTGCCATACTCGGTACTGTGTCAACCGCTACGGCATGGGCAATCCCCTTATCAGGGGAGCTTGGGTACGTGACCGAGCCCTCGGCCCTAGCCTTGGCTCTTAGCAGAAATCGAGCAGACACAAGTCAAACAACAAGTACAAGACCATGCTCTGGGCCATACCGTCTATAGGGGCACGACAACACCTCCTCACCGTACGCGACCAACTCCAGTACTCTAGGCAGCCCCCCTTAAAGATATAAAGAGGACAACCTACGGCTTCAGGGAGGTCAACCCTACTCTTGAAGCAAAACACTTCCAAAATGTATAGCCAACTCAGCAGAGACGACCCTACTCCTGATCAGCTTCTTGCTAAATATATGAAGAAGGAGGTCTTTCCACACAACCGACAATAAAACAAACAAAATTTAAAAGGCGGTCTATGCAAAAGTAAAGGACGATTTATCTAGCACAAAAAGTGGTACAACCAAGATTGTTTGGTCATCCACCTATAGGATGTCATGGTACTTTCCAATCTACTCATCGTCGATGTGTTGTCCTACTCAAGTATGGGGTGGTACGACGATAAATACGTATTACTTGTCCAATCTGTTTGCTTATTCAGGCTGGGAGGCACCATAAGTTTTTGCCTATTATCATGTTGATCAGGTATATATAGCCGAAGAGGATGCAATCTGAAATGACCTTTATGCATTAGAGTTCTATAAAAAAGTTATATTACCCGATTACAAGAATCGGGGACCTACATCGGGCTAGAGTTCAAGGTAAGTTGCAGAATCTATTGGAAGAGTCTGGTAGTATCAGGTGGCTTTGGTTCTCCAAGCTCCACCAAAAGGCAAAGGGCATGTGTTGAGCACCATATTTGACACCTGGGCATGACCTGAAGATCCGACCATGTGGCCCGGATGGTCCACGTCTCCGTGACTAGATTAACTCGGGCGAGAGTACTTATCCTATGCGGGTTATCCTAACATGTCCGTGGGAATATGTTGGATCTCACCTAGGAACAGGTCCAAAGACGACCCTAGAATTTGTGTTAGGTGGGTTGCTGATCCCAAGACGACCCTAGGATTTTACCATACGCGGTCCCTCCTGGAGAACAAGATCCACTTCCTCGACCTATTTTATTAATCCTTAGGAGACTTTATGGCGTCTAGGGACGTCTCGCGTGGCCTGACTACCTCGGGGCATGCTTTGGAATTCTCCTCCGCAATAAAATACCTCTCGGGAGGTGAGTTTTAGGGTCCTTCGCGAGGAAGACAACCCTCACTCGTGGGCCATCCGACATGTGAGCAGAGGAGACCCGCTCCTGCAGCGAGGTCGCGGACCATCCGCCGCTACAGAGAACACCACTACATGGTACACCCCTATTGTTTCCCGAATCGGAGCCAACACTACCCGCTCATTTTACAGAGGTTGATGTTGTTAGATGTGTGCGTCTATATTAATGAAATTTGTTGTCATCAAAAAATTATATATAATTATGATAATATTAATTATATATATTATGTAATATTTATAATATGTTATATAGATTGGGGGCTATACTATGAATTTGTGATCAATTTATTTCATATTTTATCTATAATGCAGTCTATAATAGGTCGTGCATATGGTAATGCAAAATATTATTTTATATTATAAACTGCAATATTTATAAAGACGAGAGATAAAATGATAAGATATGGAGACAACCCAAGTGCAATTCTTGGCATTATGTGAACACGTTTGGACTTTAAAATATTATTTTGTAATTATAACTAGTTTATTTATTGTAAAAAATCATTTATATAAATTATTGTAATGTATCGTAGGATCTTATGTATCGAAATACTGTGCTTTAAAAACACTTCTTGTAGCGTATTTTAACATTCCAGGGTGGTGATGGTTCCTCGTTTGATTAAATTTATGGCAAAGTGTCAACACCTCGATGGCAGTGATTCCTTACAATCACGTGCACGTCCTCACTTTGCTGCCTGATGCCGCCGGCCATAGCATGCCGGAAACAACATATGGTGTATTACGTAATACTACTAGCGGCGGTACAGAGTAAATATATAAATATAAAGGATTTTTGAACGATTCAAATCTCTATAGAGAAAAATTCCAACGTGAGCCTTTGGAACGTAAGATTCAATCTCATGAATTTCTTTAAAATTCTTTGGAAACTTTATTTTTCGAATTACTATTTTTCTAAGTGGTTCCTATTTTCTTATGGGAAAATAGCTAATTTCTTTTGGAAAAATAGGAATCACTTGAAAAAATAGAGTTTCCAAATTAGTCTTTTATAAATTGCTTTCCTTCGTACAAGTTTTGAAGAAAAATAACGAGCGATCCAATCTCTATTCAAATTCCTGCATTGTATTCAAAAGATAGGTGATTTTTTTTTGCATTCTCAATTCCTATAAGATTATAATTCATATCGAGCTCTAATCATGTATTTTTTTTTCTTCTATTCATGTGTTTTTATATTCCTGTGTTCAAAGGGGGCCTTAGTTTTCTCAGCCAGCGTAAATGATCAGGCGGATGGCGGAAGAAGAAAAAAAAGTTATGGCTCTTGTACTTGTCGACCGTGAGCAGCATGCTGAAAGCGTTCGTAAAGATCTGGAAGGTGTGTATGTACACATGGAAATGGAACCGACGGCTTGCGGCAACAACCACGTTTAAAAAAATGAATAACTAGTAACAATAGAGCACTCTCCAAATACATAATTAATTATAGTGTACACGATGTTTACAAAAATGGCCCATCTCCATCTCCGTATGAATGAATACGAATATACGTATGCGTGGATTGTTGTTATTCATTGCCGTGGTCACGAAAGAATGAAGCGATATAATATGAGCAGAGGCTCGGCCTAGCTACTCTCCTTCCTAGCGGTGCAGTGGAAGCATCTCCTGATCCGATATTCCGATCCGATCCGATCCGTGGAGCTAGCGTGGGGAGGGAGGGGGGACGCCAGCCAAGCGGATCAGACGAGCTCCAGGCGCGCGGCGTAGTCGGCGTACCTGGCGCGGCGGATGTTGGCGCGGCGCTTCCGCCAGACGAAGGCGCCGAGGCCGAGGACGGCGGCGGCGGCCACGGCGCCGAGCGCCACGCCGGCCTTGCCGCCGCCGTTCATCTCTTCCCCGCGGGGGCGCGCGGCCGCGTCCGCGTCCACCACGCCCTGGTCGTTGGCGGTGGCGCTGGCGCTGGCGGCCTTGATCTGCTCGGCGGCGGGCGCCGGCGAGGGGGACTTGCTGTACGCTCGGCCGTCGGCTGCCGGTGCCGGCGAGGGGGAGTTGGTGTGCGCTTGGTCGTCGTCGGCGGCGGCGGCTGGTGCCGGTGCCGGCGAGGGGGGCTTGGTGTACGCTTGGTCGTCGTCGGCGGCGGCGGGCGCGTCTGAGGAGGGGGCTGCGACGGGCGCGGCCTTGCGCGGTGAGGGCGCGTCTGCGGCGGCGGAGGCGGAGGCGGTAGGTGGGTGTGAGATTGGCGAGTGCGCGGGCTGCGAGTCGGCGGCGGGTAGAGGCGCGGATGCGGGGGGCTCGGCTGTCTCCTCCTCGGACCGCGCCGTGGCGGCGAAGAGGACGAGGAGGAGGAGGAGGACTGTAAGGGCGCGGGGCAATGTCGGCGGCGCCATAGATGGAGAAGAAGGTAGCAGGCAGATCTCGGCGAGGCTGCTGGTGGTGCGCGTATGGTATGTATGGGTTTGGTGGGCTGGTGGGGCGTTTATTTATTTGCATTTGTATTTATATATACGAGCGGATGGATTGGAGACTTGGAGATGGGAAAGGTGTAGTCGGTCAGAGGAGAGGACGCCGTCTCACCAAGCAAATCATTGCGTCTCCGCGCCGGGGACGGTGAGACGCCGCTCTCTCCGCCGCGGGACCCGGGAACTACACAGCCCCTCCTCCCTCCTTGTTTGTTGCCGACTGGAGAAATTATCCGACCTCCTCATCTGGCAATGGGCCACAGTGGAAAATGCTGTCCAATTGGGCCCAACAGGCCCATACCAACAATTGCTGGTCCATCACAACTAGTATGTCAGACGGCAGTGGTGACCGATGTGCCAGGCTGAAGAAAGCAAGGACAGCGTTGTTGCCATTGATGATCCTGTTCTTCGTCCTGATCGGATTCTACTGACTGGGACATACTGTCAGCCGGACTCGCTGTCGCCGTTGTGTCCAGCTGGGCGTTTCTCGGTAGGATCAAGACCATGATTTACGTATTTGGTTTGGTTTGGCGACGCATGGAGTACCCAGTTAGGCAAGTGACGGACGGTTGGTACGGTGGTTGGATTTGGATCCGGTGCTCTCCTTCGATTATCTGCTGCGTGCAGGTGGATCATCTGTTTTTGTTTGTTGGGCTTGCTGCTTGTGGTGGCCTCTCACCTTTCGGTCGCCTCGAATGCATGCCTTGGAGTGAGTGGCAACCAAATGAAAGCCAGATCATGAATGCATGATGTGCCTGGAGAGTCTGGACTCTGGACGGACGCTTCTTCTCTCTGTCGTTGGCGTCTTCCCCTCCGATGCGCCATGCGTGTACGTCCACGCATGCTGCAGTTCTAGCTTCTTAAGCTAATTAAGACATGCTTGGCAGACAAGCGTCCGAGCTGCTACTGCTAGCTAGCTAGCACATCTATCTATCTATATATTTCGCATCGGTCGACCAAGGACGAAGAACGAAGAAACCAAGCAGCTACCACCATCAGTCCAGCAACAATGGCGGCGGCGGAACCGGTACCAGTACCAGTACCGGCGGCAGCTGCCGGGACCAACAATAAGATCAAGACGGTGGTGGTGCTGGTGCAGGAGAACCGCTCCTTCGACCACATGCTGGGGTGGATGAAGTCGCTGAACCCGGACATCGACGGCGTGACGGGGGCCGAGACCAACCACGTGGACGCCTCCGACCCGGCCTCCCACGCCGTCCGCTTCAGCGACGGCGCCGAGTACGTGGACCCGGACCCGGGCCACTCCATGCAGGCCATCTACGAGCAGGTCTACGGGACGCCCTTCGTCGACGCCGCCACGACGCCCGCCACCCCGCCGGGCGTCGCCCCCTCCATGTCCGGCTTCGCGCAGCAGGCCGAGAAGGAGAGGCCCGGCATGTCCGCCACCGTCATGAGCGGCTTCCGCCCCGACGCCGTGCCCGTGTACCGGGACCTGGTGCGGGAGTTCGCCGTGTGCGACCGCTGGTTCGCGTCCAACCCGGCGTCCACGCAGCCCAACCGGCTGTTCGTGCACTCCGCCACCTCCCACGGCCTCGTCAGCAACGACAGCAGGGCGCTGGTGGCTGGCCTCCCGCAGCGGACCATCTTCGACGCGCTCCACGACGAGGGCCTCTCCTTCGGCGTCTACTACCAGTACCCGCCGTCCACGCTCTTCTACCGGAGCCTCCGCCAGCTCAAGTACGCCGCCAGCTTCCACGCCTTCGACCTCCACTTCGCGCGCCACTGCCGGGAGGGCAGGCTGCCCAGCTACGTCGTCGTGGAGCAGCGCTACTTCGACCTCCGCTTCCTCCCGGGGAATGACGACCATCCGTCCCACGACGTGGCCGAGGGCCAGCGCTTCGTCAAGGAGGTGTACGAGGCGCTGCGCTCGGGCCCGCAGTGGCCCCAGACGCTCCTCGTCGTCACCTACGACGAGCACGGCGGCTTCTACGACCACGTGCCCACGCCCGCGGGGGCCGGCGTCGTGCCCAGCCCCGACGGCATCGTCAGCGCCAAGCCCTTCTCCTTCGCCTTCGACCGCCTCGGCGTCCGCGTCCCGGCGCTGCTCGTGTCGCCCTGGATCGAGCCCGGGACCGTGCTGCACGGGCCACCGTCGGGGCCCTGCCCGACGTCCGAGTTCGAGCACTCCTCCATCCCGGCAACCGTCAAGAAGCTCTTCAACCTCAGGAGCTTCCTCACCAGGCGCGACGCCTGGGCCGGCACCTTCGACTGCGTCCTCACGCGCGACATACCGCGCACCGACTGCCCACGTACGTCACTAGTACTTACTCATCAGTAGCTAGCGTGTAGGATAGGAACAGACAGACATGGAACTGTTGATGCTGTGCATGCAGTCACCCTGCCCGAGCCAGTGAAGCTGCGGCGGACGGCGGCGGCGGAGCATGCCCCGCTGTCCGAGTTCCAGGAGGAGCTGGTGCAGCTCGCCGCGGTGCTCAACGGCGACCACACCAAGGAGTCGTACCCGCAAGGGCTCGTCGAGGGCATGACGGTGGCGGAGGCGGCCAGGTACTGCGTCGACGCCTTCAAGGCCTTCTTGGACGAGTGCGAGAAATGCAAGGACCGCGGCGGCGAGGACGGCTCCCACATCCCCACGGTGAAGCCGACGACGACGGGGAAGGAGAAGGACAAGAGCAAGAGCAGCTTCGCTTCCAAGTCGCTGTCCTGCCTTCCCTGCTGTGTCCGTCCCTCTTCCTCGTGACCTCCCTCTCCTTCTACACGCGATGCGCCCACGACTCCAGGCATCACAAGTTCCCATTCAGAATCGGTCGGGTAGTGAATTTTACAGTGTGATACCTCACTTGTGTAGATTGATTCATTCCTAGTCATATGCATTTGCATTCCGCATTATATTGATTAAATATTCTAACGCATAATAGAAAGGTGGAGTAGATACAGAGAATCGGTCCGTTCGCTTGTCTTGTTTAATGGAAGTTTAATGGATTGTTTAGTGACCATTTATCCTGTTTAATAGACACTTTAGCACAAATAACGGCCAAACATAGGTGACCGACTCCACTTATGGCACGTGAACGTGGTAGAATGCCCCAGTCTTCCAGCAACAATTTTGCTTCACGAGAATGCATGGAACATGGCAAAACAGAACTTGGAACAGCAAACATTGTGAATTCGGGTCAGTACGACAAGAAAACAGAAAATTAAGTAGAAATTTACTGAAAACGATGGAGGTGGTTCAAGTTAGGATGACAATGTTACAGGTGATTTTACAGAGGCAATCCCAGATCAACAATCAAATCCTCTTGAGTAGCATGCCGTACAAGGCATCTGGGGTTCCTTTCGATAGAGAGGGAAAAAAAACCCGGTACTCTGGTGTAAACAGAGAATGCTACTTTGTTCAAATGGGAAATGTCAAACAAGTTATCAAGAGGCTGAAAGTGGGATTGGTCTCACGGCGCCCTGTATGCGACGGAAGGCGGTCTTGATCCGTTCCTTCAGCGTAGCATTTTCACATTCGACATCGCCACTCCTCCCATCCAAGTGCGCCACATTCCCATCTACAGATATGACAAATTTCCCTTCCTCTGCGACTTTAACGTCACCGAAAAGCGATGTCATAAGAGCATACACCACCTTTAGGGCAGCCTTCTCCGTCTCCTCTTTGGTCTTCACCGCTTCTTCGACCGGAACAACTTTGGGGCCTTCCCGACCGATGTTCAAGACCATAGCCACCACAGAATCAGACACCATGTCGCTGATGGGATCGGACGACCACTGCAGTGTAACATAACTTTCTGAATCCAGGCGAACCGTCACTCTTTCATGCACGATTAACGTCGGAACATCAGATTCCTCTGTTGCTGACTCCACGCTCTCGTATATTTGTTTCAGTCTGTACCTTATGACTTCAAAAGATCCAGAGTAAGGGACCGCGATACGCTGAATGATGTTAGCTGTAGATAACTGCGTGAACACACGGAGATCTTCAGGAGCCATAATCTGATATGTGAATCCCTTCTTGACAAGTAGGCCACTGGAAGACTCTCCACCTTCTGGTACTTGTTCTGCCAACCTGCCAATAGTCTTGGCCATCTTCTCACAAGTGAAGTACATCTCCACTGATTGGCAGTTCTTGGGAGACACAATTTTTGTATTTGTACCATCAAACTGAGTAATAAGTTTTTGTTTAAGCCTGGACATTTCATTTGCTTCTCCATGCACGAGAATAATATTTGGTGGCCGAAGTTCATCCAAAAAGTTGCTTGTCTGCGGGAAATCGGCATGAGCTGAAAAAGAGATGTAGTGGACCGACATATGAAGAGGAGCAGTGAGCCCATTAGCCAGTGTCACTTCTCTTGGCTCGTTGATAATGGTCTTTGCAAGGGTCCCCTCCACAACATAACCTGGAATAACACAAGCATTCTTCTTATCTGTGCACCACTTATCAAAAAGCTGCCTAGAGAGACCACTCTGGAGACCACCTGGACTAGCCATCACCACTGAAGGACCCACATCATGAAAGTTATCAATGCTATTCAAGGACTCGATATGCTTGAAATGGAAGGGATTGGATTGTGCAAACTGGTTCCGTATCCTTTCATTCATGGAGTTTATGTATGTCTGGTATACAGCCATGCACCTCTTGGCAAGAGGGGAAGCGTAATAGATCGGAATCTTATGGAGCTCTGGATGTTTTGACCAATACTCATCGAGGATAAGTAACAGTTCTTGTGCTCTGCCAAGTGCAAATGCCGGGATAAGAACACGACCCCCCTGTGAAACAGTATTGTGGATGACCTCAGTAAAGCGCTTCTCACGTATAATCCGGGGCTGATGTTGCTGTACACCATAAGTCGACTCAATAATGCAAATGTCTGGGGAGAACTGTGGGAGCTCAGCAGCTCGTAGGTGGCGGTCTTCTTCACGGGAGTAATCACCAGTGTAAAGAATGCGCACGCCAGCAATATCAACCATGAACATGGCGGCACCAAGCACATGGCCAGCAGTGTAGCACCAGAAGCGTATCCCATTAACTTCCAATGTCTGGTGGAAATCAATAACCTGCAGAAGACGACTTTCAGATTAATAAAAATGTGTATTCCCTGAAAAATAGCCTCTCAATTTCAAACATGATGAGCAGAATCCTGCATTTGCTTTAAAGAAGAAAAACTCAATGCTTAGGTGAGAAAATTAGCAGGTAAACTTGGTGATTAGGTGAGGAAATCAGCAGGTATTGTCTGTTTCACTGAGCAGCATATCATAAGCAGTACATGTTATAAGGATTGTTTGACATTCATGGCTGTACCTAAAAGGGATGGAAACCGACGAAATATAATTTCACTATGGGAAATCAAATATATGCTAGACATATAAGCAAAATATTCATCGTCTTAAAGCTCACCAGACACATATCTCCTGTCTAATAGCCTAAGTAAAAAGGATGTAACGATTTATGCTATCTAAAATCAACACGCCAAACACCAGTATCAAATATGCATGTATATAAGCAACACCCTGTTTCCTGCACTTTCAAAGCCAAACAGGTAAAGGTACAGCAATAAGGTTGTAGCGTACCTCGATTTTATCCATGGAGCGAGCAATGTCACTCTCATCATACAACATATCCTCCACGGACACTTTGCTGACTTTGACATAATCCGAGAGCAGCAGCTTGTAAATAGCCTTTGTGGCGTGGGTCATAAACACCCGGCCCTTGAACGTGGTCTGCACAAAACACCTGGCAGATTTCAGCAAAAAAAATGCACCACAACAACAAACACGCAGCACCAGTAACGCAGATGCGCAGTCATTACCTTCTCCAAGAAGTACGGAAGCGAGGCGGCATGGTCCAAGTGAAAGCTGTAATTTTTATTAATAATCCCGCGAGTTAGGCATGCGTAGAGGCAAGGCAAGCGGGGGTCGGATCGAAAGAGAAAGGAGATTACTGGGTGATGAGGAGGACGTCTATGGCGGACGGGTCGATCTCGTCGAAGTAGGGCAGCGCCGCCATGCCGGAGTACGCGGGGTGGATGCCGCAGTCGAACTAGCCGCATTACAGAGAGAGGGGGGAGCATTCATCAGCTGCGGTGGTGGCGAATCGGAAACATGTAGGGGTTTGCAAGGGGAGTGGGAGGAGGGGGGTTGAGAATGGGGAATGAGGTGCTTACGAGGACGGTGCGGCCCTTGAATGTCATGTGGACGCAGGAACGGCCCACCTCGCTGCCGGCGCCCAGCGGCGTGACGACCATCTGATCTCCCTCCCGTCCGCTGGAGGCAGGGCGCTTCGCAGCCGGTGGCGCGCCGCTCGGCGCCGCGGCGGAGGACGCCATGGTTTTCCCGCCCTTCCTGAATCAGCGAGCGGGGTTAGGGTTTCGTTCTTGGTGCGGCGGCCGGCGGGCTCGTAGTCGTAACCTCTCTGGCCCGACCGGATCAGGAATTCAGGATCCACCCTTGAGCCGGCCCAGCCCGATTTGGGTTCTCTCTCTTTTTTTTCTCCCTTTTGGTTCACAGAATCACAGTTTATGGGTAGCGCTGACAATCAAAGGGGAACTCAGACCACATCCAGTTTAAACAGCACATCAAAAAATATTCATCGAACAAAATTGTACCGTTAAAATGTACTGTAATGTTCAAAAAATATGGGAATAAAGGCGACGGACTGGATCGAGGATTTATTTCTATTTTACTCTCTCCTTTTTGCTGGGTTATTGAAACCTATATATATATATATATATATATATATATATCAGTAGCGAAGCTAGTAACTATTTTGTAGAGGCCATCGTTATTACTGAATCCAAACTATAGAATTACTTTTATTAATAATGTTTTTTCAATTGAAATTCAGAAAGTTATCGAGGTCAGCTGACCCAATATAACGGTCTGGCTCGGCCCCTTGTATATAATGGCGTAATCCGTCAAAATCTTAGATCAATCTTCAAAATGGAGAGAGCAAGCAAAAAAATTCTCAAACGTTTATCCTCCTTCCATCACTAAGACCGTGTCAAACAGTTTACCTAAAACACTGTTTTGTATTGTATATTGTACTGTTTGTAGTCAAGTTTAAAATAGAAGATGAAATATGAGGTAGGATGAGTAAGCTACCGAACATAGTCTAAGGATGTGTTTGTTTCAGCTTATAGATTATTAAATCTAGAATATAGTCTAGATTATATAATTTAGATTATAAATTGTCGAGATTATAATCTGTATGTAGATGTTTGGTTGCCCAGATTATAGTGATACTGATTATTGATCTCTCAGACACAAAGGCAATAATGCTCTTGTTCGTAGTCCATAAATAGCAGTCTTGTGAGCATTTCACCGAGCATGTGGAGCACGCATGTCCCTATTGCAACATCAATGGAGCTAGTTCCTGCAGTGTTCCTCTTCCGACATCACTTTAGATTGTTAGACCCTTCAATAAAGTGTCGTGTTCTGATACCAATTGATAATCACCTAGAGGGGGCGAATTAGTGACACCTAAAATTTCACAACTTAAAACAAATCTGTATCCCACTTTAGGTGTTAGATCAAAATATAGATCCAAAAGGGCAGGAGAGGGTGAAATGTTCTTGCTTGTGGAACAAATATGAGAGTAATATCACTAGTGAAGATAACAACAAGAACTTAGGGTGAGGAAGAGGAAAAACAAATTGCAGAAAGTAAGAAACACAAAGAGAGTGGAATAGTTTTGCTCCTCTTGGCCAAAAGGCATTTGTGTTGTGATATCTATTATACTATTGCCTTTGTTCTTGGTCTTCTTTTCTTCCCTTATGGTAAAGCTCTTTTGAAGCCTCGTCTATTTGACCTCGAAGCAAAGTAGCCCAAAGCATTTTTGCTTTTCCACCTCGACGTGTCTTTGGATGGCTTGTGTCACCTAAATTTGTACATTGACATCATTTGATCAACCAAAAACTCAAGGGCTTTTCTCTTTTCTTGCCTTTGACCAATGGCTGCGACCAGGTTACCATCATCATGGCAGTCTCGCTCTTCGGCATTATTGATATAATGTGTTATGCTAAAAATAATCCTATCCCTTCGTCGAGGCATGATCATAGTGATCATTAATACACTCAAGGTGGGCGCCAAATGTTGGGGACCTATCGTAGTTCTGAAAGAACAACAATATGAAAACATGATTATATTATTAGTTCCTCATGGTCTCCCAAGTTTTGGGAGGAGCGAAGGCATAGTGAGGGTTTTGTATTTTCCTTTGATGGGTTATGAATGGTGTTTTTACTTTCAAATACAATTGTTTAATCATTCTCCAACAAGAATAAAACATCTGAGACAAACAATAGCTTGAAGGAGAAATGTTTAACACAAACAAACATAAGATTTGGATGTAAGGGAGCATAAGAGACATTTTTAATCACTAACATACGCTTCAGCATCATCACTACACCTTCGCAAGCTCTTTAACAACATAGGAGTGGCAACAAGCGTGAACTCAGCAAATGGCCAACCCACGATTTGACCGCATTATTCACCTATTTATAGGGTTGAATATTTATGTAACTCTGTACGAAATTATATTTTTTGGTCCCATTTCTCACACGATAACGCTTCGCATTCGAGGAGTACGTTCATGTCATTTTGAAGTTTGATATATCTTTTGTTTGTCGAAGACTTTTTTGTGTCTCTTCTTCAGTCTAAGGCCATATCTTTGTCGTCGCCGAAGCTTTACTTTCGATAGATTCGGCTCCAATGCACTTTGGACCTAACCACGTGTTTAGAAGGCAGTCTGATGAGGGTTTCAATGAATCAATGGTAGGAGGTGGATTTCCTTCTAGTCATGTTAACATCCCTGACGAGAAACACCATCTAAACACCGGTTTTGTTAATTTGGAACTTGGATCGGAGACCTTTTCCCCGAAAGAAAATATAAAATAAAGGATTTACGTATCTTTGTTTTTTTTTTGAAAATTTTTATTTGGCTTGAGAAAATAACTCCCCGCAGTTAAAATAGCACGAGGGGGCAAGAGCCGGCAAATACTTTCGTAAAATAACTCCACTAACATACGCTTCGACATCATCAATATATATACTTTCGTAAGCTCTTTGACAACACAAGAGTGGCAACAAGCGTGAACTCAGCAAATGGCCAACCCATGATTTGATCGCATTACTCACCTACGTGTTTGGCTCTTCTTCGGCCCAAGGCCATCTCTTTGTCGTCGCCGAAGCTTTACTTTCGATAGATTCGGATTCATGCACTTTGGACCTCACCCACGTGTTTCGAAGCAGTACGACGAGGGATTCAATGAATCAATGGTCCGAGGTGGATTTCCTTCTAGTCATGTTAACTTCACTAACCAGGAACACCGTCAAAACACCGATTTTGTTAGTTTGGAACTTCGATCGGAGACCTTTCCTAAACCACCAGCACCACCAAAAGTTCCTCATTTCATATAGCTGGGGATGAGGTGCAAACACACTTTCTATAAAGAAAATATAAAATAAAGGATTTATGTATCTCTGTTTTTTTAAACATTTTATTTGGCTTAAGAAAAAAAAAACTCCCCGCAGTTAAAATAGCAGGGGAGGGGGCAAGAGCCTGCCAGCAACATACGGTGAGTCGGAGCATGCAGAGTCTGTAAAGGAAGAGAGGCAAGCATGCATGCACAGGGTCCTGGCTGTTGTGAACAAGACAGACGACGAGACACAGATCCTGCATGCGGCGGTGGACGACGCGGAACACGAAGACTGCGATACCCTAGCAACGACCAGCTAGGAGGACGGTTGGAATCTTGGCCTCTCTTCTTCCCTGACTACTACCAGACCAGACACCAGTACAGTACAGTATTCCATTCCATTCCATCAGCAAGCAAAGTCAGCATACAAATGCATGGCAATTGGCAATGGCATGCAGATAGAGAGAGTCACAGACACCACCAGGCCGGGGGGTAGACGTACGTACTCGATCGATCGATTCGATCATCTTGCTGGCACTAGGCTAGATAGATAGATGGGCAAGCAATCCGATCGAGACGACCTTGCACTGCATGCGTTGGTGCTCCTTTCCAGCAGCGTGCACCTTGCACTGCGTTGGTGTTGTTTCTTTCTTCTTCCCCCCGGCCGGTGCATGCAGTGTGCAGCAGAGCAGACGACACGGGATATCTGCACACGGCTGGCTCAGTCGTCGACGATGGCCAGCCCATGCCCACGCGCGTATATAGATAGATAGCTCTTGCACGCTTGCATGCACTGCCGACTACCGTACGTCTGCCGGCCAGCCTGCAGCGAGTGGTGGCTGCTCCAAAGCGAACCGCGCGCATGGCGACTCGCGGTCGATCGATCGTGGTCGTGGGGAATCGGATCATCGCAGAGCAGCAGAAGCTATTGCCACGCACGCAGCCTGCAAAGGCGCGGCAAAGGGAAAGGGAAAGGGAAAGACGAAGACGAAGACGAAGGCAAGCAAAAGCCAACTCGATCGGCCGGGCCCGGCCGGGGGCCAATATGCAAATTAAAGCCACCACACCACACTGTCCATCGTCGTCCACCTTCCGCCGGGCGGCCGGCTATTAGCTGTTACGTACTAGTGCGACTGCTCTATACGTACGTAGTACTCGTGCCTACTAGTAGCTACTGACGGCTGTGTGTGGGCTGGCTGGCCGCCGACATACTACTGTCTACTGATCGATGGATATGCCTGGTCCCGTCCCGAGCCATGACGACGATAGAGCATGCATGCATGCATGGTGGGTGGTCCACGGCCACGGATGGCATGGCGATGCCGCGTTCCATTCGCGGGGGGTGGGAGGATCACGATCATCCCCCCCCATGCGCGCCTGCGTGCGCCGGCCCTCATCATGCGTGTCGTGGGCGTTCGTGCGTGTGCAGCCAGCGCCCAGCGGCGAGGCGACAGTGTGCGCTGCCATCATTGCGCCTCCTGTGCCGGCCAGCCGGAGAGCCAGCCAGCGACCGCCCGGGCCGCCTGTTAAGATTCCCCACCATTATTATGTCGGACGCAGAGGCTGCGGGCCGCTGCGGCCGAAGGGCCCCGCCGGCGTCCATCGGGCGCCGCGCCGCGCCGCGCGCCCGGCCGATGTACAGTTCTGCCGGCCGGAGATTGGCCGGCCGCGCGCCGGTCCCGTCGACCACATACCCGTCCGTACGGGGCATGCCCTGCGTGCCTGCGTCACGTCACCTGGTGTCCTCCTGCTCCTGCTTCCATCTCTCCTCTCAACGTGCATGCTGCATGCTTGCTCCACCGCACTACTGCTTCCATAGTTCCATAGATGTCTGCGTGTTTGCCGGGCCGTGACTAGGCTTAAGACGAGGCACGGCAGCCAAGTTCGGCTCGGCACGTCCCGGTTTATATTTCCCATTTTCAAAATATAAATATCTATATTACTAATAATTATAAGTTATTAAATGTATAAATATATGTGTCTTATTGGTTAAGTGGGTGTAGATAGTTTTTTAAATCTTAAAACCATTGTTCAAATCCTCATTGGTCACTTTGCCGAGTGCTATGACCATAGCACTCGACAAAGAAGGCACACTTAAGAACTGGTAAAGCTTCTTTGCTAAGTGCTTTAGCCCCAACACTCGTCAATGAAGCTTACTTTGTCGAGTTCCTCTTGAAACACTCGACAAAGGTACTGACAAATGGGCCCACTAGATCCTTCTTTGCCGAGTGCTAGTCTATAAGGTACTCGACAAAGAGGAAGCCTTTGGGCTCCGTCACCGTCACTTGGCGCTGTGACAATGGTTTTTCTTGTATCAGGTGGCACTCGACAAAGTCTTTGCTAAGTACCTAACAAAAGTGCTCGACAAAGAAGAATTTGTTGTTGTACAATTCACCAAAACCTCTCTGACGAGAGTCACACTCAGCAAAGAGTTTGCTGAGTACCTGAAGCACCCGACAAAGCAGTTGTGTCCGGTAGTGTTTAAGGCTATAGCAACAGAAAGAACGGTAAAGAAGGACAATGTTGATATGGGAAGAGACAGTAAAATGTGTTTTAAAATGATTGAATATACCTAAAGATTTAGTATTAAATATGAGTGTATTGAAAAGAGTTATTCATGTGCTTGAATCTTAAATTGTGGTTTCTATTGGGCTTCAACTTTTAATACGCACTAAGTTACGTAGGACTAAAAGATTCTGTTGTCTGCTGATAGAAATATGGAATAGTAACCAAGGTTACGTCTTAATGCACATGGAAACGTTGGACCCATCGAATCACGTTGGATTATTGTCCTAAAGCCAAACTAAAGTGAGAGGCAGATGATGCAGCGAGCATGCATGCGGCGTGAACTCCACGTTGTCTTGATGGACGTGTGGTCAATTATTGGCCTAAGCCAAGCTTAGTGAGGAAATTATGGCCTCACTACTTGGGAAGCCGCCTAATCCATCACTAGTGCATGCGTACAAATAATGGAAAGTTGCATTTGCGATGGCAAAAAGCTAGTTATGCAGCGCACAGGCGGCATCGAATAACAAGTTGAGTACTCTCACGCGTCCACTTATCCCAGGGCGTCTTCAATGGCATATGCTTATAGATGTGTGATGACATGCATGTCCATTTTTCTTTAGATTGTTTTTGTTTCATGCCATTGTCTTTAGAGCATATACAACCTCATTTAATATTAGGGTCTCTAGTGTTGTTAATTGAAAAAATATCAGAGACGGTCTATTCGTGAAAAGACCATATCTACACGACTTACCATATATATTGTCTTTTAACTATATTTATGATTCAAAAGCTCAGAGTTGTATTAGTTGTATTATGTAAGTCGTTTAACTATTTCTTTTACTTGTACTTGAAAATCGGGAGTGAACGAGTGGGGACCAGAAATAATAATGTTGGCATGTTTGTTTGCACTTTCTACTAAGCTTTTGGACGTTTCAAGAAACCACTAATCTTTTGGGACTTCGGCCTATGAAAGTTGCTTTATGTGTTTTGGAAGTATAAAAGCACTAGTCTAAAGATGAGCAAAATCTCAAATAAGTCAACTTCTATAGTTCATAATTCAATCTATCTTGAATTCAATCAAAGAAGAGTACCAATATAAATATAAATATATATAGTTTATATATTATAAGCCCTCGTCTTTTAATAGCTAGAGGAAGTCCAGGCTAGACGTGTCATCCGGTTCAGCCGGACCAGATCCGGGCGTCTATAAAAAACACCCCAAACCCCTAGAGATTAGGGTTTCGGGGTCTGGCGTAAGCTGCAACCGCGTGAGGTGTGAGCGGTTGCGAGCGGCGGCCGGACATCGAGTTCCTACGGCGTGAGACGTGAGCGGCGTCCCTAGGCGATGTCGGCGAGTGGCTCCCCGACACGCGAGCACAGCGGCGACTGTGACTGCCCAAGGCGCCGGCTGTGACTGCCTAAGGCGCGAGCGGCTGTGGTCGCGTCTGCCCGAGGCACGAGTGGTAGCAGCGACCGCGACCTCCCGAGGCGCGACCTGCGGTGGCGACGACCTTCCGAGGCACGAGCGATGATGGTCGCGGTGACCGTTCGTGGTGGCATCTGAAAACAACGATCTCCTCCGATGCGGCGGATCAGTGAGCGTCCTCTCTCGACGACCACCTTCGCCTCGATGGCCTCTGAGGCGTCCTTTGATCTGGCGGTCTTGGGGTCATCCTCTGGTGACGAACTATTCGATCTATGTTTATGTCATCGATGATTATGTTTTACGCCTACTACTTACATTATTTATACATTCTAGTGATGATTTTTTCGATAATGAATACAATTTTTACGTATGCCATAAAAATGTCCCTAATTCTCGCGATGGATGTTAGTTGAATCGATATTACATTTTTAACAATTATGCTACATTGTATATGCATTAATTTATGCGACCTTGTATAAGAATTTTTGTTCCGCGTGAATAAGGTCATCCTATTTTCCAATTTTTTTGCATGCGTGTAGTGGAAACAAAAGGATTATCCAAAATTTATGCGCATGCAATAGAAACTCTCATGAGCTGCCATAATTTTTGGATCTATATAAAAATAGAAAATGCATGCATTCGACTCCTATAATTTTTGGATCTACCATAAAAATAAGATCGTGAATACAACGCAATAGAGCTATCAACCTCTCTCACATGGCTTGGTTTTTACACACATAACTGAGGGGTGTTATACTCAAAACTTAAGGTTGTTACGCTCGAATGTGGATATGCGTCTACCAGTGTACCACATGCTATCTTTTTTTGCACTTAGTCTAGAATACCATGCGTGAGGCACTTGTTTTAACCCATACCATGCTTTATCAAGTTTACAAACATATCCTGGATTTCTTCTATCTTCATAACGAGGAGGTTGTTCCATGTAAACTTCTTCCTCTAAGTATCCGTGAAGAAAAACATTCTGTACATCTAGTTGCCTCGAGCTCCAACCTATAAAAACAACAATAGATTCAATAGTGCATATGGTAGCCATCTTGACCACTGAACTGAAAGTATCATCATAATCTGTACCAAATCTTTGTTTGAAACCTTTTAAAACCAGTCTAGCTTTATATCTGTCTAGACTATCACCTTGTTTCTTTTTAATCTTATATACCTGCTTGCATCTAACAATATTTCCGCCTTTCATTGGAGGGACTGGGCACCACATTTTATTAGTATTTAGTCATAACAGCCTCACATTGCAAATATTCTAAGGGATTCCTATTTTATCAAGAGAAAATAAACTAATTTTCCTTAAGAAAATGGAAATCCTTTAGAAAAATGAGGTTCCTAAACTAGCTGAGTAATATGCGAGAGGAAGAAATAAAGTGGTGATGCATGATCGAATCGATGGAGCAGGTGGACACGCATGAAGGCGCCACTACTTGAAACCACAATACAACAGGGTTAAGATGGACATGATGATGCCCATGCGCGCGCCGACGATCGATGATGGCCATGGACGGGCCTGAGATGCATATACGAGAGCTAGCTAGGCCCATCACTTGTCCATCGATCGATCATTAGCACCTGCTGCTTCAATGGATGCTGCGTGATAGTATATATACTAGTGCACTATCATTGCCATGCACAAACACAGACGCCATAAGTAATCCGCCATTTCATTATATATAGAGTTATATATATTACGAGCCTTGTGATTCCAATAGCTAGGAAAAGCTCTGACCTAATGCTGCTCTATGCCGAGCCAGGTTCCAGTGTATATAAAAAGGGCCTTAGACCGCCAGGGTCCAATTTTTGACGCTCCACCACCACGATGCACGAGTGTCGGGCGCCCACCTATGTGCTCGCGGCGGTGGCGGTTCCACGAGAGCACAAGGCAGCGGCGGCCTCCGGTCGCGCGACCGATGGTCGATCCCAAATCCAAAGGCGTGGCGGCAGCGACTTCTCGATCCGGAGGCGTGACGGTGGCGGTTCTCCTATCCGGAGCCGCGGCGATAGTGGCTCCCTGATCCGACGGCAGCTCCCCGGTGGCTCGACAACGACGGCTCCCCGATCCAGTGGCACGACCACGACAGTTCCTCGATCCGGAAGCACAACGACAACGGCTCTCAGATCTGGAGGCGCGACGTCGATGGCTTCTCAGAGGTGTGCGTGCGATGTCGACTCCTCGGAGGCGCACACTCCGGAGTGGCGCACACTAGCGTCCCACCTCCCGCGACCACGACGAACTTCTCTAGGCGCGAGCGGTGACGGATCAACGACCCTCTTTTTATGCTATTTTATATACATATTTATGCCAACGTCAATAGTTTTTATGATAAATTGTCAGTTTATGGCTCTTCTTCCATCTTTTGTATGTTTATGATATTTTTATTCACACTTTATGTAAACGTTTGTTGATTTTTACGTAGTGTACCGCAATGTATAAATAACTTCGATGTGTAGCATAATTAGTATCAGTATATATCATAAACGAGTTCTAGCGAGCCTAGCTGCGGCTGTTGGAGAGATCCTATATTTATGGACGAAATAAAGCATTGAAAATCAGAATTTTTTTGTTTCCATGCATGCCAATCCATTTTCTTTCAACTCACAGTCTTGCCATCCTAAATTTGTGCGCATGCGATGAAAAACAGATTTTTACGCAGTCTACCACAATGCATAAATACCTTCACTGTGTATTATAATTAGTATCGGTATATATCATAAACTGGTTCTAACGAGTCTAGATGCATGGTTGATGGAGAGATCCCAAATAACGGAAGGTGTCCTTCTTTAGTACTATCTGGCCTCCCAAACTTACATCTACCAAAGTCACATGTCATATACTCGGTTTTGGTCATGCTAATTATAAATCCTTTTGACTATAGGGTCTGACGCCATAACTCTAGCTTTCTATTTACTCCTTCTCGGCTTTCATCTAATAGAACTACATCATCAACGATGTGCAAGTACTGATCTATCACTAATAAAGCATACACCAGGGATATCTCCTTATATATCCCTCGTGACCTCATCTATCACTAAGGCAAATAGATAAGGGCTCAAAGTTGAACCTTTATATAGTCATATGTTAATCGGGAAAACATTTGTATCACCATCAGTTGTTCGGACACTAGTCACAGCTTTGTCATACATGTCCTTGATGAGCATAATATACTTTGTTGGGACTTTATGCTTATCCAATGCCCACCACATGAGATTCCTAGGTATTTTATCATATGCCATTTCCAAGTCAATAAAAACCATGTGCAAGTACTTCTTCCGCTCCTTATATCGCTCAATGTTCTGCCTTATTAAGAAAATTGCTTGCATGGTTGACCTTACATGCATGAATCCAAATTCATTCATGGTGATATGCGTCATTCCTCTCAGACGATGCCTAATAACTATCTCCCATAGCTTCATAGTGTGGCTCATGAGCTTAATCTCTCGATAGTTGGTACAACTTTGAATATCTCCCTTGTTCTTGAAGATTGGTACTAATGTACTCCTCATCCACTCATCGGACATCCTGTTTGATCGAAAAATATGGTTGAACAACTTGGTTAGCCAAACGATAGCAATATTCCAAGGCATTTTCACATCTCTATTAGGATACCATCCAGGCCCATCACCTTGCCCCATTTCATCCTCTTTAAAGCTTCTTTGACCTCTGATTCTTGGATCCTGCGTACAAAGCATCTATTTAAATCATTAAATGAGTCATCCAATTGGATGTCCATAGTCTCATTCCCACCATTAAAAAGATTGTCAAAATACATCTGCCACCTCTATTTGATGTCTTGTCCTTTCACCAAGAGTTGATCCATCTCATCCTTAATTCATTTAACTTGGTTGAGGTCCCTCGTCTTCCTTTCTCGAATCGTAGCTATCTTATAGACATCTTTCTCCCCCTTTCTTTGCACTTAGTCTTTGGTAAAGATCATCATAGTAGTTTCGACCCTTTATGCCTGATTCATAGCTCGCTTTGCAGTCTTCTTTGCCACCTTATATTACCCCTCTATGTTGACCTCGCTCCTGTCATGGAACAATCTCCTGTAACATTATTTCTTATGCTTTTATTGTCTTTTGAACATCCTCGGTCCACCATCAAGTATCCTTAGATTAATCGCCCCTCCCTTTGGTCACTCCAAACACCTCTGGCGCCACCTTTCTAATACAAGTTGCCACCTTCCTAACAAAGATGGAGTACAATATTGATTTGTTCTTAATATTTTTCAGCGGAAAGCATAATTTATTAATGAAGCCTTACTAATTAATTATAGATTGTTTTTTTTCTCGAATATGAAACTCCATACATATCATGATTGGAAGCACCCGCGCTTCCACTGCAATCCTAGCTCCTGTTGGTGAGTTCCCCAGGCCCACGTAGATTTTTTATTATTATTTTTGGTGCGCATTCCGTCGCTTGCTGTAGCTGCACCTACTAGTGTGAGTGTGTATATATATCCTATCCAAACTTCCAAAGGAGCTGAGCTGAGCTGAGGTAGCCCGAGCTCGGCCGGTCGCCGCCGTACCGTACCAGTTGCAGCTCGCTAGGATCCAGCGCATGTTTCCATTGTCCCACTTCCATATATATATAAATAACACTACTGTGGCTAGTCGTCGTCTTCCCCGGACGACCCCCGGCCGGCCGGAGAGCGCGCCGCCGTGCTTTCTTCCTGCGGTGGTGGCGCGCGTATACATCGTCGACTCTTGACGAGCTGAGGGCGTACACACAGCTAGCATACATACACACAAAGCCCAGCAGCAGGTAGTCTAGCCAATCAAACAAGCGTCGTTTCGTACCGGGAGGCCGGCCGGCCGCGCGCGGAGAAGATGCTGTCCTGCATCGCGTGCGTCAATAAGGAAGAAGACGGCGGCCGGGACCGCGAGGAGCATGGCGGCGACACCCCGAGCTGCAGAGACCCCGTGAAGTCACTCACCTCCCAGGTGCGTAGTACGTACTACGTCCAGCTCCAGAGCTCCTCCTCCTTGGCACCCACCATAGCTGATAGCTCGCTCTCATCTCTCCGGTTGTGGGTTACGGACTTACGGTTACGACGTGCGCTGCGCTGATGCGTCCTAGCTAGCTACTATACGATCCGTACCGTACGTCGCTGCAGGTAGACAGTACCGAGTAGGACATTCATTCCATGCATGGCAGCAACAGTGCCCCCGAAACAGGCGACATGGATCCATCGTCCGGCGGCGTTGGCCCCTAGGCAAGCTCCCCCCGGACAGCACAGCCACAGCCACCACCAGCCATGGACGAGACGAGATCCATCTATCCACCATTCCACCCACCATACTATACAGTACAGCGTGATCGGTCATGATCGGTGGGCGCGGCGACCGAGGAGAGGACAGCCATGGCCATGGGGGATGGGAATGAGGATGATGATGGGATGAGCGCCGCGCGCGCGTGTCGGCACACAGAATCATGCCCAGTTGGCCCACCTTACACTCGCATGGATTGGATACTGGTGGTATGCATTGACGATACTGTTGCTTTGTTCTTTAATCGGAGGAGGGGGAGAAGAAGCAGACGCAGACAGCGTAGTAGTACGGAGTAGCAGTCTAGCACCTTTCGCTTTGTGTCATTATTCCCTTCCCCTTCCCTTGGGGGAAGAGAACGAAGGACGCACTTCAATTAATTAATATAAAGAAGCTTTTGTTTTTCAGCTCAAACCCTCATTGCATTGCCTTGTACTAATACAAGTATCTTTGCTGTTTGTTTGTTTTTTCTTCTAGCATTTGCATTTCCCCTTTTCTTTTCCTTTTTCTTTTTGTTTTTTTTGGGGTCAGTAAAGCATGCATGTTATATGTCCACAGGTGAGATTTGATACTATAGTTCTGTTCTGTACATGGGATTCTTTCTTGCGCTGCTTTCCTTCTCGAAAGCAGAGTAGACCGATTTCTCTTTTATTTTTTCCTTTCTCTTTCTCTTTCTCTTTTTTGAGACCGATTTGCATGCACCCGGAAGCAAGGCAAGAATCCTGCCAGCGGCATTGGGATCACCATCCACCAGTTTTTTTATTTTAATTTTTAAACCCTGGGGTGAAAAAAGATGAGTGCATGGTAGGGTTGGACTGGAGGATCACCAAAGGGGAAATCCCTCAACTGTAGGTGAAAGACACAAAACAAGCCCAGTGTGTGTGTGTGTGTGTGTGTGTGTCTGAAGCTGAAGCTGAAACGAGGGCAAAGGTAAAGCGAAAGCGTTGCCATGCCACAGCAGAGAATCCATCCTTGTTTTGGGTGCCCAGCCTGCTAGTGCTAGGCCCTAACCGTACCTTCAAACAAACCTGTGTTTTTTTTTACCCTATCCCTATGGTAGAACAAACACTTTTTTACCCCCTATACATGGAGCGTGAGCACACAGCATGACTGATGACATTCTGATAAGCTCTGAACTGAACATCAGAGATTATTGTTACTGATAGTTACCTATTATTAGGTGCTGGTCAAATGGCGGTAGGCCGAGAACTCGACTGAATTCTGAAACCTGATCCTGAGATGGTGTAGCTCTTGTGATCATACCATTCTACTCTGAAATCTGAATGTGGCTGCTGACCATATTACTTATTAATTCTACTATGAGATCTGAATCGTAGCTGGTGACCACACAGCACAAGCTGCAATCTTAATCCACCAGGCAGCGGCTGATGGACGTAGTGCATGTTGTTGTTGGTGTGCACCGTGCAGCTCAAGGACATGGTGCTGAAGCTGTCGGGCACCCACCACCGCCAGCACGGCGCGCAGCACAGGCGCGGCGGGTCGCCGCCGCCGCCACGGGGCCGGGCCACCTCCCTGTACCGCAGCGGCTACTACCGCCCCGGCGTCGTGCAGGACGACATGGCCGTGCCCCCGGCCACGTACCTGGGAGGTGGAGGCGCCGGCGCGTCGAGCGCGAGCTCCACCCCGGCGTGGGACCTGCCCGCCGCCGCCCGCGCGGACGGCGAGGCCTGCAGGGAGTGGGTGGCGCAGGTGGAGCCCGGCGTGCAGATCACCTTCGTGTCACTCCCCGGCGGCGCCGGCAACGACCTCAAGCGCATCCGGTTCAGGTTTGTTGTCTTGTCCGCGGATGTCCGTCCGTGACGACGATCACCTAGCTTCGTGTCCCTCCTGCTTAATTGGGCACGCACGGCACCAGTGTTCGCTGACGGGACGGCGGCCTCTATGCGATTCGTGCAGCCGCGAGATGTACGACAAGTGGCAGGCGCAGAAGTGGTGGGGCGACAACAACGAGCGCATCATGGAGCTCTACAACGTCCGCCGCTTCAGCCGCCAGGTGCTCCCCACGCCGCCGCGCTCCGACGACGCCGAGGTCAGTCGCTGCCTCTACCCGTGCCTGCCTTCTGCATGCATGTCTCCTCTGTCTCATTCACATGCATGTCCCATCCCATGGTGTGAGGCGAGCTTCTGTCATACGGTGACGCTGACATGTCATACCACGCCACGTCATCGTCGCCCACCGGCCTTCCTCCGAACAAGACAAGAACTGACCAGTCGCTCTCCTCTCCCCCAGTCCAAAATCCAAATCCTGGAGCTGGACCTGTCTGTCCTCTGCATGCATGTATCCATGCGTCGAAAGACGCAAAGATCACAGCTTTATTAGTAGTAGTACTAACAGCAACAAAAAAAAAACATTTTTGTTTGTGTTCCGTAGAGGGAGTCGTTCTACTCGCAGTCTCAGGTAGGGAGCCCCTCGGCCACCCCGTCGCCGGCGCCGCTCACGCCGGAGAGGATCAGCTGGGGCGCGTTCGCGCGGCAGGTGGCAGCGCCGCCAGCATCATCAGGTGCCACCGGCGCCGCGCGGCAGCACAGCTTCCGGCCGATGTCGCCGCCGCCGCCGTCGTCCTCCAACCCTTCGGAGCGGGCCTGGCAGCAGCAGCAGCAGCGACACATCGGTGGTGGTGGTGGCGGTGGAGCGGCCGGCGGCAAGAGCCCCGCCGCCTCCGAGGCCGCCGCCGCCGCCACGGAAGCGGCGCGGACCACCACGTCGTCCAGGGACGACGTGTCCGTCAGCAACGCCAGCGAGCTGGAGGTGTCGGAGTGGATCATCCAGGACCAGCCCGGCGTCTACATCACCGTCAGGGAGCTCGCCGACGGCAGCCGGGAGCTGCGCCGCGTCAGGTTCAGGTCCGAGTCATACAGCTCCGATGATTAGTTCGTTTGCTGATGATTCTTGTCACCATGCGTTTGGCGCAATGGTTACTATGATTTGATTGGGTTTTGCACTTTGCAGCCGCGAGAGGTTCGCGGAGCTCAATGCCAAGCTGTGGTGGGAGGAGAACAAGGAGAGGATACAGGCTCAGTACCTTTGAAAACTGAGCTGGAATGAGGCTGAATCTTACTAGTTCAGTTGAGCAGAAGCTGGTGATAATTATGGTGTTGTGCAAGGGGCTGACATATAATTAATCTGGTATAAGTATACGGGGAGAGTTTATGTTTCGAGTTAATTTGGAGATGGGGGGGGGGGGGGGAGGAGATAGGAGGGGGTTCATTTGGAGCTGGGAAAGATAGGAGGGGATGAGATAGGGGTTCATGCATGTTTAGGGCACCTGACCTGGCTGCCCAGGTAACTTGTGATTGGTGTACCGTACTAAAGTTTTTACCAATCCACCACTATTGCGTCTAATGTTCAGCTTCACTTTCTAGCATGAGTGTCAACACATGTTCTGATCTTGTATATGTCACTCAGGGTAAGAAAAAAAGCATGATGAGTGTTTATGTTTCTGCACTCACATGCAGTGCACAACAGATAGATAATGTGGTCGTAGCAGCAATCAGTCGAAGAAAAACCCACAACCAGGCATTGCCACGGCAAATGTTCTCAACAGCTGAAATGAACATAAATACAAATCACTAACCATAAACTGACAATAATACAGTTTAGCGCATCCAAGGACTCTGTTCTAGATACAGTTAGGAGAACAGCACAACCATAAGCATAAAACTGTACAATCCCAACAAGATGAAGAGCTGGAGAGAGACAGATAATGCGTTAACACCTACGGACAGAACTATACCTATGTTCAAACTGATTTGAGGCTGAACTGAGGTGGTCGATGGTAAGGACATCAACCTGCTAACAGCACGATCAGCAGTACACACTGGCAGCCTCACTTCGATGCAACCTTGCTTAACCGCAATCCTTCGCATAAATTTGACAGATATGAAGAGGGGTGATCTAGAACTTGATCAGATTTGGTGTCAAAATTTGATGTCCCTAATAATGGGGGATATATGCTTCTAAATTCTACATTCGATCCGCCTGTGAAATCTGGTAGGATCCCAGATCACTTCTCTTCAATTTTGCTAAAGCTTGCAAGGCTGCCCATAAAAAAGACCAACAAGGGGGTTCCACAGGTGCGCATGAACTTGATTCTGGCATTTTACCTGCTGACCGTGTATCCAGGGATTCTCCAGGGTGTTCATGCGCATGCAGTCACTATATAGTAGTGAGGAGAACATGACCATTCCTGCATGCCATGACACCAGCCACTCACCGAACAGCAGACGTGTATGGAGACAGAAAGTACTCCCTAATGCGTGAGGCCCCATCCCTGGCTAGCATGCCCTCGAGGTCTCCAAGAATTCTTGCCAGCCAAATCTCCAAGCTTCGCTGGATTTCCTTGAAGTTATTCCTTATTGAACTAAGTGCTCTTCTTGTGCACATTTTGGCTTCTGCTGTTAGCTCATCTCCAAAGCTGCCTTTTGCGGTCTCTGCTTGCAGTGTGCCGAGCTTCTGCCTGGTTTCAGTTGCACGATGCTGAAGGTGAAACGCTTCCAGCAAGAATTCTGTTTGCCGCTGTGTTCTAAACTCCGAGTTAAGTGTTGAATCACAAGGGTCACTTGTTTGCTGCACAAATACATATCCGTTAGGTTTCACCTTCTGCAATAGTTCAATAATAAGAATTACCAGCATACAAGGGAAATGTCACTACTCCTTTTTAAAAAAATTTAAAGTGTTAAGCATGATTTACTAATGAAGAAACTGTCATTTTGTTCAACATAAACAAATCATTTAAATCCTTTTGGTTTTTAAAGAACTAGGTACAGTGTGTTAGTAAGAAGAGACTGTCGAATCTAAATGCAGTGACCACAAGTCATGAGACGCATGGCTGAGGAAACAACTGCTAAGTGCTATCTTGGGACCATGTATTCATTCACCAAATAATTCCAACCGTGTACAGATCATATAGACATATAGCAATACATGAACCTTTTTGTTACATCCTGGAAAATGAATGATTGGGTGATATATCAGGTACTTTGCATTCAACAAAAGCACAAAATTAAGTAGGTAAGTGCTATCTCAGATGAGCAGGCCTACCATTCGTTTGCAAAGATCATCAATTTTCCCAGCTAGAGTTTGGTATCTTTTCACTTGTTTTCTCATCACCAATGGAATCTTGGACAAATCTCCATTCACTACCTTTTCCAGGTTAAGTAATTCCTGCTCCAGCAACCTAAGTTTTGCTGGAACTCCTGAAGATTCTACATCCACTTTCCAGGGTGATTCTCTCCTGTAAGAACAATTGGCTTAGAGGCTGTAAATTATAAGTGACATTTTTTTCACGGCTAGGTCAATTAGCCATGTGCGTCAGTTAAATCTTTACCTCGGTACAGCATGCTTTGTGTTGTACGTTGACTCAATTGTATCATACTTTAGGTCCTGCAAGATACAACTTTAAAGAGTCAAATACACACCAAAAAAAGAAATGAAAATGGTCCTAGTCTAACAGAAATAATCCTTTTGAGGCAACCATTAAACATTCCTGAAATTACTGAAACACAGCTTTCTTGATAAGTTAGATTTTTTATCATTGTTTTTGCAAAGGTTGTTTTATAGATACCAGCAATGAGGGAAAAATCACACACTAAAAAATAACATAAATGACCCAGCTATGTGGACAACTGTATCAATGTGCCGTGAGCAAAGAGAAAATGTATTGAGATAAAAAAGCAAGAAAATATTGCACTTGGAATTATATAGATTAACAATGATTATATCCTCTGTATCAGACAGTGAAACTACCCAAATTCTTCAAAACAGTCATGGACTGAAAACAGCATCAGCTTGTAAGAATGTGAATCATCCTTTCATCTTTTTTCCTTGAAAAAAAATAACCATTACATCCACATTTAGCAACTTAGTACTGGTGGTCATTTGCCACTCTATTTGAATAGCCAATAAGGATCACAGTGTTCTAGATGGCTGCTGGAACTTCAGGTTGTGCATTATAAATCTTTTTCTTCCTATATGGATATCAAGTAACTGACATCAGCACCGATGGAGGGTTAAGGGGGAGGGAGGACTTCCAGTTGCTAGAAATGTTAGCGCTGAATGCATACTGCAGAGATATTGAAGAACAGGAAAAAAAACTCACAGGAAATATCAGAGAGATCAAGATGTGACAGGCCTATAATACAGCATTGGACCTCAGACCAGAAAATATATCGCTGAGATATGTATCACTGAAATCTCGCATAACTCGACACATAATTTCACAAATTAAAGTCCTTACGTTTTGATGAGGTGCACATACTCTTAAAACTGTCACTAAAAGAGAGAAAACTCCTCTTCTGTAGTATACTACTTTCACCTTTGAGCCTTGAGGTACTTCCGTATTAAAAATAACTAGTTAGTTGACCGTGCATCGCTACAGTTTTATATATCATACAAGCCATTCGGCTGGACTTAAAATCAACTGGTTTGGCTGCCACTGCTGTATGAGACATAGTTACAGTGTTTTTAGCTGCTACAGTACTGACAAAAAGCCAGCCGGCCAGCTTCATATATGGTTTTTTTGTATAACATAACCAGCATGAGCTATAGTGGTTCGAGACGAGTGATTTCTTCCTGGAAAACACGGTTCGCGAGTCCCAGTGGATGCGCCTTTTTTTATATACTTCGTGATATTTCCCTGAGTGCGTGGGAAACTCTGGTGCTGCACGTCGAGGAGGAGAGCAGACGTACGAATGGAGAAACCCCCACTTTACATTAGTAGAGATATCAAGCGCTACTAGGTGACTATCCATAGGAATAGTGAATGAGGTGATGCTAACAGGAGCAAATGACTTCACATGAACGGGAAATTGACCCAAACCCTTCTGAGAAAACTTCACACTGAAGGTGCCCTAGAAAGTGATGATATCAAGTACCAATGTGGTTGCCAAAATTCAGTGGCAGAATAGTCATTTATACAACAAGAAAAGAGCAACTAAGCAGTATGGGTTGAAATTTGAAACACAGCAATTTCAAAGCTTTCATTCAATCTGCTACCAACTGCCAAAATAAATGCACAACAAACCAACATAATGAATATAAGAAGGTAAATGGGTATGAAGACTAGAGTTAGTCGGAAGTGTTCCCATATACATGCATGGGTCTATAGGACTCAACAATTATATAAAGTGCCCTAAAGGATACTTATTAATTAATCCTCAAGTAAAAAAAAATTGGTTGTGCTGATTTTGTTTCTGTTGCCAAAAGACCTCTGTTTTGGGGGCGATTGCTAATTTACCATTATTATCAGTGGGTTTGAAAATTTGACATCAAACCTATAAATCATAGATATAGATGGACCCACAAATCATAGGCACAGATGACACTATAGCAAGGAGGCAACAAATTCAGTGGTAAAATGGGAATTATTTTGGGTTTTTTTTGCACAATATCACATGTGACAAGAAAAATACAAGGGGAGGGAACAGAGCATAAAAAGACTGAGTGTTTCTTCATGTACAGTCAATTATTGAACTTAAGGCCATCCAGCGATCTGCACCTCTAATGTACAGTAGCAAATGAAATCTGACTTCAGTACACCGTTCATCTTCTCGGGTGCTGCTTGCATGAGCAGCAACAGGAGGCCTGTGATTCTAGACACCATATGGACCAGATAATATTCAGGTGACTTCGGTGGAGTAGATAACAAAAAACAGGTAGCTTTCTTGGAGGAGGCGTTGCCCCACGGATACAGTATCGGATTCTGTTTGATGGAGAGGCTATCAAAGTGGTTGTCTGTCCGTTCTACTCTGCCGCAGGCATAGCATAGCATTGTGCTGTGCGTGGGGATACATGGTATCACTATCACTCATGGAAATATGTGTATGCAGAGCAGAGCTATTGAAGGATACTGGAACTTGCATGAAGCCATGAACCAAAGCTCATCTGATAGATTTCATTAACACAGATGGAAAGAATAGAGTAGATCCTACTTGTACTAAAATCTACACTCATACTATCATTAGAAAAGCAACGATAAAGCAATCCACCCTTAGATTTGTGTCCTTTCGATTCCGAAGCTGGCAGCAGGTAAAAAGGGTCGAAAAGGGGAGGCAACTTTTTGTCGTGTCACAGACCTGCCAGGCTTTTGATCGGTCCATCTCCATCCACGGCGGCATTCCCGACGCGGCCATGGCCGCCGTGTAGAAGTCGTCGTCGTGCTTCTGGCGCTGCTGAGCGTAGAGCGCGGCGGCGGCAGCGAGGGCCTCGGCGTCGGTGGTGTCAGCGGCGTGGTCCAACGGCGGCGCGGGCAGCGGGTCCTGCTCGTGCTCCGGCTCCCGCTCCCCACGCGCGTCGTGGCGCGCCCGCTCCTCCTCCTCCTGCTCCTCCCCGTCGTGGACGCGGGGCAGGGGCCCGCCGCCGGAGTACCCGGCGCGCGAGGTGGCCGCGAGGAGCGCGGTGAGCAGCTCATCCCGCTCGGCGGCCTCGCGCTCGAGTCGCTCGGCGCGGGCGCGCAGCGCAGCGGCGTCGGCCTCGGCGTCGGCGAGGTGCGCGCGGAGGGAGGCGGCCTCGTCCGCGGCGGCGGCGGCGCGGGCCTGCAGGCGGCGCTCGGCCTCCATCCAGGCGGCGCGGTGGCCCGCGAAGATCTCGGCGGCGCGGGCGTTGGCGCGGGCGTCCTCGCGGCGGCGCGCGCGCAGCTGCCGCAGCTGGTCCTCGGCGGCCAGCAGGCGCGAGGCGAGGAGGCGGCCCCGCGACTGGAGCGAGGCCACGTGGCGCGCCGCGGTGCCCGACGGGAGCGTGGCGAGGAAGAGCGCGAAGCTGACGCCGAGGTAGGTCGCGGTCAGCTGGGAGCTGGTGGAGTCTCCCGCGCCCGCGGGGCAGCCGGAGTCGCGCGGCGGCGAGGGCGGCCTGGCGGACTCGGCCGCCATTTAGGAAGAGAACGAGAGGGAGGGGGCAGGAGCGGGAGGTGAGACTGTGAGAGTAGTTGGTTGGTGGGGTGGTGGATCTTGGGCCATGTGCAATCGACTCGACCCTTTTAAACAGGTCGGCTACTAGTAGTAGCCTGGAAGTAGAAGGGGTGGACCGGTGGAGGTTTAGAGCAACTATACAACAAATACCAAAAAATTAGCTTTCAAAACAAAGGAATTAGAATCTCTTTAAAAATATTTAATCTAATAAAATAGGTAGAACTCCGAAAGCTCTATAAATTTAGCGCAAAAACCTTTTTATCGGTTTAGAATATCCGCCATTTGGCTATCTGCCCGCCATCCGCTTTATACGTATGCGCGCCAGAATCATTAATAGTGTGTTTGGTTTGAGGAATCATTTCATCTAAATTAAGGTGGTACATCATGGTTTCATTCCTCAGATTTGGTGGGATGACTTCATTCCTTATATTAGTACTAACTAACTATGAGGAATGAGAGGATGATGGATCAACTCATTCTATTCTACAAACCAAACAAAAATAGTGAGGAGTGAGAAGATGATGGACTAGCTCATTCCTCAAACCAAGGGTGCTTGGGAGTGAAATTTTTTCAAAGTTTTGGAAGAATACTGCAGTATTCTCAAAAACTGTAGTATTATATACCAAAAGGTGTTTGGTAAGCCAACTAAAATTTCTGTTTTCAAAACTAAAATATTACAAATACTGCAATTTTTTTGAAGTATTCTAAACTTAGGTCTATTTCTCAGTTTTCTACACAGCGCGCATCTCTCCCGCACTTTTCTCCAGCGTCAACTTCTTCCGTGCCTTTTTTCTCCAAGGAAACCAGCCGCAGTTTTGTTTTTTTTCACGAAAACCCCAACCCAATCTAGCCGCAGATATTTTGCCTCACGCCGCCGGCTAGGCCGCCGTAGGCCAGATCGGTCCTAGACGCCCAGGCCACCGTCGTCCTCTTCGCATCCCAGTCGTTACCCCGACGCAGCGCGCATCCTCGACGCAGCACACATCCTTGACGCAGCACGCATCCAGTCGCCGCCATCCTCTTGGCGGACGTCGCCCAAGCCACAGTCGTCCAGTCGCTGCCATCCTCTTCGCCAAGGCCGTCGTCCCAGGCCCAGTCGTTGCCCAGGAAGCCGACCTCCCTGCCGGCCTCCACCTCGTCGGCCCTCCTCGTCGCTCGATGTCGTCCGAGTCTGCTTTCACCTCAGATTTCAAACTAGGCAAAAGAGGTATCTCTCTCTTCTTCCAGCCATGTACTCTTCCTCAACCACGCCCATGAATTTGTTTCATTAGATTGACCATGATTCTCAGGTGCCAGGGAGACAAGGGCTGTATGGACAGACGCGCGTACTAGTTTTTTTGTGAGCACTCTCAGAGAGTTCAATTCACCTAGATATCGTGGTCAAAATGGTTGGGTAAAAGAAGGTTGGAATGCAATAGCAGATCGTATGAATGAGAAATTCAATCAACCAAATTTGTTGTATCGCAATTGAAGGATAGAGAACAGAGGCTCAAGAAAGATTACAATGCGGTGGCACTACTCTTGTTAAAGAGTGGTTTTGGTTGGGATCCAAACTTGAAGATGGTTACTACAATAGATGAAAAATGGAGCGAGCTGCCAGAAAATTTGCAGAAATTTAAGGACAAATCCCCTACTACGATGATCTCGATGAGATTTATAACGGTACTGTTCTATCTAAATGCTTAGATTTTTTTTAAGAAAAAGTATGTTGTGATGACATGCATAAGATAGAATTTCCCTATGAGAACATAAAAATCGTGGGCTAATGCATCTTGCAAAACTCGAGCATCCGAAGCCAAGCCTTCCCATCCAGCACTGACATGCACAAATTGACACTTGAAGTCACATGCAACCATCACATTTTGTGATAGACCACCCTTTCTATTACGATACGGATCTTGTGTGAATCATCTAGGCCCCTTTGGTGATGTTTTGGTAATTAATGACAACTGCTTGTGGACTAACGATTCTTCGAGAAATAAGAATGCAGGGTTGGACCACATAAAACAGGAAATGTTGGAGAATCATAAACATTGGTTGTGGATCAGATAAAGGCAAAGGTATAATATAGGTTTTGTTTTTGCCGGTCTTGAGGAGTTTAGAGAAGATACCTGACCGGATTAGTAGGCTAGATAGCCGTACTATTAAGAGGGGTCAATGACTTTGATCTGTGTGAAACTTAGTGCCTCATAGAGCATCAAGTAGTTGCATTTGCATGAGGACTAACAGCGCTTCAAATCTCGTGAGTTAAAAGTTCTATCAAACCAAGTTTGAAATTTGCAAAGTCTTGGATGCGCGGACCGTCCGGGCCTTGAGGGCGGACTGTTCGCGATCCACCAGAGGGTCCGAAGACTGTCTTCTTCGGAGGCCACTTTGTTGCTTTGCACTGCGGACCGTCCGGGCCTTAGGGCCGGACCGTCCGCAGTCCTGACCAGAGAAGGCTGGTTTCGGGTCAGTCCCTGAATTATAGTGCGAACCGTCCGACCGTGCAGGGCGGACAGTCCGCAGGTGTCAAAATGTTTTTTGGTCAGGGACTGTGCGTTTTCTTTGATCAGTACTACGGACTGTCCGGGGGACTAGTCCGGATAGTACTATCCCAGGTCGCGGACCGTCCGGATTTATAGGCGGACGGTCCGCGCGTGTTAACTGTTCTTGGTCCAAGGCTCGGGTGTCTCATGCTGCCAGGTCGCGGACGGTCCAGCCTTGGAGGGCGGACCGTCCGGACCTACCTTTTCTGACATTTCTGACAGCTTTCAAACGGGAATTATAGCCTTTATGTGTACGGCGGACCGTCCGGCCCTAGGGCGCGGACCGTCCGCGTGTGCGCAGAACATGTGCTTTTTGCACATAACGGTTGGATTTTGATGGAGGGGTATAAATAGAAGGGTAGCTCATGTGAGAGAACTCTTTTGGCCATTCCTTGCACACATTGAGCTCATTTGTGATCCTCCAACTCACTCTCTCACACTCTTTGCTTGAGATTGCATTCTAGTGAGAGATTGAGGGTTCCTAGTGCATTTGCATCATTTGGTGATTCTTGAGGCACTAGGTGGTACACCGAGCAAGCGTCATTGGCTTGTTACTCTTGGAGGTTGCCGCCTCCTAGACGGCTCGGGTGATTGTCTCCGTCGAGGTCTCCAAGAAGATTGTGGAGAAGCCGCGGTGTTGATTGTGAGGGGTTTGCGCCTACCTCGCCGGAGCGGCAAAGGTGACATTAGTGGAATCGAGGTATTGAGTGATTTCTTGTCCACTTGGCTCAAAGATCAAGCCGTGACTTGATAGAGGAGCAAGTGAGAGCTTGAAGTCCACCTCAACGTGGATTAGGGGTGATCGGTAAATCACCGATACCACGGGATAAATTCCGGTGTCTCTACCTTCTTGCATTACTTATTGCTTTGCAAGTGATTAGTGTTTTGCATATTGTTCCTCAAGTATTCAATCACCGTAGTTGTTTCTCATACATTGTTTACTTATTGTCACTAGAGAATTTATTCCTCTTGTTATATTGATTAAATTTACCTAGTGTTTTTTATTTTAGTCAAAACTGAAAGGGAAATGTGCCTTTGGGCCATTTCTAAGTATTTTGGTGATTGAGTGCCAACACAAGTACTTAAATGTGAATCTATGCCCATGGATGAACAAAGTGCAAATCAAGAGCTAAGGTATGTTTCTAAGTCTTAGTACATTGGTTTTATGTACTAATATACTTGTCTAAGTATCAGAAACAGGAAGAAGAAGAAAAGAGGAGAGTTGGCTGTGTACAACCAAGAGGCTGTTTCGGTCTGGGGCACCGGACTGTCCGGTGGTGCACCGGGCAGTGTCCGGTGCGCCAGGTTGCCTCGAGCGAAGTGGCCGCTCTCGGGAATTCGCCGACGACGTACGGCTAAAATTCACCGGACTGTCCGGTGTGCACCGGACTGTCCGGTGAGCCAACGGTCGGCCGGGCCAACGGTCGGCCGCGCGATCTGCGCAGGACACGTGGCCGAGCCAACGGTCGGAAGGGGGCACCGGACTGTCCGGTGTGCACCGGACATGTCCGGTGCGCCAACGGCTCCCAGATCTGCAATGGTCGACTGCGCTGTTTAAGGAAGGAAATCGGGCACCGGACAGTGTCCGGTGTGCACCGGACTGTCCGGTGCACCCGACGACAGAAGGCAAGACCAGCCTTCCTGGATTGCTCTCAACGGCTCCTAGCTGCCTTGGGGCTATAAAAGGGACCCCTAGGCGCATGGAGGAGAACACCAAGCATTCCTACAACATTCCTAAGCACCAAGACATCGATCTCGCGCATTCGTTTCATTGTGATAGCATATAGAGCTCTTGTGGAGTTGTGAACTCTTTGAGTTGTGTTGCGAGCTCTTGTTGCGACTTGTGTGCGTGTTGTTGCTCTGATCTTTTGAAGTCTTGTGTGCGTTGCTCATTCCCCCTTGCTCTGTGTTTCTTTGTGAACTTCAATTGTAAGGGCGAGAGGCTCCAAGTTGTGGAGATTCCTCGCAAACGGGATTGAGAAAAAGCAAGCAAAACACCGTGGTATTCAAGTGGGTCTTTGGACCGCTTGAGAGGGGTTGATTGCAACCCTCGTCCGTTGGGACGCCACAACGTGGAGTAGGCAAGCGTTGGTCTTGGCCGAACCACGGGATAAACCACTGTGTCATCTCTGTGATTGATCTCTTGTGGTATTGTGTTTTGTTGAGACTCCTTTCTAGCCACTTGGCAATCATTGTGCTAACACTTAACAAGTTTTTGTGGCTATAAGTTTAAGTTTTCACAGGATCACCTATTCACCCCCCTCTAGGTGCTCTCAATTGGTATCAAAGTCGTTCTCTTCAAGAAGGGACTAATCGCCCGAAGAGATGGATCCTAAGGGGAAGGGAATCGTGATCAACGACAAGGAGAAGGAGTCCTTCGTCAACGAGCCTAAGGATGACAAGCCTACTGACTCGGGCTCGGGCCACAAGCGTAAAGATGGGAAGAAGAAGAAGACAAGGCGCATCAAGGAGATCGTCTACTACGACGATAGCGATGAGTCTACTTCTTCCCAAAAGGACGACGACAATGACTACAGGAAGACGGTCAATTCGAACTTTTCATTTGATTATTCTCGTATTCCACATAGTTCGAATTCGCATTTGCTCTCCATTCCTCTTGGCAAACCTCCACACTTCGATGGGGAAGACTACGGATTTTGGAGTCACAAAATGCGTAGTCACTTATTCTCTCTCCATCCAAGCATATGGGAGATTGTAGAGAATGGAATGAAATTTTATAGCTCGGATAGCCCTATGCTTATAAATGAACAAATCCATAGAAATGCACAAGCTACTACTGTTCTATTAGCGTCTTTGTGCAGGGAAGAGTACAATAAGGTGAGCGGCTTGGACAACGCCAAGCAGATATGGGACACCCTCAAGATCTCTCACGAGGGAAACGACATCACCATGCTCACTAAAATGGAGTTGGTGGAGGGCGAGCTTGGACGATTCGCAATGATAAGGAGAGAGGAGCCAACCCAAACTTACAACCGGCTCAAGACCCTTATCAACAAAATAAGGAGCTACGGAAGCACGCGATGGACGGACCACGACGTCGTCCGCCTAATGCTAAGGTCCTTTACCGTTCTTGATCCTCATCTCGTAAACAATATTCGTGAGAATCCCAGGTACACGATGATGACGCCCGAGGAGGTACTCGAAAAATTCGTAAGCGGGCGGATGATGATCAAGGAGGCAAGATACGTCGACGACGCTCTAAACGGTCCGATCAATGAGCCTCAATCTCTTGCTCTCAAGGCAACAAAAAGCAAGGAAATGCTACCTAGCAAGGTGGCACAAATTGAGGCGGCCAGACTTAATGATGAAGAGATGGCTCTCATCATCAAGAGATTCAAGACGGCACTAAAAGGCCGCAAGGGGCAACCAAGCAAGACCAAGACAAAGGGGAAGCGCTCATGCTTTAAATGTGGTAAGCTTGGTCATTTTATTGCTAACTGTCCCGACAATGATAGTGATCAGGATCAAGGGAACAAGAGGGAGAAGAAGAAGAACTATAAGAAGGCAAAGGGCGAGGCGCATCTAGGCAAGGAGTGAGACTCGGACTGCTCCTCTTCCGACTCCGACAATGAAGGACTCGCCGCCACCGCCTTCAACAAGTCATCCCTCTTCCCCAACGAGCGTCACACATGCCTTATGGCAAGGGAGAAGAAGGTGAGTACTCGAAACTCCACTTATGCTTCTTCTAGTGATAATGAGTCTAGTGATGATGATGACATAGACTATTCATGCTTATTCAAGGGCTTAGATAGATCTAAGATAGATAAGATTAATGAGATGATTGATGCTTTGAATGACAAGAATATATTACTAGAAAAACAAGAAGATCTTTTATATGAGGAGCATGATAAATTTGTTAGTGCACAAAATTCTCTTGCTCTAGAAATTAAAAGGAATGAAATACTCTCTGGTGAACTATCTACTTGTCATAAAACCATTTCTACTTTAGAAGGTGTCAACAATGATTTAAATGCTAAATTAGAAGTAGCAAATAAATCTAATTCTTGTGTAGAACATGTTGTAATTTGTACTAGGTGTAAAGATTTTGACATTGATGCTTGTAGTGAACACCTAGTTTCAATTTCCAAACTTAATAATGAATTGGCTAGTCTTAATGCTCAACTTAAGACTAGCAAAAGTGATTTTGATAAACTAAAATTTGCTAGGGATGCCTACACGATTGGTAGACACCCCTCAATTAAGGATGGGCTTGGCTTCAAGAGGGAAGCCAAGAACTTAACAAGCCATAAGGCTCCCATTCCCGCTAAGGAGAAAGGGAAGGCCCCTATGGCTACTAGTGCTAAAAAGAACCATGCCTTTTTGTATCATGATAGGAGACAAACTAGAAATGCTTATAGGAGTTATAATGCTTACGATGATTTTTCTCATGCTATGTTTGCTTCTAGTTCTTCATATGTGCATGATAGAAATGTTGGTAGAAGGAATGTTGTTCATAATATGCCTAGAAGAGATGTTGTTAATATTCCTAGGAAAGTTAATGAGCCTTCTACAATATATCATGCTTTGAATGCTTCCTTTACAATTTGTAGAAAGGATAGAAAGGTAATTGCTAGAAAGTTAGGGGCAAAATGCAAGGGTGATAAAACTTGCATTTGGGTCCCTAAGGAAATTGTGACTAACCTTGTAGGACCCAACAAGAGTTGGGTACCTGAGTCCCAAGCCTAAATTTGCCTTGTAGGTTTATGCATCCGGGGGTTCAAGCTGGATTATTGATAGCGGATGCACAAACCATATGACGGGGGAGAAGAAGATGTTCACCTCCTACGTCAAGAATAAGGATTCCCAAGATTCAATTATATTCGGTGATGGAAATCAAGACAAGGTAAAAGGGTTAGGTAAAATTGCAATTTCTAATGAGCACTCCATATCTAATGTGTTTTTAGTAGAGTCTCTTGGATATAATTTGCTATCTGTTAGACAATTATGCAACATGGGGTATAACTGTCTATTTACAAATGTAGATGTGTCTGTCTTTAGAAGAAGTGATGGTTCACTAGCTTTTAAGGGTGTATTAGACGGCAAACTTTATTTAGTTGATTTTGCAAAAGAAGAGGCCGGTCTAGATGCATGCTTAATAGCTAAGACTAGCATGGGCTGGCTATGGCATCGCCGCTTAGCACATGTGGGGATGAAGAACCTTCACAAGCTTCTAAAGGGAGAACACATGATAGGTTTGACTAACGTGCAATTCGAAAAAGATAGACCTTGTGCAGCTTGTCAAGCAGGTAAACAAGTGGGAGGAGCGCATCACAGCAAGAATGTGATGACCACTTCAAGACCCCTGGAGCTGCTGCATATGGACCTCTTCGGACCCGTCGCCTATCTGAGCATAGGAGGGAGTAAGTATGGTCTAGTTATTGTTGATGACTTTTCCCGCTTCACTTGGGTGTTCTTTTTGCAGGATAAGTCTGAAACCCAAGGGACCCTCAAGCGCTTCCTCAGGAGAGCTCAAAATGAGTTTGAGCTCAAGGTGAAGAAGATAAGGAGCGACAACGGGTCCGAGTTCAAGAACCTTCAAGTAGAGGAGTTCCTTGAGGAGGAAGGGATCAAGCACGAGTTCTCCGCTCCCTACACACCACAGCAAAATGGTGTGGTAGAGAGGAAGAACAGGACGCTAATCGATATGGCAAGGACTATGCTTGGAGAGTTCAAGACCCCCGAACGATTTTGGTCGGAAGCCGTGAACACGGCTTGCCACGCCATCAACAGGGTCTACCTTCACCGCCTCCTCAAGAAGACGTCATATGAGCTACTAACCGGTAACAAACCCAATGTATCTTACTTTCGTGTATTTGGGAGCAAGTGCTACATTCTAGTAATGAAGGGTAGAAATTCTAAGTTTGCTCCCAAAGCTGTAGAAGGGTTTTTGTTAGGTTATGACTCAAATACAAAGGCGTATAGAGTCTTCAACAAATCATCGGGTTTGGTTGAAGTCTCTAGCGACGTTGTATTTGATGAGACTAATGGCTCTCCAAGAGAGCAAGTTGTTGATTGTGATGATGTAGATGAAGAAGATGTTCCGACGGCCGCTATACGAACCATGGCGATTGGAGAAGTGCGGCCACAGGAACAAGATGTACGAGATCAACCTTCTTCCTCAACAACGGTGCTTCCCCCACCCCAAGACGATGAACAGGTTCATCAAAAGGAGGCGTGTGATCAGGGGGGAGCACAAGATGATCACATGATGGAGGAAGAAGCGCAACCAGCACCTCCAACCTAAGTTCGAGCGATGATTCAAAGGGATCATCCCGTCGACCAAATTATGGGTGACATTAGCAAGGGAGTAACTACTCGATCTCGATTAGTTAATTTTTGTGAGCATTACTCCTTTGTCTCTTCTATTGAGCCTTTTAGGGTAGAGGAGGCCTTGCTAGATCCGGACTGGGTGTTGGCCATGCAGGAGGAGCTCAACAACTTCAAGCGCAATGAAGTTTGGACACTGGTGCCTCGTCCCAAGCAAAATGTTGTGGGAACCAAGTGGGTGTTCCGCAACAAACAAGACGAGCACGGGGTGGTGACGAGGAACAAGGCTCGACTTGTGGCAAAAGGTTATGCCCAAGTCGCAGGTTTGGACTTTGAGGAGACGTTTGCTCCTGTGGCTAGGCTAGAATCAATTCGTATCTTGCTAGCATATGCCGCTCACCATTCATTCAGGTTGTTCCAAATGGATGTGAAGAGCGCTTTCCTCAACGGGCCAATCAAGGAGGAGGTGTACGTGGAGCAACCCCCTGGCTTCGAGGATGAACGGTACCCCGACCACGTGTGTAAGCTCTCCAAGGCGCTCTATGGACTTAAGCAAGCCCCAAGAGCATGGTATGAATGCCTTAGAGACTTTTTACTTGCTAATGCTTTCAAGGTTGGGAAAGCCGATCCAACTCTGTTCACTAAGACATGTGATGGTGATTTGTTTGTGTGCCAAATTTATGTCGATGACATAATATTTGGTTCTACTAACCAAAAGTCTTGTGAAGAGTTTAGCAGGGTGATGACGCAGAAATTCGAGATGTCGATGATGGGCGAGTTGAACTACTTCCTTGGGTTCCAAGTGAAGCAACTCAAGGACGACACCTTCATCTCCCAAACAAAGTACACGCAAGACTTGCTGAAGCGGTTTGGGATGAAGGACGCCAAGCCCACAAAGACTCCGATGGGAACCGACGGACACACCGACCTTGTCGGGGACCATAATTAGGGGTACCCTCAAGACGCCTAATTCTCAGCTGGTAACCCCCATCAGCATAAAGCTGCAAAGGCCTGATGGGCACGATTAAGTCAGGGATCAGTCCACACGAGTGACTCGATCACGCTTCACCCGAGCCTAGCCTCGGCCGAAGGCAGCCGACCTCGAGAGACTTCCGTCTCGCCCGAGGCCCCCTTTTTATGGCGGACACATCACCGGCTTGCCCAAGGCCTTGGCTTCGCTCAGAAGCAACCTTGACTAAATCACCACACCGACTGACCAAATTGCAGGGGCATTTAACGCAAAGGTGGCCTGACACCTCTATCCTGACACGCGCCCCCGGCAGAGCCGAGGTGACCGCCGTCACTCCACCGCTCCACTGGCCAGTCTGACAGAAGGACAGCGCCGCCTGCGCCACTCCGACTGCAGTGCCACTCGACAGAGTGAGTCTGACAGGCAATTAGGCCTTGCCAAAGGCGCCACGGCGAACTCCGCTCCGCCCGACCCCAGGGCTCGGACTCGGGCTAAGACCCGGAAGACGGCGAACTCCGCTCCGCCCGACCCCAGGGCTCGGACTCGGGCTAAGACCCGGAAGACGGCGAACTCCGCTCCGCCCGACCCCAGGGCTCGGACTCGGGCTAAGACCCGGAAGACGGCGAACTCCGCTCCGCCCGACCCCAGGGCTCGGACTCGGGCTAAGACCCGGAAGACGGCGAACTCCGCTCCGCCCGACCCCAGGGCTCGGACTCGGGCTAAGACCCGGAAGACGGCGAACTCCGCTCTGCCCGACCCTAGGGCTCGGACTCGGGCTAAGACCCGGAAGACGGCGAACTCCGCTCCGCCCGACCCCAGGGCTCGGACTCGGGCTAAGACCCGGAAGACGGCGAACTCCGCTCCGCCCGACCCCAGGGCTCGGACTCGGGCTAAGACCCGGAAGACGGCGAACTCCGCTCCGCCCGACCCCAGGGCTCGGACTCAGGCTAAGACCCGGAAGACGACGAAACTCCGCCTCGCCCGACCCCAGGGCTCGGACTCCGCCCTGGCCTCGGCCGGACGACTTCCGCCTCGCCCGACCCCCTGGCTCGGGCTCGGCCACGGCAACTGAAGGCAAGACTCAACCTCGGCTTCGGAGGAAACCCCACGTCGCCCTGCCTAGAGCACAGACCGCCACGTCAACAGGAAACGTCATCATCACCCTACCCCGAATCGACTCGGGTCACGGAGAACAAGACCGGCGTCTCGTCCGGCCAGCTCCGCCAGAGGGGCAATGATGGCGCTCCACGAGCTCTATGACGACGGCGGCCCCCAGCTCTCTTACGGCAGCAGGACAACGTCAGCAGGGACTCGACCGCTCCAACAGCTGTCCCTCCATCAGGCTCCGCCGCACCACCGATAGCCACGACATCACGCCAGCAGGATGCCCAGATCTCTCCGGCTGCCACATCAGCATGTACCTAGGGCACTAGCTCTCCCTCCGCTAGACACGTAGCACTCTGCTACATCCCCATTGTACACCTGGGTCCTCTCCTTACGACTATAAAAGGAAGGACCAGGGCCTTCTCAGAGAAGGTTGGCCGCGCGGGACCGAGGACGGGACAGGCGCTCTCTTGGGGCCGCTCGCTTCCCTCACCCGCGTGGACGCTTGTAACCCCCCTACTGCAAGCGCACCTGACCTGGGCGCGGGACGAACACGAAGGCCGCGGGACTTCCACCTCTCTCACGCTCGGCTCCGGCCGCCTCGCCTCTCCCCCCTCCGCGCTCGCCCACGCGCTCGACCCATCTGGGCTGGGGCACGCAGCACACTCACTCGTCGGCTTAGGGACCCCCCTGTCTCGAAACGCCGACAGTTGGCGTGCCAGGTAGGGGCCTGCTGCGTGCTGACGAATAGCTCCCCGTCAAGCTCCAGATGGGCAGTCTCCAGCAACCTCTCCGGCCCGGGACGGTGCTTCGTTTCGGGGCTCTCGAGTTCATGTCCTTCGACGGCAGCAACGACATGATACTTCTTCCACCGCCGTGCGACCACGACAACGGCGGCCGACAACCCGCCCGCCGGCGGCGGAATCGACGACGTCTACCCCGCGTGGTGGAAAAGCAACATTCGGGCTCGCTCCGTTCTCTCCCCCGCCAACGGAGGAGGAGGCGGGGCCGTCAAGGCCAGACGGGAGGCCGCGCTTCGCCGGCCGTCGAGCGAATCGACGCCCCCGACGCCCCGACGGAAGGCACGCCGGACATCGACCTCGCGTTCAAGACGGAGGCAAGCGCCGTCCCCCCGCGGCACGACGACCCCGAGCAAGAAGACGACGCCGGCGCGCTCGCGGAAAGCCTGCAGGATGTCGCCCTCGAACCAGAGATGACGGCGCAACCAGTCCCCGATGTGACTACGTCGCTCCTCGTCGACCAAAAGGTAACGACTAACTCCCATCTTGCGTCATTTCGACTCGGCCTCCACCCGCCAAACGACCTCGATTTGGCGGGCGCTCTCATTGAGGCGAGTGCAACCCCACTGAGGTTCTGTATGCGATCGCCTTGGGACCGACTGACGGACGTCTCGACCTACGGGCCCTCTGGGTCCGAGGAAGATGACGATCCCAGCATCGGTTGGGATTTCTCCGGACTTGGCAACCCCAGTGCCGTGCGGGACTTCATGGCCGCATGTGACTACTGTCTGTCCGACTGTTCCGATGCAAGCCGCAGCCTTGGCGACGAGAGCTGCGGCCCAAGCCGCGAATGTTTCCACATCGAGCTAGGGAATCCCACCGAAGGCAACCATCTTGGCATGCCGGAGGATGGTGATCTCCCTAGGCTGGTGCCTCGCGCCGACATCCCACGGGAGCTAGCTGTGGTCCCCGCTCCGGCAGGGGGTTACGACCCACAACTCGAGCGAGTCCGCGAGGCGCAGGCCAGGCTCAACGAGGGAACGGGAGCGCTTGAGCCGATCCGTCGGGACGTCGGACAGGCATGGGTGGGCCAACCCCTGGCCGGAGAAATACGTCATCTGCCCCAAGGTCTCCAGCACCGTGTCGCCAACGACGTCAGGATCAGGCCGCCGCCCGCATCCAGCGGGGTCGGTCAGAACCTGGCAACCGCAGCAATGCTCATCCGCGCGATGCCGGAGCCGTCAACCACCGAGGGTCGGCGGATCCAGGGAGAACTCAAGAATCTCCTGGAAGGCGCCGCGGCCCGGCGGGCCGAGAGCACTGCATCCCGAAGGCAAGGATATCCCTCGGAACCTCATGCCGCGACTTCCCGATCCATGCGGGAAGCCTCGGTCTACACCGGGCGCACGCGCAACACCGCGCCTGCGGCCCCGGGCCACCTCGGCAACGAGCACCATCGACGCGACCGTCGGGCTCACCTCGACGAAAGGGTGCGCCGAGGCTATCACCCCAGGCGTGGGGGACGTTACGACAGCGGGGAGGATTGGAGTCCTTCGCCCGAACCACCCGGTCCGCAGGCTTTCAGCCGGGCCATCCGACGGGCGCCATTCCCGACCCGGTTCCGACCCCCGACTACTATCGTAAAGTACTCGGGGGAAACGAGACCGGAGCTGTGGCTCGCGGACTACCACCTTGCCTGCCAACTGGGTGGAACGGACGACGACAACCTCATCATCCGCAACCTCCCCCTGTTCCTCTCCGACACTGCCCGTGCCTGGTTGGAGCACCTGCCTCCGGGGCAGATTTCCAACTGGGACGACTTGGTCCAAGCCTTCGCTGGCAATTTCCAGGGCACATACGTGCGCCCCGGGAATTCCTGGGACCTTCGAAGCTGCCGGCAACAGCCGGGGGAGTCGCTCCGGGACTACATCCGGCGATTCTCGAAGCAGCGCACCGAGCTGCCCAACATCACCGACTCGGATGTCATCGGCGCGTTCCTCGCCGGCACCACTTGCCGCGACCTGGTGAGCAAGCTGGGTCGCAAAACCCCCACCAGGGCGAGCGAGCTGATGGACATCGCCACCAAGTTCGCCTCCGGCCAGGAGGCGGTCGAGGCTATCTTCCGAAAGGACAAGCAGCCCCAGGGCCGCCCGTCGGAAGAAGCTCCCGAGACGTCTGCTCCGCGCGGCGCCAAGAAGAAAGGCAAGAAGAAGTCGCAATCGAAACGCGACGCCGCAGACGCGGACCTTGTCGCCGCCGCCGAGTATAAGAACCCTCGGAAGCCCCCCGGAGGTGCAAACCTCTTCGACAAGATGCTCAAGGAGCCGTGCCCCTACCATCAGGGGCCCGTCAAGCACACCCTCGAGGAGTGTGTTATGCTTCGGCGTCATTTCCACAGGGCCGGGCCACCCGCCGAGGGTGGCAGGGCCCGCGACGACGACAAGAACGAAGAACACCCAGCAGGGGGGTTCCCCGAGGTCCGCGACTGCTTCATGATCTATGGAGGGCATGCGGCGAACACCTCGGCTCGGCGCCGCAAGCAAGAGCGCCGGGAGGTCTGCTCGGTGAAGGTGGCGGCGCCAGTCTACCTAGACTGGTCCGACAAGCCCATCACTTTCGACCGAGCCGACCACCCCGACCATGTGCCGAGCCCGGGGAAATACCCGCTCGTCGTCGACCCCGTTGTCGGCGATGTCAGGCTCACCAAGGTCCTGATGGACGGGGGCAGCTGCCTCAACATCATCTACGCCGAGACCCTCAAGCTCCTGCGCGTCGATCCGTCCACCGTCCGAGCAGGCGCTGCGCCCTTCCACGGGATCATCCCTGGGAAGCGCGTCCAGCCCCTCGGGCGACTCGACCTCCCAGTCTGCTTCGGGACACCCTCCAACTTCCGAAGGGAGACCCTGACGTTCGAAGTGGTCGGGTTCCGAGGAACCTACCACGCCGTGTTAGGGAGGCCATGCTACGCGAAGTTCATGGCCGTCCCCAACTACACCTACCTGAAGCTCAAGATGCCGGGCCCCAACGGGGTCATCACCGTCGGCCCCACGTACAAACACGCGTTCGAATGCGACGTGGAGTGCGTGGAGTACGCCGAGGCCCTCGCCGAGTCCGAGGCCCTCATCGCCGACCTGGAGAACCTCTCCAAGGAGGTCCCAGACGTGAAGCGCCATGCCGGCAACTTCGAGCCAGCGGAGACGGTCAAGGCCGTCCCCCTCGACCCCAGCGGCGACACCACCAAGCAGATCCGGATCGGTTCCGGGCTCGACCCCAAATAGGAAGCAGTGCTCGTCGACTTTCTCCGCGCAAACGCCGACGTCTTTGCGTGGAGTCCCTCGGACATGCCCGGCATACCGAGGGATGTCGCCGAGCACTCGCTGGATATTCGGGCCGGAGCCCGACCCGTCAGACAGCCTCTGCGCCGATTCGACGAGGAGAAGCGCAGAGCGATTGGCGAAGAGATCCACAAGCTAATGGCGGCAGGGTTCATCAAAGAGGTATTCCATCCCGAATGGCTTGCCAACCCTGTGCTTGTGAGGAAGAAAGGGGGGAAATGGCGGATGTGTGTAGACTACACTGGTCTCAACAAAGCATGTCCGAAGGTTCCCTACCCTCTGCCTCGCATCGACCAAATCGTGGATTCCACTGCTGGGTGCGAAACCCTGTCCTTCCTCGATGCCTACTCGGGGTATCACCAGATCCGGATGAAAGAGTCCGACCAGCTCGCGACTTCTTTCATCACGCCGTTCGGCATGTACTGCTACGTCACCATGCCGTTCGGCCTGAGGAATGCAGGCGCGACGTACCAGCGGTGCATGAACCATGTGTTCGGCGAACACATCGGTCGCACAGTCGAGGCCTACGTCGATGACATCGTAGTCAAGACATGGAAGGCTCCCAACCTCCTCTCCGACCTTGAAGTGACATTCCGGTGTCTCAAGGCGAAAGGAGTCAAGCTTAATCCTGAGAAGTGTGTCTTCGGGGTGCCCCGAGGCATGCTCCTAGGGTTCATCGTCTCTGAGCGAGGCATCGAGGCCAACCCGGAGAAGATCGCGGCCATCACCAGCATGGGGCCCATCAAGGACTTAAAAGGGGTACAGAGGGTCATGGGATGCCTCGCGGCCCTGAGCCGCTTCATCTCACGCCTCGGCGAAAGAGGTCTGCCCCTGTACCGCCTTTTAAGGAAAGCCGAGTGTTTCGTCTGGACCCCTGAGGCCGAGGAAGCCCTCGGCAACCTAAAGGCGCTCCTTACAAAGGCGCCAGTCTTGGTGCCGCCGGCGGACGGAGAAACCCTCTTGGTCTACGTCGCCGCGACCACTCAGGTGGTTAGCGCCGCGATTGTGGTCGAAAGGCAGGAGGAAGGGCATACATTGCCCGTTCAGAGGCCGGTTTACTTCATCAGCGAAGTGCTGTCCGAGACTAAGATCCGCTACCCACAAGTTCAAAAGCTGCTGTATGCTGTGATCCTGACGAGGCGGAAGCTACGACACTACTTCGAGTCCCATCCGGTGACTGTGGTGTCATCCTTCCCCCTGGGGGAGATCATCCAGTGCCGAGAGGCCTCGGGCAGGATCGCAAAGTGGGCAGTGGAGATCATGGGCAAAACGATCTCGTTCGCCCCTCGGAAGGCCATCAAGTCCCAAATGTTGGCGGATTTCGTGGCTGAATGGGTCGACACCCAACTACCAACGACTCCGATCCAACCGGAGCTCTGGACCATGTTTTTCGACGGGTCGCTGATGAAGACGGGGGCCGGTGCGGGCCTGCTCTTCATCTCGCCCCTCGGAAAGCACTTGCGCTACGTGTTGCGCCTCCACTTCCCGGCGTCCAACAATGTGGCCGAGTACGAAGCTCTGGTCAACGGATTGCGGATCGCCATCGAGCTAGGGGTCAGACGCCTCGACGCCCGCGGTGATTCGCAGCTCGTCATCGACCAAGTCATGAAGAACTCCCACTGCCGCGACCCGAAGATGGAGGCCTACTGCGACGAGGTTCGGCGCCTGGAAGACAAGTTCTTCGGGCTCGAGCTCAACCATATCGCTCGGCGCTACAACGAAACCGCAGACGAGCTGGCGAAGATAGCCTCGGGGCGAACGACAGTCCCCCCGGACGTCTTCTCCCGGGATCTGCATCAACCCTCCGTCAAGCTCGACGACGCGCCCGAGGTATCCTCGGCTCAGCCCGAGGTACCCTCGGCTCAGCCCGAGGTACCCTCGGCTCAGCCCGAGGTACCCTCGGTTCAGCCCGAGGCACCCTCGGCCCAGCCCGAGGTACTCTCGGCCCCCGAGGGCGGGGCATTGAACGTCGAGGGAGGGCAGAGCGGGGCCACGCTAGACCAGGATTGGCAGGCCCCGTACCTGCAATATCTCCGTCGAGGAGAGCTACCCCTCGACCAAGTCGAGGCTCGGCGGGTAGCGCGACGCGCCAAGTCATTCGTCTTGCTGGGCGACGAAGAGGAGCTCTACCATCGCAGCCCCTCGGGCATCCTCCAGCGATGCATCTCCATCGCCGAAGGTCGGGAACTGCTGCAAGAAGTACACTCGGGGGCTTGCGGCCACCACGCAGCACCCCGAGCCCTTGTTGGAAATGCTTTCCGGCAAGGCTTCTACTGGCCAACGGCGGTGGCTGACGCCACTAGAATTGTCCGCACCTGCGAAGGGTGCCAATTCTATGCGAAGCGGACACACCTGCCCGCTCAGGCTCTGCAGACAATACCCATCACCTGGCCCTTCGCTGTATGGGGTCTGGACCTCGTCGGTCCCTTGCAAAAGGCGCCCGGGGGCTACACGCACCTGCTGGTCGCCATCGACAAATTCTCCAAGTGGATCGAGGTCCGACCTCTGAACAACATCAGGTCCGAGCAGGCGGTGGCATTCTTCACCAACATCATCCATCGCTTCGGGGTCCCGAACTCCATCATCACCGACAATGGCACCCAGTTCACCGGCACAAAATTCTTGGATTTTTGCGAGGATCACCATATCCGGGTGGACTGGGCCGCCGTGGCTCATCCCATGTCGAATGGGCAAGTAGAGCGTGCCAACGGCATGATTCTACAAGGGCTCAAGCCTCGGATCTACAACGACCTCAACCAGTTCGGCAGGCGATGGATGAAGGAACTCCCCTCGGTGGTCTGGAGCCTAAGGACAACGCCGAGTCGTGCCACGGGCTTCACGCCGTTTTTCCTGGTCTACGGGGCTGAAGCTATCCTGCCCACTGACCTGGAATACGGCTCCCCAAGGGCGAGAGCCTACACCGAGCAAAGCAACCAAGCCAGCCGAGAGGAATCGCTAGACCAGTTGGAGGAAGCTCGGGACAGGGCCTTACTACACTCGGCGCGGTACCAACAGTCCCTGCGACGTTACCACGCCCGAGGGGTCCGGTCCCGAGAACTCCAGGTGGGCGACCTGGTGCTTCGGCTGCGACAAGACGCCCGAGGGAGGCACAAGCTCACGCCCCCCCTAGGAAGGGCCATTCGTCATCGCCAAAGTTCTGAAGCCCGGAACATACAAGCTGGCCAACAATCAAGGCGAGATCTACGGCAACGCTTGGAACATCAAACAGCTACGTCGCTTCTACCCTTAAGATGTTTTCAAGTTGTTCACATACCTCGCAAAGTTTAGTTGTCAAGGAAGGGTCGGCCTAGCCTCGGCAAAGCCCGACCCTCCCTCGGGGGCTAAAAGGGGGGAGACCCCCTCTGCGTCGAATTTTTTCCTCGAAAAAGGACCTCTTTTTAGCAGGATTTCTTCCGTGCTTCTTGACTACTTTGGAAAGCGGATCCTGGAAACGACGAGGTACACGTAAGCAGCCAAGGCTGACCGAGCCGAGGGACTCCTACGCCTCCGGGATACGGATACCTCACTCGTCCCCTTCTGCGATAAGTAACTTGCGCTCGGATAAAGCGACTCCGTGGACCGAACGAGTCATCACGTTCGGAAGCTCTCCTGCCAAAGCAGTCCTTCAAGCTTTCTCGACTAAATCGGGGACAGGGCCTCATGGACGGGTGAAAGTACGCGTAAGCGGCAAGGCCGACCGAGCCGAGGGATTCCCACGCCTCTGGGATACGGATACCTCACTCGTCCCTTCCGCGAAAAGCAACTCTCGCTCACACAAACATCCCTATTACCGACAGAGTCCAGATGCTCGAAACAAGAGGGAAAAAGGACGCAGCTTCGCAAGCGCGGCGAGGGCGTGTTCTTCTGGCCTCGGCGGCCGCAGAAAGCGCACGCTACAAGATGATCTGATCCTGCAGGCTCGGGTCTTCACGCCGAAGGGAGCCGTAGCACCCTCGGCATCGACAACGTCTACAGCAAAGCCCGACCCAGCCTCGGGCGGCGCCGAGGTCCAGGGGCTCCTCCAGGAATCCGGCCCGAGCAGGCGGCTCAACCGGTTACCCCTGGGGCCTCGGGCAACCGGCTTCCAAGGGCGCTAGCCCGATCCGAGGCCTCGACTGACCGACTTGGGCGTCGGCACCGCTGACGGGCGACACGGCTAGGCTCCGGCCGACCAGGTTCCCCATTCTCGAGCCAACTCCGCCTCTGTTCATACTGATATCGCTACCCCCGGCCTCGATCCACCAAAGGGCGGCCGAGGGGTCCCTTCAACTAAGCTAGAGGAGCCTCACGTAACAAGGACGAACGGGCCGAGGGATTCCTACGCCTCCGGGATACGGATACCTCACCCGTCACCTTGACACGGGGCAACTCATGCTTGGTAAAGCGGTTTAGATAATAAAACAGGCGAGACTTAGTGCTCGGAAATGAGGAAAAAACACGGCTCCGTGCCAAAATTACATACACGTTCAGGCCTCGACAGCCACAATGAACGAACTCACTGGCATTCGAAGTGCCATTACAAACGGAACTCCGGTTCCCCCTCCGCAGGTACAAACAACCCCACTCCGAGGGGGAAGGCCTGCGGAGCAACGGAAGGCCGACGAGTGGTGCGCCGTCGCCCGCTCCAGCAGCAGCGACGACAACGCCTTCTGCTCCGAGGGACCAAGCAGCGGCAGCGCCAGCCTCGGGCTCGATGCCGCTGCCAGGAAGCCCCCGCCCATGCCAAAACTTGTGAGGTAAGGACGGGCAGAAGGCCATAGAGTTGGAGGTCAGCCCGCGGTCGGCCCCGGCCATCTCGCCGGCGGGAGAACTTCTTCAAGCTGCCGCGGCGGATGCCGGCGCCGCGAGTGGCTCCGAAGCCACTCACGCCTGAAGGCCAGGCACGCTGCAGCTGCCAGCGCCACGGGCGACGGCCGCCTTTCCCTCCGATCACTAAGTGAAGGAGCGGGCTGCCGCCCACGCGGGGGCCGACCTCAACTCGGCGCACTCCCCTCCCCAGCCCTGGCGATGAAAATCCTTGAGGCTGAGGGAGAGGAAGAGGCCGCGGCCCGGCTCGCTTTCCCTCACCATCAAGTCGGAGGTCGCCATCTCAGGTGACCGCCGGCGGAGGGGAGCAGCCGGGCAGCATGATGAAAATCCTTGAAGCCGAACGGTGGCTGAGAGGTACCAACTCCCATGGAGTTGCGTTCCTCCAACGAGGAGGCGGAAAGGCGGCGGATATCCCCCATCCGGGGGCTTGGAAGACGGGAAGACCCGGCGCTTAAGGGAGGAAGAAGACATGGTCGCCTTACGAAAGGAGCCTCCCTCCTTTTAAAGGCAACTCCCCCTACGTGCGCCCCCAGGCGCCGCGGGCCGAGTCTTCTCCAACACGCTCCAAGGCCCTCCCCTGCGACTCGGGGGCTGGGTCCCGCATGTCATGCAAGCCGGCTCAGGGCAGAAGAAGCCAAACCGCCGCGCATGGTGCGCACGACCGTCCAGCGGTTACAGGCGACCCCCCATTTCCGCCCAGACCAACGGGCAGAAGGGGCGAGCAGCCATGCAGGCGGCATGCAACCGCGCCAGATGGATGCGCTTCTCCAACTTCTGACACGCCAGCCTGGGGCCCAGGCCCACGCGTCGAGCAACTGGCACGCCAGTTGCTGCATGCAAGCAACCGCACCGCCACTTGTGCCACCGTCGCGCCTCTTCGGTTGCGAAGCCTATGCCACGACTCGAGGCGACCCAACAGCGCCAGACTGGCGCGTCGGCCAAAGCGACCGAAAGTGGGCCGGCAGTAATAGCGGTGGCAGGCGGGCGGGCGCAGCGGTCACGTCGTCAGCCAGGCTCACGTCCCATCCTGAGACAGCAAGAGAGCCTCCTCTCACGGCGTGAAGACGGTGCACCCGTGACCCGTTCCTCGAACGGATCACCTGCGCGCAACGGCCGCTCCGCCAACCACTCGCCCCGTCGCATTAACTCCGCGGCGGGACACGCGGCGCTTCTGGCGGGAGGAGCGCGCGACGCTTCACCTTCGCCTTAATAACCGCGTCAGAAAAGGTACGCCACGTCGTCTGATTTCGTATCCTTTTCCGTTTTCCTCTTTCTCTATCTCTTGCAACAGGGACCGGGGAAGGGGGATACCCCGAGAGGGATCCTTCTCCGCGAAGGAACCGGGCTCCGCGCCCCCCATTACTGATCAGGGGTTCGAAGGCTGGCCCCCCGAGGGTTCAACAGCCGCCTCAGATCGCGTGGGCCCGACACCCACTACTGGTCAGGGGTTCGAAGGCCAGCCCCCCGAAGGGCTCCATGGCCGCCTCAGGCTACTCGGGCTCCGCGCCCATTACTGATCAGGGGTTCGAAGGCTGGCCCCCGAAGGGTTCACAGTCGCCTCAGACACCGAGCGAGGGATGACCAGGGGTACGTTCGATACATAACCGAGGCTCGGGCTGCGCTCCCGAGGTACCCTAGGACATATCCGAGACCAGTGGGAACGATCTTGTAACGGAATCCCATCGGAGGGAGGCATCGAGCCCTCGGACCCCGTCGCCAGGGGACCAGGTCCGGCAAGTCACCCGCAGGTACTTTTGGGCGTGCCTCTGGGCCCCTAGCCGACCCCCAACGAACGGGGCACGGACGTCCACTCGGATTACCCGCTTGCAGCTCACCGGAGACACCATGTTCGGTGCCCATCGAGGGTAACATGGCGCACTCCCCCCCTCCTCCTTGCGGAAAGGCGACGAAGGGGCGTATGTAAAAAGCCGAGTCTGTCCCTGATCGTCCTCTCGCCCTGTGCAGAGGCTCGGGGGCTGCTCTCGCAAAAACCGGCTCCGGCCAAATCGTTGACAGCGTCAACATACCAGCCCGAGAGCTTGGGCCCCGACCGTGCACCCGGGCTACGGCCAGTTCGCATGAGGGAACGACCAGACCAGCCGAAGCGTTAAGCGAAGTATTAAGACCTCGAAGGAGTGTAACCACTCCTCCGAGGCCTCGGGGGCTACACCCGGTGGGTGCGCTCGCGCGCACCCACCGGAACGAAATGCAACCGAGAAAGGCTGGTCCCCTTGCAAAAAAGTGCGACGAAAGCCTCCAAGCGAGTGCTAACACTCCCTTCGAGGCTCGGGGGCTACTGTCGGGGACCATAATTAGGGGTACCCTCAAGACGCCTAATTCTCAGCTGGTAACCCCCATCAGCATAAAGCTGCAAAGGCCTGATGGGCACGATTAAGTCAGGGATCAGTCCACACGAGTGACTCGATCACGCTTCACCCGAGCCTAGCCTCGGCCGAAGGCAGCCGACCTCGAGAGACTTCCGTCTCGCCCGAGGCCCCCTTTTTATGGCGGACACATCACCGGCTTGCCCAAGGCCTTGGCTTCGCTCAGAAGCAACCTTGACTAAATCACCACACCGACTGACCAAATTGCAGGGGCATTTAACGCAAAGGTGGCCTGACACCTCTATCCTGACACGCGCCCCCGGCAGAGCCGAGGTGACCGCCGTCACTCCACCGCTCCACTGGCCAGTCTGACAGAAGGACAGCGCCGCCTGCGCCACTCCGACTGCAGTGCCACTCGACAGAGTGAGTCTGACAGGCAATTAGGCCTTGCCAAAGGCGCCACGGCGAACTCCGCTCCGCCCGACCCCAGGGCTCGGACTCGGGCTAAGACCCGGAAGACGGCGAACTCCGCTCCGCCCGACCCCAGGGCTCGGACTCGGGCTAAGACCCGGAAGACGGCGAACTCCGCTCCGCCCGACCCCAGGGCTCGGACTCGGGCTAAGACCCGGAAGACGGCGAACTCCGCTCCGCCCGACCCCAGGGCTCGGACTCGGGCTAAGACCCGGAAGACGGCGAACTCCGCTCCGCCCGACCCCAGGGCTCGGACTCGGGCTAAGACCCGGAAGACGGCGAACTCCGCTCCGCCCGACCCCAGGGCTCGGACTCGGGCTAAGACCCGGAAGACGGCGAACTCCGCTCCGCCCGACCCCAGGGCTCGGACTCGGGCTAAGACCCGGAAGACGGCGAACTCCGCTCCGCCCGACCCCAGGGCTCGGACTCAGGCTAAGACCCGGAAGACGACGAAACTCCGCCTCGCCCGACCCCAGGGCTCGGACTCCGCCCTGGCCTCGGCCGGACGACTTCCGCCTCGCCCGACCCCCTGGCTCGGGCTCGGCCACGGCAACTGAAGGCAAGACTCAACCTCGGCTTCGGAGGAAACCCCACGTCGCCCTGCCTAGAGCACAGACCGCCACGTCAACAGGAAACGTCATCATCACCCTACCCCGAATCGACTCGGGTCACGGAGAACAAGACCGGCGTCTCGTCCGGCCAGCTCCGCCAGAGGGGCAATGATGGCGCTCCACGAGCTCTATGACGACGGCGGCCCCCAACTCTCTTACGGCAGCAGGACAACGTCAGCAGGGACTCGACCGCTCCAACAGCTGTCCCTCCATCAGGCTCCGCCGCACCACCGATAGCCACGACATCACGCCAGCAGGATGCCCAGATCTCTCCGGCTGCCACATCGGCATGTACCTAGGGCACTAGCTCTCCCTCCGCTAGACACGTAGCACTCTGCTACATCCCCATTGTACACCTGGGTCCTCTCCTTACGACTATAAAAGGAAGGACCAGGGCCTTCTCAGAGAAGGTTGGCCGCGCGGGACCGAGGACGGGACAGGCGCTCTCTTGGGGCCGCTCGCTTCCCTCACCCGCGTGGACGCTTGTAACCCCCCTACTGCAAGCGCACCTGACCTGGGCGCGGGACGAACACGAAGGCCGCGGGACTTCCACCTCTCTCACGCTCGGCTCCGGCCGCCTCGCCTCTCCCCCCTCCGCGCTCGCCCACGCGCTCGACCCATCTGGGCTGGGGCACGCAACACACTCACTCGTCGGCTTAGGGACCCCCCTGTCTCGAAACGCCAACAGACCTCAACAAAGGAGGTAAGTCCGTTGATCAAAAAGCATACCGGTCAATGATAGGGTCTTTACTTTATTTATGTGCTAGTAGACCGGACATTATGCTTAGCGTATGCATGTGTGCTAGATTTCAATCCGATCCTAAGGAGTGTCACTTAGTGGCGGTGAAGCGAATTCTTAGATATTTGGTTGCTACGCCTTGCTTCGGGCTCTGGTATCCAAAGGGGTCTACCTTTGACTTGGTTGGATACTCAGATTCCGACTATGCTGGATGTAAGGTCGATAGGAAGAGTACATCAGGGACATGCCAATTCTTAGGAAGGTCCCTTGTGTCATGGAACTCTAAGAAACAAACTTCCGTTGCCCTATCCACCGCTGAGGCCGAGTACGTTGCCGTAGGACAGTGTTGCGCGCAACTACTTTGGATGAGGCAAACCCTCAGGGACTTTGGCTACAATCTGAGCAAAGTCCCACTCCTATGTGATAATGAGAGTGCTATCCGCATGGCGGAAAATCCTGTTGAGCACAGCCGCACAAAGCACATAGACATCCGGCATCACTTTTTGAGAGACCACCAGCAAAAGGGAGATATCAAAGTGTTTCATGTTAGCACCGAGAACCAGCTAGCCGATATCTTTACCAAGCCTCTAGATGAGAAGACCTTTTGCAGACTGCGTAGTGAGCTAAATGTCTTAGATTCGTGGAACTTGGATTGAATTGTAGCATACATGTATTTATGCTTTTGATCATGTTCCTTTTTGCATTTTGTTGCTTATTATGGTGCTCAAGTTGTACAAACACTCCCTGGACCTCACAAGTCCGTTGCAAAGTGATGCACATGTTTAGGGGGAGATGTGTTACAACTTGACCCTTGGAGACTAACCATGTGCTTGAGTTTGATGATTTAGTCTCGAAGGAGGATTGAAAGGGAAAAAGGTGGACTTGGACCATGACAGACTTCCACTGCACTCCGATGAGAGGGTAACTTATTCCAAGTTCATCTTTAAACTCTTATTGCCTATTTGCTCTTAATTGAAGAATTTGGTGAGGCAATGGGGTTAAGTGGGCCAAGATTGATCCCGTTTTGGTGCTTGATGCCAAAGGGGGAGAAAATAAAGGCCAAAGCGATAAATGGATCAGCTACCACTTGAGAGATTTTGAAAATAGTAGAATAGAGCTTTTTGTTTTGTCAAAACTCTTGCATTGTCTCTTTTGTCAAAAGTTGGCCTCTTGTGGGGAGAAGTGTTGATTATGGGAAAAAGGGGGAGTTTTTTGGAATCTTGAATCAAAACTCTTGCATTGTCTCTTTTGTCAAAAGTTGGCCTCTTGTGGGGAGAAGTGTTGATTATGGGAAAAAGGGGGAGTTTTTGGAATCTTGAATCAATTTTCTTTGGAAAACCTCTCTTTATGTCTCTACCAGTGGATTTGACTTAGAGATAGGATTTTGAGTTTGATTTGCAAAAACAAACCAAGTGGTGGCAAAGGATGATCCATATATGCCAAAATTGAATCAAAATAAATTTGAGTTTTTATTTGAAGTGATATTGCACTTGTTCTAGTTGCTTTATGTTGTGTTGGCATAAATCACCAAAAAGGGGGAGATTGAAAGGGAAATGTGCCTTTGGGCCATTTCTAAGTATTTTGGTGATTGAGTGCCAACACAAGTACTTAAATGTGAATCTATGCCCATGGATGAACAAAGTGCAAATCAAGAGCTAAGGTATGTTTCTAAGTCTTAGTACATTGGTTTTATGTACTAATATACTTGTCTAAGTATCAGAAACAGGAAGAAGAAGAAGAAAAGAGGAGAGTTGGCTGTGTACAGCCAAGAGGCTGTTTCGGTCTGGGGCACCGGACTGTCCGGTGGTGCACCGGACAGTGTCCGGTGCGCCAGGTTGCCTCGAGCGAAGTGGCCGCTCTCGGGAATTCGCCGACGACGTACGACTAAAATTCACCGGACTGTCCGGTGTGCACCGGACTGTCCGGTGAGCCAACGGTCGGCCGGGCCAACGGTCGGTCGCGCGATCTGCGCAGGACACGTGGCCGAGCCAACGGTCGGAAGGGGGCACCGGACTGTCCGGTGTGCACCGGACATGTCCGGTGCGCCAACGGCTCCCAGATCTGCAACGGTCGACTGCGCTGTTTAAGGAAGGAAATCGGGCACCGGACAGTGTCCGGTGTGCACCGGACTGTCCGGTGCACCCGACGACAGAAGGCAAGACCAGCCTTCCTGGATTGCTCTCAACGGCTCCTAGCTGCCTTGGGGCTATAAAAGGGACCCCTAGGCGCATGGAGGAGAACACCAAGCATTCCTACAACATTCCTAAGCACCAAGACATCGATCTCGCGCATTCGTTTCATTGTGATAGCATATAGAGCTCTTGTGGAGTTGTGAACTCTTTGAGTTGTGTTGCGAGCTCTTGTTGCGACTTGTGTGCGTGTTGTTGCTCTGATCTTTTGAAGTCTTGTGTGCGTTGCTCATTCCCCCTTGCTCTGTGTTTCTTTGTGAACTTCAATTGTAAGGGCGAGAGGCTCCAAGTTGTGGAGATTCCTCGCAAACGGGATTGAGAAAAAGCAAGCAAAACACCATGGTATTCAAGTGGGTCTTTGGACCGCTTGAGAGGGGTTGATTGCAACCCTCGTCCGTTGGGACGCCACAACGTGGAGTAGGCAAGCGTTGGTCTTGGCCGAACCACGGGATAAACCACTGTGTCATCTCTGTGATTGATCTCTTGTGGTATTGTGTTTTGTTGAGACTCCTTTCTAGCCACTTGGCAATCATTGTGCTAACACTTAACAAGTTTTTGTGGCTATAAGTTTAAGTTTTCACAGGATCACCTATTCACCCCCCCTCTAGGTGCTCTCAAAAACCGCCTATTCACCCCCCCTCTAGCCGGTGTCCTAGATCCTACAAGTGGTATCAGAGCCGAGGACTCCATTGTTTGTGGATCTAATCATCCCGGAGTGGAACAAAATGGCTAGTAACAACAATGTGCACATTGGGAAGCCACTGCATTTTGATGGGAATAATTATGACTATTGGAAAATAAGAATGTCAATGCATCTTAGAGCAATGGGTGGAAAAATTTGGCCAATTGTCAGAGATGGATTTGTTGTTTTGAAAGAAGATGAACCATCCGTTAGTGATAATGAGAATATCCTCACAAATGATCAAGCCATGAATGTCTTTTATGATGCTCTTGATATAAATGAATTCAATCGTATCAAGAATCTCACAACCGCTCATGAGATTTGGATTAAGCTAATGGAAATTCATGAAGGAACTACAATTGTGAAGAGTGCCAAACTATATGTGTGCAAAGGGAAGTTTGAGCAATTTATTATGAAAGAAGATGAGAGTGTATCCGATATGTTCAATCGGTTAAATGAGATAGTAAATGAACTCAAGGGACTTGGTTTTAATGTACCGGATGTGGATTTCACTCACAAGTTCCTTAGACCACTTCCGGAGAAATATGAGACCATTGTGACAATGTTAGTAAGGAGTGATCTATCTACAACTTCTCCAACCGAAGTATTGGGAGAAATTCTCACTCAAGATATATTTAAGAAGTCGCAAGCCGATGCTCTAAGTTTGGCAAAGAAGGTGAAAAATGAATCAATTGCTCTAAAAGCTAAAGCCTCAAAGGCTATTGAAAAGGAAGAGAGTAATGATGAAGAAAATGAAAGTGAGAGTGATGGTGACATGGCTCTATTTGTAAGGAAATTCAATAAATTCATGAAGATGAAGAGAGGTCAACCTAGAAGAGGTCAAACATCTAGAAGAAGTGCTTTCAATGATAGAAAGTGTTTTGAGTGTGGGGAACCCGGTCACATTGCCATGAATTGCCCAAGCAAGAAGAAGAAGGGCAAAGATGAAAGTGACAAGAAGAAAAAGAAATATTTTAACAAGAAGAAAGATGACAAAGCCTACTTAGTTGAATGGGACTCGAATGATAGCTCGGATGATGATGATGATGATGACACCTCATCCAAGCTTAATGCCGGAATTGCCATAAAGGAAGCTCCCTCACTTTTCTCATCCCCCCATTGTCTCATGGCAAAGGGAGATGCTAAGGTAAAAATCATCACCGATTTAAATGATATAAAAGATGATGATATCGATGATGTTGATGATGATGGCTATTCATATGATGATATTGTTAGAATGTTAGGTGAGGCCGATGACTACATGCACAAAGAAAAAGAAAAATTGAAGACCTTGAAGGAATTGTATAAAAACCTTCAAGTGTCTTTTGAGGAGCTCAAGACCTCTCACAATGACCTAAAAGAAAATTGTGAGAAGCTTGCGGATGCTCAAAAATCATCTATTGTGCATGAAGTTAAGGTGGTCACTAAGGATATTGGAGTCACTTGTGACTTACTTGATGGTATCACAAGTGAATCACTATCTACTAACTCTATTTGTGATAAATGCAAAATTTCTCTCAATGATAACATTGCTCTTGATGAATCAAAAAATATTGTTGAGAATGAAGTGTTAGTAGATAGAGTAAACACTCTAACTCATGACCTAGAAAAGGCATATGGTGGTAAGGCCAAATTGAATTTCATATTGGGAAGTCAACGATGCTCTCTTAACCGTGAAGGTCTTGGATATGTTCCCAAGAAAGGAAAGAATGCTTTTGTAAAGCAAAAGACATTGTTTGTGAAAGAATGTGACAAAGTGTGTCACACGTGTCACAAAAAGGGACATGTTAAGAAAAATTGTCCCAAGTTCAAAAATGTATCCTCCACTTGTTTTGAGCATTGTTATGTTCTTTCTCATAATGTAAAAGGTGTTCATGCTAAATTTGTTGGTACTTCAATTGTTGGAAACAAAAAGAAAGCTATTTGGGTGCCAAAGACCTTGGTCACTAACATCCAAGGACCCAAGCAAGTTTGGGTACCTAAAAGAGATTGATTTCCTTTTGTAGGTAAACTACAAGGCGGGAGGGAATCATTGGGTGTTAGATTGTGGATGCACTCAACACATGACCGGAGATATGAAAATGTTTACCCAAATGAGTGAGGAAGATTGCTCAAATTATGATAGTATCACATTTGGAGATAATCGCAAAGGAAAGGTTAAAGGTTTGGGTAAAATTGCTATTTCAAATGATCATTCTATATCAAATGTGCTCTTGGTTGAGTCCTTGAACTTTAATTTGCTTTCCGTAGCTCAATTATGTGATTTAGGATTTTGTTGCAATTTCACGGTTGAAGATGTTATTATCTCTAGTGTTGATGGTAGCAATCTTAAGTTTAAAGGTTTTAGACATGAAAATCTTTATCTTGTTGATTTCTCTTCTAATGAGGCAAAGCTCACAACTTGCCTATTCTCAAAAGCTTCACTAGGTTGGTTATGGCATAGAAGACTTGGTCATGTTGGAATGAAGCAACTCAATCGGTTAACCAAGCATGACTTAGTTCGTGGCTTAAAAGATGTGAAGTTTGAGAAGAACAAATTATGTAGCTCTTATCAAGCCGGGAAGCAAGTGGCAAACACTCATCCAAATAAAAGTCAAATGTCCACTCATCGACCTTTGGAATTACTTCACATGGAAATATTTGGGCCCACATCTTTTGTAAGTATTGGTGGTAATTCTTATTGTCTTGTGATTGTGGATGACTATTCAAGATTTACTTGGGTTTACTTTCTTCGAGACAAATCTAATGTGTTTGAAACATTCAAGTCATTTGCTATATTGGCTCAAAATCAATTTGATTTCGACATCAAAAAGGTTAGAAGTGATAATGGGTCGGAATTCAAAAATGCGAGAATTGATGAATATTGTGATGACAAGGGTATTAAACATGAATTCTCTTCCAAATATACCCCGGAACAAAACGGTATTGTTGAAAGAAAGAATAGAACTCTCATTGATATGGCTAGGTCTATGTTAGCGGAATATAGTATATCGGATTCTTATTGGACCGAGGCAATAAATACCGCTTGTCATTCATCAAATAGACTATATTGTCACAAGCTCTTGAAGAAAACTCCATATGAATTGCTCATTGGTAGAAAGCCAAATATCTCATATTTTAGGGTATTCGGTTGCAAATGTTATATTTTGAGAAAGGGAAGCCCGCTTTCTAAATTTGAGAAGAAATGTGATGAGGGTTTTCTTCTTGGATATTCATCAAATAGTAAAGCTTATAGAGTCTTCAACAAAACTCATGGTATTATTGAGGAAGCATATGATGTTGAATTCGATGAAACAAATGGGTCTCAAGATGAGAGTGATAATCTCGATGATGTTGGGGGAACTCAATTGATAAATGCAATGAAAACAATGGCCATTGGTGAAATAAAACCAAAGGAAGATGATGATGAAAATAGTGTGGTTGTCATTCCTTCATCCTCAACTCTAAATGAGGAAGATCACCAAAGCCAACAACATAATGAAACCGTGGATACTCATGATCAAGGTACTTCAAGACTTTCGGTTCCTCCTAATGCTTCAACTAGCAATTATCAAACAGTATCAAGAATTCATCATTCCATTGTGAAGGATCACCCGTTGATCAAATTGTGGGTGATATTAGTAAGGGTGTTCAAACTCGCTCTCGCATAGCTTCGTTTTGTGAACATTTCTCTTTTGTATCTTGTATGGAACCTAACCGTGTAGATGAAGCTCTACTTGATGTTGATTGGGTGAATGCAATGCATGAAGAATTAAATAACTTCGCTCGAAATGAAGTTTGGGAGCTTGTTGAGAGACCAAAGAACCACAATGTTATTGGTACAAAATGGGTGTTTCGCAACAAGCACAATGAAGATGGTATGGTAGTAAGAAACAAGGCAAGATTAGTTGCACAAGGATATACTCAAATTGAGGGATTGGATTTTGGTGAGACATTTGCTCCCGTGGAAAGATTAGAAGCAATCCGGATTCTACTTGCTTATGCTTGTGCACATAATATCAAGCTCTACCAAATGGATGTAAAGAGTGCCTTTCTAAATGGTAAGATTAGTGAACTAGTGTATGTTGAACAACCTCCCGGTTTTGAGGACCCCAAAAGACCTAACCATGTGTTCAAGCTTTCTAAAGCTCTTTATGGGCTTAAGCAAGCTCCACGCGCGTGGTATGAAAGGCTTAGGGATTTCTTGCTTTCCAAAGACTTCAAAATTGGGAAGGTTGACACTACTCTATTCACTAAAAGAATTGGCAAAGACTTATTTGTTTGTCAAATCTATGTTGATGATATTATTTTTGGATCTACTAATGAATTATTTTGTGAGGAATTCGGAAAAATGATGTCAAAAGAATTTGAAATGTCTATGATAGTAGAATTGAGCTTCTTTCTTGGCCTTTAAATTAAACAATTGAAAGATGGAATTTTTATAAGTCAATCAAAATATTTGAAGGACATGCTCAAGAAGTTTGGTTTAGAGAATGCAAAGCCTATCAAGACTCCAATGGCAACAAATGGTCATCTAGACTTAGATGAAGGAGGTACTATGGTTGATCAAAAACTTTATCGTTCAATAATTGGTAGTTTGCTTTACATTACCTCATCTAGGCCCGATGTTATGTTTAGTGTATGCATGTGTGCTCGATTTCAAGCTTCACCTAGAGAGATTCACTTGAAAGCCGCTAAAAGAATTCTAAGATATTTGAAGTACACTCCCAATATTGGTCTATGGTATCCCAAAGGTGCCCAATTTGAATTAATTGGATATTCGGATTCGGACTATGCGGGGTGCAAAGTTGATAGAAAAAGCATCTCCGGTTGTTGTCAATTTCTTGGTAGATCTCTTGTTTCATGGTCTTCTAAGAAACAAAATTCGGTTGCTCTCTCTACCGCCAAAGCGGAATATATATCGGCCGGAAATTGTTGTGCTCAACTATTATGGATGAAACAAACCTTATTGGATTATGGAATCATTTTCAAGAATGTGCCTCTCATGTGTGATAATGAGAGTGCGGTAAAATTGGCTACCAATCCGGTCCAACATTCAAGAACTAAGCATATTGATATACGGCATCACTTCTTAAGAGATCATGTTGGCAAGGGAGATATCTATATTTATTCCATAGGCACGGATGATCAATTAGCAGACATTTTTACAAAGCTTTTGGATGAAACAAGATTATGTTCTCTTAGAAGTGAAATGAATGTGATCGATCTCTCAAATGTGGCTTGAAGTTGACTACGCATGTGTCGTGCTGCATCTTGGTTCTACATATGCTCTTTATGCTTTTTATTTGACATTATTGATGCATTTTTCATTCTAAATTGCTCTAGATAGTTTAATGCAAAAATTTGCATAACTCAATTACATAATATGAATATGCATGCATACTAACTCTTGGATTGGTCGAAATGTCCATTTATGAGCACCAATTCGGATTTGAAATTCAAAATCAGAAAGTAGACATACATTGGAAAACTGAGTATCAGGCCGCGGACCGTCTGCCCATGGACCGCGGACTGTCCGCGGAATCAGGAACTGGACAGTCCGATCAGCAATGCAGACCGTCTGAACTCATCAGGGCACGGACCGTCCGCCGCCCCTGCGCGGACCGTCCGCGACAGACAGTAAAAGCAGGCAGAGACCGTAGACTTGTCATTTGTGTTACTTGTTCCTACTCTCTTGCTCTCCTCTCATCAAATAAACTCCTTTGTCGATTGTGCGCGGACGGAGAAGTGACGTTGCGCACGGACAGTCCGACAGCTTGTGGCAACGTTCGATCAACATGTCTTCATCACGGTATTTCATAAATCTTGTGGATTTCATCAAATTTCTTCAAGTTTTGCAATTATTTGGGTTTCCTCTCTGATCTGAAATTAAGCAGTGGTTTTACATATCTGATTGGTGGGATTGATGGTATTACTCACTATGAATGCTGTGAAACATTTTGAACTCGGTTGGATGGGTATTCTCTGCACAATCCTCACTTCAACATTTGTGGCGGCTAGGGTTCCTTGAGTCGCCACTGGTCGGTCGCGGACCGTCCGCCTAGTGGGCGCGAACCGTCCGGGCCTCTGGCGCGGACTGTCCGGCCCCCTAGCGTGGATCATCCGAACCCTAGCAGAGCATTGCAAGTTCTATTCCTTTCTATTGTGGTAATTTGTATCAACTATTTATCTATGGATGGCTGTCACATTATTGCAGTGGTTTTGGTGGTCTCCGCAAGAAACTTGCAGGTCGCTTTAAATCAAAGCGTCCTCGTGTAGGTGATGATGACTATACACCGACCACTGATTCAGAGGCCCAATCCTCAGCTGGGGGCACTGAATCTATGGATACTGAGGACTTTCCCCATGTCCATCCTGATTATCCCATTGACACCACTGGATGGACCTTTCCAAAGCGAAGGTTTTCTATGGCTGAGTACTGCTCAAGACGGACTGTGAACCAGTACACTCTGCCATCTCACACCAATATTCAATTTTTCCACACTCAGCTGCAGTTTGATGTCTTTTGGGGCACCTTGGTGGATACAAATTTTCATAAGCATCAAGTGATTGATTGGTCCTTCTTGCTAAGTCAATCAGTCATGGAGGGTCTGATCCCTAAGTTTGAAACGTGTGGACTATATCAGTTTATGGGGCAACACACAGACTTCAATGAAATGGCTGTTAAGCAATTCCTGGCTACCTCGGAGATTGATATAGAAGCAGAATCTATCACTTGGATGACTGGCTTCAAGCGCTATTCTGCTTCTTTTGCTGACTTTGCCACTGCCAACAGTCTGGATTATGGCACCATTTCTGCTGGGCTGGATCTTTATACTGAGGATAATTTTGAGGATTTCGTGCAATTTTATGAGCCAGCCAGGCTAGGAATACCCAGGAGATTTGGAGAGACAGCAGGACTCAGACATCATCCTGCTGTAATCAACAAGATTGCCAGAGTCACCATTCTTCCCAAGAGTGGTGATAAGAGTAAAATACGAGATAAGTTCTGGAACATCATCCAGCACATCATGAATGGTGAAGTCATGAATATTGTTCTTTTCATGATGAGACAACTTAATGATTTGAAAATGGATAAGAATCAAAATTTAGCATATGCTCCTTACATTATGGATCTCATCAAATCCAAGACAAGATTTGAGGGCCCATGCGAGATTGTTCACACACCATTCAAACCTTTTAAGAATGAGATAGGGTTTCTCACCAGGCCACTCACTCCCTTCCCAGATGATGAGGAAGACCCTGGCTATGAGGGTGGAGCAGCTCCTAATGTTGAGGGCGAGCAGATGCCTCCTCCTCCACCTCCTCCTCAGCCTCAGCAATATTGGGAGTCTGGTCCAGGGTACTTTGATCCTTATTTTCACAATATGCAGCAGGGGCTTGAGACTCATATTGATACTCGCTTTGAGGGTATGATGACACATGTGGATCACCGCCTCGATGACATGCAGTCTCGCTTTGATAGTAACTGGGATGCGCTCAACTCTGAGTTTTCTGAGTTTCGTGATCAAATTCACACTAATGTCACTGATCCTATCATGACCAGGCTGAATAATATGCAATAGAGTTTTCAAGATAACATGGGTGCTCTCTCCAGTCAATTTGACAATCTTTCTACAAATGACAGCATGCATGATATAAGTCAGAGGCAGCAGCAACTCCAGCAGGATTTTGGCCAGTTCTCCTCCCTGTTTGACACTTTCAGCACTCACTACTACAACATGCATCCTCCGCCTAGTGATCAGTGAGGCCTCTCCTTTATGGCAATTGATGCCAAAGGGGGAGAGAAGTGATGAGAAGAGAAGTTATCTGGCGTCTCCTTCAGGGGGAGTTGGTGGTCTATGTGGACATTAAGACCATGCATATGCATTTTACCTTTTCATGCCGCATGCATTAGTTTATGTCTTACGCATTTGCAACTGGTTTGAACTGTTAACTCTATGTCGTATGTCTGTGGACTATTATCTGTAATATTCTGTGGGATGAACTATGTTTTAGTTCAAATTACTCTGTGTGTGGTTAATCGAGGAGTGATTATGAAAGGGAATTAGGCTTACACCTAGTAACTAAATAATTTTGGTGGTTGAATTGCCCAACACAAATAATTGGACTAACTAGTTTGCCCAAGTGTATAGATTATACAGGTGTAAAAGGTTCACACTCAGCCAATAAAAAGACCAATTTTTGGATTCAATAAAGGAGCAAAGGGGCAACCGAGGGCACCCCTGGTCTGGCGCACCGGACTGTCCGGTGTGCCACCGGACAGTGAACAGTACCTGTCCGGTGCACCAGGGGACTCAGACTCAAACTCTTCGCCTTCGGGAATTCTCGGAAGCCGGCGCGCTATAATTCACCGGACTGTCCGGTGTGCACCGGACATGTCCGGTGCTCCAAGGAAGCTCGGCCTCCTGAACTCGCCAGCCTCGGGTTCGCGCGGCAGCCGCTCCGCTAAAATTCACCGGACTGTCCGGTGTGCACCGGACTGTCCGGTGTGCCAGCGGAGCAACGGCTCCCTGCGGCGCCAACGGCTCCCTGCGGTGCATTTAATGCGCGCGCAGCGCGCGCAGACGGCAGGCACGCCCATACCGGTGCACCGGACATCAAACAGTACATGTCCGGTGTGCACCGGACACCCAGGCGGGCCCACAAGTCAGAAGCTCCAACGGTCAGAATCCAACGGCAGTGATGACGTGGCAGGGGCACCGGACTGTCCGGTGTGCACCGGACTGTCCGGTGCGCCATCGAGCAGAAGCCTCCCGCCAACGGTCAAGTTTGGTGGTTGGGGCTATAAATACCCCAACCACCCCACCATTCATTGCATCCAAGTTTTCCACTTCTCAACTACTACAAGAGCTCTAGCATTCAATTCTAGACACACTAAAAGAGATCAAATCCTCTCCAATTCCACACAAAGCCCTAGTGACTAGTGAGAGTGATTTGCCGTGTTCATTTGAGCTCTTGCGCTTGGATTGCTTCTTTTCTTTCTCACTTGTTCTTGAGATCACAACTCCATTGTAATCAAGGCAAGAGGCACCAATTGTGTGGTGGCCCTTGCGGGGAAGTTTTGTTCCCGGCTTTGATTTGAGAAGAGAAGCTCACTCGGTCCGAGGGACCGTTTGAGAGAGGGAAGGGTTGAAAGAGACCCGGCCTTTGTGGCCTCCTCAACGGGGAGTAGGTTTGCAAGAACCGAACCTCGGTAAAACAAATCTCCGTGTCTCACTTGCTTATTCGCTTGGGATTTGTTCTGCGCCCTCTCTCTCGGACTCGTTTATATTTCTAACGCTAACCCGGCTTGTAGTTGTGTTTATATTTGTAAATTTCAGTTTCGCCCTATTCACCCCCCCTCTAGGCGACTATCAATTGGTATCAAAGCCCGGTGCTTCATTAGAGCCTAACCGCTCGAAGTGATGTCGGGAGATCACGCCAAGAAGGAGATGGAGACCGGCGAAAAGCCCACTACAAGCTACGGGAGCACTTCATCGGAAGAGTCCCGCACCAAAAGGAGGGAGAAGAAGAAGAGCTCCTCCAACAAAGGGAAGGAGAAGAAATCTTCTTCTCACCACAAAGATAAGAAGGAAAAATCTTCTTCCCACAAGCCGCATCGGAAAGGCGACAAGCACAAGAGGATGAGGAAGGTGGTCTACTACGAGACCGACACTTCATCAACTTCTACCTCCGACTCCGATGCACCCTCCGTCACTTCTAAGCGCCAAGAGCGCAAGAAGTATAGTAAGATCCCCCTACGCTACCCTCGCATTTCCAAACATACACCTTTACTTTCCGTCCCATTAGGCAAACCACCAACTTTTGATGGTGAAGATTACGCTAGGTGGAGCGATTTAATGCGATTTCATCTAATCTCGCTCCACAAAAGTATATGGGATGTTGTTGAGTTTGGTGCACAGGTACCGTCGGTAGGGGATGAGAACTATGATGAGGATGAGGTGGCCCAAATCGAGCACTTCAACTCTCAAGCAACGACGATACACCTCGCCTCTTTAAGCAAAGAAGAGTATAACAAAGTGCAAGGATTGAAGAGCGCCAAGGAGGTTTGGGATGTGCTCAAAACTGCGCACGAGGGAGATGAGCTCACCAAGATCACCAAGCGGGAAACGATCGAGGGGGAGCTCGGTCGGTTCCGGCTTCAAAAAGGGGAGGAGCCACAACACATGTACAACCGGCTCAAGACTTTGGTGAACCAAGTACGCAACCTCGGGAGCAAGAAGTGGGACGACCACGAAGTGGTAAATGTTATTTTAAGATCTCTCATTTTTCTTAATCCCACTCAAGTTCAATTGATTCGTGGTAATCCTAGATATACTAAAATGACCCCCGAGGAAGTTATCGGGCATTTTGTAAGTTTTGAGTGCATGATAGAAGGCTCGAGGAAAATCAACGAGCTTGGCGACCCATCCGGAGCCCAACCCGTTGCATTCAAGGCAACGGAGGAGAAGAAGGAGGAGTCTACACCAAGTAGACAACCAATAGACGCCTCCAAGCTCGACAATGAGGAAATGGCGCTCGTCATCAAGAGCTTCCGCCAAATCCTAAAGCAAAGGAGGGGGAAGGACTACAAGTCCCGCTCCAAGAAGGTTTGCTACAAGTGTGGTAAGCCTGGTCATTTTATTGCTAAATGTCCTATATCTAGTGACAGTGACCGAGGCGACGACAAAAAGGGGAGAAGAAAGGAGAAGAAAAGGTACTACAAGAAGAAGGGCGGCGATGCCCATGTTTGTCGGGAATGGGATTCCGACGAAAGCTCAAGCGACTCCTCCGACGACGAGGACGCCGCCAACATCGCCGTCACCAAGGGACTCCTCTTCCCCAACGTCGGCCACAAGTGCCTCATGGCAAAGGACGGCAAAAAGAAGAAGGTTAAATCCAACTCCTCCACTAAATATGAATCTTCTAGTGATGATAATGCTAGTGATGAGGAGGATAATTTGCGTTCCCTTTTTGCCAACCTTAACATAGCTCAAAAAGAAAAATTAAATGAATTAGTTAGTGCTATTCATGAAAAAGGATGACCTTTTGGATGCCCAAGAGGATTGTCTAATTAAAGAAAACAAGAAACATGTTAAGGTTAAAAATGCTTATGCTCTAGAAGTAGAAAAATGTCAAAAACTATCTAGTGAGCTAAGCACTTGTCGTGAGATAATTGACAACCTTAGAAATGAAAATGCTATTTTAAATGCTAAGGTTGATTCACATGTTTGTAATGTTTCAATTACCAATCTTAGAGATGATAATGTTGACTTGCTTGCTAAGATTGATGAATTGAATGCATCTCTTGCTAGCCTTAGATTAGAGAATGAAGATTTAATTGCTAAGGCTAAAGATTTTGATGTTTGCAAAGTTACAATTTCCAATCTTAAAGATAAAAATGATATTCTTCATGCTAAGATTGTGGAACTTGATTCTTGCAAACCCTCTACATCTACCATTGAGCATGTCACTATTTGTGCTAGATGTAGAGATATTGATGTTAATGCTATTCATGATCACATGATCTTAATTAAGCAACAAAATGATCATATAGCTAAACTTGATGCTAAAATTGCCGAGCACAACTTAGAAAATGAGAAATTTAAATTTGCTCGTAGCATGCTTTATAATGGGAGACGCCCTGGCATTAAGGATGGCATTGGCTTCCAAAGGGGAGACAATGTCAAACTTAATGCCCCTCCTAAAAATTTGTCTAACTTTGTTAAGGGCAAGGCTCCCATGCCTCAGGATAACGAGGGTTACATTTTGTACCCTGCCGGTTATCCCGAGAGCAAAATTAGGAGAATTCACTCTAGGAAGTCTCACTCTGGCCCTAATCATGCTTTTATGTATAGGGGTGAGACATCTAGCTCTAGGCAACCAACCCGTGCCAAGTTGCCTAGAAAGAAAACTCCTAATGCATCAAATGATCATGCCATTTCATTTAAAACTTTTGATGCATCTTATGTGCTTACAAGCAAATCCGGCAAGGTAGTTGCCAAATTTGTTGGGGGCAAGCACAAGGGATCAAAGACTTGTGTTTGGGTACCCAAAGTTCTTGTATCTAATGCCAAAGGACCCAAAACAGTTTGGGTACCTAAAGTCAAGAACTAAATTTGTTTTGTAGGTTTATGCATCCGGGGGCTCAAGTTGGATACTCGACAGCGGGTGCACAAACCACATGACAGGGGAGAAAAGGATGTTCTCCTCATATGAGAAAAACCAAGATCCCCAACGAGCTATCACATTCGGGGATGGAAATCAAGGTTTGGTCAAAGGATTGGGTAAAATTGCTATATCTCCTGACCATTCCATTTCTAATGTTTTTCTTGTTGATTCATTAGATTACAACTTGCTTTCTGTTTCCCAATTATGTCAAATGGGCTACAACTGTCTATTCACTGATATAGGTGTCACTGTCTTTAGAAGAAGTGATGATTCAATAGCATTTAAGGGAGTGTTAGAGGGTCAGCTATACTTGGTAGATTTTGATAGAGCTGAACTCGACACTTGCTTAATTGCTAAGACTAACATGGGTTGGCTCTGGCATCGCCGACTAGCCCATGTTGGGATGAAGAATCTTCACAAGCTTCTAAAGGGAGAGCACATTTTAGGATTAACAAATGTTCATTTTGAGAAAGACAGGATTTGTAGCGCATGCCAGGCAGGGAAGCAAGTTGGAGTCCATCATCCACACAAGAACATCATGACGACCGACAGGCCGCTTGAGCTACTCCACATGGATCTATTCGGCCCGATTGCTTACATAAGCATCGGCGGGAGTAAGTATTGTCTTGTTATTGTGGATGATTATTCTCGCTTCACTTGGGTATTCTTTTTACAGGAAAAATCTCAAACCCAAGAGACTTTAAAGGGGTTCTTGAGACGGGCTCAAAATGAGTCCGGCTTAAGGATCAAGAAAATAAGAAGCGACAACGGAACGGAGTTCAAGAACTCTCAAATTGAAAGCTTCCTTGAGGAGGAGGGCATCAAGCATGAGTTCTCTTCTCCCTACACGCCACAACAAAATGGTGTAGTGGAGAGGAAGAATCGAACTCTTTTGGACATGGCAAGAACCATGCTTGATGAGTACAAGACACCGGACCGGTTTTGGGCCGAAGCGGTCAACACCGCCTGCTACGCCATCAACCGGTTATATCTTCACCGAATCCTCAAGAAGACATCCTATGAACTCCTAACCGGTAAAAAGCCCAACATTTCATATTTTAGAGTTTTTGGTAGCAAATGCTTTATTCTTGTTAAAAGAGGTAGAAAATCTAAATTTGCTCCTAAAACTGTAGAAGGCTTTTTACTTGGTTATGACTCAAACACAAGGGCATATAGGGTCTTTAACAAGTCCACTGGACTAGTTGAAGTCTCATGTGACGTTGTGTTTGATGAAACTAACGGCTCTCAAGTAGAGCAAGTTGATCTTGATGAGATAGGTGAAGAACAGGCTCCATGCATCGCGCTAAGGAACATGTCCATCGGAGATGTGTGTCCTAAGGAATCCGAAGAGCCTCCAAATGCACAAGATCAACCGTCCTCCTCCATGCAAGCATCTCCACCAACTCAAAATGAGGATGAGGCTCAAGTTGATGAAGGGCAAAATCAAGAAGATGAGCCACCTCAAGATAATAGCAATGATCAAGGGGGAGATGAAAATAGTCAAGAAAAGGAGGATAAGGAAGAACCAAGACCGCCACACCCAAGAGTCCACCAAGCAATCCAACGAGATCACCCCGTCGACACCATCCTCGGAGACATTCATAAGGGGGTAACCACTCGATCTCGTGTTGCTCATTTTTGTGAACATTACTCTTTTGTTTCCTCTATTGAGCCACACAGGGTAGAGGAAGCACTTCAAGATTCGGATTGGGTGGTGGCGATGCAAGAGGAGCTCAACAACTTCACTAGGAATGAGGTATGGCATTTAGTTCCACGTCCTAACCAAAATGTTGTAGGAACCAAATGGGTCTTCCGCAACAAGCAAGATGAGCATGGTGTGGTGACAAGGAACAAAGCTCGACTTGTGGCCAAAGGGTATTCACAAGTCGAAGGTTTGGATTTCGGTGAAACCTATGCACCCGTAGCTAGGCTTGAGTCAATTCGCATATTATTAGCCTATGCTACTTACCATGGCTTTAAGCTTTATCAAATGGACGTGAAAAGTGCCTTCCTCAATGGACCAATCAAGGAAGAGGTCTATGTTGAGCAACCTCCCGGCTTTGAAGACAGTGAGTATCCTAACCATGTTTATAGGCTCTCTAAGGCGCTTTATGGGCTCAAGCAAGCCCCAAGAGCATGGTATGAATGCCTAAGAGATTTCCTTATTGCTAATGGCTTCAAAGTTGGCAAGGCCGATCCTACACTCTTTACTAAAACTCTTGAAAATGACTTGTTTGTATGCCAAATTTATGTTGATGATATTATATTTGGGTCTACTAACGAGTCTACATGTGAAGAGTTTAGTAGGATCATGACACAGAAATTCGAGATGTCGATGATGGGGGAGTTGAAGTATTTTCTAGGATTCCAAGTCAAGCAACTCCAAGAGGGCACCTTCATTAGCCAAACGAAGTACACTCAAGACATTCTAACCAAGCTTGGGATGAAGGATGCCAAACCCATCAAGACACCCATGGGAACTAATGGGCATCTCGACCTCGACACGGGAGGTAAGTCCGTGGATCAAAAGGTATACCGGTCGATGATTGGTTCATTGCTTTATTTATGTGCATCTCGACCGGATATTATGCTTTCCGTTTGTATGTGTGCAAGATTCCAATCCGACCCTAAGGAATCCCACCTTACGGCCGTAAAACGAATCTTGAGATATTTGGCTTACACACCTAAGTTTGGGCTTTGGTACCCTCGGGGATCCACATTTGATTTGATTGGTTATTCGGATGCCGATTGGGCGGGGTGCAAAATTAATAGGAAGAGCACATCGGGGACTTGCCAGTTCTTGGGAAGATCCTTGGTGTCTTGGGCTTCAAAGAAGCAAAATTCGGTCGCTCTTTCCACCGCCGAAGCCGAGTATAGTGCCGCAGGCCATTGTTGCGCGCAATTACTTTGGATGAGGCAGACCCTGCGGGACTATGGTTACAAATTAACCAAAGTTCCTTTGCTATGTGATAATGAGAGTGCAATCAAAATGGCCGACAATCCCGTCGAGCATAGCCGCACTAAGCACATAGCCATTCGGTATCATTTTCTTAGGGATCACCAACAAAAGGGAGATATCGAGATTTCTTACATTAACACTAAAGATCAATTAGCCGATATCTTTACCAAGCCTCTTGATGAACAATCTTTTACCAGACTTAGGCATGAGCTCAATATTCTTGATTCTAGAAATTTCTTTTGCTAGCTTGCACACATAGCTCTTTTGAATACCTTTGATTATATCTCTTTTATGTACTATGACTAATATGTTTTCAAGTCTATTTCAAACCAAGTCATAGGTATATTAAAAGGGAATTGGAGTCTTCGGCGAAGACAAAGGCTTCCACTCCGTAACTCATGCTTCGCCATCACTCCGAGCAACTCTCTATTCCTTGGGGAGAAATGAGCATCAAAGAAAAGGACTTCATCCTTGGGGGAGAGAGTAAAAGCTCAAAAGCAAAAGGACCGGACTTCGTCTTTGGTATAATCTTAACTCATTCATTTATGACCAAAGAGGAAGAACTTACTTCGAGAGCTCTAATGATTCCGTTTTTGGCGATTCATGCCAAAAAGGGGGAGAAATGAGCCCAAAGCAAAAGGACCGCACCACCACCACCAAATTCAAAAACTTAGTGCTTTCCAAAAGTATTTATCATTTGGTATCCTATTGTGTTCAAAAGGGGGAGAAAGTAGTATTTCAAAAATGGTATATCAAAACCCTCTTGAACACTAAGAGGTGGATCTCTTTTAGGGGGAGTTTTGTTTAGTCAAAGGAAAAGCATTTGAAACAGGGGGAGAAAATTTCAAATCTTGAAAATGCTTTACAAACTCTTATTCATTTACCTTTGATTATTTGCAAAAGAACTTTGAAAAGGATTTACAAAAGAATTTGCAAAAACAAAACTCGTGGTGCAAACGTGGTCCAAAATGCTAAATAAAGAAAGAAACATTCCATGCATATCCTGTAAAGTAGTTATATTGGCTCAATTCCAAGCAACCTTTACACTTACATTATGCAAACTAGTTCAATTATGCACTTCTCTATTTGCTTTGGTTTGTGTTGGCATCAATCACCAAAAAGGGGGAGATTGAAAGGGAATTAGGCTTACACCTAGTTCCTAAATAATTTTGGTGGTTGAATTGCCCAACACAAATAATTGGACTAACTAGTTTGCCCAAGTGTATAGATTATACAGGTGTAAAAGGTTCACACTCAGCCAATAAAAAGACCAATTTTTGGATTCAATAAAGGAGCAAAGGGGCAACCGAGGGCACCCCTGGTCTGGCGCACCGGACTGTCCGGTGTGCCACCGGACAGTGAACAGTACCTGTCCGGTGCACCAGGGGACTCAGACTCAAACTCTTCGCCTTCGGGAATTCTCGGAAGCCGGCGCGCTATAATTCACCGGACTGTCCGGTGTGCACCGGACATGTCCGGTGCTCCAAGGAAGCTCGGCCTCCTGAACTCGCCAGCCTCGGGTTCGCGCGGCAGCCGCTCCGCTAAAATTCACCGGACTGTCCGGTGTGCACCGGACTGTCCGGTGTGCCAGCGGAGCAACGGCTCCCTGCGGCGCCAACGGCTCCCTGCGGTGCATTTAATGCGCGCGCAGCGCGCGCAGACGGCAGGCACGCCCATACCGGTGCACCGGACATCAAACAGTACATGTCCGGTGTGCACCGGACACCCAGGCGGGCCCACAAGTCAGAAGCTCCAACGGTCAGAATCCAACGGCAGTGATGACGTGGCAGGGGCACCGGACTGTCCGGTGTGCACCGGACTGTCCGGTGCGCCATCGAGCAGAAGCCTCCCGCCAACGGTCAAGTTTGGTGGTTGGGGCTATAAATACCCCAACCACCCCACCATTCATTGCATCCAAGTTTTCCACTTCTCAACTACTACAAGAGCTCTAGCATTCAATTCTAGACACACTAAAAGAGATCAAATCCTCTCCAATTCCACACAAAGCCCTAGTGACTAGTGAGAGTGATTTGCCGTGTTCATTTGAGCTCTTGCGCTTGGATTGCTTCTTTTCTTTCTCACTTGTTCTTGAGATCACAACTCCATTGTAATCAAGGCAAGAGGCACCAATTGTGTGGTGGCCCTTGCGGGGAAGTTTTGTTCCCGGCTTTGATTTGAGAAGAGAAGCTCACTCGGTCCGAGGGACCGTTTGAGAGAGGGAAGGGTTGAAAGAGACCCGGCCTTTGTGGCCTCCTCAACGGGGAGTAGGTTTGCAAGAACCGAACCTCGGTAAAACAAATCTCCGTGTCTCACTTGCTTATTCGCTTGGGATTTGTTCTGCGCCCTCTCTCTCGGACTCGTTTATATTTCTAACGCTAACCCGGCTTGTAGTTGTGTTTATATTTGTAAATTTCAGTTTCGCCCTATTCACCCCCCCTCTAGGCGACTATCAGATTATAATTGCTGCGCTTACTCTACGGATCATCTCTTGTATGCCTCGATAATCATGATTGTAGGAAAGTCTCCATCAAACTCCAATATATTATGTGTGTTATATCTTTAGCTTCAAATAATCCTGCACACACTTAGGGGGAGCCTTTCTTACATACTGAGTTTTTATTGGGATTTATCTATCTCTCGGACAGAACTTCAAATCAAGATAAGTCCTATGAAACTCATCTCCAAGATCTTTCTTATACCTTAGGTATGAGGGAGATTTGGAAAAACTAAACTTCTCTTTAATATACTATGTAGTGTTGTCATCAATTACCAAAAAGGGGGAGATTGTGAATCATCTAGGCCCCTTTGGTGATGTTTTGGTAATTAATGACAACTGCTTGTGGACTAACGATTCTTCGAGAAATAAGAATGCAGGGTTGGACCACATAAAACAGGAAATGTTGGAGAATCATAAACATTGGTTGTGGATCAGATAAAGGCAAAGGTATAATATAGGTTTTGTTTTTGCCGGTCTTAAGGAGTTTAGAGAAGATACCTGACCGGATTAGTAGGCTAGATAGCCGTACTATTAAGAGGGGTCAATGACTTTGACCTGTGTGAAACTTAGTGCCTCATAGAGCATCAAGTAGTTGCATTTGCATGAGGACTAACAACGCTTCAAATCTCGTGAGTTAAAAGTTCTTTCAAACCAAGTTTGAAATTTGCAAAGTCTTGGATGCGCGGACCGTCCGGGCCTTGAGGGCGGACTGTCCGTGATCCACCAGAGGGTCCGAAGACTGTCTTCTTCGGAGGCCACTTTGTTGCTTTGCACTGCGGACCGTCCGGGCCTTAGGGCCGGACCGTTCGCAGTCCTGACCAGAGAAGGCTGGTTTCGGGTCAGTCTCTGAATTATAGTGCGGACCGTCCGGCCGTGCAGGGCGGACAGTCCGCAGGTGTCAAAATGTTTTTTGGTCAGGGACTGTGCGTTTTCTTTGATCAGTACTACGGACTGTCCGGGGGACTAGTCCGGACAGTACTATCCTAGGTCGCGGACCGTCCGGATTTATAGGCGGACGGTCCGCGCGTGTTAACTGTTCTTGGTCCGAGGCTCGGGTGTCTCATGCTGCCAGGTCGCGGACGGTCCGGCCTTGGAGGGCGGACCGTCCGGACCTACCTTTTCTGACATTTCTGACAGCTTTCAAACGGGAATTATAGCCGTTATGTGTACGGCGGACCGTCCGGCCCTAGGGCGCGGACCGTCCGCGTGTGCGCAGAACATGTGCTTTTTGCACATAACGGTTGGATTTTGATGGAGGGGTATAAATAGAAGGGTAGCTCGTGTGAGAGAACTCTCTTGGCCATTCCTTGCACACATTGAGCTCATTTGTGATCCTCCAACTCACTCTCTCACACTCTTTGCTTGAGATTGCATTCTAGTGAGAGATTGAGGGTTCCTAGTGCATTTGCATCATTTGGTGATTCTTGAGGCACTAGGTGGTACACCGAGCAAGCGTCATTGGCTTGTTACTCTTGGAGGTTGCCGCCTCCTAGACGGCTCGGGTGATTGTCTCCGTCGAGGTCTCCAAGAAGATTGTGGAGAAGTCGCGGTGTTGATTGTGAGGGGTTTGCGCCTACCTCGCCGGAGCGGCAAAGGTGACATTAGTGGAATCGAGGTATTGAGTGATTTCTTGTCCACTTGGCTCAAAGATCAAGCCGTGACTTGATAGAGGAGCAAGTGAGAGCTTGAAGTCCACCTCAACGTGGATTAGGGGTGATCGGCAAATCACCGATACCACGGGATAAATTTCGGTGTCTCTACCTTCTTGCATTACTTATTGCTTTGCAAGTGATTAGTGTTTTGCATATTGTTCCTCAAGTATTCAATCACCGTAGTTGTTTCTCATACATTGTTTACTTATTGTCACTAGAGAATTTATTCCTCTTGTTATATTGATTAAATTTACCTAGTGTTTTTGATTTTAGTCAAAACCGTCTATTCATCCCCCCCTCTAGCCGGTGTCCTAGATCCTACATCTTGCAAACTAGGAGACATAGTGATAGGTACATGAGTTCCATCGATTGCTCCTATGCAGTCCTAAAAAAAGAAGTTACTAGCTATACATAAGAAAAATACAATAGCGCAATCATTACTGTAGTTACCTTAAAATACGACATGAACTTAGGATTGCTAGAAATCTGGATTGGAGTCTCGACTGAAGGAAATTGTATGAATCTTGGTGACAATGAAACGATGGCCTCAAGAACGGTATTAAAGTACCGACTGATTGTCTCACCACTATGCTAAAATCGTTCTTGGACAGTACAATTACTAGCATTGGTAGAAAGACAAAATAGAAACATAGCCAACTGCCCCTCAACCGAAACTTCTCTACTATTCACAATAAGATTGTTGTCACGAAGAACTTCTACAATTTGGAGAAAAATTTCCTTCTCCATGCGAAATTCCCTCCTAGCTCGTACTTTATGCCCTTGGAGAAGTTCTTCAACATGTTTTTTTCCTGTAAGAATAGAAGTGTGGATAGGTGTACGCTCATGAAACGAATCGCTAGCTAACCACTCCTCTAAAATCTCCATTTCTTCATCATCTCTTGTCTTTCTACAGAAAAAGTTTCTCCACATCTCTCTCACTTGTTGCATTCGCCACCATTCTAATGCAGTGCAGTCCATACACAGTTGTACATATATACAAAGATCAAGGGGTGGAAGAAGAGTTGCATTTTTCATCTTTGGTCTAGTCAGTTCTTGGGAACTAATGCTCCTGACTTCATTGTCTTGGAAACCCATACTCCTGATTTCATTATCTTGGAAAACTAAAACTAGAAGCTTTGACTTCAATGAGACAATAAAGAGTTGTTTGAATTTTTCTTCATGCATTCATGAAAGAGCTCATGTTATATTTCTTTTCCCTTGACAGAATTGGAGAACTGATGGCATGCACTGTTTGTGGAGAGCTGGGAGGCGTGCATCATATTCTGGAACCTAGAGCAAAGCGTGTTCTGGATCTAGAGCAAAGTTAGATGGTGTGCATCATGTTTTGGAACAATGCCTATGTTATGATCTGAGATTGTAATATTTTGAATACTGGTTTGTAATATTTTGAATGAAACATGGTACAAAATAATACTTTGCTTCCAAACATCTCTATGTATCCAATATTGTGGTATTCTAAAATTGTAGTATTTTAAACTGTGGTATTGTCATGACTAAAATATACTGTAGTATTTCAAAAATCGTGGTTTCCAAAAACTTTGTTCCCAAACAGGTTCTAATTGGATCATTCGGCGCCAGGAACGTTCTCCACGAAGCGTAGTTAACTAAGTTCCATAGTTGGCTAGGAACGTTCTTCACGAATCATCATCAGGTATACAAGACGGTGATTAGGAGCAGAATTATTTAGTATTTGGCGATTGTACGATGACATCAGTTAAACGGCGGATCCATTTGATTTGTTACAGGATTCACGTAATACTAAAAAAACGAGTCATCGATCATCCCTCTTGCAAAGAATTTTGGATGAGTCTTCATCCGACGATGATGACGAAATTAGTTTTGCCCAGACTCTATCTTCCATTAGTTTTCGTAGACGAATCTAAAATGTGGTGGTTCTGTCCCATGCCATATTGTTAAATACTCCATCCGTTTCTTTTTAGTTGTCGTTGGACAATTCAATTTTGCACTATCCAACGACAACTAAAACGAAACGGGGGGAGTATTAGGATAGACAAGGAGAGCACACACGGATGTTTCGAGATTATTTAGCAGATAATTCAGCGCTAGCTCTTACTTGATCGAGCTGAAGCCTCTCTTTCTCTATCTCATATGCCAGATTAAATCTCTCCTCTCAATATAAGAATCAGAACCATCTCTCCGCACTACTTCTTTAGATTTTTTTTTTGATACCAATAGGTCTTTTAGGAGTTTCCTCCTCAGCCCTTATATTCTCAGTGACAGGATTACAGTTGCTTGACTCATTAATGATGGGAGTGGAAATTCCAGGACTAGAAATCGTGTTTGTCTTTTGCTTTTTATTTGCAACTTTTTTCCAGATCATCCATCATCCTGCGTTTCTCATGCCACTTTGGTTGGTTCTGCAATATTTTTCAGCAATGCATACACGGGAAAGATTTGTTGTCCTTGTATCTGGACTTGTAGAGAGACACTGTTTGAACAATCTGCACGTGTGATACAAACACAACTTCGTTACTGGAACTTTGAAATATATCGTATAGCTTGCAAAACAAAAAATTAGAAGAACTGGTCTTGCAACGTTACACCACTCTGCCTTCTTCTCCCTTCAGTAAGAAACACTGATCAGGACGAAGCTACGACGAGTGTAACTCAGTTAGCTGTTGCTCCATCCATTCTAAAATAATTGTCGTTATGTTATTTGTGTCGGTCAAGTTTTTTTTAAAAAAAAAGCTTAACTAGGTTTGTAGAAAATATTAACAATATTTATATCTCCAAGTAGATGTATTGTAAAAATAGATTCAAAGATATTATAAATATTAATATTTTCATATATTCAGTGGTCGTTTGGGAGGGCTCTTAAGCGGCTCCAGCTCCGGCTCTTTACTGGAGCCCTCCCAAACACCATGCAAAAAAACAGCTCTTGAATTAGAGCAGGAGCCGTTTTAGCGTCTAGAGTAGGAGCCATAAAAACTGGCTCCTAACAGCTCCATGTGTTCCATTCGTCACGTGGTCTCTAGCAGTCTGGCACGTTCATCCTGTGCAGCGGCTTGGACGGAACACCGGGCGGCGGATGCGAAGACTGCAGAGTGGAAGCAGCATGTCGAGCCAGACAAACGGACGGGTGGCGAGCTTACTATGGACATTAGCCTTTACACCAAATAAAAAAAAATAGAGAGCTATTTTTGCCAAACGGTTTAGAAAAAAAACACCGGCTCTTGTGCAGAAGCTGCTCTTGTAAAGGAGTAGGAGCCGGAGTCATATTCGGAGGAGCCGGAGCCCTCCCAAACAGGCCCTCAATTAAAGTTAGATCTGATCAGTATGTCCGTAGTAAATCTATCAATTTTAAAATTTATTATTGGTTCATTCAGTCTCCGCCTTGCAGGAGATACTATGGTTGATGCCGATGGCAGGCGAGTCCAGACCTGAAACAAGCTCCGTCATGCATGCCTCATGCGGTTGCTTCCCGTGAGCTACGCCCGCTGTCCCCTGGGCCGTAGCGCCCGTATTTTGCTGCAGCGGTCAGTGGGGCAGCTGGTCAAGAACAAGAGTGAGTGAGTGATTAGCATTGGTTGGGCCCCAGTCCAAGAGACGAGACAGCAAATGATGACACTTTGTCCTTTGCAATTTACTACCCTGCCTCCTGCGCCTGCCAATCCAACGGGAGTATTGCAGGACATACAACAACAGTCAGCACACATCCACAATAATAACTCAGACTAAAATCATTACATTCATCTCAGAGCATAATCTACAGTTCTAGTTCATGCCTACCACTTGCCAAAATACAATGAAAAAGAGTTCAGAGCATTCGCCTCAGAATCGGGTCGCGCTTATGGCTGCCATACTGACAAGTTTCAGATCACCAGTAACCCCATATGTTAAATAGCATAATAGTACTATGTTCATATTCCAAAGGGTTGCTCCCAGCTCCATTGATAAACACATTGGGACCATAACTTGAACTCGCAAAAAATAAATCTAATACATATCTTGTTAACCAGTTTGTGTGTTCGTAACCAGAAAACAACCTAGAAGCAACACAGCTTTCTTTGATAGCATCAAGCGATGGACTAAAAACTCGATCATGGTCAAGATGTATATGTGGTACAACATCTCTGCAAACTGGAAGGATGTAGAAACCTGTGCCAAAACTGGATTTCTCACTCTGACTCCATCCAGGACGACCTAAAGGGCTTCTCTGAGATGAAACGCCTTCGAAATGGCTCTAGCTTTATCGTACTCGTTCAGAACAGCCAGTATGTTTTTCAACCGGCGAGCTAGGCCACGCGTCTCGTCCTCGCTGATGCCTGACGCGTGCCTCCTCTCCAGCTTGTTGCCCAGCTCAGCCACTAGATCTGCGAAAGGCCGCAGCTTTTGGTTTTGTTTAGGCCAGACTTCTGAGAGCGCGGCGGCTACTCGCTCGGCCCGGGTGATCGCGTCGTGGACATCCAGGATGATGCTCTTCATATGAGGAAGAATCTTCCCTCTCAGTAGTTCGTCTAAAGCAAGCTTCTCGACGACATGATCTGCAAGGATGTCTTTCCACAGGCACACGTTCTTGAGGAGCCGTACAGCAACTCCAAATCTATATGCAGCGTACTGAGAGGCACCTGGAACGGTCCTCGTCACCATTGAACCCCAGGCTGGGACTGAAAGATCGGCGACAGCCTGGGTTAGACGGCTGCTCACGGCAGCCAGTAGTCGATGCAAATCCTTGCTTGATGTTGGTAAATAACCGATCACCATCCTGCTAGCTTCCACAGCCTTTCTAGTCCCTTGGGTACTCAATACATCCCAGCAGCGCTCGATGCGGTGGTGCAATATAGGAAGAGCAACCTTTTCTACCAAGACTGGAACCACATCTGAATCATTCGAACCTGAGGGGCTCTCGTCATCTTGCACGCCATAGTCAAAGAGAACCTTGTGCCAATCCATGTCAAAGAAATCGGTCGTTTCGTGGAGGGGATCCCACTTCAAGAGCTCCAGTCTCACATAAGGGCTGAACACAGATGGTGCACTCAGGGCTACATGGGCATCTCGGTATGCAGAAGGGTACTGAGCTTTCCAGCCTTCAAACTTGTCCTTGACAATCCTAAGGCTCGAGTATTCCTCTTTAGCATCAATGAACACATGGTCAGCAGCCTTAAGAAACTCATCCCGGCTGGAAACATAAGCAGTGCTCTCACTGTCGCTTTCATCAGTGCTTAGCTCTCCTTCGATCTTCTCGATGTCCTTATTCTTCGCTGCAGATGCCAATCTCTTGGTCTCTGACTGAGTTTTCCTTCGTCTTCTGTCCTCTTCCCTGCGCTTAAGATCCATACGCTTCTGCATGTTGATATCTCTGCCAAACTCATCCAACTCAGGTTGGAGGTTGGAACTTCCCCTAGCAGCAGCAGCTGCTGCTTGGGCAGCATTTGATGCAGCAGATAGGCAAGTTGAGCTTGATCCTTTGCTAAGGATAGATACTGCAGCACTTACAGCAGCTTCGATTACACCTGATTCATCAGCTAGGTCAGCCGCACGCCTCTCAGAAATAGCCAAAGCTCGTTTTTCATGCAATTGCTGTATGTTTTCCTCCAGCTCCTCTATTAAAAATGCCTTGTCGTTCAAGAAGTCACACATCACAGAAATATAATCACGGAGCTCCTGCATATAAACAAACCTCTTTTCAGCATCCTGCAAACCACTCTCGAGGCTTGATATCTCTGAAAGAGCTTCATTAAGATGTGTGTCGGTCTTAACTAAAGCACTGACTGTTGTCTTGTGAGTCTCCCTAAGTTTTCGGATGTTGTCTTGCAAGGCTTTATTTGCAACATCCGCTTGCTGAGCGATGGACAAGAACTCTGCAGTTCCAGATGCAAAAACTGATGCCGCAGGCACAACACCGCTAAGGGAGGGCTGGTAATGGGTACTCACTGGGTATCCAAATGGCTGTGGCTGGACCTGCATAGCAGCTGGTACCCCATTTGCTGACCTCTGAGTAGAAGCATCGTCCATCCTCCTACCAAGCCCCTTCCTGAACTGCTCTTCCTCCCATTTCCTCTCTTCTTCTTCGTCATCATCATCATCTCTATCATCCTCAACGTTCCTGCTGCCATCACTGAAAGCCCCCAAACTGGTGGCAGGACCCCTGTTACTTATCCCACTGAATACACCTTTTGTGCTCCTCGGGCCATCACCTGGCTTGTCAGTGTACATTGCAATCCGATCTGTTATCTCATTGTCATCCTCATCACTCGACTCACCAGCAGCATTCCGGCTGCTCAGCACACCACCAGCATCAAGAGAGATATAATCTGGCGCCGCATGCCTTGGCTGTTGCCGCTGCTGTCGCTTCGCCCTGATGGCTTCAATGGTTGCACGGTCAGGTATCACGGGTCCTTCATCCTCTTCATCTCCTTTCCCCTCTTCTTCAGATTTATCTTCCTCCTTGTCGTGCTTGGGTATCCTTGGTCCAATGCTGGCCTCAGACATAGGTTTCACCAGACCTTTAAGAACAACCACCGTTTCTGTTGCAGCTGCGGTGGTGGTAGCTGGAGTGGAACTTGCAGGGGTACCAGACAACTTCTGCGACCGGGGCTCAGTCGCAGGAGCCCGCGGTTGGGCACGCAAGAGGCTCCCAGGGAGCGGGCGCGCATTCTTCTGGAGCTCCCGGAGGCGCTCTGGTGTGTACTCCCCAGCATGGGATTGGAAGTTGGAAGGCTTCGGCGCCGACACAGCAGCGCCGGCAGGTGCCGGAGAGCTCTTGATCCGCTCCCTGGCGGGCGTGAGGCGGTGGAGCGCTCCCGCGGCCGGGGACGCCGTGCGGGCCGGGCGCACCGAGGCCGTCGGGGGAAGGCGGCGCTGCGCGAACGGGCCCGCCTCGGCGTCGTCCTCGTCCTCGTCGTCCGCAAAGCTGAGGCGGCTCGCACCCTGACGCCTCGGCGGCGACTTGGGTTTGGGCACCGTTAGGGTTTTCGTCTTCGTGGCGGTCGTGGTGGAGGGCTTGGGGTGGCTGCCGCCGTCGCCGTTGGCGTCCTCAGCGTCGTCCCCGCGGCGGCGGAAGTTTTTGCGGTGGCTACTCATACCGGCTTGCCGGGACGTCACCGCAGGAGGAAATCTGAGAGGTTTCGGGCTTGGATTAAGGCGGGCGAATACAGAAACCTTCGATTCGCATAGAAGGGTGAGAAGTAGGACACCTTGATCCCACCTGCAGCTGCTTCGGCGGCGGCGGCTGCGGCTGCGGCTGCGGCGGCTAGGCGTTTAGGGTTCCGGCGAAGGAGATGTGGCGGTGCGGAGCCGGTTGGGATTTGGGTGTGCGTGTGCGAGCGAGAGCTGGGAGAAGAGAAGAATGGTTTCGATTCGTAATAATCCAACAGGGAATCGCTTGGGCCGACCCGCCATCGATATCGACTTTAGGCCCATAAAGCCAATTGAGTAGGCCCAATTAGTATTGAGCACTTTTACGCATCGTTGTCGTCTTCATGGGTGGTCTGCACCGGTACCGCACAACCCCCACACCCGCAGCATCCCCATTTCTCCGTCCCAAAACCCTAGTCTAGTCCCCCCACACCTGGATCCATCGGGTCGGAGGCCATGACGACGGCGAGGCTCCGATCCTCGGCCTCCCTCCGCGGGGCTCTCCTCCGCCACTTCTCCGTGGGTCCCGCCTCGACTCCGCGCGCCGTCTCCCGGGTCCCAGGTATCTCTCCGCCTCTTGATCGCTCCCTTCTCTCCGGTCTCCGCCGTGTTTGTACTCCCGCCTCTGTGTTAGCTTCGATCCCAAAAATGGTGGCGTCTAAGGTACGAGTGCATGCCTGAAATGTTTGAGGAACAGTGATCTGTATGTTTTCTTGTTCGATTATTATATACCTGGGACGGTGGGGACAGGCGTGAGCTCTTCTTCTCTGGGATATGGGGCGGTTATGTCTTTTGTTACTGCGAATTGCTTTTCAGACGAAAATTGATGTGTTCTAGATGCTGGAATGTCACACTACTAGCTATCCTTTTTTGATACAATTGTAATTTGCAAGGTTCAGTGATGTTATCTTCAGCATCGGTAAATCTCCGCTCTTGGATTCAAAACTAGGTATAATCTGCTAATGGCCTAATGCCTTTTGGTTGGTCTATGAGATCTTCTGGCACTATATAGTTGCATTTTGCCAGCTTATTTATAGTGGTGCATAGGGTGCAGTTTCTTGTCTACTCTGTCAAATCTAGTGCAACATTTCCATATCTTTCCACCGAATGATAATATATACCTTCACTGAAACTGTCTGATCTACTAGTACGTCTCGGTATTCAATTATTGGATAACTGAAGTGAATGTTAATGTTCTGCATATTTGTTGTAGCTTAGCTTGTGTGCATCACTGTAAAGCACTATACCATGCCGAATTATGCTCATTGTTTTTTTTTTCGTTCTCCTCCAGATTTCCAGGTTCCTCAGTCTATTATGTGGAGGCATTTCGCAACGTCCAGGCCTAATTCTCTTGCAAGACGCGACAACTTTGGTCTGATGGCCTGTTTGCACGCTCAGATACGATGCGCTTCGCAGGCTGCTGCTGTGAAAGAAACCGAATCCAGTAGCAGCAAGATAAGCATCGGGCCCAAACCAAAACAGATCAAGGAGGATGACGAGGATGCTAACCTGGTATACCAAGGGCCAATATCATCGACCATAAAGAAAGTGAAGCTTCTCTCCCTGTCCACCTGCTGCCTCTCCGTGTCGCTGGGGCCAGTGGTAACATTCATGACTTCGCCTGACATGAATGTGATCCTCAAGGGAGCGGTTGCATCCACCGTCATTTTCCTCAGCGCCACTACGACTGCAGCGTTGCATTGGTTCGTGAGCCCGTACATTCACAAGCTCCGGTGGCGTCCTGGTTCGGATAGCTTTGAGGCCGAGGTGATGACATGGCTAGCTACTCCCCTCAAAAGGACTGTCAAGTTTGCCGATGTCAGGCCTCCTGAAACAAACAGGCCCTTTGTCACCTTTAAGGCTGAGGGGAACTTCTACTTTGTTGATGCTGACCACTTCTCGAACAAGGCATTGTTGGCTAGGCTAACGCCGCAGAAGCTTCCTCATGAGTCTGCGTTCAAGAACTTGTGATTGAAAGTTGTTCCGCTTGCCCATGCCTGCACCCTTTTAGGCCGTTTTGAGAACATTTCTGTGACAACTCTTCCTGCTAATACTTTCCTGAAGATGTGTTACTATATATTTGTACTGTTGCGTAACATTCTCTATGTGGAGAATTGCTAGCTGCTTGTGTCGAGCAGTTTTAGTTTAGGAAACACTATGAGGTCTGGTAAACAGTTGAGTCTGCATTTTGAATAAGTAGATGGCCAGATATCTGCCTGGGATCCTTAAATGTCTTCTTCTATTCTATCTGAAATTGCCTTCGCCTTGCTGTCGTCTATGATTGCTCAAATGTAAGCTGGTGCACCTGTGTTGCCTTGGGGTGTGAAAGCATTATTGGGTAATCGTATGTACCTTTTCCATTTGCTTGCTGGTTGATTCGTCCACCCAAGATTCATTTTAGGAAAAAAAAAATCAAATCAAGCCTGGTCTGTGTCATGAAATGTTATAATCCTACAAGCCTTATGAATACTCCAAATACGGAGGATGTGAATGATATACACCAAATACGAGTACGATCATTTTCTAGTACAGGCAATAAAACCGACAGGACAAACCATTGGCACCACAACATTGATAGGTTAGTCGATGAAATTTATATGCCAACTGGTTTACAGAAGTTCATAAGCTATCAGATTCAAATATTACATGGCTACATATGGATATTGCAATGATTGTTTGGTAATTCCATATCCTAATAGGTACTTATACCGCCTGTTTAGTTAGCTTCTTCCGGTAGCCCGGTTGTATGAGCCAGGCCAGCGGAAGCCTGACTCCAGATATGTGATCAATTTGCTCGAGCTTGCAGAGCCTGGCCTAAGATGCTTTAAGTATCGTGCGAGCCTGACTCCACATCTGCACGCAGGTAACCAAACACATACCTCGCACGCGTAGAGCCTGGTTGACAACAACCAAACACCAGCTCATTACATCCCGCGATGCAAGCACCAGCAAATACATGCCTGTTTGGTTGGCTTCTCCCGGTAGCCCGGTTGTATGAGCCAGGCCAGCGGGAGCCTGGCTCCAGAGATGTGATCAATTTGCTCGTGCCTGCAGAGCCTGGCTCATGATGCTTTAAGTATCGTGCGAGCTTGACTCCACATCTGCACGCAGGTAACCAAACACATACCTCACACGCGTAGAGCCTGATTGACAACAACCAAACACCAGCTCATTACATCCCGCGATACAAGCACTAGCAAATACAGACAACCAAACACATGGATAATAGAGACGACGCCCCCTTGATTACTAGCATGTGAAATGTTAGTGTCCATATCAATTGAGGTTGCAGTTCCTAAACCAGAATGAGCATTAGTGTCAACTCACCTAAACCATAAATAAGGAGGACGCGCAAATATTTTCATGGTCTGAAATAGCAATGCTACTGCTACTAGTCCCCACCAGGTTTGGACATCTCATATCTATCTCCATGAGGCTATATTCATCATTATACTCATACCCATCATAGATATAAATTTCATCACATATCTATATCCATTCGGGTATCGAGTCCCCAATGGTTCTCCTCTACAAGAAAACATTATCATATTATATTTTATATGACATTAATAGTCGCACGACATCTAACAACAATACATCACCAACAAATCTGACATGTAACAAGAAAAACATTATTTAACAATATAAAACATCAAAAATAAAGTGACACATGGATTGGTGAGTGGGCGGGTAGTGGCTGGCTGGCCGCCAAGTTTTAGGTGGATAGGTGCTTAAAAGGGTTCAGAGAGGTGGTGTTAGTTGTTGTACTTATTGTCTATTAGGTTGCACACCTAATTTTATTGGGTGCATATTATCCATTTGTAGTCGGGTTTGGATTATTGCTTCTCAGACGCATACCCGCTTACCCAATGGATAAGAATTTTGTCTCATATTTATATTCATGAGAACAATTTTTACCCCATATCTTAACTCTGATAAGGAAATTCCCCACGAGTTAGCGGGTATCGGGTCTCCATCTACATCTCTAACTGCTACTATGCTACACAGATGTAGAGCTGCATTCCAAAACCCAAATGCATGCCAAGCGATTTTATTTCCATAGAAAAAATATAGATGAGCTACTTATCTCTCCTATCTGAATCAGCTGTGATATTAGAAATCTAATACAATTGACATGAAAGTGATTTTTAGTTCTTTTGGTTCGATGGAGATAAATACAAATTGAGAACTAACCTTGATCACTTGTCTAGAATTGAGGAAGCTTGAAGTCAGGTTTTTTTGTGCTGGCTTGCTGGGCAGCAAGGCTTGTCATTTATTTTTATTTTTTGTAGGTGATGTTAAAACAGTCTTCTTTGTCCAGTCACCAGGGATGGATTGTAGGCCACACCACCATTCCGATCAATTAAAGGTTTTTTTTGTTGCTTTTTTTTTGGACTGTTACGTGCCTGGGTTGTGACATAGTGTTATGGGGCACCAGTTAGGGGCTCAAGGGCCCAAAGGATCAATTAGAGGGATTTTATTGGTTGGAGATAGGATTAGATTTGGATCAATTAGAAATAGGATTGGATATAATTTGATTGTGCCTTACATGACTAGCAGTCATCTCTATATAAAGAGAGGCACTGTATCAAAAAAGAAGAAAAAGAATAAACAACTCAATTCTACCAAATAACTCTGGTCTCCCTCCAAGCCGACTTTGACAGGCTACGTTCGTGGCAATGGTTATCCCCGAATGAAAAAAAGGCTCATAACAAACTATCTGTGATAGAGGGCTAGGCAAAAAGACCGTACCTACCGAAATATGATTTACCTGAATTTAGACCCGATTTACCCAAACCCGAATTATCCGATCACTAATTCGAATAGTGAAAGTCGCCTAAAGGGGGGTGAATAGGCAAATCTGAAATTTACAAACTTTAAGCACAACTACAAGCCGGGGTTAGCGTTAGAAATAAAGTCGAGTCCAAAAGAGATGGTGAAAACAAATCACAAGCAAATGAAAGCGGATGACACGGTGATTTGTTTTACCGAGGTTCGGTTCTTGCAAACCTACTCCCCGTTGAGGTGGTCACAAAGACCGGGTCTCTTTCAACCCTTTCCCTCTCTCAAACGGTCACCTAGACCGAGTGAGCTTTTCTCCTCAATCAAATGGGTCACTTAGACCCCACAAGGACCACAATAACTTGGTGTCTCTTGCTTTGATTACAAAGGTGTTGAGAACAAGAATGGGGAAGAAGAAAAGTGATCCAAGCGACAAGAACTCAAATAAACACAAATATCTCTCTCTCACTAGTCACTATTGTTTGGAGTGATTTTGGACTTGGGAGAGGATTTAATCTCTTGAATGTGTCTTGGAGTGAAGTCAAGAGCTCTTGTATTGAATGCAATGGCTGAAAACTTAGATGCCTTAAAGTGGTGGTGGTGGTCGGGGGTATTTATAGCCTCAACCACCAAAATGGCCGTTGGGTAGACTGTCTGTCGATAGGCGCACCAAACAGTCCGGTGCGCCACCGGACACTGTCCGGTGCGCCAGCCACGTCACCCAACCGTTAGGGTTTGTCAGTTGGAGCTCTGACAGCCTGGGCCACGGGACAGTCCGGTGGTGCACCGGACAGTCACTGTTCACAGTCCGGTGCGCCTTCTGGCGCTGCTCTGACTTCTGCGCGAACTGTCTACGCACTATAGCGCACTGTTCACCTTTTGCAGACGACTGTTGGCGCTGTAGCCGTTGCTCCGCATGGCAAACCGGACAGTCCGGTGTCACACCGGACAGTCCAGTGAATTATAGCGGAGTGGCTTTTCCAGAAACCCGAAGGTGGCGAGTTCGAGTTGATCCACCCGGGTGCACCGGACATTGTCCGGTGGCACACCGGACAGTCCGATGCGCCAGACCAGGGCAGCCTTCGATTTCTTTTGCTCCTTTCTTTTTTAACCCTATCTTGGACTTTTTATTGGTTTCTGTTGAACCTTTGGCACCTGTAGAACTTATAATCTAGAGCAAACTAGTTAGTCCAATTATTTGTGTTGGGCAATTCAACCACCATAATCATTTAGGAAAAGGTTTTACCTTAATTCCCTTTCAAAGGGTTTAGGGTTTAGGGGTACCAAAGACCAAACTTAGGTGTATAAACTAAATATCTCAAGATTCTTTTCACGGCCCTAAGGTGAACTTTCTTAGAATCGGCTTGGAATCTTGCACACATGCATACGAAAAGCATTATATTCGGTTGAGATGCACATAAATAGAGTAAAGATCCTATCATTGACCGGTAAACCTTTTGATCTACGGACTTACCTCCCGTGTCGAGGTCGAGATGCCCATTGGTTCCCATGGGTGTCTTGATGGGCTTGGCATCCTTCATTCCAAACTTGGTGAGTATGTCTTGTATATACTTGGTTTGGCTGATGAAGGTGCCCTCTCGGAGTTGCTTCACTTGAAATCCTAAGAAATACTTCAACTCCCCCATCATAGACATCTCGAATTTTTGAATCATAATCCTACTAAACTCTTCACAAGTAGATTTGTTAGTAGACCCAAATATGATATCATCAACATAGATTTGGCATACAAACAAATCATTTGCATTGGTTTTAGTAAAGAGAGTAGGATCGGCTTTGCCGACTTTGAAGCCATTAGTGATAAGGAAATCTCTTATGCATTCATACCATGCTCTTTGGGCTTGCTTGAGGCCATAAAGCTGAGAGCACCTAGAGGAGGGGGGGTGAATAGGTGATCCTGTGAAACTTGAAAACTTAAGCCACAAAACTTGGTTAATCGTTAGCACAATAATTGCCAAGTGGCTAAAGAGGAAACCTCAACAAAACACAATAACCAACAAGGATCAATCACAGAGATGGCACAGTGGTTATCCCGTGGTTCGGCCAAGACCAACGCTTGCCTACTCCACGTTGTGGCGTCCCAACGGACGAGGGTTGCAATCAACCCCTCTCAAGCGGTCCAAAGACCCACTTGAATACCACGATGTTTTGCTTGCTTTTTCTCAATCCGTTTGCGAGGAATCTCCACAACTTGGAGCCTCTCACCCTTACACTTGAAATTCACAAAGAACACGGAGCAAGGGAGGGATTAGCAACGCACACAAGACACAAGAATCAGAGTGTCAACACGCACACAAGTCGCAACAAGAGCTCGCAACACAACTCAATGAGTTCACAACTCCACTAGAGCTCTATATGCTATCACAATGAAACGAATGCGCGAAATCGATGTCTTGGTGCTTAGGAATGTTGTAGGAATACTTGGTGTTCTCCTCCATGCGCCTAGGGGTCCCTTTTATAGCCCCAAGGCAGCTAGGAGCCGTTGAGAGCAATCTGGAAGGCTGATCTTGCCTTCTGTCGACTGGCGCACCGGACAGTCCGGTGCACACCGGACACTGTCCGGTGCCCGATTTCCTTCCAAAAATGGCGCAGTCGACCGTTGGTAGCCTGAGAGCCGTTGGCGCACTGGACATGTCCGGTGCACACCGGACAGTCCGGTGCCCCCTTCTAGCCGTTGGCTCGGCCACGTGTCCCGCGCAGATTGCGCGGCCGACCGTTGGCCCGGCCGACCGTTGGTTCACCGGACAGTCTGGTGCACACCAGACAGTTCGGTGAATTATAGCCGTACGTCGTCGGTGAATTCCCGAGAGCGGCCACTTCGCTCGAGCCAGCCTGGCACACCGGACACTGTCCGGTGCACCACCGAACACTGTCCGGTGCACCCATACTCAGCAGAGTCTTGGCTGCTCGAGTCAAGACATTTCCAATTGGATTTTTCCTGTTTCCAGCACTTAGACACAATACATTAGTCCATAAAACAATGTACTAAGTCTGAGAAACATACCTTTATCCTTGATTTGTACTTTGTCCACCTTTTTACACTTAGGCACTTGTGTTGGGCACTAAACCACCAAAATACTTAGAAATGGCCCAAGGGCACATTTCCCTTTCAATCTCCCCCTTTTTGGTGATTTATGCCAACACAACATAAAGCAAGTAGAACAAGTGCAAAATCAATTCAAATAAGAACTCAAAATTGTTTTGAATCAAATTTGACATATATGGATCATTCTATGCCACCACTTGGTTTGTTTTTGCAAATCAAACTCAAATTCCTATCTCTAAGTCAAATCCACTTGTAGAGACATAAAGAGAGGTATTCCAAAGAAATTTGATCAAGGATTTCAAAAACTCCCCCTTTTTCCCATAATCAACACTTCTCCCCACAAGAGGCCAACTTTTGACATAAGAGACAATAAAAGAGTTTTGACAAACCAAAAGCTCTAATCTACTATTTTCAAAATTTCTCAAGTGGTAGCTGATCCATCTATTGCTTTGGCCTTTATTTTCTCCCCCTTTGGCATCAAGCACCAAAACGGGATCAAGCTTGTCCCTTTAACCCCATTGCCTCACCAAAATCTTCAAATAAGAGTACAAAGGCAATAAGAGGACGTGAGATGAACTTGGAATTAGTTACCCTCTCATCGGAGTGCAGTGGAAGTCTTTCATGGTCCAAGTCCACCTTTTCCCTTTCAAAACTCCTTTGAGACTAAATCAAGCAAACTCAAGCAAACGGTTAGTCTCAAAGGGTCAAGTTGTAGCACAACTCCCCCTAAATATGTGCATCACTTGCACAAGGACTTGTGAGGTCCGGGGAGTGTTTGTACAACTTGAGCACCACAATAAGCAACAAAATGCAGAATGAACATGATCAAAGGCATAAACACATGTATGCTACAATTCAATCCAAGTTCCACGAATCTAAGATATTGAGCTCACTACGCAGCCTGCAAAAGGTCTTCTCATCTAGAGGCTTGGTAAAGATATCGGCTAGCTGGTTCTCGGTGCTAACATGAAACACTTCGATATCCCCCTTTTGCTGGTGGTCTCTCAAAAAGTGATGCCGGATGTCAATGTGCTTTGTGCGGCTGTGCTCAACAGGATTTTCCGCTATTCGGATAGCACTCTCATTGTCACATAGGAGTGGGACTTTGCTCAGATTGTAGCCAAAGTCCCTGAGGGTTTGCCTCATCCAAAGTAGTTGCGCGCAACATTGTCCTGTGGCAACATACTCGGCCTCAGCGGTGGATAGGGCAACGGAAGTTTGTTTCTTAGAATTCCATGACACCAAGGACCTTCCTAAGAATTGGCACGTCCCCGATGTACTCTTCCTATCGACCTTACATCCAGCATAGTCGGAATCTGAGTACCCAATCAAGTCAAAGTTAGACCCCTTTGGATACCAGATCCCGAAGCAAGGCGTAGCGACTAAATATCGAAGAATTCGCTTCACAGCCACTAAGTGACACTCCTTAGGATCGGATTGAAATCTAGCACACATGCATACGCTAAGCATAATATCCGGTCTACTAGCACATAAATAAAGCAAAGAACCTATCATGGACCGGTATGCTTTTTGATCAACGGACTTACCTCCTTTGTTGAGGTCGGTATGTCCGTCAGTTCCCATCGGCGTCTTTGCGGGCTTGGCATCCTTCATCCCAAACCGCTTTAGCAAGTCTTGCGTGTACTTCGTTTGGGAGATGAAAGTGCCGTCCTTGAGTTGCTTCACTTGGAACCCAAGGAAGTAGTTCAACTCGCCCATCATCGACATCTCGAATTTCTGCGTCATCACCCTGCTAAACTCTTCACAAGACTTTTGATTAGTAGAACCAAATATTATGTCATCGACATAAATTTGGCACACAAAAAGATCACCATCGCAAGTCTTAGTAAAAAGAGTTGGATCGGCTTTCCCAACCTTGAAATCATTAGCAATTAAAAAGTCTCTAAGGCATTCATACCATGCTCTTGGGGCTTGCTTAAGTCCATAGAGCGCCTTAGAGAGCTTACACACGTGGTCGGGGTACCATTCATCCTCGAAGCCAGGGGTTGCTCCACGTACACCTCCTCTTTGATCGGCCCGTTGAGGAAAGCGCTCTTCACATCCATTTGGTACAACCTGAAAGAATGGTGAGCGGCATATGCTAGCAAGATACGAATTGATTCTAGCCTAGCCACAGGAGCGAATGTCTCCTCAAAGTCCAAACCTGCGACTTGGGCATAACCTTTTGCCACAAGCCTAGCCTTGTTCCTTGTCACCACCCCGTGCTCGTCCTGTTTGTTGCGGAACACCCACTTGGTTCCCACAACATTTTGCTTGGGGCGAGGCACCAGTGTCCAAACTTCATTGCGCTTGAAATTGTTGAGTTCCTCCTGCATGGCCAACACCCAGTCCGGATCTAGCAAGGCTTCTTCTACCCTGAAAGGCTCAATAGAAGAGACAAAAGAGTAATGCTCACAAAAATTAACTAATCTTGAACGAGTAGTTACTCCCTTGCTAATATCTCCCAATATCTGGTCGACAGGATGATCCCTTTGAATCGTCGCTCGAACTTGGGTTGGAGGTGCCTGAGGTGCTTCTTCCTCTTCAACTTGAACATCCTGTGCTCCCCCTTGATCATGCGCCTCCACTTGCGGTACCTGTTCGTCATCTTGGGTTGGGGGATGCACCATAGTTGAGGAAGACGGTTGATCTTGCTCCAAATGTTCCTGAGGCCGTACATCTCCAATCGCCATGGTGCGTATTGCGGCCGTTGGAACATCTTCTTCATCTACATCATCAAGATCAACAACTTGCTCTCTTGGAGAGCCATTAGTCTCATCAAATACAACGTCGCTAGAGACTTCAACCAAACCCGATGATTTGTTGAAGACCCTATACGCCTTTGTATTTGAATCATAACCTAATAAAAACCCTTCTACAGCCTTGGGAGCAAATTTGGAATTCCTACCCTTCTTCACTAGAATGTAGCATTTACTCCCAAATACACGAAAGTACGATACATTGGGTTTGTTACCAGTTAGCAGCTCATATGAAGTCTTCTTGAGGAGGCGGTGAAGGTAGACCCGGTTGATGGCGTGGCAAGCCGTGTTCACGGCTTCCGACCAAAAGTGCTCGGGGGTCTTGAACTCTCCAAGCATAGTCCTCGCCATATCGATGAGCGTCCTGTTCTTCCTCTCTACCACACCATTTTGCTGAGGTGTGTAGGGAGTGGAGAACTCGTGCTTGATCCCCTCCTCCTCAAGGAACTCCTACACTTGAAGATTCTTGAATTCGGACCCGTTGTCGCTCCTTATCTTCTTCACCTTGAGCTCAAACTCATTTTGAGCTCTCCTTAGGAAGCGCTTGAGGGTCCCTTGAGTTTCAGACTTATCCTGCAAAAAGAACACCCAAGTGAAGCGGGAAAAGTCATCAACAATAACTAGACCATACTTACTTCCTCCTATGCTCAGATAGGCGACGGGTCCGAAGAGGTCCATATGCAGCAGCTCCAGAGGTCTTGACGTGGTCATTACATTCTTGCTGTGATGTGCTCCTCCCACTTGTTTACCTGCTTGACAAGCTGCACAAGGTCTATCTTTTTCTAAATGAACATTGGTTAGACCTATCACGTGTTCTCCCTTTAGAAGCTTGTGGAGGTTCTTCATCCCCACATGTGCTAAGCGGCGATGCCACAACCAGCCCATGCAAGTCTTAGCCATTAAGCATGCATCTAGACCGGCCTCTTCTTTTGCAAAATCAACTAAGTAAAGTTTGTCGTCTAGTACACCCTTAAAAGCTAGTGAACCATCACATCTTCTAAAGACAGACACATCTACATTTGTAAATAAACAATTATATCCCATATTACATAATTGACTAACAGATAGTAAATTATATCCAAGACTCTCAACTAAAAACACATTAGAGATAGAATGCTCATTTGATATTGCAATCTTGCCTAAACCTTTCACCTTGCCTTGGTTCCCATCACCGAATATGATTGAATCTTGGGAATCCTTATTCTTGACGTAGGAGGTGAACATCTTCTTCTCCCCCGTCATATGGTTTGTGCATCCGCTGTCGATAATCCAGCTTGAACCCCCGGATGCATAAACCTGCAAGGCAAATTTAGGCTTGGGTCTTAGGTACCCAACTCTTGTTGGGTCCTACAAGGTTAGTCACAATTTCCTTAGGGACCCAAATGCAAGTTTTATCACCCTTGCATTTTGCCCCTAATTTCCTAGCAACTATCTTCCTATCCTTTCTACAAATAGCAAAGGAAGCATTCAAAGCATGATAAATTGTAGAGGGACCATTCATAACTTTCCTAGGAGCATGAACAAAATTCTTTCTAGGCACATGATGAATATTTTTTCTAGGCATATCTCTACAATGCATATAGGAAGAACTGGAAGCATACATAGCATAAGAATCATAGGCATGTGAATCAAAAGCATTACAACTCCTATGAGACTGTCTTCTATCATTGTACATAAAAGCATGGTTCTTTTTAGTACTACTTGCCATAGGGGTCTTCCCTTTCTCCTTGGCAGAGATGGGAGCCTTATGGCTTGTTAAGTTCTTGGCTTCCCTCTTGAAGCCAAGCCCATCCTTAATGGAGGGATGTCTACCAATCGTGTAGGCATCCCTAGCAAATTTTAGTTTATCAAAATCACTTTTGCTATCCTTAGTTGGGCATTAAGACTAGCCATTTCATCATTTAATTTTGCAATAGAAGCTACGTGTTCACTACAAGCATCAATATCAAACTCTTTACATCTATTGCAAATAACAACATTTTCTACACAAGTTGTTGATTTACTAGCTATTTCTAACTTAGCATTCAAATCATCATTAATGCTCCGTAAGCTAGAAATTGTTTCATGGCAAGAAGATAATTCACAAGAAAGCATTTCGTTTCTCTTAACTTCTAAGGCATGAGATTTTTGTGCTTCTAAAAATTTGTCATGTTCTTCATACAACAAGTCCTCTTGTTTTTCTAAAAGCCTATTCTTATCATTCAAGGCATCAATCAACTCATTAATTTTATCTACCTTGGTTCTATCTAGGTCCTTAAATAAACATGAATAATCTATTTCATCCTCATCACTAGATTCGTCCTCACTTGAAGAAGCATAAGTAGAGTTTCGAGTACTTACCTTCTTCTCCCTTGCCATAAGGCATGTGTGACGCTCGTTGGGGAAGAGGGATGACTTGTTGAAGGCGGTGGCGGCGAGTCCTTCATTGTCGGAGTCGGAGGAGGAGCAATCCGAATCCCACTCCTTTCCTAGATGTGTCTCGCCCTTTGCCTTCTTATAGTTCTTCTTTTTCTCCCTCTTGTTCCCTTGATCCTGATCACTATCATTGTCGGGACAGTTAGCAATAAAATGACCAAGCTTACCGCATTTGAAGCATGAGCGCTTCCCCTTGGCTTTGGTCTTGCTTGGCTGTCCCTTGCGACCCTTAAGCACCGTCTTGAATCTTTTGATGATGAAGGCCATCTCTTCATCATTAAGTCCGGCCGCCTCAATTTGTGCCACCTTGCTAGGTAGCGCCTCCTTGCTTCTTGTTGCCTTGAGAGCAAGGGGTTGTGGCTCGTTGATTGGACCATTCAAAGCGTCGTCCACGTACCTCGCCTCCTTGATCATCATTCGCCCGCTAACGAATTTTCCAAGGACTTCTTCGGGCGACATTTTGGTGTACCTAGGATTCTCATGAATATTATTCACCAAATGAGGATCAAGAATGGTAAAGGACCTTAGCATCAGTCGGACGACGTCGTGGTCCGTCCATCGCGTGCTTCCGTAGCTCCTTATTTTGTTGATAAGGGTCTTGAGCCGGTTGTATGTTTGAGTTGGCTCCTCGCCCCTTATCATCGCGAACCGTCCAAGCTCGCCCTCCACCAACTCCATTTTGGTGAGCAAGGTGACGTTGTTCCCCTCATGAGAAATCTTGAGGGTGTCCCAGATCTGCTTGGCGTTATCCAAGCCGCTCACTTTGTGATATTCATCCCTGCACAATGAAGCTAGAAGAACAGTAGTAGCTTGTGCATTCTTATGAATTTGCTCATTAATGAACATGGGACTATCCGAACTATCAAAGTGCATTCCACTCTCTACAATCTCCCATATACTAGGATGGAGAGAGAATAGGTGACTACGCATTTTGTGGCTCCAAAATCCGTAGTCCTCCCCATCAAAGTGTGGAGGCTTGCCGAGTGGAATGGAGAGCAAATGTGAATTTGAACTTTGCGGAATACGAGAGTAGTCAAAAGAAAAGTTCGAATTAACCGGTTTCCTTCTCTCGTAGTCACTGTGGTCGTCGTCCTTTTGGGAAGAAGTAGACTCATCGCTGTCGTCGTAGTAGACGATCTCCTTGATGCGCCTTGTCTTCTTCTTCTTCCCTTCCTTCCGTCTATGGCCCGAGCCGGAGTCGGTAGGCTTGTCGTCCTTTGGCTCGTTGACGAAGGATTCCTTCTCTTTATCGTTGATCACGATACCCTTCCCCTTAGGATCCATCTCTTCGGGCGGTTAGTCCCTTTGTGAAGAGAACGGCTCCGATACCAATTGAGAGCACCTAGAGGGGGGGTGAATAGGTGATCCTGTGAAACTTGAAAACTTAAGCCACAAAACTTGGTTAATCGTTAGCACAATAATTGCCAAGTGGCTAAAGAGGAAACCTCAACAAAACACAATAACCAACAAGGATCAATCACAGAGATGGCACGGTGGTTATCCCGTGGTTCGGCCAAGACCAACGCTTGCCTACTCCACGTTGTGACGTCCCAACGGACGAGGGTTGCAATCAACCCCTCTCAAGCGGTCCAAAGACCCACTTGAATACCACGGTGTTTTGCTTGTTTTTTCTCAATCCGTTTGCGAGAAATCTCCACAACTTGGAGCCTCTCACCCTTACACTTGAAATTCACAAAGAACACGGAGCAATGGAGGGATTAGCAACGCACACAAGACACAAGAATCAGAGTGTCAACACGCACACAAGTCGCAACAAGAGCTCGCAACACAACTCAATGAGTTCACAACTCCACTAGAACTCTATATGCTATCATAATGAAACGAATGCGCGAAATCGATGTCTTGGTGCTTAGGAATGTTGTAGGAATACTTGGTGTTCTCCTCCATGCGCCTAGGGGTCCCTTTTATAGCCCCAAGGCAGCTAGGAGCCGTTGAGAGCAATCTAGGAAGGTTGATCTTGCCTTCTGTCGACTGGCGCACCGGACAGTCCGGTGCACACCGGACAGTCCGGTGCCCGATTTCCTTCCAAAAATGGCGCAGTCGACCGTTGGTAGCCTGAGAGCCGTTGGCGCACCGGACATGTCCGGTGCACACCGGACAGTCCGGTGCACACCGGACAGTCCGGTGCCCCCTTCTAGCCGTTGGCTCGGCCACGTGTCCCGCGCAGATTGCGCGGCCGACCGTTGGCCCGGCCGACCGTTGGTTCACCGGACAGTCCGGTGCACACTGGACAGTCCGGTGAATTATAGCCGTACGTCGTCGGTGAATTCCCGAGAGCGGCCACTTCGCTCGAGCCAGCCTGGCGCACCGGACACTGTCCGGTGCACCACCGGACAGTCCGGTGCTCCCAGACTCAGTAGAGTCTTGGCTGCTCGAGTCAAGACATTTCCAATTGGATTTTTCCTGTTTCCAGCACTTAGACACAATACATTAGTCCATAAAACAATGTACTAAGTCTGAGAAACATACCTTTATCCTTGATTTGTACTTTGTCCACCTTTTTACACTTAGGCACTTGTGTTGGGCACTGAACTACCAAAATACTTAGAAATGGCCCAAGGGCACATTTCCCTTTCAAAAGCGCCTTAGAGAGTTTATACACATGATTAGGGTACTCACTATCTTCAAAGCCGGGAGGTTGCTCAACATAGACCTCCTCTTTGGTTGGTCCATTGAGGAAGGCACTTTTCACGTCCATTTGATAGAGCTTAAAGCCATGGTAAGTAGCATAGGCAAGTAAAATGCGAATTGACTCAAGCCTAGCTACGGGTGCATAGGTTTCACCGAAATCCAAACCTTCGACTTGTGAATATCTCTTGGCCACAAGTCAGGCTTTGTTCCTTGTCACCACACCATGCTCATCTTGCTTGTTGCGGAAGACCCACTTAGTTCTTATAACATTTTGGTTAGGACGTGGAACAATATGCCATACCTCATTCCTCGTGAAGTTATTGAGTTCCTCTTGCATTGCCAACACCCAATCCGAATCTCTTAATGCATCTTCCACCATGTATGGCTCAATAGAAGACACAAAAGAGTAATGTTCACAAAATTGAGCGACACGAGATCAAGTGATTGCCCCCTTATGAATGTCACCGAGAATGGAGTTCACGGGGTGATCTCGTTGTATCGCTTGGTGGACTCTTGGGTGTGGCGGTCTTGGACCCTGATCATCCTTCTTGTCTTGATCATTGACATCTCCCCCTTGATCATTGTCCTCCTCTTGAGGTGGCTCATCTTCTTGATCCTCATTCTCATCATCTTGAGCTTGATCCTCATCTTGAGTTGGTGGAGATGCTTGCATGGAAGATGACTGTTGATCTTGTTCATGTGGAGGCTCTTCGAATTCCTTAGGACACACATCCCCAATGGACATGTTCCTTAGCGCGACGCATCGAGCCTCTTCATCATCTAGCTCATCAAGATCAACTTGCTCTACTTGAGAGCCGTTAGTCTCATCAAACACAATGTCACAAGAAACTTCAACTAGTCCAGTGGACTTGTTAAAGACTCTATATGCCCTTGTGTTTGAGTCATAACCAAGTAAAAAGTCTTCTACAGCCTTAGGAGCAAATTTAGATTTTCTACGTCTTTTAACAAGAATAAAACATTTGCTACCAAATACTCTAAAATATGAAACATTGGGCTTTTTACTGGTTAGGAGTTCATAAGATGTCTTCTTAAGGATTCGGTGAAGGTAGAGACGGTTGATGGCGTAGCAAGCGGTGTTGATTGCTTCTGCCCAAAACCGGTCCAAAGTCTTGTACTCATCAAGCATGGTCCTTGCCATGTCAAGTAGAGTTCTATTCTTCCTCTCCACTACACCATTTTGTTGTGGCGTGTAGGAAGAAGAGAACTCATGCTTGATGCCCTCGTCCTCAAGAAAGCCTTCAATTTGAGAGTTCTTGAACTTCGTCCCGTTGTCGCTTCTAATCTTTTTGATCCTTAAGTCGAACTCATTTTGAGCCCGTCTCAAGAATCCCTTTAAGGTCTCTTGGGTTTGAGATTTATCCTGCAAAAAGAACACCCAAGTGAAGCGAGAATAATCAACCACAATTACAAGACAATACTTACTCCCGCCGATGCTTATATAAGCGATCGGGCCGAATAGATCCATGTGGAGTAGCTCAAGCAGCCTGTCGGTCGTCATGATGTTCTTGTGTGGATGATGAACACCAACTTCCTTCCCTGCTTGACATGAGCTACAAACCCTGTATTTCTCAAAATGAACATTGGTTAGTCTCAAAATGTGTTCTCCCTTTAGAAGCTTATGAAGGTTCTTCATCCCAACATTGGCTAGTCGGCGATTCCAGAGCCAACCCATGTTAGTCTTAGCAATTAAGCAAGTATCGAGTTCAGCTCTATTAAAATCAACTAAGTATAGCTGACCCTCTAATACTCCCTTAAATGCTACTGAATCATCACTTCTTCTAAAGACAGTAACACCTAAATCTGTAAAAAGACAATTGTAGCCCATTTTGCATAATTGAGAAACAGAAAGCAAATTGTAATCTAAAGAATCTACAATAAAAACATTGGAAATAGAATGGTCAGGTGATATAGCAATTTTACCAAGTCCTTTGACCAAACCTTGATTTCCAGCCCCGAATATGATAGCTCTTTGGGGATCATTGTTTTTCTCGTAGGAGTAGAACATTATTTTCTCCCCTGTCATGTGGTTTGTGCACCCGCTATCAATTATCCAACTTGAGCCCCCGGATGCATAAACCTACAAAACAAGTTTAGGCCTTGTTCTTAGGTATCCAAACGGTCTTTGTGTCCTTTCACATTAGAAACAAGTACTTTGGGTACCCAAACACAAGTCTTGGAGCCCTTGTGTTTGCCCCCAACATATTTGGCAACTACTTTGCCTGATTTGTTAGTTAAAACATATGAAGCATCAAAAGTCTTAAATGAAACAATAGGCTCATTTGATGCCGTAGGAGTTTTCTTTTTAGGTAATTTAACATGAGTGGATTGCCTAGAACTAGATGGGGAGCCTACTTGAGCCGGGCTTACCACATTTGTAGCAAACTTTCTTGGAGCGGGGCTTGTAATCTTTTCCCCTCCTTTGCTTGATGATTTGGCGGAAGCTCTTGATGATGAGCGCCATCTCCTTGTTGTCGAGCTTGGGGGCGTCGATGGGGAGCCTACTTGACGTAGACTCTTCTTTCTTCTCCTCCGTCGCTTTGAATGCGACGGGTTGCACCTCGTGTGTGGAGGTGGCACCTCGCTCGATGATTTGTTTAGAGCCTTTGATCATCAACTCAAAGCTCACAAACTTTCCTATAACCTCCTCGGGAGACATTAGCTTATATCTAGGATCACCACGAATTAATTGAACTTATGTAGGATTAAGAAAAATGAGTGATCTTAGAATAACCTTGACCATTTCATGGTCATCCCATTTTGTGCTCCCGAGGTTGCGCACTTGATTCACCAAGGTCTTGAGCCAGTTGTACATGGCTTGTGGCTCCTCCCCTTGGTTGAGCATGAATCGACCGAGCTCCCCCTCGATTGTTTCCCGCTTGGTGATCTTGGTCACCTCATCTCCTTCGTGTGCGGTCTTGAGCACGTCCCAAATCTCTTTGGCACTCTTCAATCCTTGCACCTTATTATACTCCTCTCGACTTAGAGAGGCGAGGAGTATAATAGTGACTTGGGAGTTGAAGTGCCGAATTTGGTCGACCTCCTCCGAATCGTAATCCTTGTCCCCTTCCTTCGGTACCTACGCTCCATACTCAACAATATCCCATATGCTTTTGTGTAGTGAGGTTAGGTGATGCCTCATTGAAAGGGAAATAGGCTTACACCTTTTCCTAATTAATTTTGGTGGTTGAATTGCCCAACACAAATAATTGGACTAACTAATTTGCTCTAGATTATGAGTTCTACAGGTGTCAAAGGTTCACAATAAACCAATAAAAAGACCAAGAAGGGGTTCAAACAAAGAGAGCAAAAGACAACCGAAGTGTGCCCTGGTCTGGCGCACCGGACTGTCCGGTGTGTCCGGTGCACCAGGGAACCCAACTCCGAACTGCTCGCCTTCCGGAATTCTGGGAGCCACTCCGCTATAATTCACCGGACTGTCCGGTGCGCCAGCGGAGTAATGGCTACTACAGCGCCAACGGTCGTCTGCAACGGCAGTTAATGCGCTATAGTGCGCGCAGAAGTCAGAGCAGAGCCAGAAGGCGCACCGGACAGTGAACAGTGACTGTCCGGTGCACCACCGGACTGTCCGGTGGCCCAGATGTCAGAAGCTCCAACGGTCAGAATCCAACGGCCGGGTGATGTGGCTGGCGCACCGAACAGTGTCCGGTGGCACATCGGACTGTCCGGTGCGCCATGCGACAGAAGCCCTCACCAACGGTTCTTTTGGTGGTTGGGGCTATAAATACCCCCCAACCACCACACTTCAATGCATCTAAGTTTTTAGCCTTTAAACACCTTACAAAAGCTATAGCATTCAATACAAGACACAAATCAAAGATATCAAATCCTCTCCCAAGTCCAAAGATCTTTCCAATCAAATAGTGGCTAGTGAGAGAGAGAGACTTGTGTTCATTTGAGCTCTTGCGCTTGGATTGCCTTTCTTCTTCATTCTTTCTTGTGATCAAATCAATTGTAACCAAGACAAGAGACACCAATTGTGTGGTGATCCTTGTGGGGACTTAGTGTCCCGTTTGATTGAGAAGAGAAGCTCACTCGGTCTAAGTGACCGTTTGAGAGAGGGAAAGGGTTGAAAGAGACCCGGTCTTTGTGACCACCTCAACGGGGAGTAGGTTTGCAAGAACCGAACCTCGGTAAAACAAATCACCATGTCATCCGCCTTATTTGCTTGTGATTTGTTTTTCACCCTCTCTTTCGGACTCGTTTATATTTCTAACGCTAACCCCGGCTTGTAGTTGTGCTTAAAGTTTGTAAATTTCAGATTCGCCCTATTCACCCCCCCCCTCTAGGTGACTTTCAATTGGTATCAGAGTCGGTACTTCATTAGAGCCTAACCGCTCGAAGTGATGTCAGGAGCATCCGCTAAGAGGGAGATCAGGACCGGCGACAAGTCCGCAAGCTCGAGGAGAACGCACTCAAGGGAGTCCGCCCACAAGCACAAGGAGGAATCCTCTTCCTCCATCAAGTCCCAATGAAAGGGTGACAAGAAGAAGAAGATGAAGAAGGTGTTCTACTACGAGACCGACTCTTCATCACCCTCTACCTCCGGCTCGAAATCGGCATCCGCAACTTCTAAACGCCATGAGCGCAAGAAGTATAGTAAAATGCCCCTTCGCTATCCTCGTATTTCAAAATGCACTCCATTACTTTTTGTTCCATTAGGCAAACCACCTATGCTTGAAGGTGAAGATTATTCTATGTGGAGTGATAAAATGAGGCATCACCTAACCTCACTCCACAAAAGCATATGGGGTATTGTTGAGTATGGAGCGCAGGTACCAAAGAAGGGAGACAAGGATTACGACTCGGAGGAGGTCGAACAAATTCAACACCTCAACTCCCAAGCCACTACTATACTCCTCGCCTCTCTATGTCGAGAGGAGTATAATAAGGTGCAAGGGTTGAAGAGCGCAAAGGAAATTTGGGACGTGCTCAAGACCGCGCACGAAGGAGACGAGGTGACCAAGATCACCAAGCGGGAGACGATCGAGGGGGAGCTCAAGGGGAAGAGCCACAAGCGATGTACAACCGGCTCAAGACCTTGGTGAACCAAGTGCGCAACCTCGGGAGCACCAAATGGGATGACCATGAAATGGTCAAGGTTATTCTTAGATCACTCGTTGTCCTTAACCCTACGCAAGTTCAGTTAATTCGTGGTGATCCTAGATACACACTAATGTCTCCCGAGGAAGTGATAGGAAAATTTGTGAGCTTTGAATTGATGATCAAAGGCTCCAAGAAAATCATCGAGCAAGGCGCCACCTCAACACCCGAGGTGCAACCCGTCGCATTCAAGGCGATGGAAGAAGAAAAGAAGGATTCTACACCAAGTAGGATCCCCATCGACGCCTCCAAGCTCGACAATGAGGATATGGCGCTCATCATCAAGAGCTTCCGCCAAATCCTCAAGCAAAGGAGGGGGAAGGACTACAAGCCCCGCTCCAAGAAAGTTTGCTACAAGTGTGGTAAGCCCGGTCATTTTATTGCAAAATGTCCATTATCAAGTGATAGTGACAGGGGCGACGACAAGAAGGGAAAGAGAAGAGAAAAGAAGAGGTACCACAAGAAGAAGGGCGGCGATGCCCACGTTTGTCGGGAGTGGGACTCCGACAAGAGCTCCACCGACTCCTCCTCCGATGAGGACACGACAAACATCACCGTCACCAAAGGACTCCTCTTCCCCAATGTCGGCCACAAGTGCCTCATGGCAAAGGACGGCAAGAAGAAGAAGGTAAAATCTAAATTCTCCACTAAGTATGCAACATCTAGTGATGAGGCTAGCTCTAGTGATGATGAGGATGATTTATTAACGCTTTTTGCCAACCTAAACATGCAACAAAAGGAGAAATTAAATGAGTTAATTAGTGTTATTCATGAGAAGGATGAACTCTTGGACACCCAAGAGGACTTCCTAATTAAAGAAAACGAAAAGCATGTTAAGGTTAAAAATGCTTATGCTCTAGCGGTAGAAAAATGTGAAAAATTATCTAGTGAGCTAAGCACTTACCATGATGTTATTTCCAACCTTAGAAATGAAAATGCCAAATTAATTGCTAAGGTTGAGAAATCAAATGTTTGTGATAATTCAATTGACAATCTTAGAAATGATAATGCTAGTTCAATTGCTAAGATTGAAAAATTGAATGCCTCTCTTGCTAGCCTTAGAAATGAGAATGAAAAAATAATTGCTAAGGCTAAGGAATTAATTGTTTGCAATGCTTCCATTTCCAATCTTAGAGATGAAAATGCCATACTACATGCTAAGATTGTTGAATTAAATTCTTGCAAAACCTCTACATCTACCGTTGAGCATGTTACTATTTGCACTAGATGTAGAGACATTAATGTTGATGCTATTCATGATCATCTAGCTTTAATTAAGAAACAAAATGATCACATAGCTCAACTTAGTGCTAAGATTGATGAGCATGACTTAGAAAATGAAAATTTTAAATTTGCTAGAAGCATGCTCTATAGTGGGAGACGCCCTGGCATTAAGGATGGCATTGGCTTCCAACAGGGAGACAATGTCAAGCTTAAAGCCCCTCCTAAAAGATTGTCTAACTTTGTTAAGGGCAAAGCTCCCATGCCTCAGGATAACGAGGGTTACATTTTATACCCTGCCGGTTATCCCGAGCACAAAATTAGGAGAATTCATTCTAGGAAGTCTCACTCTGGCTCTAATCATGCTTTTATGTATAAGAGTGAGGCATCTAGTTCTAGGCAATCAACCCATGCTAAATTGCCTAAGAAGAAAACTCCTATTGCATCAAATGAACCTAATATTTCATTTAAGACTTTTGATGCATCTTATGTGTTAACTAACAAATCAGGCAAAGTAGTTGCCAAATATGTTGGGAACAAACACAAGGGGTCAAAGACTTGTGTTTGGGTACCCAAGGTGCTTGTTTCTAATGTGAAAGGACCCAAGACCGTTTGGGTACCTAAGAACAAGGTCTAAACTTGTTTTGTAGGTTTATGCATCTGGGGCTCAAGTTGGATCATCGATAGCGGGTGCACAAACCACATGACAGGGGAGAAGAAAATTTCTCCTCCTATGAGAAAAACCAAGATCCCCAAAGAACTATCACATTCGGGGATGGAAATCAAGGTTTGGTCAAAGGATTGGGTAAAATTGCTATATCTCCTGACCACTCTATTTCCAATGTTTTTCTTGTAGATTCTTTAGATTACAATTTGCTTTCTGTTTCTCAATTAGCAAAATGGGCTACAACTATATTTTTACGGATATAGGTGTTATTGTCTTTAGAAGAAGTAATGATTCAGTAGCATTTAAGGGAGTGTTAGAGGGTCAGCTATACTTAGTAGATTTTGATAGAGCTGAACTCAACACTTGCTTAATTGCTAAGACTAACATGGGTTGGTTCTGGCACCGCCGACTAGCTCATGTTGGGATGAAGAATCTTCATAAGCTTCTAAAGGGAGAGCACATTTTGGGACTAACCACTGTTCATTTTGAGAAAGACAGGGTTTGTAGCGCATGTCAAGCAGGGAAGCAAGTTGGTGTTCATCATCCACACAAGAACATCATGACGACCGACAGTTCGCTTGAGCTACTCCACATGGACCTATTCGGCCCGATAGCTTACAAAAGCATCGGCGGGAGTAAGTATTGTCTTGTAATTGTGGATGATTATTCTCGCTTCACTTGGGTGTTCTTTTTGCAGGAAAAATCTCAAACCCAAGAGACTTTAAAGGGATTCTTGAGACGGGCTCAAAATGAGTTCGGCTTAAGGATCAAAAAAATTAGAAGTGACAACGGGACGGAGTTCAAGAACTCACAAATCGAAGGCTTTCTTGAGGAGGAGGGCATCAAGCATGAGTTCTCTTCTCCCTACACGCCACAACAAAATAGTGTAGTGGAGAGGAAGAATAGAACTCTATTGGACATGGCAAGGACCATGCTTGATGAGTACAAAACTTCGGATCGGTTTCGGGCCGAGGCGGTCAACACTGCTTGCTACGCCATCAACCGGTTATATCTTCACCGAATCCTCAAGAAGACATCTTATGAACTCCTAACCTAGCAAGTTGATCTTGATGAGCTAGATGATGAAGAGGCTCCATGCGTCGCGCTTAGGAACATGTCCATTGGGGATGTGTGTCCTAAGGAATCCGAAGAGCCTCCACAAGCACAAGATCAACCATCTTCCTCCATGCAAGCATCTCCACCAATCCAAGATGAGGATCAAGCTCAAGATGATGAAGATGAGGATAAAGAAGATGAGCCACCTCAAAAGGAGGGCAATGATCAAGGGGGAGATGCTAATGATCAAGATAAGGAAGATGATGAGAGTCCGAGACTGCCACACCCAAGAGTCCATCAAGCAATCCAACGAGATCACCCCGTGAACTCCATCCTCGGCGATATTCATAAGGGGGTAACTACTCGATCTCGTATTGCTCATTTTTGTGAACATTACTCTTTTGTTTCCTCTATTGAGCCACAGAGGGTAGAGGAAGCACTTCATGATTCGGATTGGGTGCTGGCGATGCAAGAGGAACTCAACAACTTCACAACGAATAAGGTATGGCATTTAGTTCCACGTCCTAACCAAAATGTTGTAGGAACCAAGTGGGTCTTCCGCAACAAGCAAGATGAGCATGGTGTGGTGACAAGGAACAAAGTCTGACTTGTGGACAAGGGATATTCACAAGTCGAAGGTTTGGATATGCACCCGTAGCTAGGCTTGAGTCAATTCGCATTTTACTTGCCTATGCTACTTACCATGGCTTTAAGCTTTACCAAATGGACGTGAAAAGTGTCTTCCTCAATGGACCGATCAAGGAAGAGGTCTATGTTGAGCAACCTCCCAGCTTTGAAGATAGTGAGTACCCTAACCATGTTTATAAACTCTCTAAGGCGCTTTATGGGCTCAAGCAAGCCCCAAGAGCATGGTATGAATGCCTAAGAGATTTTCTTATCGCTAATGGATTCAAAGTCGGAAAAGCCGATCCTACTCTCTTTACTAAAACGCTTGCAAATGATTTGTTTGTATGCCAAATTTATGTTGATGATATCATATTTGGGTCTACTAACGAATCTACATGTGAAGAGTTTAGTAGGATCATGACTCAAAAATTCGAGATGTCTATGATGGGGGAGTTGAAATATTTCTTAGGATTTCAAGTAAAGCAACTCCAAGAGGGCACCTTCATTAGCCAAACGAAGTACATTCAAGACATTCTTGCAAAGTTTGGGATGAAGGATGTCAAGCCCATCAAGACACCCATGGGAACCAATGGGCATCTCGACCTCAACACGGGAGGTAAATCCGTAGATCAAAAGGTATACCGGTCGATGATAGGTTCTTTACTCTACTTATGTGCATCTCGACCGGTTATTATGCTTTCCGTATGCATATGTGCAAGATTCCAAGCCGATCCTAAGGAAGTTCACCTTAGGGTCGTAAAACCAATCTTGAGATATTTAGTTTATACCCCTAAGTTTGGCCTTTGGTACCCCAGGGGATCCACATTTGATTTAATTGGTTATTTCGATGCTGATTGGGCAGGGTGTAAAATTAATAGAAAGAGCACATCAGTGACTTGCCAGTTCTTGGGAAGATCTCTGGTGTCTTGGGCTTCAAAGAAGCAAAATTCTGTCGCTCTTTCTACCGCCGAAGCCGAGTATATTGCCACAGGCCATTGTTGCGCGCAATTGCTTTGGATGAGGCAAACCCTCAGGGACTATGGTTACAAATTAACTAAAGTTCCTCTTCTAAGTGATAATGAGAGTGCAATCAGCATGGCGGATAATCCCGTTGAGCATAGCCGCACTAAACACATGGCCATTCGGTATCATTTTCTAAGGGATCACCAACAAAAGGGAGATATCGAGATTGCATATGTTAACACCAAAGAACAATTAGCCGATATCTTTACCAAGCCATTAGATGAGCAAACTTTTACCAAACTTAGGCATAAGCTAAATATTCTTGATTCTAGGAATTTTGATTGATATTTTTGCTCACATAGCTCATGTATATACCTTTGATCATTTCTCTTTCATGTGCTATGACTAATGTGTTTTCAAGTGAATATTATGCTAAGTCATAGATTGAAAGGGGAAAAGGAGTCTTCGGCGAAGACAAAGGCTTCCACTCCATCGACTTATTCATCCTTCGCCGTCACTCTGCACCGCTCTCCAACTATGGTATAATCTTCACTCATATATTATTTACCATAGGGGGAGAAAGTAGAAAAGGGCTTCTATTTCACTCACAAGTATCCGTTTTTGGCGATTCATGCCAAAGGGGGAGAAAATATTAGCCCAAAGCAAAAGGACCGCACCACCACCAATTTCAAAATTTTAGTCTTTCAACTTGTATTTAAGAAGTGTTTTTCAAATTAGTATCTTATTTGTGATATAATTTCAATTGGTATACCCTCTTCAAAATTAATATCTAAAACCCTTTTGAACACTAAGAGGAGGATTTCATTAAGGGGGAGTTTTGTTTAGTCAAAGGAAAAGCATTCGAAACAGGGGGAGAAAATTTCAAATCTTGAAAATGCTTCTCAAAATCTTATTCATTTACCTTTGACTATTTGCAAAAAGACTTTGAAAAGAATTTACAAAAGAACTTGCAAAAACAAAACAAGTGGTGCAAGCGTTGTCCAAAATTTTAATAAGAAGAAAGCCATCCATGCATATCTAGTAGAAGTAATTGTTGGTTTAATTCTAAGTAACCTTTGCACTTACATTATGCAAACTAGTTCAATTCTGCACTTTTATATTTGCTTTGGTTTGTGTTGGCATCAATCACCAAAAAGGGGGAGATTGAAAGGGAAATAGGCTTACACCTTTTCCTAATTAATTTTGGTGGTTGAATTGCCCAACACAAATAATTGGGCTAACTAGTTTGCTCTAAATTATGAGTTCTACAGGTGTCAAAGGTTCACAAGAAACCAATAAAAAGACCAAGAAGGGGTTCAAACAAAGAGAGCAAAAGGCAACCGAAGTGTGCCCTGGTCTGGCGCATCGGACAGTGTCCGGTGCACCAGGGAACCCAACTCCGAACTGCTCACCTTCGGGAATTCTGGGAGCCGCTCTGCTATAATTCACCGGACTGTCCGGTGTAGCACCGGACTGTCCGGTGCACCAGCAGAGTAACGGCTACTACAGCGCCAACGGTCGTCTGCAACGGCAGTTAATGCGCTACAGTGCGCGCAGAAGTCAGAGGAGAGCTAGAAGGCGCAACGGACAGTGAACAGTGACTGCCCGGTGCACCACCGGACTGTCCGGTGGCCCAGATGTCAGAAACTCCAACGGTCAGAATCCAACGGCTAGGTGACGTGGCTGGCGCACCGGACAGTGTCCGGTGGCGCATCAGACTGTTCGGTGCGCCATGCGACAGAAGCCCTCACCAACAGTTCTTTTGGTGGTTGGGGCTATAAATACCCCCCAACCACCACACTTCAATGCATCCAAGTTTTCAGCCTTCAAACACCTTACAAGAGCTATAGCATTCAATACAAGACACAAATCAAAGAGATCAAATCCTCTCCCAAGTCCAAAGATCTTTCCAATCAAATAGTGGCTAGTGAGAGAGAGACTTGTGTTCATTTGAGCTCTTGCGCTTGGATTGCTTTTCTTCTTCATTCTTTCTTGTGATCAACTCAATTGTAACCAAGACAAGAGACACCAATTGTGTGGTGATCCTTGTGGGGACTTAGTGTCCCGTTTGATTGAGAAGAGAAGCTCACTCGGTCTAAGTGACCATTTGAGAGAGGGAAAGGGTTGAAAGAGACCCGGTCTTTGTGACCACCTCAACGGGGAGTATGTTTGCAAGAACCGAACCTCGGTAAAACAAATCACCGTGTCATCCGCCTTATTTGCTTGTGATTTGTTTTTCGCCCTCTCTTTCGAACTTGTTTATATTTCTAACGCTAACCCCGGCTTGTAGTTGTGCTTAAAGTTTGTAAATTTCAGATTCGCCCTATTCACCCCCCTCTAGGCAACTTTCACTCATTTTATCACTCCTGAAAGGGAAATAGGGTCAAACCTTTTCCTAAATTATTTTGGTGGTTGAATTGCCCAACGCAAATAATTGGACTAACTAGTTTGCTCTAGATTATATGTTCTGCAGGTGCCAAAGGTTCATCTACAACTATTCTAAATCGATTGTCCGGAATACCATAGATTATTCCGAACAGGAGAAGATTTTTGGAAAAACAGACTAAGCGCGGACCGTCCGGGCCCTTGCGGTGGACCGTCCGCGACACCTAAATGACCCTCGAACAGAACCAATGCAAAAACACATGTCTCTACTGTGGACCGTCCGATGGAAAAGCAAGCACCGTCCGAGGCTATGCGCGGACCGTCCGGCCTCAGACGCGGACCGTCCGGTAGGTGAGGAACCGAAAAACCTGAAGGTAACGGGTTCGGTAAAATGAATTATAGTGTCCTCGCGGACCGTCCGGGGTGCACGACCGGACCGTCCGCGACCGCCTTTATCTGACATCTGACGACACATTAAATGCAATATAGTCGTTGATATACCGTTACTGCTGACCGTTGCGTTTTCAGCCGTTGATCTGCAGGGGCGGACCGTCCGGACCAGGGACACGGACCGTCCGCGGTCGGCAGAAAGGAGCAACGACTAGGAAGTGGTTGGTGGCTATAAATACAACCCCAACCACCTCCATTCACTTCACCCAAGCATTCCAATCTTCAACATTCAATACAAGAGGAAGCAATCCATTCCAAGACACAATCAAAGCCTCCAATCTCTCCAAGTTCCACAATTAAGACAAGTGATCATTAGTGATTAGTGACTTGAGAGAGAGAGTGATCCGTGTGTTATTTGTCGCTCTTGTCGCTTGGCTTTTGCAATCGTGCTTTCTTCTTCCCCATTCTTATTCTCAAGACACTTGTAATCAAAGCAAGAGACACTAAGTTTGTAGTGGTCCTTGTGGGGTCTAAGTGACCCGTTTGATTAAGGAGAAAGCTCACTCGGTCTAAGTGACTGTTTGAGAGAGGGAAAGGGTTGAAAGAGACCCGATCTTCGTGACCACCTCAACGGGGAGTAGGTTTGCAAGAACCAAACCTCGGTAAAACAAATCACCGTGTCATCCGCTCTTATTCGCTTGTGATTTGTTTTCGCCCTCTCTTTCGTACTCGATTATATTTCTAACGCTAACCCCGGCTTGTAGTTGTGCTTAAAGCTTATAAATTTCAGATTTGTCTATTCACCCCCACTCTAGGCGACTTTCAACTCCACATAGAATAATCTCCACCGTCAAAAACCGGTGGTTTGCCTAATAGGACAGAAAGTAATGTAGTGCGTTTGAAAATGCGAGGATAGCGGAGGGGCATCTTACTATACTTCTTGCGCTCATGACGCTTAGAAGTGGTGGATGCTGATTCAGAGCCGGAGGTGGAAGGTGACGAAGAGTCGGTATCGTAGTAGACCACTTTCTTCATCTTCTTCTTCTTGTCACCTTTCCGCTGTGTCTTGATGGAGGAAGAGGATTCCTCCTTGTGCTTGTGGCCGGACTCCCTTGAGTGGGTTCTCCCTGAGCTTGCGGACTTGTCGCCGCTGGTCCCAATCTCCCTCTTGGCGGATGCTCCCGACATCACTTCGAGTGGTTAGACTCTAATGAAGTACCGGGCTCTGATACCAATTGAAAGTCGCATAGAGGGGGTGAATAGGCAAATCTGAAATTTACAAACTTTAAGCACAACTATAAGACGGGGTTAGCGTTAGAAATAAAGTCGAGTCCGAAAGAGAGGGTGAAAACAAATCACAAGCAAATGAAAGTGGATGACACAATGATTTGTTTTACCGAGGTTTGGTTCTTGCAAACCTACTCCCCGTTGAGGTGGTCACAAAGACCGAGTATCTTTCAACCCTTTCCCTCCCTCAAACGGTCACCTAGACCGAGTGAGCTTTTCTCCTCAATCAAATGGGTCACTTAGACCCCACAAGGACCACCACAACTTGGTGTCTCTTGCTTTGATTGCAAAGGTGCTGAGAACAAGAATGGGGAAGAAGAAAAGCGATCCAAGCGACAAGAACTCAAATGAACACAAATATCTCTCTCTCACTAGTGAAAGTCGCCTAGAGGGGGGTGAATAGGGCGAAACTGAAATTTACAAAGTTAATCACAACTACAAGCCAGATTAGCGTTAGAAATATAATCAAGTCCGCGAGAGGGTGCAAAACAAATCGCAAGCAAATAAGGAGTGAGACACGTGGATTTGTTTTACCGAGGTTCGGTTCTCGCAAACCTACTCCCGTTGAGGTGGTCACAAAGACCGGGTCTCTTTCAACCCTTTCCCTCTCTCAAACGGTCCCTCGGACCGAGTGAGCTTTTCTTCTTAATCACTTGGAACACAAAGTTCCCACAAGGACCACCACAAGATTGGTGTCTCTTGCCTCAATTACAAGTGAGTTTGATCGCAATGAAGAATCAAAGAAAGAAGAAAGCAATCCAAGCGCAAGAGCTCGAAAGAACACAAGCAAATCTCTCTCACTAATCACTAGGGCGTTGTGTGGAGTTTGGAGAGGATTTGATCACTTGGGTGTGTCTAGAATTGAATGCTAGAGCTCTTGTAAGTAGTTGAAGTGGGAAAACTTGGATTCTATGAATGGTGGGTGGTTGGGGGTATTTATAGCCCCAACCACCAAACTAGTCGTTGGGTGGGGCTGACTGTCGTATGGTGCACCGGACAGTCCGGTGCACACCGGACATGTCCGGTGCGCCAGCCACGTCACCAAAGCCGTTGGGTTCCGACCGTTGGAGCTCTGTCTTCTGGGCCCGCCTGGATGTCCGGTGGCGCACCGGACATGTACTGTAGAGTGTCCGGTGCGACAGTATGGGTGTGCCTGACTTCTGCGCGCGCTGGCGCGCATTTAATGCGCTGCAGGTAGCCGTTGGCGCCGAAATATCCGTTGCTTCGATGTCACACCGGACAGTCCGGTGTACACCGGACATGTTCGGTGAATTATAGCGGACTAGCCGTTGCGAATTCCTGAGGCGCCGTTCCTTGGAGCACCGGACACTGTCCGGTGTACACCGGACAGTCCGGTGAATTGGAGTGGAGCACCTCTGGATTTTCCCGAAGGTGAGGAGTTCAGCGTGAAGTCCCCTGGTGCACCAGACACTGTCCGGTGGCACACCGGACAGTCCGGTGCGCCAAACCAGGGCACACTTCGGTTATCCCTTTGCTCCTTTGTTGAACCCAGTTCTTGGTCTTTTTATTGGCTAAGTGTGAACCTTTGGCACCTGTACAACTCATACACTAGAGCAAACTAGTTAGTCCAATTATTTGTGTTGGGCAATTCAACCACCAAAATCATTTAGGAAATAGGTGTAAGCCTAATTCCCTTTCAATCTCCCCCTTTTTGATGATTGATGCCAACACAAACTAAAGCAAATATAGAAGTGCATAATTGAACTAGCTTGCATAATGTAAGTGCAAAGGTTGCTTGGAATTGAGCCAATATAAATACTTACAAGATATGCATGGATTGTTTCTTTATTTCTTAACATTTTGGACCACGCTTGCACCACATGTTTTGTTTTTGCAAATTCTTTTGTAAATCCTTTTCAAAGTTCTTTTGCAAATAGTCAAAGATAAATGAATAAGATTTTGCGAAGCATTTTCAAGATTTGAAATTTTCTCCCCTTGTTTCAAATGCTTTTCCCTTGACTAACAAAACTCCCCCTAGATGAAATCCTCCTCTTAGTGTTCAAGAGGGTCTTGATATAGATTTCGAAAATACTACTTTTCTCCCCCCTTTTGAACACAATAAGATACCAATTTGAAATTTCCAATTGAATATCATTTTAAAATTAGTGGTGGGTGCGGTCCTTTTGCTTTGGGCTAATGCTTTCTCCCCCTTTGGCATGAATCGCCAAAAACGGAGTCATTATAGCCCTAGAATTACTTTCTTCCCCTTTGGTCATAAAGAAATGAGTGAGGATTGTACCAAAGACGAAGTCCTTTTGCTTTGTATTCTCCCTCAAAAGATGGAGAGATGCGTGGAGCGACGGCGAAGGATGAGTTACGGAGTGGAAGCCTTTGTCTTCGCCGAAGACTCCAATTCCCTTTCAATATACCTATGACTTGGTTTGAAATTCACTTGAACACACATTAGTCATGGCATATGAAAGAGACATGATCAAAGGTATATAAATGAGCTATGTGTGCAAATCAACAAAAGAAGTTCCTAGAATCAAGAATATTTAGCTCATGCCTAAGTTTGTTAAAAGTTTGTTCATCAAGTGGCTTGGTAAAGATATCAGCTAATTGATCTTTAGTATTAATGTAAGAAATCTCGATATCTCCCTTTTGTTGGTGATCCCTTAAAAAGTGATACCGAATGGCTATGTGTTTAGTGCGGCTATGCTCAACGGGATTATCCGCCATGCGGATTGCACTCTCATTATCACATAGAAGAGGAACTTTGGTTAATTTGTAACCATAGTCCCTAAGGGTTTGCCTCATACAAAGCAATTGCGCGCAACAATGGCCTGCGGCAATATACTCGGCTTCGGCGGTAGAAAGAGCGACGGAATTTTGCTTCTTTGAAGCCCAAGACACCAAGGATCTTCCCAAGAACTGGCAAGTCTCCGATGTGCTCTTTCTATTAATTTTACACCCTGCCCAATCGGCATCCGAATAACCAATTAAATCAAATGTGGATCCCCTAGGATACCAAAGCCCAAACTTAGGAGTATAAACCAAATATCTCAAGATTCGTTTTACGGCCGTAAGGTGAGCTTCCTTAGGGTCGGCTTGGAATCTTGCACACATGCATACGGAAAGCATAATATCCGGTCGTGATGCACATAAATAGAGTAAAGAGCCTATCATCGACCGGTATACCTTTTGATCGACGGATTTACCTCCTTCGTCGAGGTCGAGATGCCCATTGGTTCCCATGGGTGTCTTGATGGGTTTGGCATCCTTCATTCCAAACTTGCTTAGAATATCGTGAGTATACTTCGTTTGGCTTAGGAAGGTGCCCTCTTGGAGTTGCTTCACTTGAAATCCTAAGAAATATTTCAACTCCCCCATCATAGACATCTCGAATTTTTGTGTCATGATCCTACTAAATTCTTCACATGTAGACTCGTTAGTAGACCCAAATATAATATCATCAACATAAATTTGGCATACAAACAAATCATTGTCAAGAGTTTTAGTGAATAAAGTAGGATCGGCCTTTCCAACTTTGAAGCCATTAGCAATAAGGAAATCCCTAAGGCATTCATACCATGCTCTTGGGGCTTGCTTGAGCCCATAAAGCGCCTTAGAGAGCCTATAGACATGGTTAGGGTACTCACTGTCTTCAAAGCCGGGAGGTTGCTCAACATATACCTCTTCCTTGATCGGTCCATTGAGGAAGGCACTCTTCACGTCCATTTGATAAAGCTTGAAGCCATGGTAAATAGCATAGGCCAATAATATACGAATTGACTCAAGCCTAGCTACGGGTGCATAGGTTTCACCGAAATCCAAACCTTCGACTTGAGAGTATCCCTTGGCCACAAGTCGAGCTTTGTTCCTTGTCACCACACCATGCTCATCTTGCTTGTTGCGGAAGACCCATTTGGTTCCTACAACATTTTGATTAGGACGTGGAACTAAATGCCATACCTCATTCCTAGTGAAGTTGTTGAGCTCCTCTTGCATCGCCACCACCCAATCCGAATCTTGAAGTGCTTCCTCTACCCTGTGTGGCTCAATAGAGGAAACAAAAGAGTAATGCTCACAAAAATGTGCGACACGAGATATAGTAGTTACCCCCTTATGAATGTCGCCGAGGATGGTGTCGACAGGGTGATCTCGTTGGATTGCTTGGTGGACTCTTGGGTGTGGCGGCCTTTGTTCTTCATCCTCCTTGTCTTGGTCATTTGCATCTCCCCCTTGATCATTGCCGTCATCTTGAGGTGGCTCATTTGCTTGATCTTCTATTTCATCAACTTGAGCTTCATCCTCGTTTTGAGTCGGTGGAGATGCTTGCATGGAGGAGGATGGTTGATCTTGTGCATTTGGAGGCTCTTCGGATTCCTTAGGACACACATCCCCAATGGACATGTTCCTTAGCGCGATGCATGGAGCCTCTTCATCACCTATCTCATCAAGATCAACTTGCTCTACTTGAGAGCCGTTAGTCTCATCAAACACAACGTCACAAGAAACTTCAACTTGTCCAGAGGACTTGTTAAAGACTCTATATGCCCTTGTGTTTGAATCATATCCTAGTAAAAAGCCTTCTACAGTCTTAGGAGCAAATTTAGATTTTCTTCCTCTTTTAACAAGAATAAAGCATTTGCTACCAAAGACTCTAAAATATGAAATATTGGGCTTTTTACCAGTTAGGAGTTCGTATGATGTCTTCTTGAGGATTCAGTGTAGATACAACCGGTTGATGGCGTAGCAGGCGGTGTTGACCGCCTCGGCCCAAAACCGAACCGAAGTCTTGTACTCATCAAGCATGGTTCTTGCCATGTCCAATAGAGTTCTATTCTTCCTTTCCACTACACCATTTTGTTGTGGCATGTAGGGAGAAGATAACTCATGCTTGATGCCCTCCTCCTCAAGGAAGCCTTCAATTTGAGAGTTCTTGAACCCCGTCCCGTTGTCGCTTCTAATTTTCTTGATCCTTAAGCCAAACTCGTTTTGAGCCCGTCTCAAGAATCCTTTTAAGGTATCTTGGGTATGAGATTTTTCCTGCAAAAAGAACACCCAAGTGAAGCGAGAATAATCATCCACAATTACTAGACAGTACTTACTCCCGCCGATGCTTATGTAAGCAATCGGGCCGAATAGATCCATGTGTAGGAGCTCCAGTGGCCTGTCGGTCGTCATGATGTTCTTGTGTGGATGGTGGGCACCAACTTGCTTCCCTGCTTGGCATGCGCTACAAACCCTGTCTTTCTCTAAATGAACATTGGTTAATCCTAAAATGTGCTCTCCCTTTAGAAGCTTATGAAGATTCTTCATCCCAACATGTGCTAGTCGGCGATGCCAGAGCCAGCCCATGTTAGTCTTAGCAATTAAGCAAGTGTCGAGTTCAGCTCTATGAAAATTCACTAAGTATAGCTGACCCTCTAACACTCCCTTAAATGCTATTGAATCATCACTTCTTCTAAAGACAGTGACACCTACATCAGTGAATAAACAGTTGTAGTCCATTTTGCATAATTGAGATACAGAAAGCAAATTGTAATCTAAAGAATCTACAAGAAAAACATTGGAAATACAATGGTCAGGGGATATAGCAATTTTACCCAATCCTTTGACCAAACCTTGATTTCCATCCCCGAATGTGATAGCTCGTTGGGGATCTTGGTTTTTCTCGTAGGAGGAGAACATCTTCTTCTCCCCTGTCATGTGGTTTGTGCACCCGCTGTCGATTACCCAGCTTGAGCCTTCGGATGCATAAACCTACAAAACAAGTTTAGTTCTTCACTTTAGGTACCCAAATGGTTTTGGGTCCTTTGGCATTAGACACAAGAACTTTGGGTACCCAAACACAAGTCTTTGACCCCTTGTGCTTGCCCCCAACATATTTGGCAACCACTTTGCCGGATTTGTTAGTTAAAACATAAGATGCATCAAAAGTTTTAAATGAAATGTCATGATCATTTGATGCACTAGGAGTTTTCTTCTTAGGCAACTTAGCACGGGTTGGTTGCCTAGAGCTAGATGTCTCACCCTTATACATGAAAGCATGGTTAGGACCAGAGTGAGACTTCCTAGAATGAATTCTCCTAATTTTGCTCTCAGGGTAGCCGGCAGGGTACAAAATGTAACCCTCGTTATCCTGAGGCATGGGAGCCTTGCCCTTAACAAAATTAGACAACTTCTTAGGAGGGGCATTAATTTTGACATTGCCTCCCTGTTGGAAGCCAATGCCATCCTTAATGCCAGGGCGTCTCCCTCTATAGAGCATGCTTCTAGCAAATTTAAATTTTTCATTTTCCAAGTCATGTTCGGCAATTTTAGCATCTAATTTTGCTATATGATCATTTTGTTGTTTAATTAAAGCCATGTGATCATGTATAACATCAATGTTAACATCTCTACATCTAGTACAAATGGTAGTGTGCTCAACGGTAGATGTAGAGGGTTTGCAAGAATTAAGTTCAACAATCTTAGAACGCAATATATCATTTTTGTCTCTAAGATTGGAAATAGTAGCATTGCAAACATCAAAATCTTTAGCCTTAGCAAGCAATTTTTCATTTTCAATCCTAAGGCTAGCAAGAGACATGTTTAATTCTTCAATCTTAGCAAGCAAATCATCATTATCATTTCTAAGATTGGGAATTGAAACATTACAAGTAATATAATCAACCTTAGCTAACAAATTAGAATTCTCATTCCTAAGGTTGTCTATAGTCTCATGGCAAGTGCTTAGCTCACTAGATAATTTTTCACATTTTTCAACTTCTATAGCATAAGCATTTTTGACCTTAACATGCGTTTTGTTTTCCTTGATTAGGAAGTCCTCTTGGGTGTCCAAGAGGTCATCCTTCTCATGGATGGCACTAATTAATTCATTTAACTTTTCTTTTTGTTGCATGTTTAGGTTGGCAAAAAGAGTGCGTAAGTTATCTTCCTCATCACTAGCATTTTCATCACTAGAAGACTCATATCTAGTGGAGGATTTAGATTTAACCTTCTTCTTTTTGCCGTCCTTAGCCATGAGGCACTTGTGGCCGACGTTGGGGAAGAGGAGTCCCTTGGTGACGGCGATGTTGGCGGCGTCCTCGTCGGAGGAGGAGTCGCTAGAGCTTTCGTCGGAGTCCCACTCGCGACAAACATGGGCATCGCCGCCCTTCTTCTTGTAGTACCTCTTCTTCTCCTTTCTTCTCCCCTTCTTGTCATCGCCCCTGTCACTGTCACTAGAAATAGGACATTTTGCAATAAAGTGATCGGGCTTACCACACTTGTAGCAAACCTTCTTGGAGCGGGGCTTGTAATCCTTCCCCCTCCTTTGCTTGAGGATTTGGCGAAAGCTTTTGATGACAAGCGCCATCTCCTCGTTGTCGAGCTTGGAGGCGTCGATTGGTTGTCTACTTGGTGTAGACTCCTCCTTCTTCTCCTCCATCGCCTTGAATGCAACCGGTTGAGCTTCGGACGTGGAGGGACCGTCAAGCTCGTTGATCTTCCATGAGCCCTTGATCATAAATTCAAAGCTCACAAAATTCTCGATTACTTCCTCGGGAGTCATTAGTGTATATCTTGGATTGCCACGAATTAATTGTACTTGAGTAGGGTTAAGGAAAATAAGAGATCTTAGAATAACCTTAACCACCGCGTGGTCATCCCACTTTTTGCTCCCGAGGTTGCGCACTTGGTTCACCAAGGTTTTGAGTCGGTTGTACATGTCTTGTGGCTCCTCCCCTTGGCGTAGATGGAAGCGACCAAGCTCCCCCTCGATCGTTTCCCGCTTGGTGATTTTGGTGAGTTCATCACCCTCGTGCGCGGTCTTGAGCACGTCCCAAACTTCCTTGGTGCCTTTTAGTCCTTGCACCTTGTTGTACTCCTCCCTACTTAGAGAGGCGAGGAGTATGGTTGTGGCTTGGGAGTTGAAGTGCTCGATTTGGGCCACCTCGTCCTCATCATAATCCTCATCCCCTACGGATGGTACCTGTGCTCCAAACTCAACAACATTCCATATACTTTTGTGGAGTGAGGTTAGATGAAATTTCATTAAATCACTCCACCTAGCATAATCTTCACTGTCAAAGGTTGGCGGTTTGCCTAATGGAACGGAAAGTAATGGAGTATGTCTAGAAGTACGAGGATAATGTAAGGGGATCTTACTAAACTTCTTGCGCTCGTGGCGCTTAGAAGTTATGGAGGGCGCGTCGGAGCCGGAGGTAGAAGGTGATGAAGTGTCGGTCTCGTAGTAGACCACCTTCCTCATCTTCTTTATTTTGTCGCCACTCCGATGCGATTTGTGAGAAGAAGTCTTCTTTTCCTTCTTCTTCTCCTTCTTCTTCTCCTTGTTGTGGGACTCTCCCGATAGAGCTTTCTCGTTGCTTGTAGTGGGCTTTTCGCCAGTCTCCATCTCCTTCTTGGCGTGATCTCCCGACATCACTTCGAGCGGTTAGGCTCTAATGAAGCACCGAGCTCTGATACCAATTGAAAGTCGCCTAGAGGGGGGTGAATAGGGCGAAACTGAAATTTACAAAGTTAATCACAACTACAAGCCGGGTTAGCGTTAGAAATATAATCAAGTCCGCGAGAGGGTGCAAAACAAATCGCAAGCAAATAAGGAGTGAGACACGTGTATTTGTTTTACCGAGGTTCGGTTCTCGCAAACCTACTCCCTGTTGAGGTGGTCACAAAGATCGGGTCTCTTTCAACCCTTTCCCTCTCTCAAACGGTCCCTCGGACCGAGTGAGCTTTTCTTCTCAATCACTTGGAACACAAAGTTCCCACAAGGACCACCACAAGATTGGTGTCTCTTGCCTCAATTACAAGTGAGTTTGATCGCAATGAAGAATCAAAGAAAGAAGAAAGCAATCCAAGCGCAAGAGCTCGAAAGAACACAAGCAAATCTCTCTCACTAATCACTAGGGCGTTGTGTGGAGTTTGGAGAGGATTTGATCACTTGGGTGTGTCTAGAATTGAATGCTAGAGCTCTTGTAAGTAGTTGAAGTGGGAAAACTTGGATTCTATGAATGATGGGTGGTTGGGGGTATTTATAGCCCCAACCACCAAACTAGTCGTTGGGTGGGGCTGACTGTCATATGGTGCACTGGACAGTCCGGTGCACACCGGACATGTCCGGTGCGCCAGCCACGTCACCAAAGCCGTTGGGTTCCGACCGTTGGAGCTCTGTCTTCTGGGCCCGCCTGGATGTCCGGTGTCGCACCGGACATGTACTGTAGAGTGTCCGGTGCGCCAGTATGGGCGTGCCTGACTTCTGCGCGCGCTGGCGCACATTTAATGCGCTGCAGGTAGCCGTTGGCGCCGAAATATCCGTTGCTTCGATGTCACACCGGACAGTCCGGTGAATTATAGCGGACTAGCTGTTGCGAATTCCCGAAGCTGGCGAGTTCCTGAGGCGCCGTTCCTTGGAGCACCGGACACTGTCCTAAATGATTTTGGTGGTTGAATTTATAGCCTCAACCACCAAAATGACCGTTGGGGAGGCTGTCTGTCGATGGGCGCACCGGACAGTCCGTTGCGCCAGCCACGTCACCCAACCGTTAGGGTTCGACCGTTGGAGCTCTGACAGCCTGGCACACCTGACAATCCGGTGTCACACCGGATAGTCCGGTGAATTATAGCGGAGTGACTTTTCTAGAAACCCGAAGGTGGCGAGTTCGAGTTAATCCACCCTGGTGCACCGATGTTGGAACTTGCTCTCCTGGGCAAGTTGATCCAACGGGGGAGTGAAAGTAATGCAAACAAGGTTTTAGCTCGAGATGGCGATTGCTCTGTTAATCCAGCAAACTTGTTGATGGAGCCCCGACCCATTATGGTGTTGTACGGGTATACGATGTCGAAGGTGACCTGCTCACTTCGTGCATTTGGTGCTACACCGAAGGACAAGGGTAGCTCGATCTTGCCCATAGGAAAGGTGCCCTTGCCGCCGAAGCCATATAAGGGGTTGTCCGAAGGCTTAAGTAAACTGTGGCTGATGCCCATGTGGTCGAAGGCGTGGAGGAAAATGATGTCCGCCTGGCTGTCGTTGTCAACTAAAACTTTGTGCAGGTCCCAGCCTGCCACGCTGCAGTTGATTACCATGGCGTCAATGTGGGGTGCGCTGCGCAGGTCGACATCTCTGGTGTCGAAGGTCAGCGGCACGTGGGACCACTTCGTTTGCACGACTGGGCCGGTGACGGCGACGTGGTTGATGCTTCGGTAGTGGTCCCTCTTCTGTCGCTTCGTGTCGAAGTCGACGCTGGACCCCCCAGTGATCATGTGGATGACTTCGCGATACGACTGATCAGCGAAGTCTTCTTGTTTTGGCGCTTGGGGTGGTTTGGGTGGTGGATGTTTGGCTGATGCGGGTGCGGAGGCGGGAGTGGAGGTGGTACGACTTGTACCTCCTGGTGGTGTTGGTATGCGTGGTTAGGTGGATGCTGGGCGGGGCCGTGGTTGTATGGTTGTGGGAGGTGGTGTTGATATGTGTGCGTGACAACTCTTGGGTTGTCGGCTGGTTGCGCCCGAGACATCCTGTCCCTAGTGGCCTTCGTTTCCGGGCAGTCCCTCATTGGGTGCGCGCAGTCTTCGCCGTGAAACAGGCAGTAAAATCTACGCGGCTGCTGCACCTGTCCTCGGCCCCGACCACGAGTGCCATTGACGTGGCCCTGGGGGGATAATCTTGACTGCGAGGGGCCTCACCAGCGGGGTGCTGGTTGGCAATGTTATGCACCTGCTACTGACTGCGGCTGTCCCGACCGGAGTCTGACTACGAAGGTCTTGTCCATGTTCGGCTAGACTGCGGAGGGTCCTTGGGTTTTCTCTGGGACTCGACTTTACGCTGGTGGAGCTCTTCGGATCTGGCATATTTTTCAAACAGCTGATAGAGCTCTTGGAGGTTCTTGGGTGGGTCCCTGATGCAGTGACTGTAAAGGACGCCAGCCCGAAGGCCACTGATGGCGTAGTGAATGGCAATTTGGTCGTCGACCGAAGGCAGTTGTGACTTGAGAGTCAAGAACTTGCGGTAGTACTCCCGCAGGGTTTCTTTCTCCAGATGCTTGCAGAGTGACAGTTCGGCCAAGGCGTCGGTGTCTGGGCGGTACCCTTGGAAGTTGAGCAGAAATTTGTCCCGGAGACTTCTCCAGGAGTCGATGGACAGTGGGGGCAACCTGGTGTACCAGGTTAGGGTCGGACCCTCGAGGGCGATGATGAAGGACTTGGCCATCGTGGCGTCGTCCCCTCCGGATGATGCGACACCGACTTGATAGCTCATGATGTACTGTGCTGGGTCGGTGCTGCCGTTGTACTTGGGGTAGATCCCTGCCCTGAAGTTGGCGGGCCATGGTGACACTTGCAGTTGCGGAGCCAGGGGACTCCGCTCATCAAGGTAGTTGACGCCTTGGAATGTTGCGGCGTGTGGGACGACGGGTCCGCGCTGAGGAATGAATAGGTCTCCGATTGGCGCGCGCTGTTGGAGGGGCGGGCCGTGCTACAGATCATGTTGGCCTTCGCGCTGCATGAGCGCAATCTCTTGCTCGAGTTCTTGAGCCCTCTGCTCCTCGTCTCATATCATCTGGCGCACTTTGGCATGCGCGGAAACATGTTGGCGCTTAGCCTCGAGGATTTCTTTCTGCTTCTGGAGGTTGCGGTTTTTTATGCGGAGGGCCCGCAGCTGTAGCTATTCTTCTGCTGAAACGCTGATGACTTCGCCATCCTCTGTGGCATCCTCGCCCTCTAGCGGAGCGAAGCCCGGGGGTGGTTGCTGTGGCTGTCCTCCGGAGCTGCTGGTGCGGAGGCTGCCCTCGGGAGTAGGTTGGTCGTTGCGCTGTCTCTTGCTGACAGCGTCGTCTTTGCAGGTTTCTTGATGGGTAGTGTCTGCAAGGGCCTTGCCCTTTTTCTCGGCTAGCAGTGCCGCCTTTGCTGCTTCGTCAACGGATGCGGCTGTCTTCGAGCTAGCTCTCTTGGGTGCCATCGCGGGTGTTTTGTTCGTAGCACGAACGGTGAGTGCCAAATGTTAGAACTTGCTCTCCTGGGCAAGTTGATCCAACGGGGGAGTGAAAGTAATGCAAACAAGGTTTTAGCTCGAGATGGCGATTGCTCTGTTAATCCAGCCTCTCAAGGGCACTGTACGGAGGTATTTATAGGTGCCTGAGTGCCCAACGTCTCGATGTAAGGACGCATGTACCCTTAGGCACCTGGACTATACCCGGAATATTCCCATAAAGGAGGGTTACAGACTGTCATTACAAAAAGCCATTACAAATCAGGCCCGTAACACACTTCTCCGTGCGGGGCCTGTTACAATGGGCCGAATCCCACGTGGGCCTCCAGGTCGGGTGAGGACGTGGGACGGGGCGATGTCGTCGTAGGCCTTCGTCTTGTAGTGTAGAGGCCGAAGGGTGGACCCCGCCGGTCGTTTTGCCTCCGTTGGTGCAGCGAGATTGACGAAGGCTGGAGCGAAGGGTAGCGTCTTCGCCTTCGCCCCAACAACCGGACACTGTCCGGTGGCACACCGGACAGTCCGGTGTGCCAGACCAGGGCAGCCTTCGGTTTCTTTTGCTCCTTTCTTTTTGAACCCTATCTTGGACTTTTTATTGGTTTCTGTTGAACCTTTGGCACCTGTAGAACTTATAATCTAGAGCAAACTAGTTAGTCCAATTATTTGTGTTGGGCAATTCAACCACCAAAATCATTTAGGAAAAGGTTTTACCTTATTTTCCTTTCAAATAGCAAGTCTGAAAACCCATTTTAGTTTTGGTAATTTGGGTTATAAGTCCGGGTACCCGATTTACCTGAATTACCTAAACCCTTGTATTATTACTAGGTATATGCCCGTGCGTTGCAACGGGTAATACTAATGCAGGCATAGGTCATTGTTTAGTGAGGTAATCAACCGGCAGGGTGACACTTGTGTATGTATAGATCATTGTTTAGTGATGTTATCAACCAAACTTCATGCGTCGAGTCGACATGCGAGGGAGGTGACATTGGGAGGCAGTCTCGGGGGGCGGGGCGTTGGGTGTGTGGGACCACGAATTGCGTCGGGAGGCAGATTGGAGGGCGTTAGGTGGATGGAGGCCGCGACATGTGGAACATGGCACGGTTAGAGCGAGAGGCGGGAAGAGGTGGAGGAGGTCGGGTGCGGACAGTTCTGCCAAAGTAGCCTTAGGCGAGTCGTGACTGCGTCTGCTACCCGAGCTTGGCCTCGGATGAGTCGTGACTGCGTCTACTGCCCGGGCTTGGCCTCGGATGAGTCGTGACTGCCTGTCCCGCCCAGGCTTGGCCTCAGACGAGTCGTGATTATGTCTCCTGCTCGAGGGTGTCCTCAGGCGAGTCGTGACTGTGTCTCCCGCCGGGCTTTGCCTTGGGCGATTCTTGACAGCCTCTCCAGCCTGAGAGTGGTCTCGAGTGAGTCATGACTGTGTATCCCACCGGAGGATGGCCTCGGGCGAGTTGTGACTACTTGTCTTGCCAGAGGTTGGCCTTGGGCCAGTCGTGACTGTCTATCCCACTCGCAGATGGCCTCGAGCGAGTCATTACTACCTGTCCCGCCCGCGGATGGCCTCGGGCGAGTTGTGACTATCTGTCCCACCTGAGGATGGCCACGGACGAGTCGTGACTACGTCTCCCGCCAGGGGTTGCCCTTGGGCGAGTCATGACTGCATGTCCCACCTGAGGGTGGCCTCAAGCGAGTCGTGACTGACTGTCTAGCCAGGGCTTGGCCTCGGTTGAGTCGTGACTGCGTCTCCCATTGGGGGTTGGCCTCGGGCGAGTCGTGGCTACCTGTCTCGCCCGAGAATGGCCTCAGGCGAGTCGTGGTTGCCTATCTCGCTCAGGCTTAGCCTTGGACGAGTCATGATTGTGTCTCCCGCCTGAGGGTGGCCTCGGGTGAGTCATGACTGCCTCTCCCCCCGAGGATGGCCTCGAGTGAATCGTGGCTGCCTCTCCCACCTAGGGTTGCCCTCGAGCGAATCATTATTGCTTTCCCGCCCGAGGTTGCCTCGGGCGAGTCATTACTGCCAGTACCGCACAGGGTTGTCCTCGGGCGAGTCGTGTCTGCTTGTCCCGCCCGAGGGTGGCCACGGGGGAGTCGTGGCTGCTTGTCCCACCTGGGCATGGCCTCGGGTGACTCGTGCCTATGTCTCCTGCCCAAGAGTGTCCTAGGACAAGTCGTGACTGTTTGTCCCGTGTAGGCTTGGCCTCAAGCGAGTCGTCACTGCCTCTCCCAACCGAGAGTGGCCTCGGCCAAGTCGTGATTGCGTCTCTCGCCTGGGCTTGGTCTCGGGCGACTCGTGACTGCTTGTCCCATCTGGGCATGGCCTTGAGCGAGTCATGATTGCGTCTCACGCCCAAAGGTGGCCTCGGGCGAGTCGTGACTGCGTCTCCTGTCTGGGCTTGGCCTCGGACGAGTTATGATTGTGTCTCCCGCCCGAGGTTGGCCTCGGGCGAGTCGTGACTGCATCTCCCATCCGGGCTTGGCCTTGGGCAATTCTTGACAGCCTCTCCCGCTCGAGAATGGCCTCGAGCGAGTCATGACTATGTATCCCGCCGGGGGTTGGCCTCGGGCGAGTGGTGACTACCTGTCCCGCCTGATGATGGCTACGGGCGAGTCGTGACAAATTCTCCCACCCTGGGTTGTCCTCGGGCGAGTCGTGACTGCCTATCCCACCCGAGGATGGCCTCAGGTGAGTCGTGGCTAACTGTCCAGTCAAGGCTTGGTCTTGGGTGAGTCGTGATTGTATCTCCCATCGGGGGTTGGCTTCTGGCGAGTCGTGACTGCTTGTCTCGCCAGAGGATGGCCTCGGGCTAGTTGTGGTTGCCTGTCCTGCCTGGGCTTGGCCTCGGGCGAGTCATGACTGCCTCTCCCACCCGAGGGTTGCCTCGGGCGGACTGTCTGTTTTGTCTTGCCTTGGCCTCGGGCGAGTTGTAACTTTGTATCCCACCGGGGTTGGCCTCAGGCGAGCTGTAACTGTGTATCCCACTCGGGGGTTGGCGTTGGGCGAGTCGTGACTGTCTGTCCCGCCCGCGGATGACCTTAGGCGAGTCGTTACTGCCTGTACCGCCTAGGCTTGGCCTCGGACGAGTCGTGACTGTGTCTCCCGCCCGAGAGTGATCTAGGAAGAGTCGTGACTGCCTGTCCTATTTTGGCTTTGCCTCGGGCAAGTCATAACTGTCCCTCGCACCAAGGGTTGGCCTCGGGCGAGTCGTTACTGCCTCTCCCACCCGATGGTGGTGGTGCACGCGGGGACGGCGGAGGTAGGCCGATCGTGGGGGCGGTGCGCTCATCTCCTCGAGGAAGCTATCACCGCGGGAGGAGAAGGAGACAAGGAGGCACTACATATTTGTGACATGTCTTTAATTGGATACACCTACAAAACAATTATAAATATTGCATAAAAAATAAAATACATGCAAACAATAACCGTGTAAATTTCAAACTCATATTTACCATGTCATGGTCTAGGTAAAGTAAAATCCTTCATTCAGCACTACATATTTGTGACATGTCTTTAATTGGATATAGCTCGTCTGTTTTAGTTTCAACATCACCATCTCGCTTTAGAAAGTTAAACTGAAAAGCATTTTCTATGTGGACACGACCTCCAGATTGGCACTTTAGATGATCTTGAGATTTTATTAAATTTATGCAATAGTCTATCACCTGCAAGTGTGTAGGTTGTTGTTAAAAACACATATCACAATTATGAGACAGATATCACATCATATACTACGACCCTAATGTTGCAATACAACTCAAGCTTTTCCTCGACTGTTGTGAATGGCAAGGAAAAACATGCCCTCCATTATTGACTATAGATGACAAAGGATGCAGTCCTCCAAGTAGATGATTTCAGACAATTTTTGGTAAAATGCAGAAAATTAAGCTTCAATGGGGTATCTTTTTTGCTTTATCATAAATCGATTTTTTTCTAAAATTTCTGTATTTCAAAGGAGCCTAAACATATAAAACTACCATGTAATTAATCCACATTTTCCCTCCTGCGTTTTTTTTCTTGTGAACTAAACCACCTTTTTCGAGTAAAATTTCCATGTGAACTATTCCACGTTTTTTTCCTGCCGCGCAAGTTTGTCATGTGAACTATTTTTTATAATGCTCAATTTTCCATGTGAACTATGCCCCCTGATGCGTAATTTTTTAGATTTTATTAAATTTATGCAATAGTCTATCACCTGCAAGTGTGTAAGAAGTTGTTAAAAATACCATAGTGGATAAAAAATTATACATACCAGGGTCGCCAAATGAAAAACTAAACATGAATTATCTCATCACTTAAATATCGTAGTTGAGGTTGAATTTAAACCAACATGAGTTGAGTTGGCTAGTGGGTGGAAGCTTAGACGTTCTACTCAAGGCACCTAGGGTTCGATTCCTGAGCCTGGTAGCAATTTTTTTGCTGCGACAATAACGGACGGGGGGCAGAACGGGGTGGCAGCCTACCCCATTACATTCTTCATAGTAGTAGAGAGTTGTAATACAACTCAAATGGCAAGGAAAAACATGCCCTCCATTATTGACTATAGATGACAAAGGACATAGTCCTCCAAGTAGATGATTTCAGACAATTTTTGATAAAATGCAGAAAATTAAGCTTCAATAGGGTATCTTTTTTGCTTTACCATAAATCGATTTTTTTCTAAAATTTCTGCATTTCGAAGGAGCCTAAACATATAAAACTACCATGTAGTTAATCCACATTTTCCCTCCTGTGTTTTTTCATGTGAACTAAACCACCTTTTTCGAGTAAAATTTCCATGTGAACTAATCCACGTTTTTTTCCTGCCGCGCAAGTTTGTCATGTGAACTATTTTTTATAATGCTCAATTTTTCATGTGAACAATGCCCCCGGATGCGTAATTTTTTAGATTTTATTAAATTTATGCAATAGTCTATCACCTGCAAGTGTGTAAGAAGTTGTTAAAAATATCATAGTGGATAAAAAATTATACATACCAGGGTCACCAAATGAAAAACTAAGCATGAATTATCTCATCACTTAAATATCGTAGTTGAGGTTGAATATAAACCAACATGAGTTGAGTTGGCTAGTGGGTGGAAGCTTAGACGTTCTACTCAAGGCATCTAGGGTTCAATTCCTGAGCCTAGTAGCAATTTTTTTTGTTGCGACAATAACGGACGGGGGGCAGAACGGGGTGGCAGCCTTACCCCTTACATTCTTCATAGTAGTAGAGAGTTGTAATACAACTCAAGCTTTTCATCGACTGTTGTGAATGGCAAGGAAAAACATGCCCTCCATTATTGACTATAGATGACAAAGGACAGTCCTCCAAAAAAATGATTTCAGACAATTTTTGATAAAATGCAGAAAATTAAGCTTCAATAGGGTATCTTTTTGCTTTATCATAAATCGATTTTTTTCTAAAATTTCTGCATTTCGAAGGAGCCTAAACATATAAAACTACCATGTAGTTAATCCACATTTTCCCTCCTGTGTTTTTTTCATGTGAACTAAACCACCTTTTTCGAGTAAAATTTCCATGTGAACTAATCCACGTTTTTTTCCTGCCGCGCAAGTTTGTCATGTGAACTATTTTTTATAATGCTCAAATTTCCATGTGAACTATGCCACCTGATGCGTAATTTTTAAGATTTTATTAAATTTATGCAATAGTCTATCACCTGCAAGTGTGTAAGAAGTTGTTAAAAATACCATAGTGGATAAAAAATTATACATACCAGGGTCACCAAATGAAAAACTAAACATGAATTATGTCATCACTTAAATATCGTAGTTGAGGTTAAATATAAACCAACATGAGTTGAGTTGGCTAGTGAGTAGAAGCTTAGACGTTCTACTCAAGGCATCTAGGGTTCGATTCCTGAGCCTGGTAGCAATTTTTTTTGCTGCGACAAGATTCCTGAGCCTGGTAGCAATTTTTTTTGCTGCGACAATAACGGACGGGGGGCAGAACGGAATGGCAGCCTACCCCCTTACATTCTTCATAGTAGTAGAGATAATGTGATTATAAATTTATGATGTACTAGTATATGAGCAATGAACTTCAATCAATATGTATGAGACTTATGAGCAGTGTGATGTGTTTATTGAAACAATTACATTATTTTGTTACATTTAATATTTATTTTAATTTCATTGTCTTTACTACTCATACTACAATAGGCTAATTCGCAAAAACCCGAACCTGAACCCGAAATTTCGAGTACCCGGTTCTCTTTACCTAAATTTTCAAATACCTGAATTACCCAGCTACTCGAAAAAAAATCAGGTAATCCAAACGCCCCGACCTTGATAGAGCTACAGCAAAACGAAATAACTAATGTGGTCCACAGGTGGTCTTCGTATACTTGGGGGATTGGTGGTTTACTATCGGATGGACATAGGCTAAAGACATTAAACTATTCATGTGGAGTGCCATAAAGTTGGAAGCTAAGATATTAAGGACGTGATTGATTTCTAATGTGTTCCTTTATGACCTAGAAACAACTTATCTATAAATGTATGGAAAAAATCTTAAACTCTAGAAATAGCAAATGATAATTTTTGACAATTAATCAGAGCTTAGAAAAATAAACCACCCAGCTTGCTGATCTACTCGAAAATTAATCAGACAACACATGTGAAAGCAGCAAAGCACAACTAAAGTTGAGTAACATATTATAAATATATAGTTACTTTAATAAAAAGATTTTTAATATAGGACATGATAACCAAAGGTTCCCAAGACACGAGTTAAATGCAACCGGGCAGCCATATCTGGAGCCTGATTTGAGAGACTAAAGCCTGCTATTTTTGCCATGAAGTCTTCAAACAACAGGGTATTGCTTGATCTAATATCCTTATGGACAATGAAAGGCTAAACTCATGAAGATATTCAAGTCTTTTGCAGCATCAATAGCAAGCACCATGAACTCATTTTCTTCCTTTTGACATGAATTTAATTTCTTTTCTCGGACATAAAAGAGAGCTGTGTATCTTTGTATTAAGAAGAAAATGGGGCAAGAGCCCTTACAACACACACCCACACTCCTAAGACATGAATTTAAAAATGAAATTGCAATCAGTCGAAGATACAGTATTCGAGTAAGAGTGCAGAGTCGGGCAACAGGTTGCAGGATATGCAAAATCATACCATGTAGAAACATCATGCATAGAACCCATGGTGGCAAATTCATAGGCTACTGCGCGAGGATTACGCTCCATACAGTAACCCAACATATCTACAAAGTTTTCATGTTTGAACCATGAAACCTAGCATCAGAAGTTAGCAGCATTGTTTGATCAGGAACCCATAACACATTAGTGCTACGAAATAACCAAAGAGAAATCCTAAAGGGGCGTACCCAGTGCCGTAGGCTTCCCGCACTGTGCGGGGTCTGGGGAAGAGTATCTTTAAGCGCCAAGCCTTACCCGCATAATATGCAGAGGCTGGGGCTCGAACCCGGGACCTTCCGGTTACAGACGGTAGGCTCTACCGCTGCACCAGGCCCGCCCTTCCAAAGAGAAATCCTAATGATTAATAATTAAAGACAACACCATCCTGGGTCAAAATTTGTTAGGCTTTGTTTGGGTACTCTAGTATTGGGCCCAATCCACATGTGTTGAGGTGGATTGGGGTGTAAATTAGTTTAAGTTACACCCTAATCCACCTCAATACAAGTGGATTGAGATCAATACTAGAGTACCCAAACTAGACCTTAGTGCGTTCATTTTCAGTAGAATCAAGTTTCTTTGCTGCCATTTTTGTTCCACTATCAAGAACACCACATTGTACACTTCATAAGAACCTTCACCTATCAAAGCTGGTGAACCAAAGTCATCAGTTCTTTTTATCAGTTCATACAATTGATAGCGAGAGCAGCATTGTGTTAACTCAGATTCCTGTATCGATTGTCATATTTCTTGGCATGGCATACTAAAAAATCTATGAACATCAGATTCAGATATTAGAAATGCCCCAAATTGTTAACTCACAAGTCACAACCAAATGAGAAAAAAACTGAATGCAGCCCTGCAAATGAAAATACGAAGCAACAAAATGTTAAATGAATTGGAACATACATATAAAATTGGAAGGCTGCCTGAATGTTGAATGTCCAATTAGAAAATTGGAAGATAATTTGCACATTTCATCCTGTAGATAGGTCAAAATTAACTGTAGACTGTCATATTTCCTTGCTTTTTTATAGGCATTTAGCAAAGGACTGTCAAGGAGATTACTGATCCTACAATGACACAGCTAGTATTAGTTCAAATCATAACACATAGAACCAACTTATTGCAGGCTACTGTCGATTTGATGAACAGAAGATGAAGTTACTATTGAATTTTTAAAGAACATAATAAGACAATAAGTACTGAGTGAAAACACTGAATTAAGATAATAAAATTATAGTTCACAAGTAACCCCGTCAATTCATGGAAGACATGCTGTTAGGACAAAAAAATGACAATTACAGCTTATATAAGTTGGCAAAGTCACTGTATTAAAGGAAACATCTTTTCAAATGGGATGCAAATTCAATATATAAAGTACTGCAAGAAGCCCATCAGCGTATTAAAAAATATGTATGATCTCTAAGGCCTCCAAATCTCATCCCAACAATTGTCAACCACCTTTTGAACTCTCTTAGTCTGACAAACTCCTCTCACTATGGTATACCAAATGCCAGCCTCCGGCACAATATATTTAGCCAGCATGACCATAACAACATCTCCTGCTGCCCTATATCTATCTCTATAGCATAGTCTCATGACCAGTCCCTCTAAGAATTCCCTCCCTTTCCCCTCTAAAACTCCAAACTCCCGCAAAAAAATATTGCATGTTATTGTGTCTGGATCACACATTTGATCAAGCATCTGGTTAAGCAAGTCCATTGCCCGAGGTAAGTCATTTGTGCGGATCAACGCATCCAATAGAACATTATAACTAATGACATCTGGTTTGGCATCACCCTTTGCCAGCATGTCATTAAATAGACGGAGACCACCATCTACCATCCCAGACATGCATAAACCTTTCATCATTGAAGTATAAGCAATGGTATCAGGTGCACAGCCACGACCAATCATGTTTTTCCAGACCATCATAGCATCTTTTAATCTCCCTACATCACACAACCCACTGATCAATATGCTGTAACTAATGGCAGTTGGCACACAGCCAACCTTTATCATCTCCTCCCACGTAGAGAGTGCCCGCGATGAATTAGCAATGTGGAAATATCCCCGAACCATTGAGCTGTATGTCACGATATTTGGGATACATTTCGCATCAACCATTTCTTCAAATAACTTTTCAGCTTCTGTCATCCTCCCAGACCGTGCAAAACCATCAATCATTGCTGAATACAAAACAACATTCGGCTTTACCCTAGCTGCCACCATTGTCTCCCACACCATCAATGCCCTGTCAACCTCTCCTGACTTGCAAAACCCGGTGATCACAGCGGAGAACACAAACTCACTGGGTGCTAGTCCCTGCCCCCCCATTTCCTGAGCCACCTTCCATGCATCCTCCACTCTCCCACACTTCACCAGCCCATCCACCACTGCTCCGTAGGTCATCAACCCTGGCACAATCCCTTCATTCTCCATTCTTCTCATGATGTTCATCGCTGCCCTCGCCTCCCCACACAACAGTAGACCATGCAGCAGAACATTGTATGTCACTGCGGTCAGTGTGCAGCCCTTCAGCTGCATAAACCGAAATAGCTTGACTGCCCCATTGACATCCCCTGCACGCAGCATCGCCTTCAGCACAGGGTTAAAAGCCTCAGCAGACACCACTCCATCGACCACCATCTCATGAACCAGCGCCACCGCCTCTTCCACGCACCCCGCATCGGCCAGTGCAGACACGACGGTAGAGTAGGTGAACTTGTCCGGCACAAGATTCCACGCTGGAATGACATCGTGGAGGATTCCCAACGCGACTGCAAGATAGAGGCCGGGGTTCCTTGGGACCATGGAGGAGCAGATGCACTTGAGGAGGAGGTTGAAGGAGAGCAGGGTGGGAGTGAGGCCAGGGAAGCGTAGGATGGAGTGAGTGAAGAAGGCCGGAAGGAGGTGAAGGGGGAGGGGAAACCGGAGTAGCGCGGAGTTGAAGGAGTGGTGGGTGGTGGCCGCGGACGTGGGCGGGGAGAGGAAGAGGCGGAGCGCAAGGACCGGGCGGGGCGAGCGGGCGAGGGCGGCGACGAGGTGGGGGAAGATGTGCGGGGAGGCGTCGTGGGGAAGGCGGCAGAGGAAGCCGAGGACAGACGCGGCGGACGGGGGCGGGGAGGCGACGGCGAGGGATCGCGCGATGGATAGGAGCGTAGGCCCTGCGGCCGGAAAGAGCTCGGCGGCGAGGGGTAATTCGTCGTCGGATGAAGAGGACGAGCGGCAGCCGCGCGCGTTAGAGGCGGCAAGGGAGGGTAAGTAGGTGAGACGGCGGAAGGAGAGGGGGAGGCGGGTGGCGGGATGGGGCATAGGGGAAGGCGAAGCATGGCGGTGGGGAGGACGGCGGCTGTCTTCAGGCGGAGGCACGGCCTTGCCGCATTTCTTGTTTCCTGCGGGATGGCCAATTCTTGCAAAATCCCGGTCTAGGGTTTATGCACTAGTAAAATATTTGGCCTACTGTCTAGTTGCATTTTTCTAGCGTAGGCTCCAGTGTCCTGTCCCTCCACCTCCAGGCCACGGTAAACCAAACCGTTTGGCGGTTTGAAATCCTGCCCTCCACTAGGAAAGGTTTACCGGCGTTTCTCGTCTGGAAATCCTGCCCTCCACTAGAAAAGGTTTACCGGCGTTTCTCGTCGAAAACCGGATTTTCTAATCGGTTTCAAAATTTAAATTCAAAAATAAATTTCCTTTTTTAGCTGAGAAACCTATAAAACCTATGGGTTTTTAATGTTTATGGCTAGTTTGGTAGCCTCGTTATTTTAAAGAATTTTAGAAAATAGACAAATAAATTTGCTTTATTTTTTCTAGGAAATTGGAAATCCTGTGGAGAAATAGAGTTTTTAAATTAGGTAACATGAACTAACAAACTTCAAAAAATAAACTGAAAAAAATACATACATATTCTTTTCACTCCACTCTTATTATATAGGGAATTTCAAGTTCAAATTCGTTGTATCTTAGCTGTAATAAAAAAGAGAACATAGAATATTTTAGTTGATTTTCTAATGTAAACTTGTCACAAATTTTATCTTTTTTATTGCAATTAAAGTACAATGAAATTGATCTTGAAAGTTTGTACATAATTAGAGTAAGATAAAAAGAATATGTATGAATTTTTTTAAAAAATATAAATTTTATTATTTCACGTGTACCAAGGATTATGCGTGCGAGATATATTACCTTTAAACTAACCCTTAGAGCTAGTTTGGGAGTCTAAAAACCGAAGTAGATTGAAGAGACTAAAAATCTCTATTTATTTTTAAAATTGAATAAGGAGAGGATTTTAGCTCCTCCAACCCCTTCGTTTCTATGACTTCCAAACTAGAGGGGATTGTAGGGTATAAAATTCCATATTTATTTAATTTTGAATAAAAAGAAGATTTTAATCCTTCCAATCCCTTTAGATATTTGGACCGCTAAACTAACTCTTATCGGTAAACTAGGTGGGTGCCCGTGCGTTGCAACGGAAACATATTGTCAGCATAGAGAACGCAGTCTACCAATCTGGTATCAAAGGTCTCGACGATCATGAGTTTTACCGCTGCCCTAGGCAGCAGCCACCGCCAGCATCAGGTAGCCCCCAGCAACGTCCAGCGCGCTAGTCGCAGCCTCTGCTTCGTCGGGAGCCATGATGCTTCGTCGATACTCCCCCAAGTACCCAGCCTCCTTGCCGGGCAGCGCCACTGGGGGCATGGCGGCCCCGCAGCCAATGGTACGTTGCACGGCGTGGTAGACGGGCTGCTCTCCCAAGAGCGCAGCAGCCTGCTGCCCCATGTAAATGGACAAACAAAAAAGTTATTGCTACAAACTTATGATCAGCTAGACAAACAAAAAATTAATGTAAATCTCTACTAACTATTAAGGGTACAGTGTAGACTGCCCCCGCCTCAGCAGCCTACCACGCACGTCGCGAATCCCGCGCACGACTGCCCCCGCCGCGATTCCCCTCCTGCCCACGACGAATCCCCCGCCCGAACCGGCCGCACGACCTGTGAAAAGGAATTAGGCTCTCACCTAGTTCCCAAATAATTTTGGTGGTTGAATTGCTCAACGCAAATCTTTGGACTAACTAGTTTGCCCAAGTGTATAGATTATACAGGTGTTAAAGGTTCACATTCAGTCAATAAAAAGACCAAGTGTTGGATTCAACAAAGGAGCAATGAGGCAACCGAGGGCACCTCTGGCTGGAGGCACCGGACTGTCCGGTGTGCACCGGACAGTGTCCGGTGCGCCCCAGAGGACACCAACTCAAACTCTTCGTCCTCGGGAATTCTCGGAAGACGGCGCGCTATAATTCACCGGACTGTCCGGTGTGCACCGGACATGTCCGGTGCTCCAAGGAAGCGCGGTCTCCGGAACTCGTCAGCCTCGGGTTCGCGCGGCAGCCGCTCCGCTAAAATTCACCGGACTGTCCGGTGTGCACCGGACTGTCCGGTGTGCCAGCGGAGCAACGGCTCCCTGCGGCGCCAACGGCTCCCTGCGGTGCATTTAATGCGCGCGCAGCGCGCGCAGACGTCAGGCACGCCCATACCGGTGCACCGGACATCAAACAGTACATGTCCGGTGTGCACCGGACACCCAGGAGGGCCCACAAGTCAGAAGCTCCAACGGCTAGAATCCAACGGCAGTGATGACGTGGCAGGGGGCACCGGACTGTCCGGTGTGCACCGGACTGTCCGGTGCGCCATCAAACAGACAGGTTCCCAACGGCCACATTTGGTGGTTGGGGCTATAAATACCCCAACCACCCCACCATTCATTGCATCCAAGTTTTCCACTTCCCAACCACTACAAGAGCTAGGCATTCAATTCTAGACACATACAAAGAGATCAAATCCTCTCCAATTCATCACAAAGCCCTAGTGACTAGAGAGGGTGATTTGCCGTGTTCATTTGAGCTCTTGCGCTTGGATCGCTTTCTTTCTTTCTCACTTGTTCTTGAGATCAAAACTCCATTGTAATCAAGGCAAGAGGCACCAATTGTGTGGTGGCCCTTGCGGGGAAGTTTTTGTTCCCGGCTTTGATTTGAGAAGAGAAGCTCACTCGATCCGTGGATCGTTTGAGAGAGGGAAGGGTTGAAAGAGACCCGGCCTTTGTGGCCTCCTCAACGGGGAGTAGGTTTGCAAGAACCGAACCTCGGTAAAACAAATCTCCGTGTCTCACTTGCTTATTCGCTTGGGATTTGTTTTGCGCCCTCTCTTGTGGACTTGTTCCTTATTACTAACGCTAACCCCGGCTTGTAGTTGTGTTTATATTTGTGAATTTCAGTTTCGCCCTATTCACCCCCCTCTAGGCGACTATCAATTGGTATCAGAGCCCGGTGCTTCATTAGAGCCTAACCGCTCGAAGTGATGTCGGGAGATCACGCCAAGAAGGAGATGGAGACCGGCGAAAAGCCCACTACAAGCCAAGGGAGCACTTCATCGGAAGAGTCCCGCACCAAGAGGAAGGAGAAGAAGAAGATCTCCTCCAACAAAGGGAAGGAGAAGAAATCTTCTTCTCATCACAAAGAGAAGAAAGAAAAATCTTCTTCCCACAAGCCGCATCGGAGCGGTGACAAGCACAAGAGGATGAGGAAGGTGGTCTACTATGAGACCGACACTTCATCACCTTCCACCTCCGGCTCCGACGCGGCATCCGTCACTTCTAAGCGCCAAGAGCGCAAGAAGTATAGTAAGATCCCCCTACGCTACTCTCGCATTTCAAAGCATACACCTTTACTTTCCGTCCCATTAGGCAAACCACCAACTTTTGATGGTGAAGATTATGCTAGGTGGAGCGATTTAATGCGATTTCATCTAACCTCGCTCCACAAAGGTATATGGGATGTTGTTGAGTTTGGTGCGCAGGTACCGTCAATAGGGGATCAAGACTATGATGAGGATGAGGTGGCCCAAATCGAGCACTTCAACTCACAAGCCACAACAATTCTCCTCGCCTCACTAAGTAGAGAGGAATATAACAAAGTACAAGGGTTGAAGAACGCCAAGGAGGTTTGGGATGTACTCAAAACCGCGCACGAGGGAGACGAGCTCACCAAGATCACCAAGCGGGAAACGATCGAGGGGGGGCTCGGTCGGTTCCGGCTTCACAAAGGAGAGGAGCCACAACACATGTACAACCGGCTCAAGACTTTGGTGAACCAAGTGCGCAACCTCGGGAGCAAGAAGTGGGACGATCACGAAGTGGTAAATGTTATTTTAAGATCTCTCATTTTTCTTAATCCCACTCAAGTTCAATTGATTCGTGGTAATCCTAGTTATACTAAAATGACCCCCGAGGAAGTTATCGGGCATTTTGTAAGTTTTGAGTGCATGATAGAAGGCTCGAGGAAAATCAACGAGCTTGGCGACTCATCCGAAGCCCAACCCGTTGCATTCAAGGCAACGGAGGAGAAGAAGGAGGAGTCTACACCAAATCGACAACCAATAGACGCCTCCAAGCTTGACAATGAGGAAATGGCGCTCGTCATCAAAAGCTTCCGCCAAATCCTCAAACAAAGGAGGGGGAAAGACTACAAGTCCCGCTCCAAGAAGGTTTGCTACAAATGTGGTAAGCCCGGTTGTCCTATATCTAGTGACAGTGATCGAGGCGACGACAAGAAGGGGAGAAGAAAGGAGAAGAAAAGGTACTACAAGAAGAAGGGCGGCGATGCCCATGTTTGTCGCAAGTGGAACTCCGACGAAAGCTCAAGCGACTCCTCCGACGACGAGGACGCCGCCAACATCGCCGTCACCAAGGGACTCCTCTTCCCCAACGTCGGCCACAAGTGCCTCATGGCAAAGGACGGCAAACGGAAGAAGGTTAAATCCAACTCATCCACTAAATATGAATCTTCTAGTGATGATAATGCTAGTGATGAGGAAGATAATTTGCGTTCCCTTTTTGCCAACCTTAACATAGCTCAAAAGGAAAAATTAAATGAATTGGTTAGTGCTATTCATGAAAAGGATGACCTTTTGGATTCCCAAGAGGATTGTCTAATTAAAGAAAACAAAAAACATGTTAAGGTTAAAAAGGCTTATGCTCTTGAGATAGAGAAATGTGAAAAATTATCTAGTGAGTTAAGCACTTGCCGTGAGATGATTGACAACCTTAGACATGAAAATGCTAGTTTAAATGCTAAGGTTGATTCACATGTTTGTAATGTTTCAATTCCCAATCTTAGAGATGATAATGTTGACTTGCTTGCTAAGATTGATGAATTGAATGTATCTCTTGCTAGCCTTAGATTAGAGAATGAAAATTTGATTGCTAAGGCTAAAGATTTTGATGTTTGCAAAGTTACAATTGCCGATCTTAGAGATAAGAATGATATACTTCGTGCTAAGATTGTTGAACTTAATTCTTGCAAACCATCTACATCTACCATTGAGCATGTCACTATTTGTACTAGATGTAGAAATGTTGATATTGATGCTATCCATGATCATATGGCTTTAATTAAACAACAAAATGATCATATAGCAAAACTAGATGCTAAAATTGCCGAGCACAACCTAGAGAATGAGAAATTTAAGTTTGCTCGTAGCATGCTTTATAATGGGAGACGCCCGGGCATTAAGGATGGCATTGGCTTCCAAAGGGGAGACAATGTCAAAATTAGTGCCCCTCCTAAAAGATTGTCTAATTTTGTTAAGGGAAAGGCTCCCATGCCTCAGGATAACGAGGGCTACATTTTATACCCTGCCGGTTATCCCGAGAGCAAGATTAGGAGAATTCATTCTAGGAAGTCTCACTCTGGCCCTAATCATGCTTTCATGTATAAGGGTGAGACATCTAGCTCTAGGCAATCAACTCATGCTAAGTTGCCTAGAAAGAAAACTCCTAGTGCATCAAATGATCATAATATTTCATTTAAAACTTTTGATGCATCTTATGTTTTGACTAACAAATCCGGCAAGGTAGTTGCCAAATATGTTGGGGGCAAGCACAAGGGGTCAAAGACTTGTGTTTGGGTACCCAAAGTTCTTGTGTCTAATGCCAAAGGACCCAAAACCATTTGGGTACCTAAAGTCAAGAACTAAATTTGTTTTGTAGGTTTATGCATCCGGGGGCTCAAGTTGGATACTCGACAACGGGTGCACAAACCACATGACAGGGGAGAAAAGGATGTTCTCCTCATATGAGAAAAACCAAGATCCCCAAAGAGCGATCACATTCGGGGATGGAAATCAAGGTTTGGTCAAAGGTTTGGGTAAAATTGCTATATCTCCTGACCATTCTATTTCCAATGTTTTTCTTGTAGATTCTCTAGATTACAACTTGCTTTCTGTTTCCCAATTATGTCAAATGGGCTACAACTGTCTTTTTACTGATACAGGTGTCACTGTCTTTAGAAGAAGTGATGATTCAATAGCATTCAAGGGTGTGTTAGAGGGTCAGCTATACTTAGTAGATTTTGATAGAGCTGAACTCGACACATGCTTAATTGCTAAGACTAACATGGGTTGGCTCTGGCACCGCCGACTAGCCCATGTTGGGATGAAGAATCTTCATAAGCTTCTAAAGGGAGAGCACATTTTAGGATTAACAAATGTTCATTTTGAGAAAGACAGGATTTGTAGCGCATGCCAGGCAGGGAAGCAAGTTGGAGTCCATCATCCACACAAGAACATCATGACGACCGACAGGCCGCTTGAGCTACTCCACATGGATCTATTCGGCCCGATTGCCTACATAAGCATCGGCGGGAGTAAGTATTGTCTTGTAATAGTGGATGATTATTCTCGCTTCACTTGGGTATTCTTTTTACAGGAAAAATCTCAAACCCAAGAGACCTTAAAGGGATTTTTGAGACGGGCTCAAAATGAGTTCGCCTTAAGGATCAAGAAAATAAGAAGCGACAACGGGACGGAGTTCAAGAATTCTCAAATTGAAGGCTTCCTTGAGGAGGAGGGCATCAAGCATGAGTTCTCTTCTCCCTACACGCCACAACAAAATGGTGTAGTGGAGAGGAAGAATAGAACTCTATTGGATATGGCAAGGACCATGCTTGATGAGTACAAGACTTCGGATCGGTTTTGGGCCGAGGCGGTCAACACCGCCTGCTACGCTATCAACCGGTTATATCTACACCGAATCCTCAAGAAGACATCTTATGAACTCCTAACCGGTAAAAAGCCCAACATTTCATATTTTAGAGTTTTTGGTAGCAAATGTTTTATTCTTGTTAAAAGAGGTAGAAAATCTAAATTTGCTCCTAAAACTGTAGAAGGCTTTTTACTAGGATATGACTCAAACACAAGGGCATATAGAATCTTTAACAAGTCCTCAGGACTTGTTGAAGTTTCTTGTGACGTTGTGTTTGATGAGACTAACGGCTCTCAAGTAGAGCAAGTTGATCTTGATGAGATAGGTGAAGAACAGGCTCCGTGCATCGCGCTAAGGAACATGTCCATTGGGGATATATGTCCCAAGGAATCCGAAGAGCCTCCACATGCACAAGATCAACCATCCTCCTCAATGCAAGCATCTCCACCGACTCAAAATGAGGATGAAGCTCAAGTTGATGAAGAAGAAGATCAAGCAAATGAGCCACCTCAAGATGATGGCATTGATCAAGGGGGAGATACAAATGAGGAAGACAAGGAGGATGAGGAGCAAAGACCGTCACACCCAAGAGTCCACCAAGCAATCCAACGAGATCACCCCGTCGACACTATCCTCGGCGACATTCATAAGGGGGTAACTACTAGATCTCGGGTTGCTCATTTTTGTGAACATTACTCTTTTGTTTCCTCTATTGAGCCACACAGGGTAGAGGAAGCCCTCCAATATTCGGATTGGGTGATGGCGATGCAAGAGGAGCTCAACAATTTCACGAGGAATGAGGTATGGCATCTAGTTCCACGTCCTAACCAAAATGTTGTAGGAACCAAATGGGTCTTCCGCAACAAGCAAGATGAGCATGGTGTGGTGACAAGGAACAAAGCTCGACTTGTGGCCAAGGGATACTCCCAAGTCGAAGGTTTGGATTTCGGTGAAACTTATGCACCCGTAGCTAGGCTTGAGTCAATTCGCATATTATTGGTCTATGCTACTTACCATGGCTTTAAGCTTTATCAAATGGACGTGAAGAGTGCCTTCCTCAACGGACCAATCAAGGAAGAGGTCTATGTTGAGCAACCTCCCGGCTTCGAAGACAGTGAGTACCCTAATCATGTTTATAGGCTCTCTAAGGCGCTTTATGGGCTCAAGCAAGCCCCAAGAGCATGGTATGAATGCCTAAGAGATTTCCTTATTTCTAATGGCTTCAAAGTCGGCAAGGCCGATCCTACACTCTTTACTAAAACTCTTGAAAATGACTTGTTTGTATGCCAAATTTATGTTGATGATATTATATTTGGGTCTACTAACGAGTCTACATGTGAAGAGTTTAGTAGGATCATGACACAGAAATTCGAGATGTCTATGATGGGGGAGTTGAAGTATTTCTTAGGATTCCAGGTGAAGCAACTCCAAGAGGGCACCTTCATTAGCCAAACGAAGTACACTCACGACATCCTAAGCAAGTTTGGAATGAAGGATGCCAAGCCCATCAAAACACCCATGGGAACAAATGGGCATCTCGACCTCGACACGGGAGGTAAGTCCGTGGATCAAAAGGTATACCGGTCGATGACTGGTTCATTGCTTTATTTATGTGCATCTCGACCGGACATTATGCTTTCCGTATGCATGTGTGCAAGATTCCAATCCGACCCTAAGGAATCCCACCTTACGGCCGTAAAACGAATCTTGAGATATTTGGCTTATACTCCTAAGTTTGGGCTTTGGTACCCTCGGGGATCCACTTTTGATTTGATTGGTTATTCGGATGCCGATTGGGCGGGGTGCAAAATTAATAGGAAGAGCACATCGGGGACTTGCCAGTTCTTGGGAAGATCCTTGGTGTCTTGGGCTTCAAAGAAGCAAAATTCAGTCGCTCTTTCCACCGCCGAAGCCGAGTATATTGCCGCAGGTCATTGTTGCGCGCAATTGCTCTGGATGAGGCAAACCCTGCGGGACTACGGTTACAAATTAACCAAAGTCCCTTTGCTATGTGATAATGAGAGTGCAATCAAAATGGCCGACAATCCCGTCGAGCATAGCCGCACTAAGCACATAGCCATTCGGTATCATTTTCTTAGGGATCACCAACAAAAGGGAGATATCGAGATTTCTTATATTAACACTAAAGATCAATTAGCCGATATCTTTACCAAGCCTCTTGATGAACAAACTTTTACCAAACTTAGGCATGAGCTCAATATTCTTGATTCTCGCAACTTCTTTTGCTAGATTGCACACATAGCTCATTTATATACCTTTGATCATATCTCTTTTATATGCTATGACTAATGTGTTTTCAAGTCTATTTCAAACCAAGTCATAGGTATATTGAAAGGGAATTGGAGTCTTCGGCGACGACAAAGGCTTCCACTCCGTAACTCATACTTCGCCATCACTCCAAGCAACTCTCTATTCTTTGGGGAGAAATGAGCATCAAAGAAAAGGACTTCATCTTTGGTATAATCTTAACTCATTTACATATGACCAAAGAGGAAGATAATTCTAAAAGGGCTCTAATGATTCCGTTTTTGGCGATTTATGCCAAAAAGGGGGAGAGAGTATGAGCCCAAAGCAAAAGGACCGCACCACCACCAATTTCAAAAACTTAGTGCTTTCCAAGAGTATTTATCAATTGGTAACCCATTATGTTCAAAAGAGGGAGAAAGTAGTATTTCAAAAATGATATATCAAAACCCTCTTGAACACTAAGAGGTGGATCTCCTTTAGGGGGAGTTTTGTTTAGTCAAAGGAAAAGCATTTGAAACAGGGGGAGAAAATTTCAAATCTTAAAAATGCTTTGCAAACTCTCATTCATTTACCTTTGATTATTTGCAAAAGACTTTTGAAATGGATTTACAAAAAGAATTTGCAAAAACACAACGTGTGGTGCAAACGTGGTCCAAAATACTAAATAAGAAAGAAACATTCCATGCATATCTTGTAAGTATTTTTATTGGCTCAATTCCAAGCAACCTTTACACTTACATTATGCAAACTAGTTCAATTATGCACTTCTATATTTGCTTTGGTTTGTGTTGGCATCAATCACCAAAAAGGGGGAGATTGAAAAGGAATTAGGCTCTCACCTAGTTCCCAAATAATTTTGGTGGTTGAATTGCTCAACGCAAATCTTTGGACTAACTAGTTTGCCCAAGTGTATAGATTATACAGGTGTTAAAGGTTCACATTCAGTCAATAAAAAGACCAAGTGTTGGATTCAACAAAGGAGCAATGAGGCAACCGAGGGCACCTCTGGCTGGAGGCACCGGACTGTCCGGTGTGCACCGGACAGTGTCCGGTGCGCCCCAGAGGACACCAACTCAAACTCTTCGTCCTCGGGAATTCTCGGAAGACGGCGCGCTATAATTCACCGGACTGTCCGGTGTGCACCGGACATGTCCGGTGCTCCAAGGAAGCGCGGTCTCCGGAACTCGTCAGCCTCGGGTTCGCGCGGCAGCCGCTCCGCTAAAATTCACCGGACTGTTCGGTGTGCCAGCGGAGCAACGGCTCCCTGCGGCGCCAACGGCTCCCTGCGGTGCATTTAATGCGCGCGCAGCGCGCGCAGACGTCAGGCACGCCCATACCGGTGCACCGGACATCAAACAGTACATGTCCGGTGTGCACCGGACACCCAGGAGGGCCCACAAGTCAGAAGCTCCAACGGCTAGAATCCAACGGCAGTGATGACGTGGTAGGGGGCACCGGACTGTCCGGTGTGCACCGGACTGTCCGGTGCGCCATCAAACAGACAGGTTCCCAACGGCCACATTTGGTGGTTGGGGCTATAAATACCCCAACCACCCCACCATTCATTGCATCCAAGTTTTCCACTTCCCAACCACTACAAGAGCTAGGCATTCAATTCTAGACACATACAAAGAGATCAAATCCTCTCCAATTCATCACAAAGCCCTAGTGACTAGAGAGAGTGATTTGCCGTGTTCATTTGAGCTCTTGCGCTTGGATCGCTTTCTTTCTTTCTCACTTGTTCTTGAGATCAAAACTCCATTGTAATCAAGGCAAGAGGCACCAATTGTGTGGTGGCCCTTGCGGGGAAGTTTTTGTTCCCGGCTTTGATTTGAGAAGAGAAGCTCACTCGATCCGTGGATCGTTTGAGAGAGGGAAGGGTTGAAAGAGACCCGGCCTTTGTGGCCTCCTCAACGGGGAGTAGGTTTGCAAGAACCGAACCTCGGTAAAACAAATCTCCGTGTCTCACTTGCTTATTCGCTTGGGATTTGTTTTGCGCCCTCTCTTGTGGACTTGTTCCTTATTACTAACGCTAACCCCGGCTTGTAGTTGTGTTTATATTTGTGAATTTCAGTTTCGCCCTATTCACCCCCCCTCTAGGCGACTATCAACCTGCCTCTCCGCCGCGATAGGCGCCGCGCAGACGCCGCACGCCGCACCCGCTCGCCCCACGCGCTCCCCCTCCCGCCGCCCCTGCTCCCCCCAACCGGGATCTGCGACTGCCGCCATCCTCAAAATGCCGGAGGCCATGGGGTTCGACTGCACGCACCTTTCGCGGCTCTAGACGCCATGGGGTTCAACTACGCGCACCGCTCTGCGGTAGACGTCGTCATCGTCGATGTCCTCCTCCGCTACATCACCCACCTGGACTGGCCTGCCGCCTTCCATGCCAACCTTGCCGGCCGCACACTCGCCAACGAGCTCGACGTCGTACATGTGCTCGCAGGTGGTCGGCACCGACACAGACGGCTTCGCGAGCACGGCGGCCACGAACCGCTGCCTCGTTGGCTTCGGTCCCACGGCCACAAACTGCTGCCTCGTTTGCAATATATTAGCGGCGGCGGCAGATTGCGCGCTAGCGACCGAGACGCAAGAATTCTGCGTCTGTTGCTGCATGTTTGAATGGGTGCAGGTAATATCTTGTATTTCTTGCTGTTATAGATGAAGTATGGACCTGCTCCTCTGGTTCTTCAGCTTTTTTTTGCTTCATCCACACGTTTTCTGGTCTGGGCAGCGCAATCCCATCTCGAGCCGTTCACCTTTTGCAACCGCGGCAAGCAAGTTGTGCGCCGTGGTCTGCACGCAGCCGCAGTCCTGTCCAGCTGAAAATTGAATTCTGAACACATAAGACCTCCATAATCGGCGAGGCGAATCCCGCTGCGGCCGCCGGAAGCGCGCAGCGCAGGGGGCAATGGCTCCTTAATGCTCTCCTGATTCTGTAGGACATATTAGTTTAATTGCTGTTTATCATTTCAAACAGAGCAACTAAACTGATAAGAACATGTAACTGGTACACGGGGTGTGTAATTTACTTTGTCAGTTCGCCAATAATTCGACAATTTAAGCTCCAATATTTGTTGCTTTTGTTAGAAAAAGTGCAACTTTTACATTTTTTCTTGGTTTGCCTCTGGGTTCAACAAATATAGTGAATATGGGTGTGGCACACTCTTCTTTGGGATTTCAGAATGGCACAAGTTCTAGCAGTGACACTGATCCTCTTCCCAACGAGTTGAACATTATGAGCATAAGGGATGATAAAGTAATCTCATGTCCCCCAAATGTTCCATCAATTATTGCTTTCTGGTGGGTGCTCAGTTTGTATTTGTATTTTGTTTTTGTTTGAAAAACAATGCAGGACGTCAAAGATATTGTAGTCAATGGCAACAGGGCGGAGCCTGGTCATATCATAATGACCAGCATTGATGGGAGAAATGGGTAGACAAAGCAGGTATTTTAACCCCCAAAAAACATATGACATGTTATTGTAGAGAACTGAAGATCCCTTTCTTTCAAATTACTGATGTATATATATGTGCACTGCTGACTATTAGTTACATGGATGAGCGGGTGGTAGGTCATGGATCCTTCAGAACTGTTTTTCAGGTTTGTTACTTTACAAATTAGTATGTAATTGACTTGTATGGTTTCATTTTAATATTTCACTTAGTGCATTCGTTAACCACGAGATATTTTGTTGTGTTATTGCGTGAGAGATAGTGAAACATATATGAGTACTTGTTTTCATGACCACTATTTGGGTTGGAAGATTATACTAAAACACATCCCTTATAAACCTTATAATACAAGTATATCTGCATCGGGCATGGCAAGCAGCTCAACACAATACTCTTACTGTAGCTACTGCATCATGAACAAAAGAATATTATATCTATGCAAATCTTGGGGAAGATTATATGGAGTAGCATTTGTTAGTTTTTAGCTAGTTGCTACTAAAACAGGAGCCAAATTTTGGGCTATTATTTTGTGTTTATAATATAAGCACCAATTAGCTACACGGCAGAGGCTATGCGAGAACACCATGAGATTGAAGTGAAAGATGAACCTGCAAATATATGTCAAAGATGTGAAGCTTTGATTACTTCAGTAATGCACATAACATTTATGAATTGTATCTTCTCCCAGTCACTCTATAGTCTGATGCACTGGACTGGAGGTAGCACATACAGACTACAATAGGGAAATGATGTACCGAAATCCATGGTAGAATTGGCTCAATATCATCATTCTTTTTCTATGCATGGTCCTTTCAACTAATTGATGAATTGATATGAATGGTTTGTTCATTCATTATTGAGTTAGTTTTACATGCTTCTTTTATGTATTAACTTCTTCCGACAATATGTGGTGTTCGTTTTTATGTAATCGTTATGCACTAACATTTTGTCAAATATTTTATATGTCGTTGCAACGCACGGACACCTAACTATAATGGCAAGCAAATGGTGCACGGGGGAGCATTGACAGCTCTACCGTTAGTAGCAGATTCATCACATGTGTTGTTCACTTGAGAGTTTTATGCATAGTGGTCTCTGTTATTATGCATCATGGCCTCATGGGGTTGTCGTATTGTGGTAGCGCTTTCTAACTTACTCATAATAACAACTTTATATATCATTTACATTAATTTTTTGTTTGTCTAGCTGATCATAAGTTTGTAGCAATAACTTTTTTGTTTGTCCATTTACATGGGGCAGCAGGCTGCTGCGCTCTTGGGAGAGCAGCCCGTCTACCACGCCGTGCAACGTACCATTGGCTGCGGGGCCGCCATGCCCCCAGTGGCGCTGCCCGGCAAGGAGGCTGGGTACTTGGGGGAGTATCGACGAAGCATCATGGCTCCCGACGAAGCAGAGGCTGCGACTAGCGCGCTGGACGTTGCTGGGGGCTACCTGATGCTGGCGGTGGCTGCTGCCTAGGGCAGCGGTAAAACTCATGATCGTCGAGACCTTTGATACCAGATTGGTAGACTGCGTTCTCTATGCTGACAATATGTTTCCGTTGCAACGCACGGGCACCCACCTAGTGATATATAAAGTTGTTATTATGAGTAAGTTAGAAAGCGCTACCACAATACGACAACCCCATGAGGCCATGATGCATAATAACAGAGACCACTATGCATAAAACTCTCAAGTGAACAACACATGTGATGAATCTGCTACTAACGGTAGAGCTGTCAATGCTCCCCCGTGCACCATTTGCTTGCCATTATAGTTAGGTGTCCGTGCGTTGCAACGACATATAAAATATTTGACAAAATGTTAGTGCATAACGATTACATAAAAACGAACACCACATATTGTCGGAAGAAGTTAATACATAAAAGAAGCATGTAAAACTAACTCAATAATGAATGAACAAACCATTCATATCAATTCATCAATTAGTTGAAAGGACCATGCATAGAAAAAGAATGATGATATTGAGCCGATTCTACCATGGATTTCGGTACATCATTTCCCTATTGTAGTCTGTATGTGCTACCTCCAGTCCAGTGCATCAGACTATAGAGTGACTGGGAGAAGATACAATTCATAAATGTTATGTGCATTACTGAAGTAATCAAAGCTTCACATCTTTGACATATATTTGCAGGTTCATCTTTCACTTCAATCTCATGGTGTTCTCCCATAGCCTCTGCCGTGTAGCTAATTGGTGCTTATATTATAAACACAAAATAATAGCCCAAAATTTGGCTCCTGTTTTAGTAGCAACTAGCTAAAAACTAACAAATGCTACTCCATATAATCTTCCCCAAGATTTGCATAGATATAATATTCTTTTGTTCATGATGCAGTAGCTACAGTAAGAGTACTTGTGTTGAGCTGCTTGCCATGCCCAATGCAGATATACTTGTATTATAAGGTTTATAAGGGATGTGTTTTAGTATAATCTTCCAACCCAAATAGTGGTCATGAAAACAAGTACTCATATATGTTTCACTATCTCTCACGCAATAACACAACAAAATATCTCGTGGTTAACGAATGCACTAAGTGAAATATTAAAATGAAACCATACAAGTCAATTACATACTAATTTGTAAAGTAACAAACCTGAAAAACAGTTCTGAAGGATCCATGACCTACCACCCGCTCATCCATGTAACTAATAGTCAGCAGTGCACATATATATACATCAGTAATTTGAAAGAAAGGGATCTTCAGTTCTCTACAATAACATGTCATATGTTTTTTGGGGGTTAAAATACCTGCTTTGTCTACCCATTTCTCCCATCAATGCTGGTCATTATGATATGACCAGGCTCCGCCCTGTTGCCATTGACTACAATATCTTTGACGTCCTGCATTGTTTTTCAAACAAAAACAAAATACAAATACAAACTGAGCACCCACCAGAAAGCAATAATTGATGGAACATTTGGGGGACATGAGATTACTTTATCATCCCTTATGCTCATAATGTTCAACTCGTTGGGAAGAGGATCAGTGTCACTGCTAGAACTTGTGCCATTCTGAAATCCCAAAGAAGAGTGTGCCACACCCATATTCACTATATTTGTTGAACCCAGAGGCAAACCAAGAAAAAATGTAAAAGTTGCACTTTTTCTAACAAAAGCAACAAATATTGGAGCTTAAATTGTCGAATTATTGGCGAACTGACAAAGTAAATTACACACCCCGTGTACCAGTTACATGTTCTTATCAGTTTAGTTGCTCTGTTTGAAATGATAAACAGCAATTAAACTAATATGTCCTACAGAATCAGGAGAGCATTAAGGAGCCATTGCCCCCTGCGCTGCGCGCTTCCGGCGGCCGCAGCGGGATTCGCCTCGCCGATTATGGAGGTCTTATGTGTTCAGAATTCAATTTTCAGCTGGACAGGACTGCGGCTGCGTGCAGACCACGGCGCACAACTTGCTTGCCGCGGTTGCAAAAGGTGAACGGCTCGAGATGGGATTGCGCTGCCCAGACAAGAAAACGTGTGGATGAAGCAAAAAAAAGCTGAAGAACCAGAGGAGCAGGTCCATACTTCATCTATAACAGCAAGAAATACAAGATATTACCTGCACCCATTCAAACATGCAGCAACAGACGCAGAATTCTTGCGTCTCGGTCGCTAGCGCGCAATCTGCCGCCGCCGCTAATATATTGCAAACGAGGCAGCAGTTTGTGGCCGTGGGACCGAAGCCAACGAGGCAGCGGTTCGTGGCCGCCGCGCTCGCGAAGCCGTCTGTGTCGGTGCCGACCACCTGCGAGCACATGTACGACGTCGAGCTCGTTGGCGAGTGTGCGGCCGGCAAGGTTGGCATGGAAGGCGGCAGGCCAGTCCAGGTGGGTGATGTAGCGGAGGAGGACATCGACGATGACGACGTCTACCGCAGAGCGGTGCGCGTAGTTGAACCCCATGGCGTCTAGAGCCGCGATAGGTGCGTGCAGTCGAACCCCATGGCCTCCGGCATTTTGAGGATGGCGGCAGTCGCAGATCCCGGTTGGGGGGAGCAGGGGCGGCGGGAGGGGGAGCGCGTGGGGGCGAGCGGGTGCGGCGTGCGGCGTCTGCGCGGCGCCTGTCGCGGCGGAGAGGCAGGTCGTGCGGCCGGTTCGGGCGGGGGATTCGTCGTGGGCAGGAGGGGAATCGCGGCGGGGGCAGTCGTGCACGGGATTCGCGACGTGCGTGGTAGGCTGCTGAGGCGGGGGCAGTCTACACTGTACCCTTAATAGTTAGTAGAGATTAGTTCGAAATAGAAGGTAGGGACTGAGACTGTGACTGGTACAACCGTACAGGCTGCTGGGCCGTGTGAAAAGCCGGGAGTAGAGAAGCCCTCGTTCGACTAACGTCTACTTCTGTGATTTCCCCCGGCGGCGTTGGGCGCTGGTTTAGGAGACGAAAAGGCGGCGCGCGGCGGAAAACCCTAGCTTAGCTCCTCTCCGGCGTCAAGTGCTCTCCGGTTTGAGGGCGCGATGAGGGTGAAGGTGATTTCGCGTTCCACCGACGACTACACGCGCGAGCGCAGCCAGGACCTGCAGGTAGGCGACCCCTGTCGCGACTGCGATTCTGCTGACACCACTGTCGTGGTCACCCGGCTTCTCGTTGTTGTAGAGTACAATTCTATGCTATCCTTTTAGTTTGTTGGATCCCACTTCCAACGCCGGTTGGAGCCTTTGCCCAACCGCATGACAATCATTTAGCCATCGATGAAATTTTACCTCAATCCACCTCTGACATTCCGAAACGCACTCGTTGGTCTCAACAGAAAGTATTCCGCAACTATGATCCAGCGCTTCGTAGTCAAGAGAAAGCTGTTGAGTATACTCGGGCACTCAATGCTGCCAAGTTAGAGAAGGTATGCCGCTTCTCCCTTCCCCGTATTCATGTTTTGTTTCTTTACTTTCTGTTTGAGGCGATGCCTTTTATGCTCTACTTGTCCAGATATTTGCTAAGCCATTTATCGGAGCTATGGATGGGCATATTGACGCGGTATCGTGCATGGCCAAAAACCCCAATCATTTGAAAGCAATATTTTCTGGTTCAATGGATGGAGGTGAGTGCCTATTTCTCGACTAGCTTTTGTCTTATTGACTATGTTTTCACAATATTATCTGCTGCTTGGTAAATTGCATCAGTCGCCTATATGATCACAAGTACACACAACAGATTTATGGTTTTGTAACTTTAAGGGGCGGCCTTGTTGGTGATACTAATGTAAGGATGTATTCCTGAGTTCGTTTGCATCTTTGTAATTGGCTAGCTGCTTCAAGTGAGCTACTGTTATGCTTCTCCTTTACAGACAATCTTCCAGTCCTCATCTTCTAATTATGTACTGGTTCGGTGACATTTTTGCATTAATGGAAATGATAGTTGGTTGTTATTATAAAACAAAAGGCCATATTTCCCTGAATTTATCTGTGAGGGCTCTTAAACATGCATTTCACTTCCTTATTATCAGGATCTGCTATTGTATGAAAATTTGCAACCTGATAGATTTAATTTAACCACTCCTTAAGCGCTGAAACATGGTCCATCGTCTTCATTTTTTTATGTTTTTTATCCATGTTTTACCTTCATCCTTCAATCAACTTGAAACTTGAATAATAATTGTAAAATTCACCTTTCTGTTTTTTTGGCAGATGTTCGCCTTTGGGATATTGCTGCGAGGTACTGCTACAGTATTGGGGACTACCTCATTCCTTAATCATCTGATATCTGTTTCATCCTTTTGTTCTTGGAGTTATATCATATTTCATGCTTATATTTGTGTGATTTTTACAACAATGACAACAGGAAGACAGTTTGTCAGTTCCCCGGGCACCAGGGTGCTGTAAGAGGTTTAACAACATCCACAGATGGTGATCTTCTTGTATCATGTGGCGTTGACTGCACGTAAGTCAATTGTTGATTCACTTTCTGTCTTCTAGACAGAGGCATTCTAGTGTCCACTGGATTTCCATATGTGTCAAGTTGCTTTACTTCTCTAAACGGTAGGTAGCAGTCACACATCTTATGCACTTACATACAGCCAAGAAGAACTTACTATAGTTACGGTTGGTAAATAAAGCGTAAAGATGCCAATATTTTAGAGCATCAACCAATGGCCTAATTTTGGAGTGTTTTATATGCGTAAGACGGTAAGAGGCTAGAACCATGTTTACTAAGTACATTGGGCTGCCTTCCAGGGTTTATACAGATTATGCATGTTCCGTCTAAAACCTGATTTTGGAACTGCGTGTTTCATGGCGTAAAGTAAAACAGCTATATTATTTGTGTTATCTGTTTTATTACCATACACTTACACTACCATTGGTTGCAGTGTTCGACTCTGGAAAGTTCCGATGCTTAAAATGGTGGATACTAGTGAGCGTGCTGGAGATAATTCCCAGGCATGTACTGGATAGACACATCTATCTCGTTTTACTCAAATCCTGTTTCTCACTTGTTCAAATGATCAAATCGCTAACTTGGATTGCAGCCATCAGCAGTTTACACCTGGAAGCATGCATTCTGGTAAGGGCATCATTTTTTGATATCTTAGCTTCCTTTTGCTTTTATATCTGAAAAAAATGTGAGAAGAATCTTTGTTCTCATTACTTTCAGGGGTGCTGATCACCAGTGGGACGGCAATCTTTTCGCAACTGTTGGTGCTCAAGTTGATATATGGGATCCTGACAGGTATGTTCATTTCTAGCTATTTCAATTTTGTCTCTATATGTTACCAGCATCATTGCTCACTTCATCTGTACAGGTCAGAGCCAATAAATAGCTTCGAATGGGGTAAAGATACGGTTCTTTCTGTGCGATTTGATCCTGGAGACTCTAATATTTTGATTACGTCGGGCAGGTCAGTTTTCTACTTTATCTGCAAAATTTGATATGTTTCAAATTGTTCAGCTATGGTTTTATTAGACCCAGGGCACCGTGCGATAACTTAAATGTATTGAATGTGCATTTTTCTCTCTTTTTTCATGCTTGGTAACACTGATGCCATTTCTTGTTGTCATTGTTATCATAGTTGGCAAGGACCTTGTGAGAAAATCTCACCCCCTTTCTTCTAATGTGCAAAATTTCTTGTTGTCATTGTTATCATAGTTGGCAAGGACCTTGTGAGAAAATCTCATCCCATAGACCAGTCACTCTGGTTGACATGACATCATCTCGCAGATATGTAATGGTATCAACCAGAGGAATAGTGTCTCAGTCCTCGTGTGTAGAGGGGAGGGGGGGGGGGGGTCGCCGGTGGCGGCACCTAGGGCAGCACGCCTGCACGCGAGAGAGTGATAGGGGAAGAGCCGATGTTCTATTTTCTGCTTAAGACTGCAAGGTTTCATCGCCCCTATATTTATAGTCCCTAGAGGATTTGTTCTCTAGGCAAACTAAAGAAATCTTTATAGATTTGGATTTCTTCTTTCCTAGCAAACCGATCTTATTTCCTAAATAATTCTCTATTATTTTTCCTAAATTTCTGTCTATTCCGGATTCTCCTGGCTGCAGGGGATTTGAGGGAGTGGCAGCGGGCTGCTGTGCCACAGTACTGCGGCACAACAGTACCCACGGGTACTGTTCATGCTGGGTCTGTTTCGGGCCTCATAGGGCGCATTGGCCCAGGCCTTGCCCGACGGCAAGGCCCATATTTGTGACAAATAGATATCTTTTTTTCTTGCTTGTTGGGAAGGCTGTTCAAATAGCCCAATTATGGATGTGCTAGTTTGGCTACTCCCTCCAGTTTGCAAATAATTGACCTTTTTAACAATGACAGGATCTTGTAAACATAGCTTTGACCAATGAGCATCGTAACAAATTTATGCTTCTGTGATAGTACTTTTCAAGACAAACGAATGCATACGATCCTCCAGTTTTTGAACTAAATAATTTAAAGTTATTTGTCATCAAAGTTTTAGAATTTTGACTCAACCTTGTCCAAAAATCAAATATTTGCAAATGAGAGGGAGTATATGAGTTCTAGATCGTCTTTTCTGTCAGATGCCTTTTCTAAGAAGCAACTTGTTTGTTTGTCTGTGATCACCATAAAATTGCTTTAAAATGTTGGGTTAATTAGAAATATGCCACTCCAATTTTGGAAACTAGTTCATTTTCATGCCACTCCATGGCATAAAAATGAACTAACCATCTAGTTTTGCGAAAGTTGAGTGACATATATACAATTAATCCTAAAATTATTTGGGATGTCAATCCTGGAGATCAGGACATATGTAACACCTCAATGAGTACAATGCTCTAGATTGCTAACTTTTGTGGTCTCATATTTTCAGTGATCGGAGTCTGACACTCTATGACTTGCGTATGTCATCTCCAGCTAGAAAGCTGATAATGAAGGTCAGTCAATTCTCGTTTTTAGAATCATGATAGACGTACATTTTTTTCTAGCTTCTAATTTTGTATCTACTGTATGACATACAGTCTGACGTATGATTTGCTTATGCAGACAAGGTGCAATTCAGTATGCTGGAACCCTAGAGAGCCTATGAACTTCACTGCTGTAAGATAAACATATTTTTATATTTTCTTGAGCTGTTACATGGTTCTGACTATACTATTATAAAATATTCGTTGAGTCTGGCACTCCATTTGGGAACTGATGTTGTGAATTTGTGTTGCCTTTTGACGGCTAGGCAAATGAAGACACAAACTGTTACTCCTTTGATGCTAGAAAATTAGATGAAGCAAAAATTGTTCACAAAGGCCATGTTTCAGCAGTGTAAGTGTATTTTTCTGCAAAATTATTTTTTACTTTGTATTTAGTAGGTGGTGCAGTAAAGATTTATTATCCTGACTAGCATATATCTCGTATCCATATGAAGATCATATGGGTATTGAGGAAAGGTAGTAGAATCTATGAATATTTCCCTTTGTGGCATATATATCGTCAGTTTGAAGAACATTGAAATAAATCATAGGGTACATAGAGAACAGAAAGTGGAATTGGCACTTAATTTTGTTGTGGCATTGCTACATTGTCATAAAGTTGATTATTCACTAAACATGGCTTAATGAATCTTCTGAAGATGCATATGTTGCCTAACTCATAAGCACAGAAGATATCATTTCATGCACTTGATCTGTACCTTTGACATTTGTAGCATACCTTCTAGTTTCTTTTACTTTATGGGGTCATCTTACATGAATTTGGGTTTCTAGGATGGATATTGACTACTCACCAACAGGGCGTGAATTTGTCACTGGTTCATATGATAGAACAGTATGTTTACTCCTAAGAACTTAAAATGATTTCATACTCTATATATGTATTTGTATTCAAATTCAGTGACGCATATATAATATTTTTGCAGGTAAGGATTTTTAATTATCTTGGAGACCACAGCAGAGAGATTTACCACACCAAGAGGATGCAAAGGTTCTTCTTTGTTCCTACATTATCTGTTAGTTTTCACTTGTTATTTCTAGTTGCTGTTGGTGCCTTCATTTTTAGACCAAAGTCCAGAGTTGGTTCCTTATACTTTAACATCAATCACAACAACAAAACAACGACGACGACAAAGTCTTTTAGTTCCAAGCAAGTTAGGGTAGGCTAATCTACCCAAAGGCCCTCGCGGCGCCCCTGCTCAGGCGACTCGGGCGGCGCCAACCTAAGCCGTTGTGTCCTCTCCCTCTCCTCTTTGCCTCGCCATCGTCGGAGCTAGCCGACGGGATGCTCGCACAACTCACGGTGATGGTGGCGGCGGGGCGATTTGGCCGGCCCCCATGTCGCCTCGGCTCCTTCCGCGTTGGCGAGGGAGAGTGGCCTGACGGCGGCTATACCTGCTCGCGTGGTTGGCCCGCGGCGTCGATTGCACGCTCGCGTGGCTAAGTTGCGACAGCGGCGGTGCACGTGTGACGAGGGCCGCGAGGGCCATGGTTTGCGGTGGCTCTGCTGCTGCCTGCGACGGGTTAGGGTAGGCAGGGCTCGAGATGGAGGGGTGGGGGCGTGGTCTTCATGGGGCGGTGGACTTGGCGGCTTTGGTCGGCGCTTCTCAGTCGGTTGGAGGCTGGATCTTGAGCCTCCCCAACCAGATCCATCTCTCCACTCTCGTTCGGTTGGTGGGTGACTGGTTCCGAGCGATGAGACATGTGGTGGTTAGTCCTTCGGTAAAAGCCATACCTGCCTGTGGGTGGACGGCGGTGACGCCCGTGGGCGCCACTCCTACCCTATTGAGGGTGTTGTCCATGGATCTCCCATGCCCTCCGTGTGGGAGTCCTAGCCTCATCCATCTTGGGGTTTCGCGTTGGTTGGCCGGCTGACATCGGAGCTCTGGTGGTTGGGACCTGCTAGGTTGGTTGCCCCTACAACCTTCTCCATGGTGTTGGCGATCATCGTTGCTCCGCTGGGTCTTCGGAGAAAACTTTGCCTAGATTGTTCTAGGCGGGCGGCAACGACGATTAGACTTCGTTTTTCCTTCTTGAAGGCGTTGTCCAGAAGACCTTCTATTTGTGTGATTGTCGGCAAAGTGGAGGCCTTTCGTCACTCCGCTTTGCTCGGTGGTGTTTGGTATTTGTTGCTTTGGGCGTCTGCTTGCTCTCGGTGCTCAGCGTTGTGGCTCCAAGCTCGTTGGTGAAGAATCGGAGCTGCCTCACGTGGGGTGTGTCGATGCTTGACAACGATGTCGTACCACGGTCTTCCTCCTTGTGTGTCGATGTTTAGTTGTAAGCTTCGTCGAGTTCCTTTGTTGGTGTGCAGCCCGTCTTGGGAAGTCAGAGCCGCGTGTCCCTTGTGTTGAACTTGGCAACGATGACTGGATGGGCTTTGTGTGGGGGGCTGCGTTGTCTGGGTTGTTTGGCGTCACTTCTTCCACCTTGCTTTGATTTTATAGCTAACATCTTCATCAATCTCTATCTCTCTATAACATTAATCCTAAATACTGAAAGGTATCTTTCCTGGACACTACTTAACCTTCAAAACTAACATCTACTTTCTCTTGTGTGATAGTGCCAGTCACATCTCATGTATCCGGTTTTAGTTCTACCAAGCCTAAAACCTTTAGACTCTAGAGTCTCCTGCCACAACTCTAATTTTGTATTTACTTTTGCCCGACTTCCATCAATTAGCACTATATTGTCCACAAGCATACACCAAGGGATATCCTCTTGTATGTCCCTTGTGATCTAATCCATCACCAGATCAAAAAGGTGAGGGCTCAACGCTGACCCTTAATGTAGTCATATTCTAATCGGGATGGCATTCGTGTCCCCATAACTTGTTTGAATACTAGTCACAACAACATTGTTGTACATGTCCTTGATGAGTCCAATGCACTTTGTTGGCACTTTATGTTTGTCCAAAGCCATCACATAATATTTCTTGGTATTTTGTCGTAAGACCTCTCCAGATGAAAACCATATGTAGGTCCTTCTGCTCCCTATACTAATGTCTTTCATGTTTTATAGTTGAACTTCAATCGCTGCCTTTTTTATGAGACCAATTAGCCCTCAAAATCTCTATATGATGTTAAACTCAGTGGTCGGTTAGTGTGAGGTCTATTTATGTTGATATAGGTCAAGGTCAACGAATGGAGGCATGGAACATGCTTTAGCTGAATTTTGTTTTCTATATAGTTTCAGAAAGTAGTTTAGTTTAGTTTAGACGAGTTTATCATGTTTACATTATACGCAGCTTTTTTCTGAAAGATAATTACCTTCTATTTACCACGAACATTTTTTAAGATTCTAATCAATTTACCATACTACTATGAAGGGTGTTTTGTGTGAAGTACACCTATGATGGGACCTATTTAGTCTCTGGCAGTGATGATACAAATCTTCGTCTGTGGAAGTCCAAAGCTTCAGAACAACTTGGAGTTGTAAGTTTTTTAATCTATTCAATGTTTTGAAGTTGCTGTTGTGTTTTGGCATGCTTGTTGCCTGCTGCTGTTTAGAGTCAAGCCGAAATCTGGTGGTTAGCTATTTTGGTCAAGATAGCGTCTGGTTTCTCACTGTGGATGCTCTATGACTTAGCAGTATTGCAATAGCCAACTGTGTATGCCCTGATTTACTTCCTAGATTATCAATGCCTTAGGATTTTTTTTTGTTATTTTATAGGCAATAATTTTCATCAGTTGTACTTACCACTATTGGAAGAGTTTAAGAACGTTTTGCTGTTGACTTGTTGTATGTGACTGAGCAAATATGTTGTGCAGCTTCTTCCACGGGAGCGCAAAAAGCAAGAGTACCAGGATGCTTTGAAGGAGCGGTACAAGCATCTCCCAGAAGTCAAGCGGATTGTAAGGTAAGCTATGGTGGTGTTGCCTCCTCTGCCGAGGCATGGGGAAATCAAAACTCTCTCTTTTTCACAATCGCATTGATGTCTCTTACAGTACAGGGTATATATGTATGGCTTTGTCGTTAATTGTTATTACAGGCATAGACATCTACCGAAGCCAATCTACAAGGCAGCCAACCTACGGCGTACGATGATCGAAGCTGAAAGCCGTAAAGAGGAAAGGAGGCGAAAGCACAGTGCTCCCGGGAGCATGCCTGTGCAGCCCTTCAGGAAGCGGAGAATCATCAGAGAAGTTGAGTAGACATGCGGTTTGCATTGCATGGTCGTGGTACACGTTTGTGTTTCTGAGGCGATGGAGTTGAGAGAATACATGATGTTTCCTTTGGGAGTTGAGCTCCAGTTTTGCCTTTCGTACTACATATATGTGCTCCATCAATCAGTTTGTTTGACTAGTTATTATTGTGTATTTGAAATACCACACAAAATATTCATATCGTGCCATTGCATTGCAAGACCGTGAGCAATCCGAATTGAAGGTAGGACGTTTTCTCATGGAAACTGACGCTTGATGACTGAAATTGGGCATTCAGTTTCAATGAACGGGAAACTGGAGAGGCATGGCATCCATCTATAACAGCAAGCACATTCATGTTTTTGATACAAATGTCCATTCTGCATCTCGTAAGGATCTTTTGTCTAAGGTTAAAACTTATTATTAGGTAGAAAAAGTTAGATAAACTTGGGGGGGTGCAGTTTTTAAAACCATTTTAATGCCACAGTCCAATAATTGCCATGCATAACTATGGTTTTGTTTCAGGATTGAATCGAAACGTCTGTTTGGTGCCATGGTTTTTTTATTGTCATCAAGTTCCATTTAAAAACCTGTTTACCGATGATCATATAAATCATAACAGTTCATATAGACTAAAAATAAAGAAGCGTGCGACAGAGAAGTCGTTTCATACTCGCAGCGAAAACTTTGATCCATACCCCGAAAATAAAATAATGTGGCATTGTTAAAGCCAACCTTTAAAACTGTAGTATTCTTAAAAACCATAGTATTATCTTGGGAGCAATCCATGAGAAGATTACTAAAGCGTGTTTTCAAACGGCTTTCTGTCAGCTGCTGCGCCGTCCAATGTTGGTCCAATCTTGTCGTATATACATGAGTTTTATTTATGATTCCTTTTGTCAATCAATTAAATTAGAAGGAAAAAAAAACGGTCGTCGATGGCAGGCCATCCGTTGCGTGGTCCACTGGTCAGAGGGCCCGTCTGCTATAAATGAGCCACGCCGCCTGTTAGATTGGCGGCAGGCAGACGCAGCACCAACAACAACCTCCTCCTCCTCCTAAGAATCTCTCATCTGAGATACAGACAGATTAATCAACGCCCGCACCTCCTATGGGCACGACCGGCGACGCTCCGGCTCCGGCGGGGGATCCGCAGGACCGCCACCGTACCCACCCCCCGGCGACGAAGCAGCGGACGACGCTGGTGTTCACGTACGGGACGCTGAAGCGCGGCTTCTCCAACCACCGCCTCCTGGAGGAGCTCTTCGCGAGCGGGGACGCGTCGCTGGTGGGCCCCGCGGTGACGTCGGCGCGGCTGCCGCTGGTGTGCGGGCCGTACCGGGTGCCGTTCCTTCTGAACCTCCCCGGCGCCGGCGCCGGGGCGCACCGCGTGCGCGGGGAGGCGTACGCGGTGACGGCCCGCGGGCTTGCGCGGCTGGACGAGCTGGAGGGCGTGGAGACGGGGCACTACGAGCGGCTGGCCGTGGCCGTGGACCTCGAGGGCGGCGGCGCGGTGGATGCGATCGCCTACTTCGCGCACCGGAGCTACGCCAACGACATGTGGCGGCGCAGCGGGGAGAAGGGCGTCCCCGAGTACACCCACGGCGTGGCGGCCGGGTATGTCCGGCGCAAGGACCGGCCGCAGGGGCAGACGTTCCTGGAGCAGATCCGGATCTTCAATTCGTCTCCTCCCAATCCGCTTAATAATCCCTCCTAGCTCGCGCGCTGCCTCAACTCCTTCAATTCAAGTTTCTCCGATCCGTGTCATACATGATTATGGGATGTATGTGGTCAGATCGAGAAGGTGTGTTATATTTAATCTAGACATGGTCTATATTTTATTTAATTATGTCAAATAAATTTTGTTGTATTGGGTAATTTGGAAAGTGGACGGCATTGGGTCCTTCGGAACTTGTTCGAGAGCTTTGGGGGCCGTTGAGCTCTTCCGTCGACTGTGCTATAGCCGAAATTATGTTTGATTGGTGTATAAAACTGGGGCGACGAGGGTTGTGTAAGCGTGTAATTAATCCTTATGGTCACAATCTATAAAGCTACTACAGTCAGGTCTATAAACTACTACAGTTCTTGGCGGAAGGGTTTAGGTGTTAAATATGACATGATCATGATCTAAATGATCAGAAGTCTACTTATACACTTAAACCTAGTAATTGCTTACATAACAGTCATTGCCATAAAATAGATACATGAGCTAGATTAGGTCTTGTTTGGGTTTGAATCGGAGGCCAATCCAGTTCTAAATTTAACCTAGTAAAAATCTAGAATCTTTTTTTTTTCATTTTCGGTTAAGTCCATTGAGATTCTAGCCCATAGATTTAGATTTTTTTTTAAATCAGAGGATGTCTTAGATCGGAGCCACAACTCGAAGGGTAGCGACACAAAGACGACTAGACGAGCGCCGGCAACACAAGCGAGAAGACAAGGTGCGGCAGTAAAGTATATAAAAATTAAAATAGAATAGTAATGGATTCTAGTTTCCACAATCCCGTCCAATACTATTGGTATATATAATTTTAGCGATTACATGTTTTCAACTAAAAACGGTGCTAACTAAATTCCTAACAGAAGGGGAGGGGGGGCACCGTACGGTTTTCATTTTGGATCATACAAGCCGTCGACCAAATATGCTGTGTCTAAAACAAGAGGAGAATTTGCCTTTGTGCAAGCCTGCAAGATCCTTGTTGTTGGAAAGGAATCTGCTGCATGCTATCGACCCTCTCATGGCCGACAAACGAGACGCCAAATGGCACTAGTAGTTGTTTAATACTAGTGACGAGTCTGGCGTGGCAACGCCCGGAGTTTTCCCTACGCCATGCTTCTTGCAACTTGGCCACAAACAACTCCAAAGACTGGTGGCTGGCGCAACATTTGGTCAGCTTTCTCATGCTGAACCTTTCTTTGACAACCTTGATGCATATAATTGTATGCTTCAACGTCTTGAAAGTATCAATAACAAATAAAAAAACATCTTCATGTGGACTGGGTCTCACAACAAGCAAAGGTCAGAATACAAAACGCATGATAAGAATCATCTACTATCCCTCTACAGAGCTGTAACTGTGCAAGAACTGTCGGTGATGCACCACAAGGGATATACTCTGTGGTGCAGGTAGGAGGATAGCAAAACTGCTGCTGGCCTCGCCTGCCCTGCTCAAAGGATCCTGTCCAGGTCGCTGATGAAATTGGAGGCCAGAGATGTCAGCTTCTTTCCAGTCTCCCCTGCTATGTCCTTGAGCGAAGACAGATCCTGTGAAGCCTACAAAACCATGGCAGACTGCTTAAACATCCAAGGAACCACAAAGATTGCCGATCCAACAGTTTACAAAAAGGCTACCTGGAAAGATATTCTGTTGATGAGATCAGCAGCGCTTAGGTCCAGGTTAGAGTTGTCCGCATCATTGCGGCCAAAAAGATCCGCGCTTGAAATGGATGAAGAGCCCTGGTCACAACAGGTGAAATTTAAGAAGAAAGCAAGCTTCTGGAAATGGATTGTCCAAGTACTGCATGCATGCCCCTAGAGCCATAAGACTAGTGTCTTGCAAAAATAGAATTTCATTTTTTTTTTCAAGTAAGTAATTCAGTTTGAACCGAGAGTGACGCAAGAGTAGACCCACCGCAAATTTCTGAAGGGATAGTTGAGCTTCTTTCTCTTCTCTGTTTTGAGTACCAAAAAACTGAGATGACGAGATCGCCTTGGCATTAGAGAATTTCTTCCTTGCTTCATCAGTTTCCTCAACCTGGGAAGAGAAGCGCCGAGAGTCAGAGCACGTAACAAAGTAACTGGAAATCTGGCTGATGAAAGCTATTTCAGCAATAATTGTGGCACTATTTACCTTACTAGATTAAAAAAAAATTATGCCGTTTTATAAAAAGCACTATTTATACCTACCATAACAGATTCCTTGTTGCATGCAAAAATAAAACAACTAGACATGACGTGAGAGCAACTTAAAGATATTTTTTGGGTCGTAGTATTATAAACATGCGCACAAATGTCTAGGCAATATCATGTTAATGAGTGCATAAACTGTCTAGGGATCAGGGAGCAAATCGACAATCATAACTTTACCTCGAGCAAGCTATGCTATTAAGCACAATAGTGTATGTCGACAAAAATGATTCATGAGGAAATCAATATGATCCTAGAAAAAATGGTCACAAATGTTTGCATAGAGGCTAAGGTTCCTAAGGTTAGAAAAGACTAGATACCACAATAGTTTGATTTAACTAGGGAAACTTGCATATGAATTGAACAACTCCATCGCCACAGGTTTTACCTGAGTTTTTGAGGCATTGCTAGATTTCTTCTGGAACCCATTACCCATCCCATACTCTTGAAAGAAGTCTGATGATTTTGGTGGTGCTACATGGCCACTCACACGAGATACAGATCCCCCAGTTCTCGAATCAGCTGATGGCTCGTTCTCCACGTATTCAAAACGTGAATGCAAGGCCTGACCACCTTTTTTAGTTGAAGCAGCCAAGGCAGGTACAGCAGGTTTTGGCTCTTCTGGTTTCTGCTCATACAGGCTTTCATTTGGCTGCAGCACAAATTGAAAAAAGAGGGCAAGGGTTAGTTCAAATTGAAAATTGTATAATTTTGTGAGAGCCTGGGAAGCATAAATTTAGCCCTTTCGATATATGCAAGCTTTACCTTTGTAGTAAGCTTTCGAACACCAAGCCCTCCAGTCTTGCCTCCAACCTTCTTTGCGCCAATGGGCTTCTTCACAGAAGTGGCAAAGGTGGGATGAGTAGCGGCCTTTGGTGAACGAGGAGCAGCTTTGGGGGACTTGGGCTCATGCTTCCCATTCAGATCCTCTGCCGGTGGTGCTGGCACATCTGGGAGTTTGAATTCAGGGAAGTCATCGGATGGCGGCTTGGAAGCCTCAGATGCGACAGGTGACGATGGCAGGGCATTATCGGTCGTGGCGCTCTTAGCGACCTCCTTGGTAAGCATCTGCCTGTAAAGTTCAGCGGCTCTTGATGTGTATTTTGCCTCGACCTTCCCGCCATCGGTCCATCCATGCTGCTTGAAGAAAGCATGTGCCCGGTTGTTGCCTCCGAATGCCATCATCTTCAGCTGGTCTGGAGTCCATGAGTCGAGGTTCGTTGACCTGCGAAAGACACATAAGGTTTTACTAGTTAGTTTGCCCGTAAATTGCTACGATTTCTATATATCATATATGTAGAGCTTGCTTAAATGAGATATTTATTTAAACATGATTATAATTTTTTATTTTCAAATTATTAGTATAGATATAATATCTCTCTTTTATATAACAAACACACACATGGTAAATGGCAAGCGCTCTGTCTCGAGCAGCCACGGTTCGAAACCTGGACACGCCCCATTATTCGTTGCGGATAGTCTGAGTACGTCAAATGAATTCCCCCTCAATTCTCTTCTGATTTTTGAAGGCGAGAGTAAGTACACAGAAGGTAGCAAGCATATGTTGTGTTTGGTTTGACTTTTAGTTGTGGCTTTTGACCCCAAAAGCCAAACCAAATGCCATGCTCCAGCTTACAACTTTTTTCGAAAGCAGACTTTTTTGTAGTGAAAATTTGAAAGCAATGTTGGACCTGCTTTCAGCGGCTTTAGAATGGGAGAACTTTTGTTCTTTTTCATCGTGACTCCCACATCCACAACGACCAAATGGCTTTTAGTTTTTTCACATCTCGCAGCCAACAATAGATTTTATTTTCACAACTCACATCCCACAACAGTTTTTTTCATAGACACAGGTCAACCAAACAAACCCTATAGCTCTTCATCTAAGTAGATTGTCAAAGTCACTTATTAAATATGACTAGTTAGTTGCCCGTGCATCGCTATGGTTTCTATATATCATATATGCAGACATTGCTTAAATGAGATAGTTATTCAAACACGATCCAAACTTATAGATTAGTTGAGTGCGAATGGCGAGGTATGTGGTGTGGGGTCAGACAAGATGAAGTTTTTTCTCTCGCTTTTCTTCACGCTCGCGAGATCAGGGACAGTGAGGGAGGAGATACTGGGCTACAGATGACCAAATGGACTATGCCTAGCGGGCCGACCTAAAGCACGACCCATTTAATAGTGTCACGGCTCGGCCCGATACGATTTAATGCCCTGTTTGGGACAGCTCTAGCTCCGGAAAATTTGGTGGAGTAGGTCATTAGGTGCTCCAGAAAATCGTGGAGCTGGAGTTGTAAGCCTTTAGAAGACATTTAGATAAGTCATTTTGTTCATTATTTAGATTAAAAATATTTTTAAAACTATTTTAGATTGATATTATAAACTACAGCTCCACTCTGGAGCTATAACCTGGAGCCATGCCAAACATCCCAGTGCCCCGTGCTATTCCTAGGCTGTCTTCTCTCGAGCCACCAGTCCGGCACGATTTTTTATTTTGAAATTATTAGTATATATATTTATAGTACCTATCCTTTATGTAGCACAAATCAACAAGTGATGCAAAGGTTAGGAGGCGGTAGTTTGTCCCTTGTGACGTGGGTTCAAACCCACATGAGCGTGCAATTTTTTTGATTTTTAGCGAGCGTGTGGAAAGAAATTATTTTTAGGCGCATGGGAAGAAATTATTTTTGGCAGGTGGGAGGTGGACGAGCGGGCGTGGAGAGGGGGACGGCATACAAAGGGAGAAACTCCCACATTATAGTAGTAGAGATATGAAATTGACAGTTGCCTAGCACATTGGTGCGAAAATGGCATGGGGTTCATGTGGCAATTTCAGAAGGAGGCTCATATCCAGGCACAGACTACATACACTATGCGGTGGTTGTGGTTATTTGGTTGGCGAACCGAAGCTACGGTAGCATTGTCGAGCATACCGGTGCTAGTCCTGTAGTCTAATCGCGTCATGCCATGATTGATTCAGGTGCAAGCGCGGGGCGGAGGGATGGCGAGATCTGGAACGGGAGCTCCGAGATCTGAGCGAGTGATACGTGAATGCGCAAGTGGGGGGTGCAGGAGTAGTGGTACGGTACCTGACGAAGGTGATGTGGACCCCGAGGCTGCGGTGGGCGGCGGAGCAGTCGAGGCAGAGGAAGATGCCGTAGGTGACGGAGGCCCAGGTGGGGTTCTTGGCGTTGCAGTCGAAGCACATCTGCAGGGAGACGTGATGTGAGAGACAGTAGCCGGCGGAGCAGGAGGCCCTAGATCCATGGCAGCGCAGGGCAATACGCACGCACCTTGTTCTCGGGCTTGGCCTTGAGACGGCGGAAGACGGCGTTCTTGTCGGTGTAAGCATCGAAGGCTGCCGCCATGGCTGGTCGCTTCTGCAGTTGCCGGCGGCAAAGCGCAGGACGGATCCGATGCGATGCTTGGGTCCCCTTTGGACGGGGAGATCTGGGGCGCGCGGTGAGCCGACGGGGAGAGCAGGGAAGGCAGGCGATCTGGCGATGGTAGAGGGACCAACCAACCACCGGAGGCGGAGGCGGAGTATATAGGCAACGAAGAGTAGCGCGACGACTTCTCGCTTGCTTTCCTGACTGCTTGATGATGGCTACTCCTGCTTGCGGTCGCCGGTCGCCTATCCTTCCTCGGTCAAAGACTCAAACACTACTGCACTAGCCGCAGTGGGGAAATGAGTTTACTAGGAAGCTGATTCCTGTGGTGCTGCAATCTGCGGGTATGTTTGGTTTGTGCCTAAATGTGTCACACTTTGCCTAAGGTTACTCGTTCAAACTGAATAACTAACCTTAGACAGAAAAGTTAGGCAAAGTGTGGCAATTGAGGTAACAAACCAAACATGCCCTGCATGTTGCACAACTCGCATCCACGACACATGAGACCTATGGGTGTGTTTGCTTCATTCCATTTTTTAAACGTTTGGTTTCCAACAAAATAAGAGTAGAGCGGCTTCTAAATCTCCATATGGAAATTTACTATAAGTAGTTGAAACGCTCCCGCTCCACAAAAATGACCGGATGCGAGCGCTCTCCTGGACATGAGCGCTCACCTCCTCTTCTCCCCTCTACACTCACACGGCTCTCGAACCAAACAAAGAATGGAACGGCTCCGCTCTATTCTACTCTTCAACCAAACAAAAAATGGAGCGACTCTGTTCTTCTTGCCAAATGCAGAATAGAATGACTCTATTCTCAAATACTGGAATGTAGCCACTCTATTCTATTTGACTCTCCAACCAAACGCACCCTAAGTGTAGCCATCTGATCGAATCGGATAAGGACCGATATCACTGAAACCATATTTGCTTTTATATTTTTATTTGGATTCGAATTCGAATACGGATAGATATGAATATGAATATTTTCGGATACAAATACGGATAGATATATGTTGAATACGAAACTAGGCGGACACGGATATTGTCGGTAACGATTTTTTTGGATACCGTGTAAAACATCATTCCACACATATCATGATTGTAATCATTTATTCAATCCTTGAGTCCAAAAATATTTTAGCATTATATGTGTACACATGTTGCGTTTTTTAAAAAAATCATGAATTTTTAAGCTACGTGTGTATTATAGATTTATTTTGCATAAAATCGTCAAAATGCCAAAAGGTTATCAAGACTAATAAACGTTCTCTAAGAATATAACTTCAAGCCTCCACGTGAAAATGATAAGGTGAAGTATTGATTATGTTGAAACTTGGATACTTAGATCGATTTCACGTGTAATTCACGCAACAAGTGAAAGTGAAATGAAAGAAACACTAGTATATTGTGGATTTTATGGTCTAAATATTTTGGAGGATTATATATGGACATATGTTATGCCTCCATGAAAATTCATGGATTTCTAAGGCTATTTGTGTATTATTAATTTTCTTTCTACAAAAAAATCAACAAAATGCACACAGGTATCCGAATAAGATATCCGAAAAGATTTATCCGATAAGATATCCGGATATTCGATATCCGACGGATATCAGACATACTGTATTCGAATTCGATATCCAAACAGAATATTTGTATTTGTATCTGTTATAAAAAAAATCTGGATATCCGAAAATTCCACCCGAACCAGTGTTCACCATCTTCGAATCCCGATCCGGACGCATATTTTCTGAACCATATTACATCCCTACCTAGGTGTGTTGTGCGGCCTAGACTATCTCCGGCAACTATTTTATCACATTTTTATCTTATGTCTTAAAATTTACTTTGTAAATACAGTGTAAAATTGTCGGTAGCAACTGTTAATGTGGCGGCATGTACGATGGATATCGACCAGCACAGGCTTTATCGACCGTCAGTTCAACTACCAAAATCTGTCGACCAGTTGATATCAAATATGTTAAGACCAAATACATAGCTATCGATCAACGCGCTAGAGTTCGAGTGGTCGATACCAAACCCTCCTACTAACATGACAACTTCCGGTTGACATTATTTTAATCGTTTGAAGTTCGAAAAAAACTACAAGATTTTTTTTAAATAATTCACACTTTTATATAGGGGTGTTAGATTCATTCACACCCCACACTCTCCATCCACTTACCTTCTCTAGTTGTACCCTCACACCCTCTGTTTTATGGATCCAATGTCGATTATAAAGCTCGATATGTTTACCGATTTTCTCAACAATCAATCTCCACAACTTCCCGAGATCTATGTAGGTGTGGGTTATGCCTTGTTCGATGACCTTTCTTACATCCATCATCAACAAGAGGATGTTCATGCTCGTTTTCGTTTTTTGAGTCCACAACCTCTGTTTTCATATTCATATTCATAGCATCCTCCTTCATATTCGTATCGATCATCAATCGATGTTCCTCCTCCTACCACTGAAGATCCTATTGTCAACGCTTCTCCTCCTCAACGTTTCACTTGTTTGAATCATCCTCCATACTCGTGTGGGTATCTAGATGGTACTTTTCCTCCATATGCTCCACCATATGGTGTTGTTTTTTCGTTCGCTCCACTTTTGGAGATCCTCCCCAATATGTCATTCATCCTCCACTTCGTCATCATGCAAATACAATAGCGACCCAAAGTAGCCACAATGATGCACCCTTGGACTAGTCCATGCACTCTAGTGTTACTTAGTTTCAACGATGACACAACTAGACTGAGATGGAGAACAAAAGTCTCATAAGTGTATATATATTTATGAATTCAATAAAAATATTAGGTCAACACCATTGTTTAGTTCATAAAGTTATATGTCCATGTGTAGTTACTATACTTTATAGACCCTGTTAAGAGCAACAACAGGAAGGGATGGACCTCCTGGGTCCAAATAGCCAATCTAGGGATGGCAACGGGTCAGATTCGGATCAGATATTCCAAATATCCGCCCGCAACCATATCCACGGTCGCAGATAATATCCGCCCATGATTATACCCACAAATAGCAATTCATATTCATGCACATGCCCATCGGGTTTGGGATATCCATCGGATATGACAAAGAACCATTTTCAACAATTCAATAACATAATTAATCAAATTTCTTCCCAATTCACCATATACACAGATAAAAAATTAATAAAAACTAAACAAATATACATGTTCTTCAACAAACAACATTCTCAACGTGACAAAAAATACATGTTTTGAATTGCAATAATAAATGCAAAACAGAAAATTGCATATGTGAGAGCACCTAGAGAGGGGGTGAATAGGTGATCCTGTGAAATCAAACACTAAATAGCCACAAAACTTAGATATGAAAGAGTTAGTGCGACTAAGTAGTTTTGAGGCGAGTTCTTGTGAACAAAACAATCACAGAGAAAGCAACACAAGAGACACACAATTTTATCCCGTGGTTCGGCCAAGTAACACTTGCCTATTTCCACGTTGTGGCGTCCCAATGGACAAGGGTTGCACTCAACCCCTTTCAAGTGATCTAATGATGAACTTGAATACCACGGCTTTCTTCGTTATAGTCTTCTTCCCGTTTGCGAGGAATCTCCACAAGTTGAAGCCTCTCGCCCTTACAATATTGATCACAAAGAACGCACAAGAGTAAGGTTGGGAAGAGCAACACACACAAGACTCAAATACACAGCACAACCACGCACACAAGTCACGACTTGAGCTCGAAACACAACACACAGAGTTCACAACTCAAATGGAGCTCAAATCACTAACACAAGGAATCAAATGCGTGAAGTTGGAGTCTTGGAGTCTTAGGATGCTTAGTGAATGCTTAGGTGACTCCTCCATGCGCCTAGGGGTCCCTTTTATAGCCCCAAGGCAGCTAGAAGTCGTTGAAAACAAACTTGGAAGGTCATCCTTGCCTTATGTCAAGTGGCACACCGGACAGTCCGGTGCGCCACCGGACAGGTCCTGTAGACGATCCGGTGCGCGATCTCCTTCCAAAAATGGCATATCCGATTGTTGCTCCTCTGGGATGATTGGTGCACCGGACACTGTCCGGTGCCTTCCGGACAGTCCGGTGCACCAGCTGACCGTTGGAGCAGCCTACGTGTCGCGTGAAGATTGCGCGGTCGACCGTTGGCTCACTGGACAGTCCGGTGCACCACCAAACAGTCCGGTGAATTATAGCCACATCGCCCCTTTGCTTTTCCTAAGGCCGACGAGTTCGCCGCGGATGACTCACCGGACAGTCCAGTGAATTATAGTCGTACACCGCTGATAGTCGCCTAGAGGGGGGGTGAATAGGGCGAAACTGAAATTTACAAATATAAACACAACTATAAGCCGGGTTAGCGTTAGAAATATAAACGAGTCCGCGAGAGAGAGGGTGGAAAACAAATCGCAAGCAAATGAAGAGTGTGACACGCGGATTTGTTTTTACCGAGGTTCGGTTCTTGCAAACCTACTCCCCGTTGAGGAGGCCACAAAGGCCGGGTCTCTTTCAACCCTTCCCTCTCTCAAACGGTCTTTCCGACCGAGTGAGCTTCTCTTCTCAAATCAAAGCCGGGAACAAAACTTCCCCGCAAGGGCCACCACACAATAGGTGCATCTTGCCTTGATTACAATGGAGTTTTGATCACAAGAACAAGTGAGAAAGAAAAGAAGCAATCCAAGCGCAAGAGCTCAAAAGAACACGGCAAATCTCTCTCTCTAGTCACTAGGGCGTTGTGTGGAATTTGGAGAGGATTTGATCTCTTTGGTGTGTCTAGAATTGAATGCTAGAGCTCTTGTAAGTGGTTGAGAAGTGGAAAACTTGGATGCAATGAATGGTGGGGTGGTTGGGGTATTTATAGCCCCAACCACCAAACTTGACCGTTGGTGGAGCTGTCTGTTCGATGGCGCACCGGACAGTCCGGTGCACACCGGACATGTCCGGTGCGACAGCCACGTCACCAAATGGCCGTTGGATCGACCGTTGGAGTTCTGACTTCTAGGCCCGCCTTGATGTCCGGTGGCGCACCGGACATGCACTGTAGAGTGTCCGGTGCGCCTGCTCCCGCGTGCCTGATGACTGCGCGCTTCTGGCGCGCATTAAATGCGCCTGCAGGTGACCGTTGGCGCGAAGTAGTCGTTGCCCCGAGGTTGCACCGGACAGTCCGGTGCACACCGGACATGTCCGGTGAATTATAGTGGAGCAGCCATGGCGAATTCCCGAGACTGGCGAGTTTCTGAGCCGCTGATAGTCGCCTAGAGGGGGGGTGAATAGGGCGAAACTGAAATTTACAAATATAAACACAACTACAAGCCGGGTTAGCGTTAGAAATATAAATGAGTCCGAGAGAGAGGGCGCAAAACAAATCCCAAGCGAATAAGCAAGAGAGACACGGAGATTTGTTTTACCGAGGTTCGGTTCTTGCAAACCTACTCCCCGTTGAGGAGGCCACAAAGGCCAGGTCTCTTTCAACCCTTCCCTCTCTCAAACGGTCCCTCGGACCGAGTGAGCTTCTCTTCTCTAATCAAAGCCGGGAACAAAACTTCCCCGCAAGGGCCACCACACAATTGGTGCCTCTTGCCTTGATTACAATGGAGTGTGATCTCAAGAACAAGTGAGAAAGAAAAGAAGCAATCCAAGCGCAAGAGCTCAAATGAACACGGCAAATCACTCTCACTAGTCACTAGGGCTTTGTGTGGAATTGGAGAGGATTTGATCTCTTTAGTGTGTCTAGAATTGAATGCTAGAGCTCTTGTAGTAGTTGAGAAGTGGAAAACTTGGATGCAATGAATGGTGGGGTGGTTGGGGTATTTATAGCCCCAACCACCAAAAGTGACCGTTGCTGGCAGCCTCTGTTCGATGGCGCACCGGACAGTCCGGTGCACACCGGACAGTCCGGTGCCTCTGCCACGTCACCATTGCCGTTGGATTCTGACCGTTGAAGCTTCTGACTTGTGGGCCTGCCGAGGTGTCCGGTGCACACCGGACATGCACTGTTTGATGTCCGGTGCACCGGTATGGGCAGCCCTGACGTCTGCGCGCGCTGCGCGCGCATTTAATGCTGCGCAGGGAGCCGTTGGTGCCGCAGAGAGCCGTTGCTCCGCTGGCACACCGGACAGTCCGGTGCACACCGGACAGTCCGGTGAATTATAGCGGAGCGGCTGTCGTGAAAACCCGAGGATGACGAGTTCCGGAGGCCGCGGTTCGTTGGCGCACCGGACATGTCCGGTGCACACCGGACAGTCCGGTGAATTATAGCGCGCCGGCCTCCGCGAATTCCCGAGGGCGAAGGGTTGAAGTCGAAGTCCTCTGGCGAAGGGTAGAAAACGAAGTCTACGGGCGCACCGGACACTGTCCGGTGCACACCGGACAGTCCGGTGCCTCCAGCCAGAGGTGCCCTCGGTTGCCTTATTGCTCCTTTGTTGAATCCAACACTTGGTCTTTTTATTGGCTAGATGTGAACCTTTTGCACCTGTATAACTTATACACTAGAGCAAACTAGTCAGTCCAATATTTGTGTTGGGCAATTCAACCACCAAAATTATTTAGGAACTAGGTGTAAGCCTAATTCCCTTTCAATCTCCCCCTTTTTGGTGATTGATGCCAACACAAACCAAAGCAAATATAGAAGTGCATAATTGAACTAGTTTACATAATGTAAGTGCAAAGGTTACTTGGAATTGAGCCAATATAACTACTTACAAGATATGCAAGGAATGTTTCTTTCTTATATAACATTTTGGACCACATTTGCACCACATGTTTTGTTTTTGCAAATTCTTTTTGTAAATCCATTTCAAAGATCTTTTGCAAATAGTCAAAGGTACATGAATAAGAGTTTGCAAAGCATTTTCAAGATTTGAAATTGTCTCCCCCTATTTCAAATGCTTTTCCTTTGACTAAACAAAACTCCCCCTAAAAGAGATCCACCTCTTAGTGTTCAAGAGGGTTTTGATATACCATTTTTGAAATACTACTTTCTCCCCCTTTTGAACACAATAGGATACCAAATGATAAAGACTTTTGGAAAGCACTAAGTTTTTGAATTTGGTGGTGGTGGTGCGGTCCTTTTGCTTTGGGCTCATTTCTCCCCCTTTTTGGCATGAATCGCCAAAAACGGAATCATTAGAGCCCTCGAAGTAAGTTCCTCCCCTTTGGTCATAAGTAAATGAGTTAAGATTATACCAAAGACGAGGTCCGGTCCTTTTGCTTTTGAGCTTTTACTCTCTCCCCCAAGGATAGAGTCCTTTTTTTATGCTCATTTCTCCCAAGGAATAGAGAGTTGCTCGGAGTGATGGCGAAGCATGAGTTACGGAGTGGAAGCCTTTGTCTTCGCCGAAGACTCCAATTCCCTTTCAATATACCTATGACTTGGTTTGAAATAGACTTGAAAACACATTAGTCATAGCATATAGAAGAGATATGATCAAAGGTATTCAAATGAGCTATGTGTGCAAGCTTAGCAAAAGAAATTTCTAGAATCAAGAATATTGAGCTCATGCCTAAGTCTGGTAAAAGATTGTTCATCAAGTGGCTTGGTAAAGATATCGGCTAATTGATCTTTAGTATTAATGTAAGAAATCTCGATATCCCCCTTTTGTTGGTGATCCCTAAGAAAATGATACCGAATGGCTATGTGCTTAGTGCGGCTATGCTCGACGGGATTGTCGGCCATTTTGATTGCACTCTCATTATCACATAGCAAAGGGACTTTGGTTAATTTGTAACCGTAGTCCCGCAGGGTTTGCCTCATCCAAAGCAATTGCGCGCAACAGTGACCTGCGACAATATACTCAGCTTCGGCGGTGGAAAGAGCGACCGAATTTTGCTTCTTTGAAGCCCATGACACCAAGGATCTTCCCAAGAACTGGCAAGTCCCCGATGTGCTCTTCCTATTGATCTTACACCCCGCCCAATCGGCATCAGAATAACCAATCAAATCAAAAGTGGATCCCCGAGGGTACCAAAGCCCAAACTTAGGAGTATAAGCCAAATATCTCAAGATTCGTTTTACGGCCGTAAGGTGTGATTCCTTAGGGTCGGCTTGAAATCTTGCACACATGCAAACGGAAAGCATAATGTCCGGTCGAGATGCACATAAATAAAGTAATGAACCAATCATCGACCGGTATACCTTTTGATCCACGGACTTACCTCCCGTGTCGAGGTCGAGATGCCCATTTGTTCCCATGGGTGTCTTGATGGGCTTGGCATCCTTCATCCCAAACTTAGCAAGAATGTCTTGAGTGTACTTCGTTTGGCTAATGAAGGTGCCCTCTTGGAGTTGCTTGACTTGGAATCCTAGAAAATACTTCAACTCCCCCATCATCGACATCTCGAATTTCTGTGTCATGATCCTACTAAACTCTTCACATGTAGACTCGTTAGTAGACCCAAATATAATATCATCAACATAAATTTGGCATACAAACAAGTCATTCTCAAGAGTTTTAGTAAAGAGTGTAGGATCGGCCTTGCCAACTTTGAAGCCATTAGCAATAAGGAAATCTCTTAGGCATTCATACCATGCTCTTGGGGCTTGCTTGAGCCCATAAAGCGCCTTAGAGAGCCTATAGACATGGTTAGGGTACTTACTGTCTTCAAAGCCGGGAGGTTGCTCAACATAGACCTCTTCCTTGATTGGTCCATTGAGGAAGGCACTCTTCACGTCCATTTGATAAAGCTTGAAGCCATGGTAAGTAGCATAGGCCAATAATATGCGAATTGACTCAAGCCTAGCTACGGGTGCATAGGTTTCGCCGAAATCCAAACCTTCGACTTGTGAATACCCTTTGGCTACGAGTCGAGCTTTGTTCCTTGTCACCACACCATGCTCATCTTGCTTGTTGCGGAAGACCCATTTGGTTCCTACAACATTTTGGTTAGGACGTGGAACTAAATGCCAGACCTCATTCCTCGTGAAATTGTTGAGCTCCTCTTGCATCGCCACCACCCAATCCGAATCTTGGAGAGCTTCCTCTACCCTGTGTGGCTCAATAGAGGAAACAAAAGAGTAATGTTCACAAAAATGAGCAACCCGAGATCGAGTAGTTACCCCCTTATGAATGTCGCCGAGGATGGTGTCGACGGGGTGATCTCGTTGGATTGCTTGGTGGACTCTTGGGTGTGGCGGTCTTGGTTCTTCCTCATCCTCCTTTTCTTGATCATTTGCATCTCCCCCTTGATCATTGCCATTATCTTGAGGTGGCTCATCTTCTTGATTTTGCCCTTCATCAACTTGAGCCTCATCCTCATTTTGAGTTGGTGGAGATGCTTGCATGGAGGATGATGGTTGATCTTGTGCATTTGGAGGCTCTTCGGATTCCCTAGGACACACATCCCCAATGGACATGTTCCTAAGCGCTATGCATGGAGCCTGTTCTTCACCTACTTCATCAAGATCAACTTGCTCTACTTGAGAGCCGTTAGTTTCATCAAACACAACGTCACATGAGACTTCAACTAGTCCAGTGGACTTGTTAAAGACCCTATATGCCCTTGTGTTTGAGTCATAACCAAGTAAAAAGCCTTCTACAGTTTTAGGAGCAAATTTAGATTTTCTACCTCTTTTAATAAGAATGAAGCATTTGCTACCAAAAACTCTAAAATATGAAATGTTGGGCTTTTTACCGGTTAGGAGTTCATATGATGTCTTCTTGAGGATTCGGTGAAGATATAACCGGTTGATGGCGTAGCAGGCGGTGTTGACCGCTTCGGCCCAAAACCGGTCCGGTGTCTTGTACTCATCAAGCATGGTTCTTGCCATGTCCAATAGAGTTCGATTCTTCCTCTCCACTACACCATTTTGTTGTGGCGTGTAGGGAGAGGAGAACTCATGCTTGATGCCCTCCTCCTCAAGGAAGCCTTCAATTTGAGAGTTCTTGAACTCCGTCCCGTTGTCGCTTCTTATTTTCTTGATCCTTAAGCCGAACTCATTTTGAGCTCGTCTCAAGAATCCCTTTAAGGTCTCTTGGGTTTGAGATTTTTCCTGTAAAAAGAATACCCAAGTGAAGCGAGAATAATCATCCACAATAACAAGACAATACTTACTCCCGCCGATGCTTATGTAAGCAATCGGGCCGAATAGATCCATGTGGAGTAGCTCAAGCGGCCTGTCGGTCGTCATGATGTTCTTGTGTGGATGATGGGCTCCAACTTGCTTTCCTGCCTGACATGCGCTACAAATCCTGTCTTTCTCAAAATGAACATTGGTTAGTCCTAAAATGTGTTCACCCTTTAGAAGCTTATGAAGATTCTTCATCCCAACATGAGCTAGTCGGCGATGCCAGAGCCAACCCATGTTAGTCTTAGCAATTAAGCAAGTGTCGAGTTCAGCTCTATCAAAATCTACCAAGTATAGCTGACCCTCTAACACTCCCTTAAATGCTATTGAATCATCACTTCTTCTAAAGACAGTGACATTTACATCAGTGAATAGACAGTTGTAGCCCATTTGACATAATTGAGAAACAGAAAGCAAGTTGTAATCTAAAGAATCTACAAGAAAAACATTGGAAATAGAATGGTCAGGAGATATAGCTATTTTACCAAGACCTTTGACCAAACCTTGATTTCCATCCCCGAAGGTGATAGCTCGTTGGGGATCTAGGTTTTTCTCATATGAGGAGAACATCTTCTTCTCCCCTGTCATGTGGTTTGTGCACCCGCTGTCGAGTATCCAACTTGAGCCCCCGGATGTATAAACCTACAAAACAATTTTAGTTCTTGACTTTAGGTACCCAAATGGTTTTGGGTCCTTTGGCATTAGACACAAGAACTTTGGGTACCCAAACACAAGTCTTTGAACCCTTGTGCTTGCTCCCAACATATTTGGCAACTACTTTGCCGGATTTGTTAGTCAACACATAAGAAGCATCAAAAGTTTTAAATGAAATAGCATGATCATTTGATGCATTAGGAGTTTTCTTTCTAGGCAACTTGGCACGGGTTGGTTGCCTAGAGCTAGATGTCTCTCCCTTATACATAAAAGCATGATTAGGGCCAGAGTGAGACTTCCTAGAATGAATTTTCCTAATTTTGTCCTCGGGATAACCGGTAGGGTATAAAATGTAACCCTCGTTATCCTGAGGCATGGGAGCCTTGCCCTTAACAAAATTGGACAATCTTTTAGGAGGGGCACTAATTTTGATATTGTCTCCCCTTTGGAAGCCAATGCCATCCTTAATGCCCGGACGTCTCCCATTATAAAGCATGCTTCTAGCAAATTTAAAATTTTCATTCTCTAAGTTATGCTCGGCAATTTTAGCATCTAATATTGCTATATGATCATTTTGTTTTTTAATTAAAGCCATGTGATCATGAATAGCATTAATATCAACATCTCTACATCTAGTACAAATGGAAACATGCTCAATGGTAGATGTAGAGGGTTTGCAAGATTTTAATTCTACAACCTTAGCATGCAAGATATCATTCTTAGTTCTAAGGTCGGAAATGGTAGTATTGCAAACATCAAAATCCTTAGCCTTAGCAAGCAATTTTTCATTCTCAATTCTAAGACTAGTAAGAGAAATGTTCAATTCTTCAATCCTAGCAATCAAATCATCATTATTATCTCTAGGAGTGGAAATTGAAACATCACAAGCATGAGAATCAACCTTAGCATTTAAAATAGCATTTTCATTCCTAAGGTTGTCAATTATTTCACGGCAAGTGCTTAGCTCACTAGATAATTTTTCACATTTTTCTACTTCTAGAGCATAAGCCTTTTTAACCTTAACATGTTTTTTGTTTTCTTTAATTAGACAATCCTCTTGAGAATCCAAAAGGTCGTCCTTTTCATGAATAGCACTAACCAATTCATTCAATTTTTCTTTTTGAGCTATGTTAAGGTTGGCAAAAAGGGAACGCAAATTATCTTCCTCATCATTAGCATTGTCATCACTAGAGAATTCATATTTAGTGGAGGATTTAGATTTAACCTTCTTTTTGCCGTCCTTTGCCATGAGGCACTTGTGGCCGACGTTGGGGAAGAGGAGTCCCTTGGTGACGGCGATGTTGGCGGCGTCCTCGTCGTCGGAGGAGTCGCTTGAGCTCTCGTCGGAGTCCCATTCCCGACAAACATGGGCATCGCCGCCCTTCTTCTTGTAGTACCTTTTCTTCTCCTTTCTTCTCCCCTTCTTGTCGTCGCCTCGGTCACTGTCGCTAGACATAGGACATTTAGCAATATAATGACCGGGCTTACCACACTTGTAGCAAACCTTCTTGGAGCGGGACTTGTAGTCTTTCCCCCTCCTTTGTTTGAGGATTTGACGGAAGCTCTTGATGACGAGCGCCATTTCCTCATTGTCGAGCTTGGAGGCGTCGATTGGTTGTCGACTTGGTGTAGCCTCCTCCTTCTTCTCCTCCGTTGCCTTGAATGCAACGGGTTGGGCTTCGGATGAGTCGCCAAGCTCGTTGATTTTCCTCGAGCCTTCTATCATGCACTCAAAACTTACAAAATGCCCGATAACTTCCTCGGGGGTCATTTTAGTATATCTAGGATTACCACGAATCAATTGAACTTGAGTGGGATTAAGAAAAATGAGAGATCTTAAAATAACATTTACCACTTCGTGATCGTCCCACTTCTTGCTCCCGAGGTTGCGCACTTGGTTCACCAAAGTCTTGAGCCGGTTGTACATGTGTTGCGGCTCCTCTCCTTTGTGAAGCCGGAACCGACCGAGCTCCCCCTCGATCGTTTCCCGCTTGGTGATCTTGGTGAGCTCGTCTCCCTCGTGCGCGGTTTTGAGTACATCCCAAATCTCCTTGGCGCTCTTCAACCCTTGTACTTTGTTATACTCCTCTTTGCTTAAAGAGGCGAGGAGTATCGTCGTTGCTTGAGAGTTGAAGTGCTCGATTTGGGCCACCTCATCCTCATCATAGTTCTCATCCCCTACCGACGGTACCTGTGCACCTAACTCAACAACATCCCATATACTTTTGTGGAGCGAGATTAGATGAAATCGCATTAAATCGCTCCACCTAGCGTAATCTTCTCCATCAAAAGTTGGTGGTTTGCCTAATGGGACGGAAAGTAAAGGCGTATGTTTGGAAATGCGAGGGTAGCGTAGGGGGATCTTACTATACTTCTTGCGCTCTTGGCGCTTAGAAGTGACGGAGGGCGCATCGGAGTCGGAGGTAGAAGTTGATGAAGTGTCGGTCTCGTAGTAGACCACCTTCCTCATCCTCTTGTGCTTGTCGCCTTTCCGATGTGGCTTGTGGGAAGAAGATTTTTCCTTCTTCTCTTTGTGGTGAGAAGAAGATTTCTTCTCCTTCCCTTTGTTGGAGGAGCTCTTCTTCTTCTCCCTCCTTTTGGTGCGGGACTCTTCCGATGAAGTGCTCCCGTAGCTTGTAGTGGGCTTTTCGCCGGTCTCCATCTCCTTCTTGGCGTGATCTCCCGACATCACTTCGAGCGGTTAGGCTCTAATGAAGCACCGGGTTCTGATACCAATTGATAGTCGCCTAGAGGGGGGGTGAATAGGGCGAAACTGAAATTTACAAATATAAACACAACTACAAGCCGGGTTAGCGTTAGAAATATAAATGAGTCCGAGAGAGAGGGCGCAAAACAAATCCCAAGCGAATAAGCAAGAGAGACACGGAGATTTGTTTTACCGAGGTTCGGTTCTTGCAAACCTACTCCCCGTTGAGGAGGCCACAAAGGCCGGGTCTCTTTCAACCCTTCCCTCTCTCAAACGGTCCCTCGGACCGAGTGAGCTTCTCTTCTCTAATCAAAGCCGGGAACAAAACTTCCCCGCAAGGGCCACCACACAATTGGTGCCTCTTGCCTTGATTACAATGGAGTGTGATCTCAAGAACAAGTGAGAAAGAAAAGAAGCAATCCAAGCGCAAGAGCTCAAATGAACACGGCAAATCACTCTCACTAGTCACTAGGGCTTTGTGTGGAATTGGAGAGGATTTGATCTCTTTAGTGTGTCTAGAATTGAATGCTAGAGCTCTTGTAGTAGTTGAGAAGTGGAAAACTTGGATGCAATGAATGGTGGGGTGGTTGGGGTATTTATAGCCCCAACCACCAAAAGTGACCGTTGCTGGCAGCCTCTGTTCGATGGCGCACCGGACAGTCCGGTGCACACCGGACAGTCCGGTGCCTCTGCCACGTCACCATTGCCGTTGGATTCTGACCGTTGAAGCTTCTGACTTGTGGGCCTGCCGAGGTGTCCGGTGCACACCGGACATGCACTGTTTGATGTCCGGTGCACCGGTATGGGCAGCCCTGACGTCTGCGCGCGCTGCGCGCGCATTTAATGCTGCGCAGGGAGCCGTTGGCGCCGCAGAGAGCCGTTGCTCCGCTGGCACACCGGACAGTCCGGTGCACACCGGACAGTCCGGTGAATTATAGCGGAGCGGCTGTCGTGAAAACCCGAGGATGACGAGTTCCGGAGGCCGCGGTTCGTTGGCGCACCGGACATGTCCGGTGCACACCGGACAGTCCGGTGAATTATAGCGCGCCGGCCTCCGCGAATTCCCGAGGGCGAAGGGTTGAAGTCGAAGTCCTCTGGCGAAGGGTAGAAAACGAAGTCTACGGGCGCACCGGACACTGTCCGGTGCACACCGGACAGTCCGGTGCCTCCAGCCAGAGGTGCCCTCGGTTGCCTTATTGCTCCTTTGTTGAATCCAACACTTGGTCTTTTTATTGGCTAGATGTGAACCTTTTGCACCTGTATAACTTATACACTAGAGCAAACTAGTCAGTCCAATATTTGTGTTGGGCAATTCAACCACCAAAATTATTTAGGAACTAGGTGTAAGCCTAATTCCCTTTCAGCCGCGTCTTCGTGGAGCACCGGACACTGTCCGGTGTACACCGGACAGTCCGGTGAATTTTAGCGCGCTGGCTCCGGAAATTTCCGAGGGCGACGAGTTTGAGCAGAAGTCCTCTGGTGCACCGGACACTGTCCGGTGGCACACCGGACAGTCCGGTGCGCCAGACCAGAGGAGTCTTTGGTTGCTCCTTTGCCCTTTTGTTGAACCCAACACTTGGTCGTTTTATTGGCTAGGTGTGAACCTTTTGCACCTGTAAAACTTATACACTAGAGCAAACTAGTTAGTCCAAAGATTCGTGTTGGGCAATTCAACCACCAAAATTATTTAGGAACTAGGTGTAAGCCTAATTCCCTTTCAATCTCCCCCTTTTTGGTGATTGATGCCAACACAAACCAAAGAAAATATAAAAGTGCATGATTGAACTAGTTTGCATAATGTAAGTGCAAAGGTTGCTTGGAATTGAGCCAATATAAATACTTACATGATGCGCATGGATTGTTTCTTTGTTTTTAACATATTGGACCACATTTGCACCACGAGTTTTGTTTTGCAAAATCTTTTGTAAATTCTTTTCAAGAACTTTTTGCAAGATAGTCAAAGGTAAATGAGTAAGATTTTTGCAAAAGCATTTTCAAGCTTGAAAAATTTCTCCCCTGGTTTCAAATGCTTTTCCTTTGACTAAACAAAACTCCCCCTCAAATAAATTCTCCTCTTAGTGTTCAAGAGGGTTTTAGGATATCAAGTTTTGAGAATACTACTTGCTCCCCCTTTAGAACACAAAGAGATACCAATTTTGAAATTTATCAATTGAAAACCTCATCAAATTTTAAAATTAGGGTGGTGGTGCGGTCCTTTTGCTTTGGGCTCATACTTTCTCCCCCTTTGGCATGAATCGCCAAAAACGGAATCATTAGAGCCCTTGGAAGTACTTTCTCCTCCTTTGGTCATAAAATAAATGAGTGAAGATTTTACCAACGTTGGAGAGTGATGCGGAGCGACGACGAAGGATAAGTAGTAGAGTGGAGTGGAAGCCTTTGTCTTCGCCGAAGACTCCAATTTCCTTTCAATATACCTATGACTTGGTTTGAAATACACTTGAAAACACATTAGTCATAGCATATAAAAGAGACATGATCAAAGGTATACTTGTGTGCTATGTGTGCAAATTAGCAAAAGAAGTTCCTAGAATCAAGAATATTGAGCTCATGCCTAAGTCTGGTAAAAGATTGCTCATCAAGTGGCTTGGTAAAGATATCGGCTAATTGATCTTTAGTATTAATGTATGAAATCTCGATATCCCCCTTTTGTTGGTGATCCCGAAGAAAATGATACCGAATGGCTATGTGTTTAGTGCGGCTATGCTCGATGGGATTGTCGGCCATTTTGATTGCACTCTCATTATCACATAGCAAAGGGACTTTGGTTAATTTGTAACCGTAGTCCCGCAGGGTTTGCCTCATCCAAAGTAATTGCGCGCAACAATGGCCTGCGACAATGTACTCGGCTTCGGCGGTAGAAAGAGCAACCGAATTTTGCTTCTTTGAAGCCCAAGACACCAAGGATCTTCCCAAGAACTGGCAAGTCCCCGATGTGCTCTTCCTATTAATCTTACACCCCGCCCAATCGGCATCCGAATAACCAATCAAATCAAATATGGATCCCCGAGGGTACCACAACCCAAACTTAGGTGTGTAAGCCAAATATCTCAAGATTCGTTTTACGACCGTTAGGTGTGATTCCTTAGGGTCGGCTTGGAATCTTGCACACATGCAAACGGAAAGCATAATGTCCGGTCGAGATGCACATAAATAAAGCAATGAACCAATCATCGACCGGTAAACCTTTTGATCCACGGACTTACCTCCCGTGTCGAGGTCGAGATGTCCATTTGTTCCCATGGGGGTCTTGATGGGTTTGGCATCCTTCATTCCAAACTTGCTTAGAATGTCTTGAGTATACTTTGTTTGGCTAATGAAAGTGCCCTCTTGGAGTTGCTTGACTTGGAATCCTAGAAAATACTTCAACTCCCCCATCATAGACATCTCGAATTTCTATGTCATGATTCTACTAAATTCTTCACATGTAGATTCGTTAGTAGACCCAAATATGATATCATCAACATAAATTTGGCATACAAACAAATCATTGTCAAGAGTTTTAGTGAATAAAGTAGGATCGGCCTTGCCGACTTTGAAACCATTAGAAATAAGGAAATCTCTAAGGCATTCATACCATGCTCTTGGGGCTTGCTTGAGCCCATAAAGCGCCTTAGAGAGCTTATAGACATGGTTAGGATACTCACTGTCTTCAAAGCCGGGAGGTTGCTCAACATAGACCTCCTCCTTGATTGGTCCATTGAGGAAGGCACTTTTCACGTCCATTTGATAGAGCTTAAAGCCATGGTAAGTAGCATAGGCCAATAATATGCGAATTGACTCAAGCCTAGCTACGGGTGCATAGGTTTCACCGAAATCCAAACCTTCGACTTGGGAGTATCCCTTGGCCACAAGTCGAGCTTTGTTCCTTGTCACCACACCATGCTCATCTTGCTTGTTGCGGAAGACCCACTTGGTTCCTACAACATTTTGGTTAGGACGTGGAGCTAAATGCCATACCTCGTTTCTCTTGAAATTGTTGAGCTCCTCTTGCATCGCCATCACCCAATCCGAATCTTGAAGTGCTTCCTCTACCCTGTGTGGCTCAATAGAGGAAACAAAAGAGTAATGTTCACAAAAATGTGCAACACGAGATCGAGTGGTTACCCCCTTATGAATGTCGCCGAGGATGGTGTCGACGGGGTGATCTCGTTGGATTGCTTGGTGGACTCTTGGGTGTGGCGGCCTTGGTTCTTCATCCTCCTTGTCTTCAACATTTGCATCTCCCCCTTGATCGTTGCCGTTATTTTGAGGTGGCTCATCTTCTTGATCTTCTTGTTCAACATCTTGAGCCTCATCCTCAATTTGAGTTGGTGGAGATACTTGCGTGGAGGAGGATGGTTGATCTTGTGCATGTGGAGGCTCTTCGGATTCCTTAGGACACACATCCTCAATGGACATGTTCCTTAGCGCTATGCATGGAGCCTGTTCTTCACCTATCTCATCAAGATCAACATGCTCTACTTGAGAGCCGTTAGTCTCATCAAACACAACGTCACAAGAAACTTCAACAAGTCCTGAGGACTTGTTAAAGACTCTATATGCCCTTGTGTTTGAGTCATATCCTAGTAAAAAGCCTTCTACAATTTTAGGAGCAAATTTAGATTTTCTACCTCTCTTAACAAGAATAAAGCATTTGCTACCAAAAACTCTAAAATATGAAATATTGAGCTTTTTACCGGTTAGGAGTTCATAGGATGTCTTCTTGAGGATTCGGTGTAGATATAACCGGTTGATGGCGTAGCAAGCGGTGTTGACCGCCTCGGCCCAAAACCGATCCGGTGTCTTGTATTCATCAAGCATGGTTCTTGCCATGTCCAATAGAGTTCGATTCTTCCTCTCCACTACACCATTTTGTTGTGGAGTGTAGGGAGAAGAGAACTCATGCCTGATGCCCTCCTCCTCAAGGAAGCCTTCAATTTGAGAGTTCTTGAACTCCGTCCCGTTGTCGCTTCTAATTTTCTTGATCCTTAAGCCGAACTCATTTTGAGCCCGTCTCAAGAATCCCTTTAAGGTCTCTTGGGTTTGAGATTTTTCCTGCAAAAAGAACACCCAAGTGAAGCGAGAATAATCATCCACAATAACTAGACAGTACTTACTCCCGCCGATGCTTATGTAAGCAACCGGACCGAATAGATCCATGTGTAGGAGCTCCAGTGGCCTGTCACTAGTCATGATGTTCTTGTGTGGATGATGGGTGCCAACTTGCTTCCCGGCTTGGCATGCGCTACAAATCCTGTCTTTCTCAAAATAAACATTTGTTAGTCCTAAAATGTGCTCTCCCTTTAGAAGCTTATGAAGATTCTTCATTCCAACATGGGCTAGTCGGCGGTGCCAAAGCCAACCCAAGTTAGTCTTAGCAACCAAGCAAGTGTCGAGTTCAGCTTTATCAAAATCTACCAAGTATAGCTGACCCTCTAACACTCCCTTGAATGCTATTGAATCATCACTTCTTCTAAAGACAGTAACACCTACATCAGTAAATAGACAGTTGTAGCCCATTTGACATAATTGGGATACGGAAAGCAAATTGTAATCTAAAGAATCTACAAGAAAAACATTGGAAATAGTATGGTCAGGTGATATAGCAATTTTACCCAATCCATTGACCAAACCTTGATTTCCATCCCCGAATGTGATAGCTCGTTGGGGATCTTGGTTTTTCTCATATGAGGAGAACATCTTCTTCTCCCCTGTCATGTGGTTTGTGCACCCGCTATCGAGTATCCAACTTGAGCCTCCGGATGCATAAACCTACAAAACAATTTTAGTTCTTGACTTTAGGTACCCAAACGGTTTTGGGTCCTTTGGCATTAGAAACAAGAACTTTGGGTACCCAAACACAAGTCTTGGAGCCCTTGTGTTTGCCCCCAACAAACTTGGCAACTACCTTGCCGGATTTGTTAGTAAGCACATAAGATGCATCAAAAGTCTTAAATGAAATGTCATGGTCATTTGATGCACTAGGAGTTTTCCTTTTAGGCAACTTAGCACGGGTTGGTTGCCTAGAGCTAGATGTCTCACCCTTATACAAAAAAGCATGGTTAGGGCCAGAGTGAGACTTCCTAGAATGAACTTTCTTAATTTTGTTCTCAGGATAGCCGGCAGGGTACAAAATGTAACCCTCGTTATCCTGAGGCATGGGAGCCTTGCCCTTAACAAAGTTAGACAAATTCTTAGGAGGGGCATTAAGTTTGACATTGTCTCCCCTTTGGAAGCCAATGCCATCCTTGATGCCAGGGCGTCTCCCACTATAGAGCATACTTCTAGCAAATTTAAATTTTTCATTTTCTAAGTTATGCTCGGCAATTTTAGCATCTAATTTTGCTATATGATCATTTTGTTGTTTAATTAAAGTTATGTGATCATGTATAGCATCAATGTTAACATCTCTACATCTAGTACAAATAGAAGTGTGCTCAACGGTAGATGTAGAGGGTTTGCAAGATTTTAGCTCTACAACCTTAGCATGCAATATTTCATTTTTACTTCTAAGGTCGGAAATAGTAGCATTGCAAACATCAAGATCTTTAGCCTTAGCAAGTAATTTTTCATTTTCATTCCTAAGGCTAGCAAGACATTATAGAAATGGCCCAAGGGCATATTTCCCTTTCAATCTCCCCTTTTTTGGTGATTTATGCCAACACATCAAAAAGCAACCAAAATAAGTGCAACATCAATGCAAATGAGGACAAAATTGTTTTTTACTATAATTTGGCATATTTGGATCATTCTTTGCCACCACTTGGTTTGTTTTTGCAAATCAAGTTCATTTTCCTATCTCTAAGTCAAACTCACTTGTTTGGGCAAATCAAGATATGTTCCAAGAGAAAAATTGATCAAGTACCAAAAACTCCCCCTTTTCCCATGATAAAAAATTCTCCCCCACAAGAGACCAAATTTTGCAATAAGAGCATTTTGGACAAATAAAAAGTTCTAACGCTATTGTTTTCAAAAATCACAAGTGGTAGCTGATCCATTTGCTTTGGCCTTAATTTCTCCCCCTTTGGCATTAAGCACCAAAACGGGATCATTCTTGGCCCTTTAACCCCATTGCCTCACCAAAAATGTCAATTTAGAGCAAAAAGGCAATGAGAGCATAAGTATGAACTTGGAGGTGAGTACACTAATACCGGAGTGCAGTGGAAGTCTTTGCAGTGTCCAAGTTCACCTTTCCTTTTCAATGCACTTTTGAGACTACATCAAGTATACTCAAACACAAAGGTTAGTCTCAAAGGGTCAAGTTGTAGAACATCTCCCCCTAAATATGTGCATCATTCACATATGGACTTGTGAGGTCCGGGGAGGTCTTGTACAACTTGAGCACCACAAATAACTAATAATAGATTTAAATGTATAAAGTAACATGATCAAAGGCATAGAACACATGTATGCTATAGATCAATCCAAGTTACGCAAATCTAAGACATTTAGCTCACTACGCAACCTGCAAAAAGTTTTCTCATCCAACGGCTTGGTAAAGATATCGGCTAGCTGGTTCTCGGTGCTAATATGGTACACCTCGATATCTCCCTTTTGCTGATGGTCTCTTAGGAAGTGATGCCGAATGTCTATGTGCTTAGTGCGACTGTGTTCAACAGGATTATTCGCCATGCGGATTGCACTCTCATTGTCACATAGGAGTGAGACTTTGCTCAGATTGTAGCCAAAGTCCCGAAGGGTTTGCCTCATCCAAAGTAGTTGCGCGCAACACTGTCCTGCGGCAACATACTCGGCTTCAACGGTGGATAGGGCAACAGATGTTTGTTTCTTTGAACTCCACGACACCAGGGACCTTCCTATAAATTGACACGTCCCCGATGTGCTCTTCCTATCAACCTTGCATCCAGCATAATCGGAGTCTGAGTGTCCAATCAAGTCAAAGGTAGACCCCTTTGGATACCAGATCCCGAAGCAAGGCGTCGAAACAAAATATCTAAGAATTCGCTTGACGGTCACAAGGTGACATTCCTTGGGGTCGGATTGATATCTAGCACACATGCATACACTTAGCATAATGTCCGGTCTACTAGCGCATAAATAAAGCAAGGAACCTATCATAGACCGGTATGCCTTTTGATCAACGGACTTACCTCCTTTGTTGAGGTCGACATGCCCGTCGGTTCCCATCGGTGTCTTTGCGGGCTTGGCATCCTTCATCCCAAACCTCTTGAGAAGATCTTGAGTGTACTTCGTTTGGGAGAGGAAAGTGCCGTCCTTGAGTTGCTTCACTTGGAACCCAAGGAAGTAGGTCAACTTGTCCATCATCGACATCTCGAACTTTTGTGTCATCACCCTGCTAAACTCCTCACAAGACTTTTGATTAGTAGAACCAAATATTATGTCATCAACATAAATTTGACACACAAAAAGAACACAATCACGAGTCTTAGTAAAAAGAGTGGGATCGACTTTCCCAACCTTGAAAGCATTAGCAATTAAGAAATCTCTAAGGCATTCATACCATGCTCTTGGGGCTTGCTTAAGTCCATAGAGCGCCTTAGAGAGCTTGAACACATGGTCGGGGTACCTGTCATCCTCAAAGCCAGGGGGTTGTTCCACGTATACCTCCTCCTTGATTGGTCCGTTTAGGAAAGCGCTCTTTACGTCTATTTGAAACAACCTGAAAGAGTGGTGAGCGGCATAGGCTAATAAAATTCGAATAGACTCTAGCCTAGCCACAGGAGCAAAAGTCTCCTCAAAATCCAAACCTGCGACTTGGGCATAACCTTTTGCCACAAGTCGAGCCTTGTTTCTTGTCACCACCTCGTGCCCGTCTTGCTTGTTGCGGAACACCCACTTGGTTCCCACAACATTTTGCTTTGGACATGGCACCAGGCTCCAAACTTCATTCCTCTTGAAGTTGTTGAGTTCTTCCTGCATGGCTAACACCCAGTCCGGATCCTGCAAGGCCTCTTCTACCCTGAAAGGCTCAATAGAAGAGACAAACGAGTAATGCTCACAAAAATTAGCTAAATGTGAGTGAGTTGTTACTCCCTTCTTATGTCACCCAGAATCTGATCGACGGGGTGATTTCTTTGGATCGTCGCTCGGACTTGAGTTAGAGGGACCTGTGGTGCTTCTTCCTCCATCTCTTGTTCTTCCTATGCTCCCCCTTGATCATGTCCCTCTTCTTGAGGTACCTGTTCATCGTCTTGAATTGGAGGATGCACCATTGTGGAGGAAGATGGCTGATCTTGCTCTTGTTGTTCCTGTGGTCGCACATCACCTATCGCCATCGTGCGCATTGCGGCTGTCGGAACATCATCTTAATCTATGTCATCAAGATCAACTTGCTCTCTTGGAGAGCCATTAGTCTCATCAAATACAACGTCGCTAGAGACTTCAACCAAACCCGATGATTTGTTGAAGACTCTATACGCCTTTGTATTTGAGTCATACCCTAGTAAAAACCCTTCTACTGCCTTGGGAGCAAATTTAGATTGTCTACCTTTCTTCACCAGAATGTAAAATTTGCTCCCAAATACACGAAAGTAAGAAACGTTGGGTTTGTTACCGGTAAGGAGTTCATACGAGGTCTTCTTGAGAAGGCGATGTAGGTAGAGCCGGTTTATGGCGTGGCAAGCTGTGTTCACAGCTTTCGACCAAAACCGCTCGGGTGTCTTGAATTCTCCAAGCATCGTTCTCGCCATGTCGATAAGCATCCTGTTCTTCCTCTCTACCACACCGTTTTGTTGTGGTGTGTAGGGAGCAGAGAACTCGTGCTTGACGCCTTCTTCCTCAAGATACTCCTCCACTTGCAGATTCTTGAACTCGGACCCGTTGTCGCTTCTTATCTTTTTCACCTTGAGCTCAAATTCGTTTTGAGCCCTCCTTAGAAAGCGCTTTAGGGTCCCTTGGGTTTTTTATTTATCCTACAAAAAGAACACCCAAGTGAAGCGGGAAAAATCATCAACAATTACAAGACTATACTTACTTCCCCCGATGCTAAGGTAGGCAACGGGTCCGAAGAGGTCCATGTGAAGAAGCTCTAGTGGTCTTGATGTTGTCATAATGTCATCACATTCTTGCTATGATGAGTGCTTCCTACCTGTTTCCCTGCCTGACAAGCTGCACAAGGTCTATCTTTCTTGAAACAAACATTGGTTAGTCCTAACACATGTTCTCCCTTTAGAAGTTTATGAAGGTTCTTCATCCCAACATGTGCTAGACGGCGATGCCACAGCCAACCCATACTAGTCTTAGCTATTAAGCATGCATCTAGATCGGCCTCCTCTTTCGAAAAATCAACTAAGTAGAGTTTGTCGTCTAATACACCCTTAAATGCTAATGAACCATCACTCCTTCTAAAGACATATACATCAACATTTGTAAACAAACAATTTTAGCCCATGTGGCACAATTGACTTACAGACAGGAGGTTGTACCCTAATGACTCTACTAAAAATACATTTGAAATAGAGTGCTCGCTTGTGATGGCTATTTTTCCCAAACCTTTGACCTTGCCTTGATTCCCATCTCCAAAGATAATCGTATCCTGGGAATCCTTGTTCTTGACGTAGGAGGTGAACATTTTCTTCTCCCCCGTCATGTGGTTTGTGCATCCGCTGTCGATAATCCAGCTTGAGCCCATGGATGCATAAACCTGCAAGGAATTTAAGCTTGGGTTTTAGGTACCCAACTCTTGTTGGGTCCTACAAGGTTAGTCACAATAATTTTTGGAACCCAAATACAAGTCTTGTCTCCCTTGCATTTGGATCCCAATTTCCTAGCCACTACTTTTGCATTCTTACATGACAGAACAAAAGAAGTGTTGCAAGCATGGAAAACAGTAGTAGATTCATTGCATATTTTCCTAGGCACATGATGCACAACATGATTTCTCCTAGGCCTACTTCTACCATGAACAAGAGTAGAACTAGAGGCAAATATAGCATGTGAATTAAAAGCATCATGATCATAACTCCTATTATAATGAGTGTGACAAGCAATTTTCCTATCATAAATAAAGACATGGTTCCTTTGAGGACTACTGGCCATAGGGGCCTTCCCTTTCTCCTTGTTAGGAATGAGAGCCCTTTTGTCTTGTTAAGTTCTTGGCTTCCTTTCGAAAACCAAGCCCATCCTTAATTGAGGGGTGTCTACCAATGGTGTAGGCATCCCTAGCAAATTTTAATTTATCAAAATTAATTTTGCAAGTCTTAAGTTGAGCATTAAGACTTGCCACCTCATCATTTAATTTAGCAATAGAAATAAGGTGTTCATCACAAGCATTAACATCAAAATCCTTACATCTATTACAACTAACAACATGCTCTACACATGAACTAGTTTCATTCGCTTTCTCTAGCTTAGCATTTAGTTCATCATTTAAACTCTTTAAACTAGAGACGGATTCATGGCAATCAGACAATTCAGAGGATAACATTTCATTCCTCTTAATTTCTAAGGCAAGGGATTTTTGCACACTAACAAATTTGTCATGTTTCTCATATAGAATATCCTCTTGTTTTTCTAACAATCTATCTTTTTAATTTAGAGCATCAATTAATTCATTAATTTTTTCTACTTTAGCTCTATCTAAACCTTTAAATAAACTAGAGCAATCTACTTCATCATCAGAAGAATCATCATCGCTAGAAGTAGTGTACTTAGGGGTATCTCAAACATGTACCTTCTTTTCCTTGGCCATAAGACATGTATGGCATTCGTTGGGGAAGTGTCGGGGACCATAATTAGGGGTACCCTCAAGACTCCTAATCTCAGCTGGTAACCCCCATCAGCACAAAGCTGTAAAGGCCTGATGGGTGCGATTAAGTCAAGGCTCGGTCCACTCAAGGGACACGATCTCGCCTCGCCCGAGCCCAGCCTCGGGCAAGGGCAGCCGACCCCGGAGGATTCATGTCTCGCCCGAGGACCCCCTCCAGCAACGGACACACCTTCGGCTCGCCCGAGGCCCAGTCTTCGCCAAGAAGCAACCTTGGCCAAGTCGTCACGTCGACCGACCGTATCGCAGGAGCATTTAATGCAAAAGTGGCCTGACACCTTATCCTGACGCGCGCCCTTCAGTCGATAGAGCCGAAGTGACCGCAGTCACTTCGCCGCTCCACTGACCGACCTGACAAGAGGACAGCGCCGCCTGCGCCGCTCCGACTGCTGTGCCACTCGACAGAGTGAGGCTGACAGCAGCCAAGTCCGGCCTCAGGCGCCATTGGAAACTCCGCATCGCTCGACCCCAGGGCTCGGACTCAGGCTCAGCCCCAGAAGACGACGAACTCCGCTTCGCCCGACCCCAGGGCTCGGACTCGGGCTCAGCCCCGGAAGACGACGAACTCCGCATCGCCCGACCCCAGGGCTCGGACTCAGGCTCAGCCCCGGAAGACGACGAACTCCGCATCGCCCGACCCTAGGGCTCGGACTCAGGCTCATCCCCGGAAGACGACGAACTCCGCATCGCCCGACCCCAGGGCTCGGACTCGGGCTCAGCCCCGGAAGACGACGAACTCCGCATCGCCCGAACCCATGGCTCGGACTCGGGCTCAGCCCCGGAAGACGATGAACTCCGCATCACCCGAACCTAGGGCTCGGACTTGGGCTCGGCCCCGGAAGACGACGAACTCCGCCTCGCCCGACCCCAGGGCTCGGACTCAGCCCTGGCCTCAGCCGACAATCTCTGCCTCGCCTGACCCAGGGGCTCGGACTCGACCTCGGCCTCGGAAGACAGACTCGACCTCGACCTCGGAGGAGCCTCCACCTCGCCCAACCCAGGGCTTGGACTGACCACGTCACAGGAGGCATCATCATTACCCTACCCCAAGCTAACTCAGGCTACGGGGAACAAGACCGGCGTCCCATCTAGCTCGCCCCGGTAAACAAGTAATGATGGCGCCCTGCATGCTCCATGACGACGGCGTCTCTCAGCCCCCTTACGGAAGCAAGGAGACGTCAGCAAGGACTCGACAGCCCCGACAGCTGTCCTTCCGCCAGGCTCCAGCGCTCCTCCGACGGCCATGACACCACACGAACCGGGTGCCAAAACCTCATCGGCTGCCACGACGGCATGTACTTAGGGCACTAGCTCTTCTTTGCTAGACACGTTAGCACACTGCTACACCTCACATTGTACACCTGGATCCTCTCCTTACACCTATAAAAGGAAGGTCCAGGGCCCTCTTAGAGAGGGTTGGCCGCGCGGGGAAGGACGGGATGACACACGCTTAGGCCTCTCGCTCCCTCCCTCGCGGACGCTTGTAACCCCCTACTGCAAGCGCACCCGACCTGGGCGCGGGACAAACACGAAGGCCGTGAGTTTCCCCTTTTACGCCTGTCTCCCTCCGGCTTCTTCCCCCCTTCGCGCTCCGTCTCGCACCGACCCATCTGGGCTGGGGCACGCGGCGACAATTTACTCGTCGGTCTAGGGACCCCCCGGGGTCGAAACGCCGACAGTTGGCGCGCCAGGTAGGGGCCTGCTGCGTGTTGACGAATAGCTTCCCGTTAAGCTCCAGATGGGTAGTCTCCAGCGACCTTTCCAGCCCGGGACGGTGCTGCGTTTCGGGAGTCTTGAGTTCATGTCCCTCGACGGCAGCTACGACATGATACTCGTTCCTCCGCCGCGCGACAGCGACAATGGCGGTCGACAACCTGCCTGCCGGCGGCGGAATCGACGACGTCTTCCCCACGTGGCGGAAGAACAACATTCGGGCTCGTCCCGTCCCCTCCCCCGCCGACGGAGGAGGAGGCGGGGCAACCAAGGCCAAGCAGGAGGCGGCACCTCGTCGGCTGTCGAGCGAGTCGACGACGACGGCGCCCCAACGAGGGGCACGTCGGGCATCGACCTCGCGTCTGAGATGAAGACGAGCGTTGTCTCCCCGCAACACGTCAACTCCAAGCAAACGGACGACGCCAGCACGCTCGCAAAGGACTTGCTGGGCGTCACACTCGTACCTGAGACGATAGTGCAGTCTACCCCTGACGTGACTTCGTCACTGCCCGTCGACCAAGAGGTACCGACCAATTCCCGTCTCGTGCCTTTTGGATTCAGCCTCGACCCACCAAGCGACTTCGCTTCGGTGGACGCTTTCATAGAGGCGAGTCCAAACCCTCCGGGGTATCGTATGCGGTCACCCTAGGACCGGCTGACAGCCGTCTCGACCTACGGGCCCTCGGGTTCTGAGGAAGATGGCGAGCCCGACTTCTGTTGGGATTTCTCCGGACTTGGTAACCTCAGTGCCATGCGGGACTTCATGACCGCATGCGACTACTGCCTTTCCGACTGTTCCGACGGTAGCCGCAGCCTCGGCGACGAGGACTGCGGCCCAAGTCGTGAATGTTTCCACGTCGATCTAGGGGGTCCCGACGAAGGCAACCATCTTGGTATACCAGAGAACGGTGATCCCTCTAGGCCCGTGCCTCGCGTTGACATCCTTCGGGAGCTAGCTGTGGTCCCAGTCCCTGCGGGGGGTCAGGACGCACAGCTCGAGCAAATCTGCGAGATGCAGGCCAGGCTCGACGAGGGAGCAGGAACGCTTGAGCCGTTCCGCCGGGACATCGGGCAGGAATGGGCAGGCCAACCTCTGGCCGGAGAAGCGCGTCATCTACCCTAGGGCATCCAGCACCGCATCGCCGACGATGCCAGGGCAAGGCCGCCACCGGCCTCCAGTGGGGTCGACCAGAACCTAGCTGCAGCGGCAATACTTCTCCGCGCGATGCCGGAGCCATCTACCACCGAGGGGTGGCGTATCCAGGGAGAGCTCAAGAATCTCCTGGAGGATGCCGCGGTCCGACGGGCTGAAAGCTCTGCCTCCCGAAGGTAGGGGTACCCCTCGGAACATCGCGCCGCGACATCCCGATTCATGCGGGAAGCCTTGGTCCACACCGGGTGCACGCGCAACACAGCGCCTGCGGTCCCGGGTCGCCTCGGCAACGAACACCCTCACCGCAACCGTCGAACCCACCTCGACGAGAGGGTGCGCCGAGGCTACCACCCCAGGCGTGGGGGACGCTACGACAGCGGGGAAGATCGGAGTCCCTCGCCCGAACCACCCGGTCCGCAGGCTTTCAGCCGGGCCATACGACGGGCGCCATTCCCGACCCGGTTCCGAACCCCGACTACTATCACAAAGTACTCGGGGGAGACGAGACCAGAACTGTAGCTCGCGGACTATCGGCTGGCCTGCCACCTGGGTGGAACGGACGATGACAACCTCATCATCCGCAACCTCCCCCTGTTCCTCTCCGACACCGCTCGAGCCTGGCTGGAGCACCTGCCTCCGGGGCAGATCTCCAACTGGGACGACCTGGTCTAAGCCTTCGCCGACAACTTCCAGGGCACGTACGTGCGCCCTGGAAACTCCTGGGATCTCCGAAGCTACCGCCAACCGCCGGGAGAGTCTCTCCGGGACTACATCCGGCGATTCTCGAAGCAGCGCACCGAGCTGCCCAACGTCACCGACTCGGATGTCATCGGCGCGTTCCTCGCCGGCACCACCTGCCGCGACCTAGTGAGCAAGTTGGGCCGCAAGACCCCCACCAGGGCCAGCGAGCTGATGGACATCGCCACCAAGTTCGCCTCTGGCCAGGAGGCGGTTGAGGCCATCTTCCGGAAGGATAAGCTGCCCCAGGGCCACCCACCGGAAGATGTCCCCGAGGCATCAACTCAGCGCGGCACCAAGAAGAAAGGCAAGAAGAAGTCGCAAGCGAAACGTGACGCCACCGACGTGGACCTTGTCACCGCCGCCGAGTACAAGAACCCTCGGAAACCTCCCAGAGGTGCCAATCTCTTCGACAAGATGCTCAAGGAACCGTGCCCCTATCATCAGGGGCCCGTCAAGCACACCCTTGAGGAGTGCGCCATGCTTCGGCGCCACTTTCACAAGGCTGGGCCACCTGCGGAGGGTGGTCGGGCCCGCGACGATGATAAGAAGGAGGATCACAAGGCAGGAGAATTCCCCGAGGTCCACGACTGCTTCATGATCTACGGTGGGCAAGTGGCGAACGCCTCGGCTCGGCACCGCAAGCAAGAGCGTCGGGAGGTCTGCTCGGTAAAGGTGGCGGCGCCAGTCTACCTAGACTGGTTCGACAAGCCCATCACCTTCGACCAGGGCGACCATCCCGACCGTGTGCGAGCCCAGGGAAATACCCGCTCGTTGTCGACCCCGTCATCGGCAACATCAGGCTCACCAAGGTCCTCATGGATGGAGGCAGCAGCCTCAACATCATCTACGCCGAGACCCTCGGGCTCCTGCGGATCAATCTGTCCTCGGTCCGGGCAGGCGCTGTGCCTTTTCACGGGATCATCCCCGGGAAGCGCGTCCAGCCCCTCGGACAACTCGATCTACCCGTCTGCTTCGAGACACCCTCCAACTTCCGAAGGGAAACCCTCACATTCGAGGTGGTCGGGTTCCGAGGAACCTACCACGCGGTGTTGGGGAGGCCATGCTACGCCAAGTTCATGGCCGTCCCCAACTACACCTACCTCAAGCTCAAGATGCCGGGCCCCAACGGGGTCATCACCGTCGGCCCCACGTACCGACACGCGTACGAATGCGACGTGGAGTGCGTGGAGTACGCCGAGGCCCTCTCCGAATCCGAGGCCCTCATCGCCGACCTAGAGAGCCTCTCCAAGGAGGCGCCAGACGTGAAGCGCCATGCCGGCAACTTCGAGCCAGCGGAGACGGTTAAGTCCGTCCCTCTCGACCCCAGCAACGATGCCTCCAAGCAGATCCGGATCGGCTCCGAGCTCGATCCCAAATAGGAAGCAGTGCTCGTCGACTTTCTCCGCGCAAACGCCGACGTTTTCGCGTGGAGTCCCTCGGACATGCCCGGCATACCGAGGGATGTCGCCGAGCACTCACTGGATATCCGAGCTGGAGCCCGACCCGTGAAGCAGCCTCTGCGCCGATTCGACGAAGAAAAGCGCAGAGCCATAGGCGAGGAGATCCACAAGCTAATGGCGGCAGGGTTCATCAAAGAGGTATTCCATCCCGAATGGCTTGCCAACCCTGTGCTTGTGAGAAAGAAAGGAGGGAAATGGCGGATGTGTGTAGACTACAATGGTCTAACCAAAGCATGTCCGAAAGTTCCCTACCCTCTGCCTCACATCGATCAAATTGTGGATTCCACTGCTGGGTGCGAAACCTCGTCTTTCCTCAATGCCTACTCAGGGTATCATCAAATCAGGATGAAAGAGTCTGACCAGCTCGCGACTTCTTTCATCACACCTTTCGGCATGTACCGCTATGTTGCCATGCCGTTTGGTTTGAGGAATGCAGGTGCGACATACCAAAGGTGCATGAACCACGTGTTCGGCGAACACATTGGTCGAACGGTCAAGGCTTACGTCGATGACATCGTAGTCAAGACGAGGATAGCCTCTGACCTCCTTTACGACCTTGAAGTGACATTCTGGTGTCTCAAGGCGAAAGGCGTAAAGCTCAATCCCGAGAAGTGCGTCTTCGGGGTCCCCCGAGGCATGCTCTTGGGGTTCATCGTCTCCGAGCGAGGCATTGAGGCCAACCCGGAAAAAATCGCGACCATCACCAACATGGGACCCATCAAGGACTTGAAAGGCGTACAGAGGGTCACGGGATGCCTGGCGGCTCTGAGCCGCTTCATCTCGCGCCTCGGCGAAAGAGGCCTACCTCTGTACCGCCTCTTAAGAAAGGTCGAGTGCTTCACTTGGACCCCGGAGGCCGAGGAAGCCCTCGGGAACCTGAAGGCGCTCCTCACGAACGCGCCCATCTTGGTGCCCCCCGCTGCCGGAGAAGCCCTCTTGATCTATGTCACCGCTACCACTCAGGTGGTCAGCGTCGCGATCGTGGTTGAGAGGCGAGAAGAGGGGCATGCATTACCCGTCCAGAGGCCAGTCTACTTCATCAGTGAAGTACTGTCCGAGACCAAGATCCGCTACCCACAAATTCAGAAGCTGTTGTACGCGGTGATCCTGACGCGGCGGAAGTTGAGACACTACTTCGAGTCTCATCCGGTGACTGTGGTGTCATCCTTCCCCCTGGGGGAGATCATCCAGTGCCGAGAGGCCTTGGGTAGGATTGCAAAGTGGGCGGTGGAAATCATGGGCGAGACAATCTCGTTCGCCCCTCGTAAGGCCATCAAGTCCCAAGTCTTGGCGGACTTTGTGGCTGAATGGGTCGATACCCAGCTCCCAACAGCTCCGATCCAACCGGAACTCTGGACCATGTTTTTCGATGGGTCGCTGATGAAGACAGGGGCAGGCGCAGGCCTGCTCTTCATCTCGCCCCTCGGGAAGCACCTGCGCTACGTGCTACGCCTCCACTTCCCGGCGTCCAACAATGTGGCCGAGTACGAGGCTCTGGTCAACGGGTTGCGCATCGCCATCGAGCTAGGGGTCCGACGCCTCGACGCTCGCGGTGACTCGCAGCTCGTCATTGACCAAGTCATGAAGAACTCCCACTGCCGCGACCCGAAGATGGAAGCCTACTGCGATGAGGTTCGGCGCCTGGAGGACAAGTTCTACGGGCTCGAGCTCAACCACATCGCCCGACGCTACAACGAGACTGCGGACGAGCTGGCTAAGATAGCCTCGGGGCGAACAACGGTTCCCCTGGACGTCTTCTCCCGATACCTGCATCAACCCTCCGTCAAGACCGACGACACGCCCGAGCACGAGAAGGTCTCGGCCCAGCCCGAGGCACCCTCGGCTCAGCCCGAGGCACTCTCGGTCCCCGAAGGTGAGGCACTGCGCGTCGAGGAGGAGCGGAGCGGGGTCACGCCTAATCGAAACTGGCAGACCCTGTACCTACAATATCTCCACCGAGGAGAGCTACCCCTCGACCGAGCCGAAGCTCGGCGGTTGGCGCGGCGCGCCAAGTCGTACGTCTTGCTGGGGGACGGGAAGGAGCTCTACCACCGCATCCCCTCAGGCATCCTCCAGCGATGCATATCCATCGCCGAAGGCCAGGAGCTCTTACAAGAAATACACTCGGGGGCTTGTGGTCATCACGCAGCACCTCGAGCCCTTGTTGGAAACGCCTTCCGACAAGGCTTCTACTGGCCGACCGCGGTGGCCGACGCCACTAGAATTGTCCGCACCTGCCAGGGGTGTCAATTCTACGCAAGGCAGACCCACCTGCCCGCTCAGGCTCTGCAGACCATACCCATCACCTGACTGTTTGCTGTGTGGGGTCTGGACCTCGTCGGCCCCTTGCAGAAGGCACCTGGGGGCTACACGCACCTGCTGGTCACCATCGACAAATTCTCCAAGTGGATCGAGGTCCGACCCCTAAACAACATCAGGTCCAAACAGGCGGTGGCGTTCTTCACCAACATCATCCATCGCTTTGGGGTCCCGAACTCCATCATCACCGACAACGACACCCAGTTCACCGGCAGAAAGTTCCTGGACTTCTGCGAGGATCACCACATCCGGGTGGACTGGGCCGCCGTGGCTCATCCCATGACGAATGGGCAAGTAGAGCGTGCCAACGGCATGATCCTGCAAGGACTCAAGCCGCGGATCTGCAACGACCTCAACAAGTTCGGCAAGCGATGGATGAAGGAGCTCCCCTCGGTGGTCTGGAGTCTGAGGACAACGCCGAGTCGAGCCACGGGCTTCACACCGTTCTTTCTAGTCTATGGGGCCGAGGCCATCTTGCCCATAGACTTAGAATACGGTTCCCCGAGGACGAGGGCCTACGACGACCAAAGCAATCGAGCTAACCGAGAAGACTCACTGGACCAGCTGGAAGAGGCTCGGGACATGGCCTTGCTACACTCGGCGCGGTATCAGCAGTCCCTGCGACGCTACCACGCCCGAGGGGTTTGGTCCCGAGACCTCCAGGTGGGCGACTTGGTGCTTCGGCCGCGACAAGACGCCCGAGGACGGCACAGGCTCACGCCCCCCTGGGAAGGGCCGTTCGTCATCGCCAAAGTTCTGAAGCCCGGGACGTACAAGCTGGCCAACAGTCAAGGCGAGGTCTACAACAACGCTTGGAACATCCGACAGCTACATCGCTTCTACCCTTAAGATGCTTTCAAGTTGTTCGTACACCTCGTTCACACACAAAGTCTAGTCATCAAGGAAGGGTCAGCCTTGCCTCGGCAAAGCCCGACCCTCCCTCGGGGGCTAGAAGGGGGGAACCCCCTCTACGTCAAAATTTTCCTCGAAAAAAGTCTTCCATCAAAAAGGCTTCTGCGTTCCCCGGCTATATCAGTAGCAGGACCCCAAGAAGCGAATGAGGGCGCATGTAAGTGGCAAGGCTGACCGAGCCGAGGGACTCCTACGCCTCTGGGATACGGATACCTCACTCGTCACCTACCACAAAAAATGACTCTTACTTGGGCAAGCCACCCTGCTACTGACGAACGGGGCCAGATACGCAAAACGGAAGGAAAAGGAGCACAACCTTATACTACGATAATAAATCGTTCGGGCCTCAGCGGCCGCAAAAGACACATATGCATTCAAAGAAAACTGCTCCGGCAGAGTCAGGTGTCGCCCGGATAAGGAGCCGCGCCCTCGGCTTCGTCCCCACCCTCGGCAAAGTCCGCCCCGGCCTCGGACGACGGCGCAGGCGGGAGGATCTCTGCCTCAAAGGTGGTTGCCAGCACCGCGCTCGGGCCCGCGGCGGCCGCGTCGAGCCTCTGGACTTCGGCCAGGGCGGCTTCATCTTCGTCGGGGAGGCAATACCCCTCGCTGACCCGCTCCAGATCCACGACATAGTGGGAAGCAAGCACAGCGAAGGCCCGCCTGACGCCGTGATGTAGCGCCTCGCGGAGTCTGCCACGCGCATGGTCACCCAAGGCCTGCAGGCGACTTTGAGGGGAGCTTCCCGAGGGGACGTCGTCAAAGCCAAAGACCCGGCAGAAAGCCGAGATGGCCTCGGACATGGCCGCGTGGTCGGCCTCCCTCTACTCGGCCGCCTGAGCAAGCACCCTGGTGGACTTATCAAGGGCAGACTCGAGCTCTACGAACAGCCAAAGCGCAAGACCTCAAACACAAGTTGAGGAACCGAGCTGAAACAAAAACTTAAAACAGCCAAGACATACCTCCGGCTCGGGCACGCTGCTCCGAGGATGTGGCTTGGGCTATGGCTAGGTCTGCTGCAAGGGCTCCGGTCCGGCTTTCGACCTCGGCGGCCCGACCCCGAGATTGGTCCCGCTCGCCGGTGACCTGGTCAAGCTCCGACTGCCGCTGCTGCACCTCTGCGCGTGCCGCCGCTGCCTCTGCTCCCAGATCGGCATAGAGCAACCGAAGGTCTGCCACCTCGGCGCTCTGCTGAGAGAGGCGCGCGGTAGCCCTGGCAAGCGAGGTCCTCAGGGACCACAGCGAACCCCAGACATCGACCTCGCGGCGGATGAACGGTGACTTGGCGGCGCTCAGATCCGTCAGATCCTGAGGGAAGGAAGCGGGGCGTCACAAAGAACGCCTTGATCACGAGAAAGGTATGCCTGAAATCATTACCTGGAGGATCTTGGGAACGTCCCTGCAAAAGACCTCCAAGGATGACCGGAGCGACCCCACCGTTGCCTCGGCACACTCACGGAGCTCGTCCCAAGACTGCTCCTCCCGCTCATCGTCAAGAACGAAGAAGGGATCCGAGGCCTCACGGGTCCGGAACCGAAGCAACTGGCGCCGCCCCTCGGAGCTCCGCCGCGCGGGGACAAGGCTGCCGCTCGACGGGACGGGTCGCGGTCCCGTGCCCCCTCCTCCGAGGCACCAGGTAGCGACGCCTCGGCCATCTCAGCGTCGGCGGCGACGGGTCGCTCCACGGCCAGGATGGCAATGGCTTCGGCAGCAGCCGGCGCCAGCGCTGGCAGCATGTCTGGTGGGCCCGAGGCCACGGCCACGCCAGCAGCCTCCCCTAGCGCGACAGCCGCCTCGATAGAAGAGCCAGCCTCGGGAGCTCGCTCCACGGCAACTGGTGCCGCCTGAGCCCCCCGCTGTGGGGCGTCTTGCGAGGAGGTCAGCTAGCCGGCGAGGCCCGACGCGGCACCAGCTACGGAAGCCGACGCCGTCTTGAGGACCTTCCGGGGAGCCAGATCGGTCGGACCGTGACTCCACTTGCTAAGGAGAAAAGGAAAGTCAGGGTCGGGACATACAAAGGAGGAGCCGGGACGAAGACATCCTAAGGTACTTACCCACTCCGGGCCATGATCAACCGTGCCTGTGGGGAGGTCTCTCGAACCTTGACCCCCGAAGGTACCGCTGAGATCTGCCTCGCTGCCAGCTTCGGTACCATCCTCGCCTTGGGCGCCCTAGACGCCCGAGAGACGAACTGCCTAGGCGCAGCCACGACGACCTAAGGATCGCCCTCCTGCGCAGCCGGCACGGGCGACGGTTCTCGGGGAACAGGCAGCTCGGCCTGACTCCCTAGGGTCACCTCAACTTCCCCAGCCGAGGGGTCAAGTACCCCCTCGGTCTGCCCCCGCTCTTCGGACCGGGACCCCGACGTCCCGGCCCTAGAAACCGACGGCACCAGCCCGCTCGGGGGCTGGCTTGATGACTCCTGGCCCAGCCTCAGATCCGGGCTAAGGCCAAGGCGAGTAGCCATATCGTCGTCTTCGTCGTCGTCTTCATCGTCGTCGTCGTCAGGCGTTTCCGGCGACGGCTCCCTCGGGAGCCCATCCCTCTCCTGCCGATGACGGAGCCTTTCCAAGGCGTCCCGAGCCCGCATCCGCTCACGGGCCCGAGCCTTCTTCGCGTCCTTTTTCTCCTTCCTCTTCTCCGCGGCAACCCTCTGCGCAGCTCGGTCCACCGCGTCCTCCAGGACCGGTGGCCGGGAAGGCTTGTGCCACCCTACCTCCTGGAGACAGATGGAAAGTCTCGGCTGTGAGAACCAAGGGCAATCCGACGCAATGAGAAAGAAGGAGCGAACACTCACCAGGGACACACACCCGCGGTCGGGACGCATCAAGGGCTGGGAAAGGGCGCCGACGTCCGGTTTCCCCAACGTAACGGCTACCCGCTTGTGGAGGTCGTCGACGGGAAGGGGATCCGGGGACATCCGCAAACCCTCTAAGTCGGCCTCCGGCGTCATCTCCCAAAGCGGCAACCGCCGCTCCGTCAAGGGAAGCACCCTCCGGCGATGAATGGCGGCAACCACTCCCGCAGCGGTGAGCCCTCCTTTCCGCAACACCTCCAGGGCCTTCAGAAGGGGCTGGAGATTCTTCTGTCTGTCGTGTGGGGTCTCGTAGCGCCAGGCATCGGCGGTGACGGTCACCACTCGCTGAGAAAACGACGGGAGCCTCCCGTCGTCATTTCGGAGATAGAACCACCGGCGCTGCCACCCTTTGTTCGAGGACGCAAGGATGGCAGGAATATACTGTGGCGCCCGCGCCGCCTCAGCTGGAGGATGCAGCCACCGGCCCGCACTGCCGCGCGGACCCTTCTCTCCCCCGTCGGCGAAGCAAAAAGCTCTGTGGAGAAGAAATGAGTCCACAGGTCCCAGTGAGGGTCAATCCCCAAGTATCCTTTGCAAACCGCTGCGAAGATGGCGACTTGCGAGATGGAGTTGGGGCTGAGGTTGTGCAGCTCCACCCCGTAGACATGCAGAATCGCCCGCATAAAACGGCTTGCCGGCACTCCGAACCCCCGCTCGTGAAAGGAGACGAAGCTCACGACATACCCCGGCGGCGGGGATGGGGCGGCTCCGCTCGGGGGGGGCATCCACTCTGGCTGCCTCTCATCGGAGAGATGGCAAAGTAAACCCTCAGCGACGAGGGCCTCCAGGTCATCCGCCGTGACGGTGGAGAAAGGCCACGGGTCGCGCGGCGGAACGATGGTCACCCGGTCGGCCATCACCAAGCAGAGGAGGTGGCGGCGGAAAGGACTGGGTAGGTGGTTTCCTTTTCTCTGGCTATTCCCTCGGGTTGCGAAAACCTAAGAAGGAGGCAAGTAGCAGAGCAAAGAACCATCACCGGTCCCTCTCCCGAATATATAAAGACCCAGGTGAGACCCGTTCAACGCGTCGCCCGAACCCACCGTGGGATTCAAAACTCAAAGCGAAACGCCCATTCCTCGAACGGCTCGCGCACGCGCAACGGCTGCCCCGCGAACCACTCGTCCCGTCGCATTAACTATGCGGCAGGACAGGCGGCACCTTTGGCAGGAGAAGCGGGCGACGCTTCGCCTTCGCCATAATGACCGCGTCAAAAAAGGTGCGCCACGTCATTCGATTTCGTATCCTTTTCCTTTTCCTCTTTCTCTCTCTTACAACAGGGACCGGGAAAGGGGGATACCCCGAAAGGGATCCTTCTCCGCGAAGGAAACAGGCCTCGAGCCCCCGTACTGATCAGAGGTTCGAAGGCTGGCCCCTCGGAGGGGTTCAACAGCCGCCTCAAAGCGCTCGGGCTCCGCGCCCACTACTATTCAGAGGTTCGAAGGCCGCCCCCCCGGAAGGGTTCAACGGTCGCCTCAGGCCACTCGGGCTCCACGCCCACTACTGATCAGGGGTTCGTAGGCTGGCCCTCGAAGGGTTCACAGCCGCCTCAGACGCAGAGCGAGGGATGACCCTGGGTACGTTCGATACATAACCAAGGCTCGGGCTACGCTCCCGAGGTACCCTAGGACATTTCCGAGACCAGCGGGAACGATCTTGTAACGAAATCCCATCAGAGGGAGGCATCGAGCCCTCGGACCCCGTCAAAAGGGGACCGGGTCCGGCAAATCACCCGCAGGTACTTTTGGAGCGCGCCTCCGGGCCTCTAGCCGACCCCTAACAAATGGGGCACGGGCGTCCACTCGGATTACCCGTTAGTAGCTCGTTGGAGACACCATGTTCGGCGCCCTCCAAGGGCAACATGGCGCTTTCCCCCCTCCTCCTTGTGGAAAGGCGACGCAGGGGCGTATGTAAAAAAGTCGAGTCTGTCCTTGACCGTTCTCTCGCTCTGTGCGGAGGCTCGGGGGTTGCTCTCGCAAACCTGGCTCCGGCCAAACCGTTGACAACGTCAACATACCAGCCCGAGAACTTGGGACCCGACCGTGCACCCGGGCTACGGCCAGCTCGCATGAGGGAACAACCAGACCGGCCGAAGCATTGCAAAACGCATTAAGACCTCGAAGGAGTCAAACCACTCCTCCGAGGCCTCAGGGGCTACACCCGGCGGGTGCGCTCGCGCGCACCCACCGGAACAAAATGCAACCAAGAAAGGCCGGTCCCCTTGCAAAAAAGTGCGACAGAAGCCTCCAAGCGAGTATTAACACTCCCTTCGAGGCTCGGGGGCTACTGTCGGGGACCATAATTAGGGGTACCCTCAAGACTCCTAATCTCAGCTGGTAACCCCCATTAGCACAAAGCTGCAAAGGCCTGATGGGTGCGATTAAGTCAAGGCTCGGTCCACTCAAGGGACACGATCTCGCCTCACCCGAGCCCAGCCTCGGGCAAGGGCAGCCGACCCCGGAGGATTCACGTCTCGCCCAAGGACCCCCTCCAGCAACGGACACACCTTCGGCTCACCCGAGGCCCAGTCTTCGCCAAGAAGCAACCTTGGCCAAGTCGCCACGCCGACCGACCGTATCGCAGGAGCATTTAATGCAAAGGTGGCGTGACACCTTATTCTGACGCGCGCCCTTCAGTCGACAGAGCTGAAGTGACCGCAGTCACTTTGCCGCTCCACTGACCGGCCTGACAAGAGGACAGTGCCGCCTGCGCCGCTCCGACTGCTGTGCCACTCGACAGAGTGAGGCTGACAGCAGCCAAGTCCGGCCTCAGGCGCCATATGAAACTCCGCATCGCCCGACCCCAGGGCTCGGACTCGGGCTCAGCCCCGGAAGACGACGAACTCTGCTTCGCCCGACCCCAGGGCTCGGACTCGGGCTGAGCCCCGGAAGACGACGAACTCCACATCGCCCGACCCCAGGGCTCGGACTCGGGCTCAGCCCAGGAAGACGACGAACTCCGCATCGCCCGAACCCAAGGCTCGGACTCGGGCTCAACCCCGGAAGACGACGAACTTCGCATCGCCCGAACCCAGGGCTCGGACTCGGGCTCGGCCCCGGAAGACGACGAACTCCGCCTCGCCCGACCCCAGGGCTCGGACTCAGCCTTGGCCTCAGCCGACGGTATCCGCCTTGCCTGACCCAGGGGCTCAGACTCGACCTCGGCTTCGGAAGACAAACTCGACCTCGACTTCGGAGGAGCCTCCACCTCGCCCAACCCAGGGCTTGGACCGACCACGTCACAGGAGGCGTCATCATTACCCTACCCCAAGCTAACTCAGGCTACGGGGAACAAGACCGGCGTCCCATCTGGCTCGCCCCGGTAAACAAGTAATGATGGCGCCCCGCATGCTCCATGACGACGGCGGCTCTCAGCCCCCTTACGGAAGCAAGGAGACGTCAGCAAGGACTCGACAGCCCCGACAGCTGTCCTTCCGCCAGGCTCCAGCGCTCCTCCGACGGCCACGACACCACACAAACCGGGTGCCAAAACCTCGCCGGCTGCCACGACGGCATGTACTTAGGGCACTAGCTCTTCTCTGCTAGACACGTTAGCACACTGCTACACCTCCCATTGTACACCTGGATCCTCTCCTTACGCCTATAAAAGGAAGGTCCAGGGCCCTCTTAGAGAGGGTTGGCCGCGCGGGGAAGGACGGGACGGCACGCGCTTAGGCCTCTTGCTCCCTCCCTCGCGGACTCTTGTAACCCCCTACTGCAAGCGCACCCGACCTGGGCGCGGGACAAACACGAAGGCCGTGGGTTTCCCCTTTTACGCCTGTCTCCCTCCGGCTTCTTCCCCCCTTCGCGCTCCGTCTCGCGCTGACCCATCTGGGCTGGGGCACGCGACGACAATTTACTCGTCGGTCCAGGGACCCTCCGGGGTCGAAACGCCGACAGGAAGAGAGAAGACTTGTTGAAGGTCAAGGCAGCGAGTCCTTCGTCGTCGGAGTCGTAGGAGGAGCAGTCTGAGTCCCATTCCTTTCCAAGGTGCGCCTCGCCCTTTGCCTTCCTGTAGCTCTTCTTTTTCTCCTTCTTCCCGCTCTTTTATTGTCCCTGGTCACTATCATTATCGGGACAATTTGCAATAAAGTGACCAGTCTTACCGCATTTGAAGCAGGAGCGCTTTCCCCTTGTTTTATTCTTGGAGGGGTATTCTTTGCGTCCTTTGAGCGCGGTCTTGAAACGCTTGATGATAAGCGCCATCTCATCTTCATTGAGTCCGGCAGCTTCCAGTTGAGCTACCTTGCTAGGTAGCGCCTCCTTGCTGCTTGTTGCATTGAGAGCAACGGGCAGCGGCTCGTAGATGGGTAGTGGACCGTTCAAGGCGTCATCCACGTATCATGCCTCCTTTACCATCATGCGCCCGCTCACAAATTTTCCGAGTATCTCCTCGGGCGTCATTTTGGTGTACCTGGGGTTTTCACGAATAAGATTGACAAGATGTGGGTCAATTACAGTAAATGACCTTAGCATGAGTCAGACGACATCATGATCCATCCATCTTGTGCTTTCATAGCTTCGGATCTTGTTGATGAGGGTCTTGAGCCTGTTGTAAGTCTGAGTTGGCTCCTCTCCCCTGATCATCGCAAATCTCCCCAGCTCGCCTTCTACCAGCTCCATTTTGGTAATCATGGTGGCGTCGTTTCCCTCATGAGATATCTTAAGGGTGTCCTAGATTTGCTTGGCGTTGTCCAAGCCGCTCACCTTATTATATTCATCCCTGCAAAGTGAAGCTAGCAAGACAACAGTAGCTTGTGCATTTTTATGAATTTGCTCATTTATGAAAACGGGATTGTCAGTACTATCAAAATGCATTCTGTTTTCAACAATCTCCCAGATACTAGGATGGAGAGAAAATAAATGACTATGCGTTTTATGACTCCAGAAAGAGTAGTATTCTCCATCAAAGTGTGGAGGTTTCCCAAGTGGAATTGATAGCAAATGAGCATTCAAATTAAATGGAATACGAGAGTAATCAAATGAATAGTTTTGATTAACCGTTTTCCTTTTTGAAGAGTCGTTGTCGTCGTCGTGTGGTGAAGAAGAAGAGGCATCGCTGTCGTAGTAGATGATCTTCTTAATGCGCCTCTCGCCCTTACAATATTGATCACAAAGAACGCACAAGAGTAAGGTTGGGAAGAGCAACACACACAAGACTCAAATACGCAGCACAACCACGCACATAAGTCACGACTTGAGCTCGAAACACAACACACGGAGTTCACAACTCAAATGGAGCTCAAATCACTAACACAAGGAATCGAATGCGTGGAGTTGGAGTCTTGGAGTCTTATGATGCTTAGTGAATGCTTAGGTGACTCCTCCATGCGCCTAGGGGTCCCTTTTATAGCCCCAAGGCAGCTAGGAGCCGTTGAAGATAAACTTGGAAGGCCATCCTTGCCTTCTATCGAGTGGCGCACCGAACAGTCCGGTGCACCACCGGACAGGTCCTGTAGACGGTCCGGTGCGCGATCTCCTTCCAAAAATGGCATATCTGATCGTTGCTCCTCTGGGCTGATTGGCGCACCGGACACTGTCCGGTGCCCACCGGACAGTCCGGTGCACCAGCTAACCGTTGGAGCAGTCCACGTGTTGCGCGAAGATTGCGCGGTCGACCGTTGGCGCAGGCGACCGTTGGCTCACCGGACAGTCCGGTGCGCCACCGGACAATCCGATGAATTATAGCCACGTCGCCCCTTTGCTTTTCCCGAGGGCGACGAGTTTGCCGCGGATGACTCACCGGACAGTCCGGTGCACCACCGGACAGTCCGGTGAATTATAGTTGTACACCGCCGTCGATTCCCGAGAGCAGCCATTTCGCTGGAGACCAGCCTGGCGCACCGGACAGTCCGGTGTGCCAGGCCGAGCTGGACTTTGGCTGCACACAGCCAAGTCTTTTGCAATTCGTTTCTTTTCTTCTCTGCTCTGTTTCTAACACTTAGACAAATACATTAGTATACAAAAACAATTACTAAGTCTAGAAACATACCTTGTTATATGATTTGCACTTCTTGCTTGTTTGGCACATAACAACTCACTTACTATGTGTTGGATACTTAATCACCAAAACATTATAAAAATGGCCCAAGGGCACATTTCCCTTTCAATATGTCTACATGATTGGCTAGTTATCAACAAATATATGTCTGCATGACAAATAAATAGTTTAAGTACATGTCTGCATGTCAACAAATACATTCTCAAATGACAACAAATATATGTATGCATGTCTCCTCTGCTTTTGGCCTTAAGCCTTCAGCCTTCTGAAGTTCTGATGATCTGATTCTAGTGTAGTGTTGAGCACTTGAGCTAGCGCTAGGAGAGCTACAGAGGGGAGCACGGAGCAGGCACACTGCCACAGGGTATCTGTCAACAACAAACCGGCTAGGATGTCTACCTGTCTAGGAAAAATGAAGTATTGATTAGTTTCAGATATCCAATGGATAACCCACGGGTGAGGTTTAATACCCAAATCCATGCCCACTTTACCTCGGGTCGGATACGGGTCTAACCCGTGGGTCAAAAAACATATCCATATATCGGAATCCGTCGGGTCGGATATCCGACACATATCTAAATCCACAAATTAAATTGCCATCCCTAAGCCAATATATGCAACTCCACCACAGAACCTACTCGCCACCGTACCCCAAATAGTTAAAGGAACAATGGTCGACAAGCATCCACAAAGATCACCCTCTTCAATGACATCTAAAATTGCTTGTATGCAGCCCCATTGAATGGAGCAAATGATGTTATGCTCCTCGAAGTAGCAAAGCAGAGTTTACGTGGTAAGCCTCTTAGAAACTAACTTCAAGCTCAAGTACATGCGAGAGGCTCTTTGCATCAACCAAAGTGATGTGCGAGGTATGGTAACGACGACTCCAACGATGGAAACAAAAAGGCCCCATCTCACTTGAACAACGATTGTCCAATACACCACATTAGGGCTTGTTCGGTTATACCCCAATCCATATGGATTGAGGGGGATTGAGGGGGTTTCAATCCCTAGTAAGTTAAAATCTCTTCCAATCCGTATCAATCCCCTTCAATCCGTATGGATTGAAAATAACCGAACAAGCCCTTAGTGGTGTTAGGGTGTGAGCTAAATATAAAGGAAAGGGGTAGCAATGAGTACCAGCGAGATCTCTGTTATAGAGAAGAGTATGTTGAACACGCTCTATAACGGTAACTAGAGGATAAATCAATCAAAACTGTTTGAGCAATTCACCAAGTTGACGAATCACTCCACCACCGATAAGTACGATATACATGAAAATGGTTCATAAGTTGGTCTTAAAAAACCAGCCAAGCAATTAAAATTAGATAGAGATCAAATTGTAGAAGATATGTAAGAGAAAGAAAACGACGAGCATTATTATATCTTTTTTACTAACTATTTTTTAATTTTTATGTTTTGTTTGAATTATGTATTTTTTAAAATATGATCGTATAAATTTTTATTTCGATATGATGTAGTAATTTATCTAAAATAAAAGTATATAAAAAACTGATGTGACGCTAGAATGATACAGGCACACATAAAAGTTTTTAGAACATTACCATAGTTAGGATGTAATGTTATATACAACAAATCATGTATGTAGTCGTATAAAATATTGTTTTATACTATATATAATATTGTTTATAGAGTGGAGTTTAAAATAAGAAGTGAGACAGTGAATGAGATAGGGGAGCTGTTAGAGATAGTCTTGAAGATCAATATCATAGACACATAGTTACTAGTACTTAGCATATAACTCATGCTAACGTTACGATCATGAGTAGGAAAAGGGTCGACAACGACGATGACGTGAACGAGGGGGAGGAGGGTCACAGGGAGGGAGGAGGATGAAGGATGAGAGATGATTCAAATAATATTGTCTATTAGATTTGAATAAGTAAAAAAGATGAGAGTAATATGAACTATTGATTTTGATGGTATGTTAAGTCCAGATATAATTTATTTGATAGATTTAGTGAAGGTCATAAATGTGGAGGTGATTTTGTTGGATGAGTTTATTAATTAGTGAATTTATAGTGTTATTGATAATTGAACAACGACTGCTATGTAAACAGTCCTTCTGTGCAAGCGTGCAAACAAATCATCTGATCCATTATATTATGATCCAACCACAAATACAATCATGGTTTGTTAGAGATTTTTTTATAAAGATTATTGAGCTGATGGTGGAAGGGTTTAAGTGTTAAATGTGACATACGGTTGAATCACGATCTAATGGATCAGATGATTTGCTTACACGTTTGCACAGAAAAGACTGTTTGCATAGCCGTCTTTGACTGATAATTGATAGCCGATGATACGATAGTCGACAAAGCATAGGTTCACTTCACTGCAATCAACCTCCTTTTAGGTTAGTCCGTAATTGCAATTACGCAAATCTGTAGTGACAGACTGACAGCAAGGGATGCGACACGAAGACGACCAGAGCCAACCTCCTTTTAGGTTAGGCCGCAATCGCAATTGCAGGCGCTCCATTTTACACAAACGCCCCCGACAAAAAAATATCTTTTTAAATTGCGGCACCCAACCCAAGCACGCGATACCCATCCCTCCTCCTCCCCTAGGCAATTCCATTTTCCAATTCCCCTTTCCTCTCAATCGCATACACCAGCGGCGGCGCCGGGACCCCGAAAACCCTCTCCCCGCACACCACGGCCAACAGGAACCACTCCGCTCCTCCGAGCCCTAGCCGTCCCGGGCCGGGTCGGGCTCCCCTACATGACGCCGGCGTGAGGCAAGTGCTTAGTGGATCGCGCTGGTGGGAGGATGCAGGGCGGTGTCATGGCCCATGCCGCCGCCGCCGCGGCGGCCGCGTCGACGGTGACCACGGCGGTGGCGCCCCCAGTCACGGCGCACGCGGTGGCGGTGGCGCCCCCGGTCACGGCGCACGCTGCGGCGGCGGCGGGCAACGGCAGCGCCACCGCCGCGCCGCCGCCACCGTTCCTCATGAAGACCTACGAGGTGGTGGACGACCCGGCCACGGACGACGTCATATCCTGGGGCCCCGGGAACAACAGCTTCATCGTCTGGAACACGCCCGAGTTCGCCCGGGACCTCCTGCCCAAGTACTTCAAGCACAGCAACTTCTCCTCCTTCGTCAGGCAGCTCAACACCTACGTAAGTGGTTGACCCGCTTTGTTTCTTCCTCCTCTGGGATTTGTTTCCGTGCTCACTGCTCGCACGAGCGGGATGTCGCGACCCGCGACAAAATGAATCAGTAAGAGTGGAAGGATATACGGTCGATCACGTCTACCTTTGTAACTTTGTTTCAGTTCATCTGGTAGTAGTGGCGGCCGGATTTCTGACCTAGTGTCCCGATTCCCCACAACTCCCTGGCTCTACGGCTGGATCAGCACGGCTGTTTATCTCTACCACTTTAAAGCACCAGTTTGTGTGTTGTGGGTCGTACAACACGTACAAAGCGCGTAGGTCCGATCTGCTTCTTGTCTTACACCAGAGATGGATCTTGAGAAACCACTCAAGCCCAACACGAAGCCACACCCAACGCAACGTTTTCACGTAGTACCACCTCCTTAGTTGAAGGAGGACGGAGCACGAGCGACCGAGCGAACTATAAAAGAAGGGGGTTGGGTTCCTTTTCAATTCATAACTTTCTCGGTCCTTTGCCAACATAAGATGTAATATTTATTCTTATCAGTTTAATATATGATATGTGGACCATATGTTCACTCTGATATTAAATTTACTAGTTACGTGTCCGTTCTACGATTTCTATTTATACTTGAGTATACAGTACAAAACATAAAGACATATGCGTTTTGTTAGCTAGGTGTGTGTGAATATAAGTTTAGAGCCAACAACCATGGTTTGAATCCCTATTTGTGCATAATTTTAGCTTTTTTACCATTTAAAGGTGATACTTGGGGAGTGTGTTGTCTCTCAACATAAGTTTATGTTGGTAGTCTTTCGTCTTAAGGTGCGTGCTCGTAAGGATATACGGTCGATCACGTCTACCTTTGCTTCAGCTCATCTGGTAGTAGTGGCGGCCGGATTTCTGACCTAGTATCCCGATTCCCCACAACTCCCTGGCTCTACGGCTGGATCAGCACGGCTGTTTATCTCTACCACTTTAAAGCACCAGTTTGTGTGTTGTGGGTCGTACGGCGCCTACAAAGCGCGTAGGTCTGATCTGCTTCTCGTCTAACAATAGACTGTTACACCAGAGATGGATCTTGAGAAACCACTCAAGCCCAACACGACATGAAGCCACACGCAACACAACGCTTCCACGTAGTACCACCTCGTTAGGTGAAAGAGGACAAACGATCGAACGAGCTATAAAAGAAGGGCGACCTTTCTCAGTCCTTTGGCTAACATAAGTGTAATATTTGTTCTTATCAGTTTAATATATGATATGTGGACCATATGTTCACTCTGATATTAAATATACTACTAGTTAGGTGTCCGTTCTACGATTTCTATTTATACTTGTGTATAGAGTACAAAATATAAAGACATGTGTTTTGTTAGCTAGCTGTGTGTGAATATAAGTTTGGAGCCAACAACCATGGTTTGAATCCCTATTTGTGTATAAGCTTAGCTTTTTTACCATTTAAAGGTGATACTTGGGGAGTGTGTTGTCTCTCAACATAAGTTTGTGGTGGCGGTCTTTCGTCTTAAGGTGTGTGCTCATAGGGATAAATAAGTAAAGATTGCGAGAACAAAGTGGTGAAAACTGAAAGGGGAGTAGGCAAAAGTCTTCAAGGAAAGGGCCATCAAACAATCGCTTGGAAGGAAGAAGATGGCAACCTATATTTGGAAGGCGTGTGGAGCAACTGAAGGGAGCAAATGTGATGCTAAAGATACTTGGTGGTGGAATGAAAAAGTCCAAAAGGCTATTAAGGAGAAGAAAGAATGTTATAGATGTTTGTACCATGGGAGTGTGGACAACATAAAGAAGTATAATGTAACAAAGAAGACTGCAAAGCGAGCTGTAAGCGTGGCAAAGGTTAGAACGTATGATGATCTTTACCAACGTTTGAGTACGAAGGAAGGAGAGTAAGACATATATAGAATGGCTGAGGTCCGTGAGAGGAAGATAACATATTTCAACCAAGTTAAGTGCATTAAGGATGGAATTGAGCATCCCTTAGTGAAGGAGGATGGGATCACACATAGATGGTGATAGTATTGTGGCATTGTTCAACGGGGAGAATGGGGACATAGTCTTTCAGTTAGAGTTAGAAGAAAGTTCGTGAGCTTACTTGCATAGAAACCATAAAATTGTTCTGTATCAGCTAAATGTGTTTCTTCTTTCTTGCCCCATTCAAGTTATTTTACCTCATCAAATTTGTGATAAACCATCCTTTAGGAATTTACATTTAGTTTGCAAATGAATTTTTAGGCGTTTTAATCAGGTCTAAATACACAAACTGACAGAACATGTCACCATCAATCCATCATACATTTTGCGGCAACAACCAGTCAGTAGCTAGAAGCCTATGGAGTCATGAAAAGTCAAAAAATGCTTGTAGAGCATATGCCAATTTGTTCTTTCAGTTTGATCTTTATTTCTTTAGCTTATTTTCTGAGTTAGTTATTGTTAAACAATCCCTTGGATCAGGATAAGTGTTACATCCAGTGAAGAACTATGTGTCATTTGGACCATCTTTATAAGATTGTACTCCCTAAGTTTCAAAGTATAAGATGTTCTGGTTTTTCTAGATATGCACCCTATATCTTGATACATAGTGAAATCTACACATCTAGAAAAGGCAAAACATCTTATAATTTGGACTGGAGGGAGTAGTTTGTACCTAACCCATGCATGTTGACTGGATTTAATCACATGCACCTTAGTTGATGAACTCATATGGATTTAATCACATATGATCTGCACTCTACTGGCAATTGGAAGATGCTATTTTCTCAGCAAACAATTTATATTGCACCCTAACGATGTCATCTGTGCCTTTTTACCAGGGGTTTAGAAAGGTTGATCCAGACAGATGGGAATTTGCAAATGAGGGTTTTCTGAGAGGACAGAAGCATCTGCTGAAGACTATCAACAGAAGGAAACCATCCTTGCAGGGGAACAGCCAACCACAGCAACCTCAGTCGCAGAACGCTCCTGTGCCTTCCTGTGTAGAGGTTGGTAAGTTTGGGTTGGAGGAAGAGATTGAACGGCTGAAGAGGGATAAGAATGTTCTTATGCAAGAGCTTGTCAGGCTGAGACAGCAACAGCAAACAACTGACCATCAGCTGCAGACTTTGGGCAAGCGTCTTCAAGGGATGGAGTCACGGCAGCAACAGATGATGTCTTTCCTGGCTAAAGCAATGCAAAGTCCTGGTTTCCTAGCGCAGTTTGTACAGCAAAATGAGAAGAGCAGAAGAAGAATAGTAGCGGCGAACAAGAAAAGGCGGCTGCCCAGGCAAGATGGTGGCCTAGACTCCGAAAGTGCTGCTGCTTCGTTGGACGGTCAAATCATCAAGTATCAGCCTCTGATCAACGAAGCAGCCAAAGCAATGCTAAGGAAGATACTAAAGCTAGATTCTTCGCATAGGTTGGAATCTATGGGCAATTCAGAGAATGGCAATTTTCTGCTGGAGAATTATATGCCAGGCGCTCAAGCCTTTGAGAGCTCTTCGTCAACAAGAAACTCTGGGGTCACCCTTTCAGAGGTTTCAGCTAACCCAGGTTTGCCGTATGGCGGCGGCGGCGGCACGAGCTCTGGGCTGTCAGCCATCTGCCCTCCTGAAATCCAGTGCCCAGTTGTGATGGACAACATGTCGTCTAACCAAGTGCCCAGCATGAGTGCTGTGCCTCCTGTTTCGAAGGCTACAATTGACATGGGTATTCCTGAATTCTCAGCTCTGGCAGACTTGGTGAATGAAGGCTCCGTCGATATCCCTGGAGGGGCCTTTGAGATGCCTGGTCCTGAGTTTCCTCTGCCAGAAGGCGATGACAGTGTCCCCATCGAGACCGATGAGACCATGTACAACAACAACGACGAGACTCAGAGCCTTCCAGGCATCATCGACTCCTTCTGGGAGCAGTTCCTGGTAGGCAGCCCTCTCTCTGCCGATAACGATGAAGTTGATTCGGGGTCGCCACAGGAGAACGGATGGAGCAAAGTGGGGAACATCGGTGATCTTACAGAACAGATGGGCCTTCTGTCATCAACAAATCACCGCGACTCAGGGAATGGGCTGTAGTGTATCTTAATTAATATACGGTAGACTGGGATTATCGGTAATAAGCGTCGCCTGCAGTTTTTGTTATTTTTCCTTTTGGCCAAAAAATGATATGCCGGTATATCAACCACTCGCTCGACCTATATGCGCGGGAGGGGCAGTCTTCCAGCTGAGCTCTGAATGCCACAGCCACCTGCTTGTATCAATCTATGATGTTGGCAGTCTTGAGAACACCACTGTGACTTGTTAAATCTGTATGCTTATTCCCACTCTAGTTGCTGATATTGTTTAGTTTGTTATATTGGTGCGGAAACACGGGGGTTGTTTAGCAACAAAGTACAACACGTTGCTTCATTACAATTCGATTCTGTACAATTCCATACTCCAACCAATATATTTTCCAGCAAGGGAATCAAGTTGCCAGATTTAAAGCTTTACAGCCACGCTTACAAGGTTGTCAAATTGGTCTAATTTGTAGGATCCAATTGAAAGATTTTGTTACTGTCAAACAGGTTATACCCCAAAGAAAGTTCAAAATTGTTGTTTCAAGAACACATGGCTTCATGCAAGTAATCCACGTAATAAATTGCTGATAGGCGCTATCCAAAGCGTGCTGAGATTGCGCTGCAACGCGGCCAAGGAGAATTACTTCTGCAGTAACCCAACTAGATCATACACGCTGTTTGTGTAGAGATCTGGATGGATATTGTTACGAGCATCCTGCACTTCTGGTAAGGCAGTGCAACCTGCAATTGCAATCCCACGCACGTGAGACACATCATCATCATCATTGAACACGAGAAAGAAAGAAAGAAAGAAAGAAAGCGGTTCGGGATACAAGAAAGAGCAGGAGCCTCTGACCAGACAAAACAAGGAGGGTCTTGCAGCCGGTGTTCTGGCCAAATAGTATGTCCGTGTCCAGTCTATCACCAACCATGCACATCCTTGACGTCTCCAGATTGAAGCTGCAGCAGGGAAACCTTATATCTCATACTGTGCCATTGAAAAATCAACAAAGCATGCAATCCCCTGAACTTATGAATAAATGATATATTTTTTCTCTCATAATACAACTCGCAAACCTTTTCAAGAGGAAGTCCATCAAAAAGCCTGAAGGTTTTCCAACAACAATGGGTTCTTTCTGTACTGAGCAGCTTACTGCAGCAACCATAGCTCCAGCTCCTGTTAAGTTTGAGGTAACCACTTGCCAATTATACTGTGCTACAGATCGAAACTTAAAAAAAAAAATTCTCAATAAATTTTACATTAACAATACCTGGCCATTCTTGGGCAGATGTCATATGCCCGGTTGGATCACGGTTGGTCGCAATGAAAAGGCAGTCAGGGTTCTCACTAATACATGTTCTTGCATACCTGCAAGCACATCGCTATGACTCGATCATTGTCAAACTAATGATCTAGAAGGTAAACAGAATCATGGGCTGCGGTCACAACTAATGTTGAAAAATGATGCTCAAATAAATTCTTACTCCGTTTTTTGAACATATTACTCTAGTACATGCTAATTAGTTTATTTTCCATTTACTACAAAAAACAGACGGAGTACTTTTATTGTGGTAACGTGGTCCTTGCCGACAAAAGTTTAAAACTGGAACTGTGAATCTGTGATATGTCTTTATAAAGCATAAAAATAAGGCAGATTATAATTGCTTGGCTGGATTATCTCAAATTAGAAGCTTCTGAATTTTAGGTCTGAATTAAATAACGGGTACTCTTTCAACAAACGTTTTAAGTAACGGCGAACAACATAGAGGTACCAACACTGAGCAAGCAATGAAACTTTACTCCGCTGGTTTAAAGGAGACACGAGTTACCAAAGGAAATGAAAACGAAATGCACAACAAGCATATCTGGGAGGGCTCGGTCTATATCATATGTAATATACCATGTTCTAAATCATGTGACAAAGGAAGCTCAACTGCCTAGGCAAGGGCCAAGGGTGGAGCATCCAACATACCGGAAAAATATGGTGAAAAGAAAGATCAATCAAATGGACCTTAATGTAGTTTTATCTCGTTCAATTTTCCAGAAGCGAGATGAAACTTGCATTGAAACGGAAGAAAATACACGTATGACAAAAGTGAAGCAATGATTGATCAGCATGGAGAGCAACGCCAAAGGTAAGGCTATAGACAGCAAGGTTAGAGCAATAACTGCATTTTATAATAATTGAAGTACTGATCAAGTCCAACAATGACAGCTCCAACCTGGAAAAGAAATTTCATTTAGATCACAGCTGAGTAGCTTTTGTATTTTATGTGAAAGATGATACAAAAATCAGAAAAACAGATTTGACATTACACTTTTGTCATGTTCAAAGTAGAAATCCGCCTCCAACTTTATGTTTTTCTTGCCATCCTCCTGCAGAAAAAATCATTAGTTGAAATGGAAGGTAAAACAGGGATAACTTATCTGAAAAATCTTTATGTTTTCAAGCCCTCATCAAGTATACAAAAAAAATCTTTTGACTGTCCGTATGCTATGGCTCTCTCAGGACACTTAGGCATGTTTTTATAATGCACTTCATGTTTCTGGCCTATTTTATTTCATATAGCACAACACACACACACACACACACACACACACACACACACACACACACACACACACACACACACACACACACACACACACACACAGTGACTACTACATCGAAGTAACATGTAATACCTTGAAGTAGGCACTCCCGATCAACCAGGTAATATCCCATACAATGATCCACTATGTTTATATTTTATTGTCAACTATGATTATGAAAATTATAGAACCTAGAATATGCCAATGTATAGAGAAGTTCGCAAATGAAAAAAATGATCCATTAGCACGGATGCACCGTTAGAACTATATCAAACCAGTATTCAGTATACCACATAGCATCTTCACATTATAGTAAAGGAACTCTAAGAAAAAGGATAACAGATAGAAATTCAAGAAAATCTTGAACACTTAACATGGTTTCCATCCCCTCAGCAGAAAACAGTTGTTATAAACTAAATGATTAGTAATCAGGAGAGAGAAAGGTGTGTGTGTGTTGGGGGAGGAGAATAAGCAAGTCTTACCGGACCACCAAAACATTCAAAACCAGCTAACTTGAGCTCTTCCAAGATTCCATCTTCACCAACAACATAAACCTAAAGAAAAATAAGCAGTTCAAGTAAGACCAGACACAAGAAAAATCAAGATAAATAAAGTGAGGTATACAGGAAATAGCGGACCCAAACTATCTACAACACTCCTGTTATGTGAAGCAAGGTTGATTGGCTCATATAAGTGCCTTTTGATTGGTCTTCTAGTGAAAATCGCAACCACATAGTTCCCACATAGCTGTTCCAGTCTTATGGCAAACCCTTACTCATTAGTTCGGCGTGACCAATCTTACTGTAAATGTGTAGGCTGTTGTGCTATCAAATTCCCCGCGTACATATGTGCCACTTTCTTAATTTGTTTCCTCATGGTGATAATTTCAGTAAGTATCATGTGCCGAAGAAATCATAAGTCATTCACATAAAACAAAAGGAAAGAACATCACAATAATTTATGATACCTTCTTTTCTGGAGGAAAATTATTTAACTTCAAGAACATGGCTGCCGCAAACGATGATGTAAAAATCTCTTCCTACAACAAAGTAACAAATGATTACAATACAAAACAAATTTATTACTGGAAGAGTCTCCGCTCAGACCAAAACATACCTCAGTAACTTCAAGTCCAAGTGATCTGAATTTCTTTGAGTATTGCCTTCTCGACTTTCTAGAGTTGTTTGTTACAAAAACTAATTTCTTTCCCTGCACCAAGCCAATACATGCACTATTACTCAATTAATAAATTTCATAATCTGTATATACCTTTTTCTATAAACCAATAAGCCACCGAGTACTAGAGCAATGTCTTAAATAATGGCGCAACAAAGATCACATCTTGGTTAATGAGGTGAGTTCATCATGCTAGAATTCACATAGAAAAAAGATATAGGCCTATTATCCTTGTTTCAGACAGGAGTTATGTAGATGAACAAAACCAGAATAACTTTAAAGCAATGTAGTAGTAGTAGTGTCAATGATTTTCATTTCATTACGGTATCTGGTGCCTGGTGTGGTGTGGTTGCACTTACTGCCTGTCTCTATTTTAGCTTAAATAGATGCAACTTTGGAGAACCAGATTCTTCAAAGCCCCAATCAATCTAGAACCAGTTTTTTTTTTTAAGGCACGACAAAACAAGCTAGCCCTTAATTATGTACTTGTTTTGATCATTTGGCATTTATTTGCCTGACAGTTGAACTATTGAAAATGAGGAAACGAATTCAATACTTAAATAGTAATAAAGGGATGTTCCCATACCAGTTTCCTCAGTAGCTCCATCGTCTCTGGGACCCCTTCAATGAGCTTATCTCCCTTCCAAATGACCCCTAGACAAATTCAGAGAAGCAATTAGAATTACCGGTCAGAGCGAAGCAGGGGTCAAAATCTGAAGCGAAGAAAAAAAAACAGACAAACAAAATGGAGAAAGGTGAACAATCAGATACCATCGCAGTCGAAGAGGAAGGCGTCGACGGAATCTACGAGGGATCGGGCAGTGTCGGCGGTGAGGACGACGCAGCGAGGGTCCGGACGGCCGTTGGCCATGGGCAGTGGCGGAGCTGGTGAAGTTTCACGCCTAGGGCCACTAGTAGTTAAATTAAGCACCTAGTAATTTTGTCGGCCGGCGCTAATGCGGTGGGGAGGGGGACACGACGGTATCGCGGCCGGCGCTCGGCGCTGGTGGTGGTGGGTGCACGCTGTGTCATCGTTTAGGTGTCTGGGCCGGTAGTGGTAAAGAACTTGGCCCAACAGAATTGGGTTGGATTTAGTGCACATTTGGCGAGGCTTCTCTTCAGCGACTTCAGCTGCTTCATGTTTAATAAAACACAAAATATATATGTTCTATTGGTTATGTGAGTGAATATGTAGACAACTTAAGTTTCAACCTTCACTTGTGCATAATTTTACCTTATTTTTGTATAAAACGAGGAGGAGAAGAGTGACGCGCAACGACTACGAAACCATAGAAGTTGATGCTTTATATAGTAGATAGATGGAGAAATTGTACCAAACATTATTTTTACATGGCTTTTAGAAAAAAAAAACACTTCTCTTTTTTCTATTAGATAGGTGAAACCAAAAATGGTTTAACAAACCAATACCTTATCACCGACTATTTGCCTCACCAAATCGCTCCTACTCATCCTTTTCGTCTGTTTCAAAACTGAGACAACACACCTAATTAAGGGACAAGCAAAATGGTTAAGAGAAGTTGTACCCGAAATTGATAATGGTTGACAACAACAATAATCATTTAAATAGTTCACTCATATGACAACGGGTTAAGTGTGCTGCCAAACACCTTGACACAAGGTTATATGTTGTAAGGAGAAAGTCCAGAATCATACTAAAATATTGAACATATAAGTAACAAGCAAGTGCTTGCGGATCCTCTTACCAAAGGCTTACCACCCAGTGCGTTCACAGTCAACAATAGGTTTATGGTATAGCATATGTTTTTTGGGCAATAAAAGGACCCAAAGTTAAAATATCTGTTTCAGACCAGAGATGCGTATTGTAGCTGTTAAGTCTATCGACGATTGACCGTGAATGAAGCATGCTCTACACACTAATCTGTAATGGAATATGAAAAAAATAAAAGGTATAAAGTTGAAAGTATAAGATGAAATCAAGGGTGAGAATGTTGGAATTAATCTTCACCAGTTAGCCCAACGGAGAACTGGGCTCTTGACCTCACACCCTGATCGGGGGCGTCTACACCAAGACGAGGTTGGTGGAGGTTGGTGGACCCCTGATGCGCAGCCTATAAATAGAGAGGTGGAAGTTGACGGCTCGACAAGAGGTTCGCAGTCACTGTATCGTCTACAGTTTCCCACCTCACACCCTAGACTGATCTAGAGTGATGCTGTCAGCAACGGGAACTACATCACCGTCGACGTCGAGCTCGCTTCCCCGACCGTCGCTGCCCTAGCGCAGATCTTTAACGACGAACGTGATGACATTGATTTGTATCTAGTTGTTAGGTTTCTTGGGGATATCAAAAAGATCTGGGCATCGCCACCACCACACTGTGTGTGTGCGGGCGCTAGCTTGTGTTATATTATGGTCATCATCGCCATGCTGTAGCATACATCTGCGCTGTTGTATACTTAATTATTAGAACAGAAAATGCTAGTTTTTGTTGCTCGATGGAGACAAGAGTAGCATGTAAACATGCATAGAAATCCTAGTCACTGGGATTTTCATGGCAGGGTGCGTCAAAAGCTGCATGCATGTGGTCGCTTGCTTCACCGAGAAAGACGAGAGATGCAGGACAGGACCGCATGCAGCACAGACGAGAGCCGTACGTGGCAGTTGCTTTGTCGCGTGATGAGTCACATCGGATCACTGACCACTTTGCATCGTCGGACGTTACGCCTGTTCTGCTGTAGCTCCCACGGCTGTTTGCACAGTGCCACCTATGAGAGCCACAGCCACACTTGAGGTGATACAAGGGTATTTGAATGCCTACAGGTTCCAGCTACATTATAAAGTTGTAGTTTATAAAATCAATTTAAATAGTTTAATATTATTTTTAATCTAAATAATAAACGAAATGAATTATCTAAATATTTTCTAAAAGGTTTACAGCTTTTTTAGCTTCACGATTTTCTGGAGCATCTAATGACATACCTCACCAACTCTACTAAATTTTTCTAGAGCTGCAGCTATCCCAAAGAGAGCCATAGAGTCTTGAAAAAACACTTCCAACCTCTGCATGGCGGGATGCACACAGCTTAAAAACAAAAAATAGACCTCAAACGCTAATGACAATCAATTTTAAGGCTAGACCGCTACCCATGTGTTTGGGTAAAAAAATTTCTTGGCACTTGCATCAATTGTTGTGATGCCGTAACAACTATGTTTTGTGAAGTTGGTCGCTGCAAAATAGCTCATGAATGTAGCCAATGAACAAACATAAAAATTAAGGATGGATCCGGATAGTTATTGGAAGCTAAATTTTTATTTTATTTCTTCACATGTGAACAAATAACATATAGAATTTACTAAGTAAATTTATATTTTTTGTTTTAGCATTGAACCTATTAATATCCGTTAAAGTATACCTAAAATTAATCCTATATCTTTTCAAGCAACAGGCGCACCTTCGACTCGCCCGAGGCCCAACTCGGGCAGGCTTCGCGGAGAAGCAACCTTGGCCAGATCGCCCCGCTAACCGACCATATCGCAGGAGCATTCAATGCAAGGATCGTCTGACACCTTATCCTGACGCACGTTCCTCAGTCGACAGGGCCGAAGTGACCGCAGTCATTTCGCCCCTCCACTGACTGACCTGATAAGAAAACAGCGCCGCCTACCCTGCTCCGACTGCTGTGCCACCCGCCAGGGTGAGGCTGACAGCAGCCAAGTCTAGCCTCAGGCGCCATAGGAAGCTCCGCCTCGCCCGACCCCAGGGCTCGGACTCAACCTCGACCCCGGAAGACGGTCTCCGCCTCGCCCGACCCCAGGGCTCGGACTCAACCTCGACCCCGAAAGACGGTCTCCGCCTCGCCTGACCCCAGGGCTCGGACTCAACCTCGACCTTGAAACACGGTCTCCGCCTCGCCCGACCACAGGGCTCGGACTCAGCCTCGACCTCGGAGGAGTCACCGCCTCGCCCGACCTTGGGCTCGGACCAACCACGTTACAAGGGGATACATCATTACCCTACCCCTAGCTAGCTCAGGCTACGGGGAACAAGACCGACGTCCCATCTGGCTCGCCCCGGTAAACAAGTAATGATAGCACCCCGCGTGCTCCATGACGACAGCGATTCTCAGCCCCTTACGGAAGCAAGGAGACGTCAGCAAGGACCCGACAGCCCTAACAACTATGCTTCTACAGGGCTCAAGCGCTCCTCCGACGGCCACGACATCACATAAACAGGGCACCAACACCTCTCCAATAGCCACGTCGGCATGTACATAAGGCTCTGGCTACTCTCTGCTAGACACGTTAGCACATTGCTACACTCCCTATTGTACACCTGGGCCTTCTCCTTACGTCTATAAAAGGAAGGTCCAGGGCCCTCGTACGAGAAGGTGGCCGCGCGGGAGAACAGGCTGACGGACAGGCTCTCACTCTCTCTCTCTCTCCCTCGCGAACGCTTGTAACCCCCTACTGCAAGCGCATCCGCCCTGGGCGCAGGATAACACGAGCCGCGGTTCCCTCTTTTGTTTCCCCCTTGTGTTCCATCTCGCGCCGACCCATCTGGGCTGGGACACGCAACGACAATTTACTCGTCGGTCTAGGGACCCCCCGGGGTCGAAACGCCGATAGTTGGCGCGCCAGGTAGGGGCCTGTTGCGTGTTGATGTAAGTGCAATCAACCCCAAGTGAGGGTTTTGGTGATTTAATGACAAAACAAATAAGGGTACTAACAGTTTTTGTTCTCAGTGTATGATTAGAAGGAAACAGGAACTTAAGGAAGCACCAAGGACTTCATGTAACGGACGTATAAAAATTTATGTAAAATCTTGTGTTGCATGATGTAATTCTTTCTTGTTCTTTTCCGCACAGGTATAGGTGTTTGCTATAGCTCAAGTCCTCTAATTAAAAAGCTATTTTTGAAAACCAAAAATCACTTTAATATTATTTGGTTGACCATGGTTAGGGTTGAGAAACCTAGAGTGTTCTTGCTGAAAAGCAGCTGAACTTCTTCAACTGCAGCTGAGCTTTCCAGCTGAACTTAACTTCAGCTGTGATGAGCTTCTTCAGCTGCAGCTGAGCTTTTCAGCTGAGCTGGACTTCAGCTGAGTTGAACTTTTTCAATTCCAGCTGAACTTCAACTTCAGCTGTGGACCTCTTTGACCATACCCAGCTGAACTTGCCCCCGGACAGCTGAGCTGGGGTTTTCTCTCCAAAACTCTCTGGTCTAGACCAGCTGAACTTGTCCTGGGGGCAGCTCAACTGGTCTCTGACCCTCTGACTTCTAATCTGCAGTCTGCCAGTCAGACTGGCAGTCAGGTCACCAGGGGTGTCAGGGGCGGTCCTGGCCTATCTGACCCGCCTGCAGGTCAGTCTGCCAGTCAGTCTGGCAGTCAGACTGGCAGACAGTCTGCTGACCTGTCAGGGGGCGGTTCAACCGCCCTAGGGGGCGGTTCAACCGATTTTCAGCGGGGTTTTTGGTCAAACGGCTAGTTTTGAGCCGTGACTATAAATAGAACCCCCTCTCTCTTCTTCAATATGGCTGAACACTCACTCATTTATTGCTCACCCAACTTGAGACAAAGCACTCATCTCTCCATCTCTCTCACACTTAAATCTTCCTCAAGATTCAACCTTGTTGGAGGAGCTCTTGGGCGTGAGGTTTGTGCTTGTGCTCACGATTTGGTTTTCCTCTCCCATCTCTTTTACAAAGACTTGAGCTTGTGCAAACCCCTCTTGTGCTTTCTTGGTGTTCTTGAAACCCTAGGTTTCAAGATCTTTTGAGGTTGCTTGGGAGTCTCCAAAGTTGTGGACGACCCCAAGAAGTTTGTATCACCCGCTCTTTGAGCTAAGATAAGAAGAGATTGCCTTGACCTTTGTGGTCGGCTTTTGGAGGATTAAGGTTGAAAAAGACCCGACCCTTTGTGGGCTCCTCAACGGGGAGTAGGACACATTTGTGGTGTGGCCGAACCTCGGATTAAATCTTGTGTCTTGTGTTCTTGCTTGTTTTAACTTGAGATATTTTTTTACTTGCAAGATTGACACAAAGATTTTTCCGTAGAGTTTATCTAGAAGTGAAATAGCCTTTACATATTCATCTTTTCATCCCATCTTAGCTATATCTTACTTCTCACAAGAACTCGTGAAATACTTTTTCGAGTAGATTTTTAGTCTAAAGTTTATAAAACAGTTAGATTGGTTCAGAGTGGTTCAACTTGCGCTCGTAGCTGTTGAACCGGCCTGCACCAGTCGAACTGTGTATTTAACAATCTTTCGAAGTTTGTTGTGAAAATTTTCAGATTAGCCTATTCACCCCCTCTAGGCTACTTTCAATTGGTATCAAAGCTTCGTACCTCGTTTTACGCTTAACCGCGTGAGGAAACGATCATGTCTACTCAACGGGACCATGTGGATCCTCTCCTCGAGGAAATCCCCATCACATCTTCCGGTGAGGAAGTGGACCCCAAGGTCCTCGACCTCGCCATGAAGATTGCCGAGAAGATGTTCCTCAAAATGAAAGAGGAAGATGCTAAGAAAAAGACCGAAGAAGAAGAATCAAGAAGAAAGGCCGAAGAAGATAAAGGTAAAGGAAAATTTGATTACAATGACGATCTAGTGGATCTTTTGGTGTCGAAGGTGTTGAGCAAGGTAAGTCTCAACACTGAGGGATCATCTACCAAAAGCAAAGGTAACGAATTTAGTAAAGTTCAATTCGATTACTCTAGAAATTTTATCCCCAACTTCTCTTCTGCCCCACTTGGAAAGTTACCAACTCTTAGTGAGTTGAACTATGATGAGTGGGCCGACAAGATGAAGTCACATTTAATCGTTGTGCATCCTAGTCTTTGGGAGATTGTCAATGTAGGTATGTTTAAGCCCGCCCAAGGAGAAGAGATGACTCCGGAAATGATGCAAGAGGTTCATCGCAATGCTCAAGCAGTGAGCATAATTAAAGGAAGTCTTTGTCCGGAAGAATACCAGAAAGTTCAAGGAAGAGAAGATGCCCGTGACATTTGGAATATTCTTAAAATGTCACATGAGGGAGATCCCAAAGCTAAGAAACATAGAGTTGAAGCTTTGGAGAGTGAGCTTGCAAGATATGATTGGACAAAGGGTGAGTCGCTTCAATCACTCTTTGATCGGTTGATGGTGTTAGTAAACAAAATAAGAGTGCTTGGGAGTGAAGATTGGAGTGACTCCAAGGTCACAAGATTATTCATGAGAGCATATAAAGAAAAGGATAAAAGTCTTGCAAGGATGATTAGGGATCGTGATGACTATGAGGATATGACGCCTCATCAATTATTTGCAAAGATTCAACAACACGAGTCCGAAGAAGCCCCTATCAAGACAAGAGACTCTCATGCCTTGATCACTAATGAACAAGACAACTCCAAGAAGAACAAAGATCACAAAGCAAAGAAAGTGGTCGAGACCTCAAGTGATGAAGATAGCTCAAGTGATGAAGACACAACTATGTTCATCAAAACATTCAAGAAATTTGTAAGGAAAAATGACAAGTTCCAAAGGAAAGGAAAGAAGAGGGCATGCTATGAATGTGGCCAAACTGGTCATTTCATAGCGGATTGTCCTAACAAGAAGGAACAAGAAGCCAAGAAGGAATACAAGAAGGACAAGTTCAAAAAGGGAGGCAAGACCAAGGGATACTTCAAGAAGAAGAAATATGGTCAAGCCCATATTGGTGAAGAATGGAACTCCGATGAAGAGAGTTCTAGCTCCGAGGAAGAGGAAGTGGTGGCAAACGTGGCCATCCAATCTACATCAAGCTCGCAACTCTTCACCAACCTACAAGACGACTCCTACACTCCAACTTGCCTCATGGCAAAAGGAGATAAGGTAACCTTATTTAGTAATGATTTTCCAAATGATGATGATGATGAACAAATTGCCATGAAAAATAAAATGATTAAAGAATTTGGCTTGAATGGATACAATGTTATCACCAAATTAATGGAGAAGCTAGATAAAAGAAAAGCAACTCTTGATGCTCAAGAAGACTTGCTTATCCTTGAAAAGGAAAGAAACCTAGAGCTTCAAGAATTGCTTCACAATAAAGATGAAATGCTAGATGTCTTGACTAAGGAAGTATCTTTAGTCAAGATAACTATAGAGAATAAAGATAAAGAAGTAATTAATATGAAAACCTCTATAGCTAATCTTGCAAATGAAAAGAATGCACTTGAAACAAGCATGTTAAGCTTGAATGTTCAAAATCAAGAACTTCAAGTGCAACTTGAAAATTGCAAGAACATCAATGCCTCATCTTTAGTGATTGAATCTAAGTCTAGCTCCTTAAATGATAATTTTTGCAAACATTGTGCCAAATATCATGCTTCTTGTTGTCTAACTAACCATGCAAGGAAGAATAGCCCACAGGTGAAGGTCAAAGGAATTTTGAAAAGATGCTCTAGCAATGATGGGTTAAAGAAAGTTGAACCCAAATACAAGTCCCTAAAGCCCAACAATGGAAGAAGGGGGCTTGGGTTCAACTCATCCAAGGAAAACCCTAGCACAGTGCATAAGGGGTGGAGATCCCCCAAGTTCATAGAGGGAACCACCCTATATGATGCCTTGGGGAGGATTCACTCCTCAAATGACAAGTCACCTCAAGTAAAGGTAAACTTGAGTTCCACAAAGAGTAAGATGAAGGAAGTGGGATCCTCAAGTGGACAACAATTTAATGCTCCCATTTCTCACTCTTATCTTTGTGATTATATGTTGACTTGGGATTTAGGGAAATTGGTTGTCAAATATGTGGGTGACTACACTAAAAGAAAAGTCATGAAAAGAAGTGTGTGGGTACCCAAGGCTATAACTAATACTGTAGGACCCAATTCAATTTGGGTACCTAAAAGCATAGCCTAAACTTGTTTTGCAGGTCTACTCCTCTGGTGGGTCAAGTTGGGTGCTTGACAGTGGATGTATAAATCACATGACCGGGGAGAAAGACATGTTTCATTCATTACAACTAACTCAAGAAGCACAAGAAATTGTGTTTGGAGATAGTGGCAAGAGTAAGGTGATTGGTATTGGTAAAATTCCTATCTCTGACCAACAATCACTTTCAAATGTTTTATTGGTAGATTCTTTAAGCTGCAATTTGTTGTCCGTTTCACAACTTTGTGGAATGGGTTATAATTGTTTATTTTTTTATGTGGATGTGAAGATCCTTAGAAGGGAGGACTCCTCAGTTGCCTTTACGGGTCGCTTGAAGGGCAAGCTTTATCTTGTTGATTTCACAACAAGTAAAGTGACGCCTGAGACTTGTTTAGTGGCAAAGTCCGACAAGGGTTGGCTATGGCATCGCCGGCTAGCCCATGTCGGTATGAGGAATTTGGCCAAACTTCAAAAGGATAATCACATCATTGGACTAACAAATGTTGTATTTGAGAAAGATAGGGTTTGTGGCGCATGCCAAGCAGGAAAGCAACATGGAGTCCCACATCAATCAAAGAATGTGGTCACAACAAAGAGGCCATTGGAGCTTCTTCACATGGACCTCTTCGGACCTATGGCTTACATTAGCATTGGTGGTAGTAAGTATGGTTTAGTCATTGTTGATGATTTTTCTCGATTCACCTGGGTTTTCTTTTTAAGTGATAAAGGTGAAACTCAAGAGATATTGAAGAAATTCATGAGGAGAGCTCAAAATGAGTTTGAGCTCAAAATCAAGAAAGTGAGAAGTGACAATGGGACGGAATTCAAGAACACATATGTCGAAGAATTTTTAGGCGAAGAAGGAATCAAACATGAGTTCTCAGTTCCTTACACTCCACAACAAAATGGTGTTGTGGAGAGAAAGAACCGAACTTTAATTGAAGCAGCTAGAACCATGTTGGATGAGTACAAGACACCTGACAATTTTTGGGCAGAGGCGGTCAACACCGCCTGTCATGCAATCAACCGTCTCTATCTTCACAAGATCTACAAAAAGACTGCTTATGAGCTTCTCACTGGTAACAAACCTAAAGTTGATTATTTTAGAGTATTTGGTTGTAAGTGTTTTATTCTTAACAAGAAAGTCAAGAGCTCAAAGTTTGCTCCTAGAGTAGACGAGGGTTTCTTGCTTGGTTACGCATCAAATGCGCATGGATATCGCGTTTTCAACAATACCACCGGTCTTGTTGAAATAGCGATAGACATGACATTTGATGAGACTAATGGCTCGCAAGGGCATGTTTCTAGTGGCACTGCAGGAAATGAAGAACTACCTTGTGAGGCCATAAAGAAACTTACAATAGGTGAAGTGAGACCTCAAGAAAAGGATGATGAGGAAGGAACCTTGTGGATGACCAATGAGGTTGTTGATGTGGGTGCAAAGGTGGTGGGTGACAAATCCTCCACCCAAGCAAACCCATCAACCTCAAGTCATCCAAGTCTTGAAGAAAATCATCAATTCCAAAGGATGCCAACTGTGGTAGAAGATGAACACGAAAGTGTTAATGGTGAAGTACCTCTTGATCAAGTGAATGATGAAGAGGAGCAAATACAAAGATAACCATCAGTGCCTCACCCTAGAGTCCATCATACCATTCAAAGGGACCATCCGGTGGACAACATCCTGGGTAGCATCAGGAGAGGGGTAACAACTCGATCTCGTTTAGCTAATTTTTGTGAATTTTACTCGTTTGTTTCCTCTCTTGAGCCACTTAAGGTTGAAGAAGCATTGGGTGATCCGGATTGGATAATCGCCATGCAAGAGGAGTTGAACAACTTCACCATGAAGTCTGGTCCTTAGTCCAAAGACCCAAACAAAATGTGATTGGGACTAAATGGGTCTTTAGGAACAAACAAGATGAACATGGCGTAGTTACAAGAAACAAAGCACAGTTGGTTGCCCAAGGCTACACTCAAGTGGAAGGACTTGATTTTGGTGAAACATATGCGCCGGTAGCAAGGTTAGAGTCAATTAGAATATTAATTGCCTATGCTACTAACCATGATTTCAAGCTATATCAAATGGATGTCAAGAGCGCATTTCTAAATGGACCACTACAAGAGAGGTCTATGTGGAGCAACCACCGGGCTTTGAAGATCCAAAGAAGCCAAACCATGTTTATTTACTTCACAAAGCACTCTACGGGCTTAAACAAGCCCCTAGAGCCTGGTATGACTGCCTTAAAGATTTTTTAATTAAGAATGGGTTTACAATAGGAAAAGCTGACTCTACATTATTTACTCGCAAAGTTGACAATGAATTATTTGTGTGCCAAATATATGTTGATGACATTATATTTGGTAGTACTAATGAAAAATTTTGTGAGGAGTTTAGCAAAGTAATGACAAACAGGTTTGAGGTGTCTATGATGGGCGAGCTTAAATACTTCCTGGGATTTCAAGTCAAACAGCTCAAGGAAGGTACTTTTCTATGCCAAACCAAATATACACAAGATATGCTCAAGAAGTTTGGCATGGAAAAGGCAAAACACGCCAAGACTCCAATGTCATCAAATGGACATCTCGACCTAAATGAGGAAGGTAAACCTGTAGATCAAAAATTATATAGATCAATGATAGGATCACTGCTTATGTGCATCTAGACCTGATATCATGTTGAGTGTTTGCATGTGTGCACACTTTCAAGCAAACCCTAAAGATTGTCATCTTGTAGCAGTTAAGAGAATTCTAAGATACTTAGTTCACACCCAAAACCTAGGATTATGGTATCCCAAAGGCTCCCTTTTCGATTTACTTGGCTACTCTGACTTAGATTATGCCGGTTGCAAAGTAGATCGAAAAAGCACTACTGGGACTTGCCAATTCCTTGGGCGGTCCTTAGTATCATGGAGTTCTAAGAAACAAAATTGTGTTGCACTGTCCACTGCAGAAGCTGAGTACATAGCAGCTGGGGCATGTTGTGCACAGTTGTTATGGATGAAGCAAACCCTTAGAGATTTTGGTTGTGAGTTTAATAAAATTCCACTTTTGTGTGACAATGAGAGTGCCATAAAACTTGCAAACAACCCAGTGCAACACTCTAGAACTAAACATATTGACGTCAGACACCATTTCTTGAGAGACCACGAAGCCAAAGGAGATATCGAATTGTTTCATGTGAGCACCGAAAATCAACTAGCCGATATCTTCACAAAACCCCTCGATGAGACTAGGTTTTGCTTTCTTAGGAGTGAATTAAATATCTTAGATTCTCGTAACTTAACTTGAAAACGGACACACAGATTGTTTGATTCACTATTTTTGATTGATAGTCTTAAAGCTTTGTGATGATCTTTCAAAAAACTTGGTGGAAATGTTAAAAATTCGAATGAATTTCAGTGCTAAGATTTTTTTTAAACTTTTCTCTTGAAGCTCAACTGGCTTGGCCAGCTGAACTTTCTAGTTCAGCTGGAGGAGGCCAGCTGAACTTCGGAGCTGAACTTCAGCCCAGCTGCTTTTAACCAGATTTTACCAGGACCATCCTGATCAAAACCGGTTGAACCGGCATTGAAGACCGGTTGAACCGGTCTCTGATCGGTCAGCGCAGGTCTGTCCGCGCAGGCCTGTCCGCGCAGGTCTGTCAGCTGTAGTTCTTTTTCAGTCGTGCAGATTTTTTTTGCCGCGCAGCAAGCCATGCAAAATCTTTTTTCTTTTTGACCGGTCGTATCCACTCAGCTGCAGGGCGCGCAGATTATTTTTTTGGGGCTGTCCGGTCACAGCCGAGCAAGCAATATCAGGGCGCCATGCAGAATCTTTTTTTTGTCCGGTCACAGCCACGCTAAGTGTCAGGGCGCGTAGTTTTTTTTGTTGGCTTGCCCGGTCGCATCCGGTCAGTAGCTGCAGGGCGCGCAGAAATTTTCTGTTGGCCTGACCGGTCGCTGTCCGCTCAGCTTTGTCAGCCCGCGCAGCAAGAAAAAATTGTTTTTCTGTCCGGTCACTTCCGCGCAGAAGTGTCAGGGCGGCAGGGCGCGCAGAAATTTGTTTTCTTTTGGCTTGTCCGGTCGCCTCCGCGCAGCAGTCTGCTCGCGCAAAATTACTTTTTTTGGGGCCGCACAACTTTTTCTTTTGTCGTCCGGTCTCATCTGCGCAGAACCTTTTGATTTTTTTTGTGGCGCATGGAATCTCTGCAGTGCACTTTTTCAGAATCCTGTGTCAGAAATTTGAAGTTTTGAATTTTTGGCGTTTTCCCTCTGCCGTTTCTGGCTCTCTGACCGCACTGGTCAGAACCAGTTGAACTGGCCCATGGGGGGCGGTTGAACCGGTCCTGAGGACCAGCTCAACTGCCTATATATATTTGACACTCCCTTTCTCTTCTCTCACTCCAACCACTCTTGCTTTAGTCTCTTCGTAACATTTAGAGCCTTCCCTCTCACTCACCTCAACCGGTTCACATTTCCAAAACCTCTCCAATCATGGTGCGTCGTCGCAACCCTTCCGTGATTGAGTTTAGCAGCGACTCGGACGAGATTCAGGAGGAATCTCCCGTACCCTCTTCTCCGCCTCGTCGCTCCCTCTCTAAGAGAGGACGTGGCTCTGGTAGGATGGATGGAGAGGGTTCTTCCATGCCCTCGCAGCCGACTCGCGGGAGACGCCAAAAGGTTGGCGCCTCTCGACCTCGTCGTAGCACGTCTTCCTCTGGGTATGCTCCCTGCCAGGAGGAGGATGGGGCTTTCGACGACTTCATCGACCTTCCGGCGCCAAACGCTCTCTACGTCACCGGACTGCACATGCATCCGGTGAACGTCACCCGCGGTCCACATGAACCTCCTGTCGACTTCTCTCTGAAGGGAGTAGACACCCTTCAGCGTCTGAGGTTCACCAATCCTACTCTCACTCCTCGTCATCCTGGTGTCCAGGACCCTCGGTTCTGGAATCTTTTTCAGGCTGACTTCTACAATTCTGTCATTCTCTCCAAGAAACACCCAGTCGTCAGGCATAGGTTTATAGACTGGGAGGGATGTGAGAATATGGGAGATGCTGACATGACGTCAGCTCTCCAAAACTTAGAGAGAAAGGGGTTAAGAAACATTATGACCATGGAATACCCCTGGAACGACGAGGTGGTAGCTCAGTTTTATGCCACCCTCTGGATAAAGAAAGTAGATGAGGAAGCCGATGGGTATGATTACCCAGTCATGTATTTCTTCATCCAGGGTAACTGGCACAAAGTCAGTTATCGTCGTTTTGCCCATATTTTGGGCTTCTCTGATGCAGATATTCAGGGCAGCAACATGCGAGTGCATAACATTAGGCTGCCCATGCGGGAAGAGACGGAATTTATTCATGTCTCTAATGAGCGGGAGTTCTGGACGACCGCTAACATGCATAGGTACTACAGGTACCTTAATTCTTTGTCCAGGATCACCGTTCTCCCGAAGGGCGGAAATCAAATGAACGTCCTTGGGGAGAGTCGAGTCTTCCTTCCTCCAGACCCACTTCGAAAAACCAGTCAAACACTCCCGCTACGTACCCTACTGGGTTGATTCCTCCAACCCAGCTGCTCGTACGAAGCGGGCTCCCTCAGGGTCTGGAGGCCCTGCCTCCTCCACTGAGCCACCTCCCCAGCCTCCCCATCATCCATCTTCCTCTCGCCCCGCCGCTGCCTCGCGTCCCTCTCCTGGCTGCGGATCTCCCATGCCACGTGCTCGTGGTCGTGGTCGAGGTCGTGGCCGAGGGATGGGTGCTCGCTTGGTCCATGGGTTTGCGGCATTTTTCTCCATGTGCCGCAACATTTCTGCTGATGTCCATGAGGTGGCACGGCGTCAGCGGGAGACTGACGACAATCTTCGTCGTCAAGCTTCCACTATGGGTGTGCCCTTTGCCCCTCGCTCGCCTGACGTGCCTCTCCATCCTCCTCCCCCGGAGATCAATGAGTGGCACCAGCAGGCCTACGGGGTGCCATTTATGTCAGCAGACGAAGAAGAAGAAGAAGAAGCCTATGTTGATGATTGCGAGCAGTTTGCCCCGCCTCCCTACCATGGGGATCCGGGTCAATCATCCTCTCACCCCCCGCCTCCCTACCCGGGTCCGGGACCCATTCCTGGTGACCCTAGGCCATCCGGCTCTGGTTACCATCACCACCCTCCACCTCCTCCTGATCATCGTACATCTTCGGGATCTATTTTTTCTGCGGCTGACGAGCCACCTCGGGACTCCACATTTGAGGAGGACGTGATGAGGACCCTCTTCCCTGACTATACTTCATACCCTCCATCATATCCTCCGTCATATCCTCCTCCTGGAGGATATTGATTCATGTATCCTTGTCTCTCTCTTCGTTTTTGGTACTTGTTGCCAAAAAGGGGGAGAAAATCCAACTTCTAGTTTGTGGTTCTTTCGGTTTTCTTTTGGATTATTTTTGTTTTGGCCACTGTTGTGGCTTGTATCATCTTACCATTGTATGAAATAAAACTGTTGGGTTGTTATTCAAAGTAATATGATGGTCTTCTGGCCATCATCTTTTGTCCTATCAGTTTGTAATGATTACTTTGCTATGAAGTAAAAATGATGTGTATTTAGAGATAGTCATGTGCATCACAACTCCTGTTATGACACTCTTGCACCCCTCAGATGGTTGTATTTAGTATGGTTTTTGTCACTATCTCTAAATGTGTTGCTCACATGACATATTATGTCAAAACGTTGGATTCACAATCGTGCACACATTTAGGGGGAGTCATCTACATACAATCATTCAAAAGAAATTTTCTATTGCAAATGTATATCTTTTTGACCTTAATTGTTTTGGCATCAATCACCAAAAAGGGGGAGATTGTAAGTGCAATCAACCCCAAGTGAGGGTTTTGGTGATTTAATGACAAAACAAATAAGGGTACTAACAGTTTTTGTTCTCAGTGTATGATTAGAAGGAAACAGGAACTTAAGGAAGCACCAAGGACTTCATGCAACGAATGTATAAAAATTTATGTAAAATCTTGTGTTGCATGATGTAATTCTTCCTTGTTCTTTTCCGCACAGGTATAGGTGTTTGCTATAGCTCAAGTCCTCTAATTCAAAAGCTATTTTTGAAAACCAAAAATCACTTTAACATTATTTGGTTGACCATGGTTAGGGTTGAGAAACCTAGAGTGTTCTTGCTGAAAAGCAGCTGAACTTCTTCAACTGCAGCTGAGCTTTCCAGCTGAACTTAACTTCAGCTGTGATGAGCTTCTTCAGCTGCAGCTGAGCTTTTCAGCTGAGTTAAACTTTTTCAACTCCAGCTGAACTTCAACTTCAGCTGTGGACCTCTTTGACCATACCCAGCTGAACTTGCCCCCGGGCAGCTGAGCTGGGGTTTTCTCTCCAAAACTCTCTGGTCTAGACCAGCTGAACTGGTCCTGGGGGGCAGCTCAACTGGTCTCTGACCCTCTGACTTCTGATCTGTAGTCTGCCAGTCAGACTGGCAGTCAGGTCGCCAGGGGTGTCAGGGGGCGGTTCAACCGGTCCTGGCCTGTCTGACCCGCCTGCAGGTCAGTCTGCCAGTCAGACTGGCAGACAGTCTGCTGACCTGTCAGGGGGCGGTTCAACCGCCCTAGGGGGTGGTTCAACCGGTTTTCAGTGGGGTTTTTGGTCAAACGACTAGTTTTTGAGCCGTGACTATAAATAGAACCCTCTCTCTCTTCTTCAATACGGCTGAACACTCACTCATTTATTGCTCACCCAACTTGAGACAAAGCACTCATCTCTCCATCTCTCTCACACTTAAATCTTCCTCAAGATTCAACCTTGTTGGAGGAGCTCTTGGGCGTGAGGTTTGTGCTTGTGCTCACGATTTGGTTTTCCTCTCCCATCTCTTTTACAAAGACTTGAGCTTGTGCACACCCCTCTTGTGCTTTCTTGGTGTTCTTGAAACCCTAGGTTTCAAGATCTTTTGAGGTTGGTTGGGAGTCTCCAAAGTTGTGGACGACCCCAAGAAGTTTGTATCACCCGCTCTTTGAGCTAAGATAAGAAGAGATTGCCTTGACCTTTGTGGTCGGCTTTTGGAGGATTAGGGTTGAAAAAGACCCGGCCCTTTGTGGGCTCCTCAACGGGGAGTAGGACACCTTTGTGGTGTGGCCGAACATCGGATTAAATCTTGTGTCTTGTGTTCTTGCTTGTTTTAACTTGAGATATTTTTTTTACTTGCAAGATTGACACAAAGATTTTTCCGTAGAGTTTATCTAGAAGTGAAATAGCCTTTACATATTCATCTTTTCATCCCATCTTAGCTATATCTTACTTCTCACAAGAACTCGTGAAATACTTTTTTTGAGTAAATTTTTAGTCTAAAGTTTATAAAACAGTTGGATTGGTTCAGAGTGGTTCAACTTGCGCTCGTAGCTGTTGAACCGGTCTGCACCAGTCGAACTGTGTATTTAACAATCTTTCGAAGTTTGTTGTGAAAATTTTCAGATTAGCCTATTCACCCCCCTCTAGGCTACTTTCAGTTGACGAACAACTTCCCGTCAAGCTACAGATGGGTAGTCTCCAGCAACCTCTCCAGCCCGGGACGCTGCTCCATTTCGGGAGTCTCGAGTTCATGTCCCTCGACGGCAGCTACGACATGGTACTCCTTCCTCCACAGCGCGACAACAACAACGACGGCCGTCAGCCCGCCCGACGGCGGCGGAATCGACGACGTCTTCCCCGCGTGACGGAAGAGCAGCATCCCGGTCTGTCCCGTCGCCTTCCCCGCCGACGGAGGAGGAGGCGGGGCAACCATGGCCAAGCAGGAGGCGGCACCTCGTTGGCTGTCGAGCGAGTCGACGACGCCGGCGCCCCAGCGGGGGACACAGCGGACGTTGACCTCGCGTCTGAGACGAAGACGAGCGTCGTTTTCCTGCAACACGCCAACCCCAAGCAGACGGATGACGCCAACACGCTCGCGAAGGACTTGCTGGGCGTTAGCCTCGTACCTGAGATAACGGTGCAGTCCGTCCCCGACGCGACTTCGTCACCATCCGTCAATCAAGAGGTACGGTCCATTTTCCATCCTGTGCCTTTTAGATTCAGCTTCGACCCACCAAGCGACCCCGCTTCGGTGGACGCTTTCATAAAGGCATATCCTAACCTTTCGGGCTACCATATGTGGTCAACCTGGGACCGACAGACGACCGTCTCGACCTACGGGCCCCTGGGTTCCGAGGAAGATGACGAGCCCGACTCTGGTTGGGATTTCTCCGGGCTCGGTAACCCTAGTGCCATGCAAGACTTTATGGCCGCATGTGACTACTACCTCTCCGATTGCTCCGATGGTGGCCACAGCCTTGACGACGAGGACTGTGGCCCAAGTCGCGAATGTTTCCATGTCGATCTAGGGGGTCTCGACGAAGGCAACCACCTTGGTATGCCGGAGGACGGCGATCCCCCTAGGCCTGCGCCTCGCGTTGACATCCTTCGGGAGCTAGCTGTGGTCCCAGTCCCTGCGGGGGGTCAGGACACACAGCTCGAGCAAATCCACGAGATGCAGGCCAGGCTCAATGAGGAAGCAGGACAATTTGTGCAGCTCCGGCAAAATATCGGGCAGGAGTGGGCAGGCCGAGCACCGACCAGAGAAGCGCGTCATCTGGCCCAGGACGTCCAGCACCGCATCGCCGATGATGCCAGGGCAAGGCTGCCCCCGGCCTCCAGTGGGGTCGGCCAGAACCTGGCTGCAGCGGCAATACTACTCCGAGTGATGCCAGAACCATCCACCACCGAGGGGCGACGTATCCAGGGAGAGCTCAAGAATCTCCTGGAGGATGCCGCGGTCCGGCGGGCCGGAAGCTCTGCCTCCCAAAGGCAAGGGTACCCCCCGGAGCATCGCGCTGCGACTTCCCGATTCATGCGGGAAGCCTCGGTCCACACCGGGCGCACGCGGGACATAGCGCCTGCGGCCCCGGGTCGCCTCGGCAACGAGCACCACCGCCGCGACCGTCGAGCCCACCTCGACGAGAAGGTGCGCCGAGGCTACCACCCTAGGCGTGGGGGACACTACGACAGCGGGGAGGATCAGAGCCCTTCGCTCGAACCACCCGGTCCACAGGCTTTCAGCCGGGCCATACGACGGGCGCCGTTCCCGACCCGGTTCCGAACCCCGACTACCATCACCAAGTACTCGGGGAGACAAGGCCGAAACTGTGGCTCGCGGACTACCGGCTGGCCTGCCAGCTGGGTGGAATGGACGATGACAACCTCATCATCCGCAACCTCCCCCTGTTCCTCTCCGACGCCGCCCGAGCCTGGCTAGAGCATCTGCCTCCTGCGCAGATCTCCAACTGGGACGACCTAGTCAAAGCCTTCGCCGGCAACTTCCAGGGCACATACGTGCGCCCTAGGAACTCCTGGGATTTCCAAAGCTGCCGCCAGCAGCCGGGAGAATACCTGCGGGACTACATTCGACAATTTTTGAAGCAGCGCACCGAGCTGCCCAACATCACCGACTCAGATGTCATCGGCGCGTTCCTCGCCGACACCACTTGCCGCGACCTGGTGAGCAAGTTGGGTCGCAAGACTCCCACCAGGGCGAGCGAGCTAATGGACATCGTCACCAAGTTCGCCTCTAGTCAGGAGGAGGTCGAGGCCATCTTCCGGAAGGACAAGCAGCCTTAGGGGCGCCAGCCGGAAGACGTCCCCGAGGCGTCCGCTCAGCACGGCACCAAGAAGAAGGGCAAGAAGAAGTCGCAAGCGAAACGCGACGCCACCGACGTAGACCTTGTCACCGTCACCGAGCACAGGAACCCTCGGAAGCCTCCCGGAGGCGCCAACCTGTTCGACAAGATGCCCAAGGAGTCGTGCCCCTACCATCAGGGTCCCGTCAAGCACACCCTTGAGGAGTGCGTCATGCTTTGGCGCTACTTCCACAAGGTCGGGCCCCCGACGGAAGGTGGCAGAGCCCACGACAATGACAAGAAGGAGGGCCACAAGGCAGAGGAGTTCCCCGAGGCCCCCGACTGCTTCATGATCTACGGCGGGCAAGTGGCGAACGCCTCGGCTCGGCACCGCAAGCAAGAGCGCTGGGAGGTCTGCTCGGTGAAGGTGGCGGCGCCAGTCTACCTAGACTGGTCCGACAAGCCCATCACCTTCGACCAAGGCGACCACCCCGACCGCGTGCCGAGCCCGGGGAAGTACCCGCTCGTTGTCGATCCCGTCGTCGGCAACGTCAGGCTTACCAAGGTCCTCATGGACGGAGGCAGCGGCCTCAACATCATCTACGCCGAGACCCTCGGGCTCTTGCAGATCGATCTATCCACGATCCGGGCCGGTGCGGCGCCCTTTCACGGGATCATCCCCGGGAAGCGCGTCCAACCCCTTGGGCAACTCGACCTGCCCGTCTGCTTCAGGACTCCCTCCAACTTCCGAAAGGAAACCCTCACGTTCGAGGTGGGCGGGTTCCGAGGAACCTACCACACAGTGCTGGGGAGACCATGCTATGCCAAGTTCATGGCTGTCCCCAATTACACCTACCTCAAGCTCAAGATGCCGGACCCCAACGGGGTCATCACCGTCGGATCCACGTACCGACACGCGTACGAATGCGACATGGAGTGTGTGGAGTACGCTGAGGCCCTCGCCGAATCTAAGGCCCTCATCGCCGACCTAGAGAGCCTCTCCAAGGAAGTGCCAGATGCGAAGCGCCACGCCGGCAACTTCGAGCCAGCTGAGGCGGTTAAGTCCGTCCCTCTCGACCCCAGCAATGACGCCTCCAGGCAGGTCTGGATCGGCTCCGAGCTCGACCCCAAATAGGAAGCAGTGCTCGTCGACTTTCTCCGTGCAAACGCTGAGGTTTTTGCATAGAGTCCCTCGGACATGCCTGGCATACCGAGGGATGTCGCCGAGCACGCGCTGGATATCCAAGCTAGAGCCTGACCCGTGAAGCAGCCTCTGCGCCGATTCGACGAAGAAAAGCGCAGAGCCATAGGCGAGGAGATCCACAAGCTGATGGCTGCAGGGTTCGTCAAAGAGGTATTCCATCCCGAATGGCTAGCCAACCCTGTGCTTGTGAAAAAGAAAGGTGGGAAATGGCGGATGTGTGTAGACTACACTGGTCTAAACAAAGCATGTCCGAAGGTTCCCTACCCTCTGCCTCGCATCGATCAAATCGTGGATTCCACTGCTGGGTGCGAAACCCTGTCGTTCCTCGATGCCTACTCAGGGTATCACCAAATCAGGATGAAAGAGTCCGACCAGCTCGCGACTTCTTTCATCACAACCTTTAGCATGTACTGCTACATCACTATGCCATTTGGTTTGAGGAATGCAGGCGCGACATACCAAAGGTGCATGAACCACATGTTCGGAGAGCACATTGGCCGAACGATCGAGGCTTACATCGATGACATCGTAGTCAAGATGAGGAAAGCCTCCGACCTCCTCTCTGACCTTGAAACGACATTCAAGTGTCTCAAGGCGAGAGGCGTAAAACTCAATCCCAAGAAGTGTGTCTTCGGAGTTCCCCGAGGCATGCTCCTGGGGTTCATCGTCTCCGAGCGGGGCATCGAGGCCAACCCGGAGAAAATCGCGGCCATCACCAACATGGGGCCCATCAAGGACTTGAAAGGAGTACAGAGGGTCATGGGATGCCTTGCGGCTCTGAGCCGCTTCATCTCGCGCCTCGGCGAAAGAGGCCTACCCCTGTACCGCCTCTTAAGGAAGACCGAGCGCTTCACTTGGACCCCCGAGGCCGAGGAAGCCCTCGGGAACCTAAAGGCGCTCCTTACAAGCGCGCCCATCCTGGTGCCCCCCGCTGCCAGTGAAGCCCTCTTGATCTACGTAGCCGCAACCACTCAGGTGGTCAGCGCCGCGATCGTAGTCGAGAGACGAGAAGAAGGGCATGCATTGCCCGTCCAGAGGCCGGTCTACTTCATCAGTGAGGTACTGTCCGAGACCAAAATCTGCTACCCGCAAATTCAGAAGCTACTGTACGCGATAATTCTGACGCGGCGAAAGTTGCGACACTACTTCGAGTCTCATCCGGTGACTGTGGTGTCATCCTTCCCCCTGGGGGAGATCATCCAGTGCCGAGAGGCCTCGGGTAGGATTGCAAAGTGGGCGGTGGAGATCATGGGCGAGACAATCTCATTCGCTCCTCGAAAGGCCATCAAGTCCCAAGTCTTGGCGGACTTTGTGGCTGAATGGGTCGACACCCAGCTTCTAGCAGCTCCGATCCAACCGGAACTCTGGACCATGTTTTTCGACGGGTCACTGATGAAAATAGGAGCGGGTGCGGGCCTGCTCTTCATCTCACCCCTCGGGAAGCACCTCCACTACGTGCTGCGCCTCCATTTCCCGGCGTCCAACAACGTGGCCGAATACGAGGCTCTAGTTAACGGGTTGCGCATCGCCATCGAGCTAGGGGTTCGGCGCCTCGACGCTCGTGGCGACTCGCAGCTCGTCATCGACCAAGTCATGAAGAACTCCCATTGCCGCGACCCAAAGATGGAAGCCTACTGCGATGAGGTTTGGCGCTTGGAGGACAAGTTCTACGGGCTCGAGCTCAACCACGTCGCTCGACGATACAACGAGACTGCGGATGAGCTGGCTTAAATAGCCTCAGGGCGGACAACGGTTCCCCCGGACGTCTTCTCCCGAGACCTACATCAACTCTCCGTCAAGACCGACGACACGCCCGAGCCCGAGGAGGCCTCGGCCCAGCCCGAGGCACCCTCGGCTCAGTCCGAGGCACCCTCGGCCCCCAAGGGTGAGGCATTGCGCGTCGAGGAAGAGCGGAATGGGGTCACGCCTAATCGAAACTGGCAGACCCCGTACCTGCAATATCTCCACCGAGGAGAGCTACCCCTTGACAGAGCCGAGGCTCGGCGACTGGCGCGGCGCGCCAAGTCGTTCGTCTTGCTGGGTGACGGAAAGGAGCTCTACCACCGCAGCCCCTCAGGCATCCTCCAGCGATGCATATCCATCGCCGAAGGTCAGGAGCTATTGAAAGAAATACACTCGGGGGCTTACGGTCATCACGCAGCACCTCGAGCCCTCGTTGGAAACGCCTTCCGACAGGGTTTCTACTGGCCAACCGCGGTGGCCGACGCCACTAGGATTGTACGCACCTGCCAAGGGTGTCAATTCTACGCAAGGCAGACGCACCTGCCCGCTCAGGCCTTGCAAACAATACCCATCACCTGGTCGTTTGCTGTGTGGGGTCTGGACCTTGTCGGTCCCTTGCAGAAGGCACCCGGGGGCTTCACGCACCTGCTGGTCGTTATCGACAAATTCTCCAAGTGGATTGAGGTCCGACCCCTAAACAGCATCAGGTCCGAACAGGCGGTGGCGTTCTTCACCAACATCATCCATCGCTTTGGGGTCCCGAACTCCATCATCACCGACAACGACACCCAGTTCACTGGCAGGAAGTTCCTGGACTTCTGCGAGGACCACCACATCCGGGTGGACTGGGCCGCCGTAGCTCACCCCATGACGAATGGGCAGGTAGAGCGTGCCAACGACATGATTCTGCAGGGACTCAAGCCGAGGATCTACAACGACCTCAACAAGTTCGGCAGGCGATGGATGAAGGAACTCCCCTCGGTGGTTTGGAGTTTGAGGATGACGCCAAGCCGAGCCACGGGCTTCACGCCGTTCTTTCTAGTCTATGGGGCCGAGGCTTTCTTGCCCACAGACTTAGAATACAGTTCCCCGAGGACAAGGGTGTACGACGACCGAAGCAACCAGACCAGCCGAGAAGACTCACTGGACCAGCTGGAAGAGGCTCGAGACATGGCCTTACTACACTCGGCAAAATATCAGCAGTCTCTGCGACGCTACCACGCTCTAGGGGTTCGGTCCCGAGACCTCCAGGTGGGGGACTTGGTGCTTCGGCTACGACAAGACGCCCGAGGGCGCCACAAGCTCATGCCTCCCTGGGAAGGATCGTTCATCATCGCCAAGATTTTGAAGCCCGGAACATACAAGCTGGCCAACAGTCAAGGCGAGGTCTACAGCAACGCTTGGAACATCTGACAACTACGTCACTTTTACCCTTAAGATGTTTTCAAGTCGTTCATATGCCTCATACGCAAATAAAGTCTAACCATCAAGGAAGGGTCAGCCTTGCTTCGGTAAAGCCCGACCCTCCCTCGGGGGCTAGAAGGGGGGAACCCCCTCTGCGTCAAAATTTTTCCTCGGAAAAAGTCTTTCTGTCAGAACGTCTTTCGCGCTTTTCGACTACTTCGATAGTGGGATCCTGAAAACGATGGAGTACACGTAAGCGACAAGGCCGAGCGAGCCGAGGGACTCCTACGCCTCCGGGATACGGATACCTCACTCATCACCTTCTGCGATAAGTAACTCACGCTCGGATAAGCGATTCCGCTGACTGAACAAGTCTTAACGCTCGAAAACTTTTCTGCCGAAACGATTTTTCGTGCCTTCTCGACTATATCGATAACAGAATCCTGCGGACGGGTAAGAGTACACTTAAGCGGCGAGGTTGACTGAGCCGAGGGACTCCCACACCTCCGGGATACAGATACCTCACTCATCACCTCCCGTGATAAGCAACTCTCGCTCGAATAAGCGATTCTGCTACCGACAAACAAGTCCTGATACTCGAAACAAGAGGAAAAGAAATGCAGCTTTATAACAAGACGATGATATGTTTGGGCCTCGACGGCCGCAAAAAACATACGCATACTACAGACAAACTGATCCTGCAGGTTCAGACATCAATAGGGGGGCAGCAGCACCCTCGGCGTCGACTCCACCTTCGGCGGAATCCGGCCCGGCCTCGGACGGCGACACTGTGGGAGGATGTCCACCTCGAAGGAAGATGTCAGCACCGTGCCTGGGCCATCGCCGCTAGGGTCTCCTCCAGGAACCCGGCCCAAGCAGACGGCTTGATCAGCCGCTCCGTAGCCTCAGCCAGCTGACCCCCGAGGACATCAGCCCGGCTCATGGCCTCGGCAGCCCGACTCCAGGGTTGGTCCCGCCAATGGACGACCTGGCCAGGTTCCAGCCACCGCTGCTACGCCTCCTCAGCCTGGGAAGTCCCCTGCTCTTGGGCCGACGAAGTTTTCTTCTCCAATCGACTCCGCCTCTGTCCACGCTCACACCGCTGCCTCCGGCTCCGGCTCATCGCAGAGCAGCCGAGGTTTTCCTTTAACTAAACAAGAGAAGCCTTGGGTGGCAAGGCGGACCGAGCCGAGGGACTCATACGCCTCCGGGATATGGATACCTCACTCGTCACCTTCCGCACAGGGCAACTCACACTTGGTTAAGCGGTCCAGCTAGCCGACAGGCGAGTCCTGGTGCTCGAAATAAGGAAGAAACACGGTATTACACCCAAAATACCTAAATGTTCAGGCCCCGACAGCCACAATGAACAAACACCAGCACTCAAGGTGCCATTACAAATGGAACTCCGGTTCCACCCCCGTAGGTACGAACAACCCCCACATCGGAGGGCCTGCGGGACGACAAGCTCCGGGTGGCTCATCGCCGACCACTGCAGCAGCGACAATGACCTCCGCTCCGAGCGGCCAAACAGCAGCAGCGATGACCTCAGGGAAGATGCTGCTGCGGCAAGGTCCTCGCCCACGTCCCCACTCGAGGGGCGAGGACAAGCTATCAAAGCCAAAGTGCCGGAGGCCTGGAGTGCAGATGGCGCCAACGATCTCGTCGGCGGCGAGGCCTTCTCCGGCGGCCACCACCTCAGCACCAACGGCCGTAGCCACCTGCCCACCGGTAGATCCCCACTCGAGTCCTCCCGGACGGGCGAGCATCGACCTCCGCGCGGAGGCGTCGTGCCGGAGCGAGGGCGGGACAGCCCAAGAACACGAACGCCGCCCTAACAGCGCGCGACGTCTTGGATGGTCCCCCGGTGCGCGCGGCGCAACAGTCGCCCGTACAACAGGCAGATAGCCACGCTCCGCCCAGCGGTGGGAGGTGGCACCGGAAGCTGTGCCAGAGCCAGCTGAGCCAGCGAACCAGGCACGCTGGAGCTGGCGACGCTTGCGGCCGATCGGCCCCACGTTGTCGAAGTCCGCCCCCTCCGCTAGGCCGGTGAGCGCCCTCTCCTCTGATTGCTGAAGGAGGAGGCGGCCCGCCGGCCCATACGGGAGGTAGAGCTCTGGCTCAGCTCGCCCCTGCCCCAGCAAGGATGATGAAGATCCTTGAAGCTGAGGGCGGGGCGGAGGCCGCATCCCGGCTTGCTTCTCCCCACCATCGAACTGGTGGTCACCGTCTCGGGTGACCATTGGTGAGGGGATGCAGTCGGGCTGCTTGATGAAAATCCTTGAAGCCGAGCGATGGCTGAAAGGTGCCAACTTCCGCGAAGTTGCGCTCCTCCAACAGCAACAAGACGAAAGCAACGCGGGCGCTCCCCATCCGAGGGCTTGGAAGGCGGAAGGGCGCGATGCATGAGGGGAGTGCGAAGGCGTGGCTACCACCCGGGGGATCGATCCCTTTTTAAAGACGACTCTCCTCACTCACGTCCTCAGGCGTCACGGACTAAGTCTTCACCAACGCGCTCCAAGTTCCTCCCCCTACGACACGGGGGCTGGGTCCCACGCATCATGCGAGCTGGCCCCGGACAGAAGAAGCCAAACTGCCGCGCGCGGAGCGTGTAACCACCCAGCGGTTATAAGCACTCCTCCATCTTCACCTAAACCAATGGGTGAAAGGGCAGACCGCCATGCAGGCGGCATGCAACTGCACCATAGGGGCGCACCCTTTCGACTTCGACGCGTCCAGCATGGAGGCCCAGGCCCACACGTCATGTAACCGACGCGCCGGTAACTACGTGCAAAAAACTGCACCGCCTCTTACGCCAGTACCGCGCCTTATCGGCTGCGGAACCGGTGCCGCGACTCGAGGCAACCCTGCGCATGGCCCAACAGTGCCAAACCGAGCACATCGGTCACGGGTCAGTCAGCCGCGGGAGAAGGCGCGACGGCCGATATGGCCAAAAGTGGGCCGGCAGTAATGGCGGCGGCAGGCGGGCGGAAGCAACAGTCAAATCGTCTGCAGGCTCACGTCCCCTCCTGGGACAACGAGAGAGCCCTCTCCCACGGCGTGAAGACGACGCGCTCGTGTTCCGTCCCTCGAACGGCTCGCGCAACAGCTGCCCCGCGAACCACTCGTCCCGTCGCATTAACTCCGCGACAGGGCAGGCGACACCTTTGGCAGGCGAAGCGGGCGACGCTTCACCTCCGCCATGATGACCGCGTTAAAAAGGTGCACCACGTCGTTCAATTTTGTATCCTTTTCCTCTTCCCCTTTCTCTCTCTTGCTACAGGGACCGGGAAAGGGGATACTCCGAAAGGGATCCTTCTCGGAAGGAAGCGGGCCCCGAGCCCTCCTACTGATCAGAGGTTCGAAGGCTGGCCCCTCGGAAGGGTTCGACAGCCGCCTCAGAGCACTCGGGCTCCGACCCCTCCTACTGATCAGAGGTTCGAAGGCTAGCCCCTCGGAAGGGTTCGACAGCCGCCTCAGGCCACTCGGGCTCCGCGCCCACTACTGATCAGGGGTTCGAAGGCTGGCCTCCCGAAGGGTTCGACAGCCGCCTCAGAACACGCAGAGTGAGGGATGACTCTAGGTACGTCCGATACATAGCCGAGGCTCGGGCTACGCTCCCGAGGTACCCTAGGACATTTCCGAGACCAGCAGGAGCGATTCTGTAACGGAATCCCATCAGAGGGAGGCATTGAGCCCTCGGACCCTATCAAACGGGACCGGGTCCGGCAAATCACCTGCAGGTACTTTTGGAGCGCGCCTCTGGGCCACTAGCCGACCCTTATCGAATGGGGCACGTGCGTCCACTCGGATCACCCGTTAGCAACTCACTGGAGACACCATGTTTGGCGCCCTCCGAGGGCAACATGGCGCTTTCCCCCCTCCTCCTTGCGGAAAGGCGACGAAGGGGCGTATGATAAAAGCCGAGTCAGTCCTTGACCATCCTCTCGCTCTGTGCGGAGGCTCGGGGGCTGCTCTCGCAAACCCGGCTCCGGCCAAACCGTTGACAGCGTCAACATACCAGCCCGAGAACTCGGAACCTGACCATGCACCCGGGTTACGATCAGATCGCATGAGGGAACAACCAGACCGGCCTAGGCGTCACGAAAGACACTAAGACCTCAGAGGAGTCAAACCACTCCTCCGAGGCCTCGGGGGCTACACCCGGCGGGTGCGCTCGCACGCACCCACCGGAATGAAATGCAACCGAGAAAGGCCGGTCCCCTTGCAAAAAAGTGCGACAAAGCCTCCAAGCGAGTACCAACACTCCCTTTGAGGCTCGAGGGCTACTGTCGGGGACCATAATTAGGGGTCCCCCCAAGACTCCTAAACTCGGCTGGTAACCACGATCAATGAAAGTCGTCTAGAGGGAGGGGTGAATAGGGCGAATCTAAATTTACACACTTGATCACAACTACAAGCCGGGTTAGCGTTAGAAATATAAACGAGTCCGAAAGAGAGGGTGCAAAACAAATCGCAAGTGAATAAAGAGTGTGACACGCGGATTTGTTTTACCGAGGTTCGGTTCTTGCAAACCTACTCCCTGTTGAGGTGGTCACAAAGACCGGGTCTCTTTCAACCCTTTCCCTCTCTCAAACGGTCCCTTGGACCGAGTGAGCTTTTCTTCTTAATCACTTGGAACACAAAGTTCTCACAAGGACCACCACACGATTGGTGTCTCTTGCCTCAATTACAAGTGAGTTTGATCTCAAGAAAGAATGAGAAAGAAAGCAATCCAAGCGCAAGAGCTCAAAAGAACACAACAAATCACTCTCACTTAACTCTAAAGCTTTTGTGGAATTGGGAGATGATTTGATCACTTGTGTGTGTCTTGTATTGAATGCCTAGCTCTTGTAAGTGGTTGGAAGGTGGAAAACTTGGATGATTTGAATGTGGGGTGGTTGGGGGTATTTATAACCCCAACCACCAAACTAGCCATTTGGTGAAGGCTACTGTCGACGGGCGCACCGGACAGTCCGGTGCGCCAGCCACGTCACTAGGCCGTTGGGTTCCGACCGTTGGAGTTCTGACTTGTGGGCCCGCCTGGCTGTCCGGTGGTGCACCAGACAAGTCCTGTAGACTGTCCGGTGTGCCACCCGCACATGCTCTGCTCCTCTGCGCGCGCTGGCACGCATTTAATGCGTTGCAGACGACCGTTGGCGCGAAGTAGCCGTTGCTCCATCGTTACACCGGACAGTCCGGTGTGCACCGGACATGTCCGGTGAATTATAGCGGAGCGGAAATCCGAAGCTGGCGAGTTCAGAGTCGCTCTCCTCTGGAGCACCGGACACTGTCCGGTGTGCACCGGACATGTCCGGTGAATTATAGCGAAGCGCCTCTGAAAATTCCCGAAGGTGCGAAGTTGGTCGTCGAGTTCCCTGGTGCACCGGACACTGTCCGGTGCGCCAGACCAGGGGAGCCTTCGGTTATCCCTTGCTCTTTTGGTTGAACCCATTTCTTGGTCTTTTTATTGGCTAAGTGTGAACCTTTGGCACCTGTATAACTTATAGACTAGAGCAAACTAGTTAGTCCAATTATTTGTGTTGGGCAATTCGACCACCAAAATCATTTAGAATATAGGTGTAAGCCTAATTCCCTTTCAATCTCCCCCTTTTTAGTGATTGATGCCAACACAAACCAAAGCAAGTATAGAAGTGCATAATTGAACTAGTTTGCATAATGTAAGTGCAAAGGTTACTTATATTTGAGCCAATATAAATGTTAAATAAGATACACATGGATTGTTTCTTTAATTTTAACATTTTGGACCACGCTTGCACCACTTGTTTTGTTTTTGCAAATTCTTTTGTAAATTCTTTTCAAAGTGCTTTTGCAAGTAATCAAAGGTAAATGAATAAGGTTTTGCGAAGCATTTTCAAGATTTGAAATTTTCTCCCTTTGTTTCAAATGCTTTTCCTTTGACTAAACAAAACTCCCCCTCAATGAAATCCTCCTCTTAGTGTTCAAGAGGGTTTTGATGTTAATTTTGAAGAGGGTATACCAATTTGAAATTACATCACAAATAAGATACCAATTTGAAAATCCTTCTTTAAAACCAATTGAAAGACTAAAATTTTTGAAATTGGTGGTGGTGCGGTCCTTTTGCTTTGGGCTCATGCTCTCTCCCCCTTTGGCATAAGTCGCCAAAAAACAGAATCATTAGAGCCCTTTTTGAAACTACTTTCTCCCCTTTGGCAATTAAAACATGAGTGAAGATTATACCAAAGACGGAGAGTTGCTCGGAGCGACGGCGAAGGATGAGTTATGGAGTGGAAGCCTTTGTCTTCGCCGAAGACTCCAGTTCCCTTTCAATATACCTATGCCTTGGTTTGAAATTCACTTGAAAACATATTAGTCATAGTACATGAAAGAGACATGATCAAAGGTATATGAATGAGCTATGTATGCAAGACATCAAAAGAAATTCCTAGAATCAAGAATATTTAGCTCATGCCTAAGTTTGTTAAAAGTTTGTTCATCTATTGGCTTGGTAAAGATATCGGCTAATTGATCTTTAGTGTTAATATAAGCAATCTCGATATCTCCCTTTTGTTGGTGATCCCTTAAGAAATGATACCGAATGGCTATGTGTTTAGTGCGGCTATGCTCAACGGGATTATCCGCCATGCGGATTGCACTCTCATTATCACATAGAAGAGGAACCTTGGTTAATTTGTAACCATAGTCCCTAAGGGTTTGCCTCATCCAAAGTAGTTGCGCGCAACAATGGCCTGCGGCAATATACTCGGCTTCGGCGGTAGAAAGAGCGACAGAATTTTGCTTCTTTGAAGCCCAAGACACCAAGGATCTTCCCAAGAACTGGCAAGTCCCCGATGTGCTCTTTCTATTAATTTTACACCCCGCCCAATCGGCATCCGAATAACCAATTAAATCAAATGTGGATCCCCGAGGGTACCAAAGCCCAAACTTAGGAGTATAAACTAAATATCTCAAGATTCGTTTTACGGTCGTAAGGTGAGCTTCCTTAGGGTCGGCTTGGAATCTTGCACACATGCATACGGAAAGCATAATATCCGGTCGAGATGCACATAAGTAGAGTAAAGAACCTATCATCGACCGATATACCTTTTGATCCACGGACTTACCTTCCGTGTCGAGGTCGAGATGCCCATTGGTTCCCATGGGTGTCTTGATGGGTTTGGCATCCTTCATCCCAAACTTGCTTAGGATATCTTGAGTATACTTTGTTTGGCTTAGGAAGGTGCCTTCTTGGAATCCTAAGAAGCACTTCAACTCCCCATCATAGACATCTCGAATTTTTGTGTCATGATCCTACTAAACTCTTCACATGTAGATTCGTTAGTAGACCCAAATATAATATCATCAACATAAATTTGGCATACAAACAAATCATTTTCAAGTGTTTTGGTAAAGAGTGTAGGATCGGCCTTTCCGACTTTGAATCCATTAGTGATAAGGAAATCTCTAAGGCATTCATACCATGCTCTTAGGGCTTGCTTGAGCCCATAAAGCGCCTTAGAGAGTTTATAAACATGGTTAGGGTACTCACTATCTTCAAAGCCGGGAGGTTGCTCAACATAGACCTCTTCCTTGATTGGTCCATTGAGGAAGGCACTCTTCACGTCCATTTGGTAAAGCTTGAAGCCATGGTAAGTAGCATAGGCTAATAATATACGAATTGACTCAAGCCTAGCTACGGGTGCATAGGTTTCTCCGAAATCCAAACCTTTGACTTGGGAGTATCCCTTTTTGAAACTACTTTCTCCCCTTTGCGGAAAACCCACTTGGTTCCTACAACATTTTGATTAGGACGTGGAACCAAATGCCATACCTCGTTCCTAGTGAAGTTGTTGAGCTCCTCTTGCATCGCCACCACCCAATCCAAATCTTGAAGTGCTTCCTCTACCCTATGTGGCTCAATAGAGGAAACAAAAGAGTAATGTTCACAAAAATGAGTAACACGAGATCTAGTGGTTACCCCCTTATGAATGTCGCCAAGGATGGTGTCGATGGGGTAATCTCGTTGGATTGCTTGATGGACTCTTGGATGTGGCGGCCTTTGTTCTTCATCCTCCTTGTCTTGATCATTTGCATCTCCCCCTTGATCATTGCCGTCATCTTGAGGTGGCTCATTTGCTTGATCTTGTACTTCATCAACTTGAGCTTCATCCTCATTTTGAGTTGGTGGAGATGCTTGCGTGGAGGAGGATGGTTGATTTTGTGCATTTGGAGGCTCTCCGGATTCCTTAGGACACACAACCCCAATGGACATGTTCCTTAATGCGAAGCATGGAGCCTCTTCATTACTTATGTCATCAAGATCAACTTGCTCTACTTGAGAGCCGTTAGTCTCATCAAACACAACGTCACAAGAAACTTCAACTTGTCCAGAGGACTTGTTAAAGACTCTATATGCCCTTGTGTTTGAATCATATCCTAGTAAAAAACCTTCTACAGTCTTAGGAGCAAATTTAGATTTTCTACCTCTTTTAACAAGTATAAAACATTTGCTACCAAAGACTCTAAAATATGAAATATTGGGCTTTTTACCGGTTAGGAGCTCATATGATGTCTTCTTGAGGATTCGTTGTAGATACAACCGGTTAATGGCGTAGCAGGCGGTGTTGACCGCCTCGGCCCAAAACCGATCCGAAGTCTTGTACTCATCAAGCATGGTTCTTGCCATGTCCAATAGAGTTCTATTCTTTCTCTCCACTACACCATTTTGTTGTGGTGTGTAGGGAGAAGAGAACTCATGCTTGATGCCCTCCTCCTCAAGGAAGCCTTCAATTTGTGAGTTCTTGAACTCCGTCCCGTTGTCGCTTCTAATTTTCTTGATCCTTAAGCCGAACTCGTTTTGAGCTCGTCTCAAGAATCCTTTTAAGGTCTCTTGGGTATGAGATTTTTCCTGCAAAAAGAACACCCAAGTGAAGCGAGAATAATTATCCACAATAACTAGACAGTACTTACTCCCGCCGATGCTTATGTAAGCAATCGGGCCGAATAGATCCATGTGTAAGAGTTCTAGTGGCCTGTCAGTCGTCATGATGTTCTTATGTGGATGATGAGCACCAACTTGCTTCCCTGCTTAGCATGCGCTACAAATCCTGTCTTTCTCAAAATGAACATTTGTTAGTCCTAAAATGTGCTCTCCCTTTAGAAGCTTATGAAGATTCTTCATCTCAACATGTGCCAGTCGGCGATGCCAGAGCCAACCCATGTTAGTCTTAGCAATTAAGCAAGTGTCGAGTTCAGCTCTATCAAAATTCACTAAGTATAGCTGACCCTCTAACACTCTCTTAAATGCTATTGAATCATCACTTCTTCTAAAGACAGTGACACCTACATCAGTAAAAAGACAGTTGTAGCCCATTTGACATAATTGAGAAACGGAAAGCAAATTGTAATCTAATGAATCTACAAGAAAAACATTGGAAATAGAATGGTCAGGAGATATAGCAATTTTACCCAATCCTTTGACCAAACCTTGATTTCTATCCCCAAATGTGATCGCTCTTTGGGGATCTTGGTTTTTCTCGTAGGAGGAGAACATCTTCTTCTCCCCTGTCATGTGGTTTGTGCACCCGCTGTCGATTATCCAACTTGAGCCCCCGGATGCATAAACCTACAAAACATGTTTAGTTCTTGACTTTAGGTACCCAAATGGTTTTGGGTCCTTTGGCATTAGACACAAGAACTTTAGGTACCCAAACACAAGTCTTTGACCCCTTGTGTTTGCCCCCAACATACTTGGCAACTACCTTGTCGGATTTGTTAGTTAAAACATATGATGCATCAAAAGTTTTAAACGAAATGCTATGGTCATTTGATGCACTAGGAGTTTTCTTCTTAGGCAACTTAGCACGGGTTGGTTGCCTAGAACTAGATGTCTCACCCTTATACATAAAATCATGGTTAGGGCCAGAGTGAGACTTCCTAGAATGAATTCTCCTAATTTTGCTCTCAGGATAACCGGCAGGGTACAAAATGTAACCCTCGTTATCTTGAGGCATGGGAGCCTTGCCCTTAACAAAGTTAGATAATTTCTTAGGAGGGGCATTAAGTTTGATATTGTCCCCCTTTTGGAAGCCAATGCCATCCTTGATGCCAGGGCGTCTCCCACTATAAAGCATACTACGAGCAAATTTAAAATTTTCATTTTCAAGTTCATGCTCGGCAATTTTAGCATCTAATTTTGCTATATGATCATTTTGTTGTTTAATTAAAGCCATGTGATCATGAATAGCATTAATATCAACATCTCTACATCTAGTACAAATAGAAGTGTGCTCAACGGTAGATGTAGATGGTTTGCAAGATTTTAATTCTACAACCTTAGCATGCAATATATCATTTTTACTTCTAAGGTCGGAAATGGTAGCATTGCAAACATCAAAATCTTTAGCCTTAGCAAGCAATTTTTCATTTTCATCTCTAAGGCTAGTAAGAGAAATGTTCAATTCTTCAATCTTAGCAAGCAAATCATTATTATCATTTCTAGGCTTGGGAATTGAAACATTACAAACATTTGAATCAACCTTAGCTAACAAATTAGCATTTTCATTTCTAAGGTTGTCAATAGTCTCATGGCAAGTGCTTAGCTCACTAGATAATTTTTCGCACTTTTCTACTTCTAGAGCATACACATTTTTAACCTTAACATGCTTCTTATTTTCTTTAATAAGGAAGTCCTCTTGGGAGTCCAAGAGATCATTCTTTTCATGGATAGCACTAATCAATTCATTTAATTTTTCCTTTTCTTGCATGTTTAGGTTGGTGTCGGCGTTTCGAGACCGGGGGGGTCCCTGGGCTGACGAGTGAGTGTCGCCGCGTGCCCCAGCCCAGATGGGTCGAGCGCGAGGGCGAGCGCGAAGGGGGGAGAGCGAGGCGGCCGGAGACCGGCGTGAGAGAGGTGGGAATCCCGCGGCCTTCGTGTTCGTCCCGCGCCCAGGTCGGGTGCGCTTGCAGTAGGGGGTTACAAGCGTCCACGCGGGAGAGGGAGCGAGCAGCCCCAAGCGAGCGCCTGTCTCGTCCTCGTCCCCACGCGGCCAACCCTCTCTAAGAGGGCCCTGGTCCTTCCTTTTATAGGCGTAAGGAGAGGATCCAGGTGTACAATGGGGGGTGTAGCAGAGTGCTACGTGTCTAGCGGGGGAGAGCTAGCGCCCTAAGTACATGCCGTCGTGGCAGCCGAAGAGATTTTGGCACCCAACTGGTGTGATGTCGTGGCCGTCGGAGGAGCGATGGAGCCTGGCGGAGGGACAGCTGTCGGAGCGGTTGGGTCCTTGCTGACGTCCTCTTGCTTCCGTAAGGGGGCTGAGAGCCACCGCTGTCCTAGAGCATGCGGGGCGCCATCATTGCCTATCTGGCGGAGCTAGCCAGATGGGACGCCGGTCTGGTTCCCTGTGGCCCGAGTCAGCTCGGGGTAGGGTGATGATGGCGCCTCATGTTGACGTGGCTGGCCTGCGCCCTAGGTTGGGCGATGCGGAGGCTCCTCTGAAGCCGAGGTCGAGTCTGTCTTCCGTGGCCGAGGCCGAGTCCGAGCCCCTGGGTCGGGCGAGGCGGAGGTCGTCGGCTGAGGCCAGGGCAGAGTCCGAGCCCTGGGGTCGGACGAAGCGGAGTTCGTCGTCTTCTAGGACTTAGCCCGAGTCCAAGCCCTGGGTCGGGCGGAGCGGAGTTCGCCGTCTTCCGGGACTTAGCCCGAGTCCGAGCCCTGGGTCGGGCGGAGCGGAGTTCGCCATCTTCCGGGACTTAGCCCGAGTCCGAGCCCTTGGTCGGGCAGAGCGGAGTTCGCCGTCTTCCGGGACTTAGCCCGAGTCCGAGCCCTGGGTCGGGCGGAGCGGAGTTCACCGTCTTCCGAGGCTGAGCCCGAGTCCGAGCCCTGGGTCGGGCGAAGCGGAGCTTCCTATGGTGCCTCCGGCGGGGCCTGACTGCCTGTCAGCCTCACTCTGTCAAATGGCACCGCAGTCGGAGTGGCGCAGGCGGCGCTGTCCTTCTGTCAGGCCGGTCAGTGGAGCGGTGAAGTGACGGCGGTCACTTCGGCTCTGCCGGGGGGCGCGCGTCAGGATAAAGGTGTCAGGCCACCTTTGCATTAAATGCTCCTGCGACTTGGTCGGTCGGTACGACGATTTAGTCAGGGTTGCTTCTTAGCGAAGGCAGGGCCTCGGGCGAGCCGGAAATATGTTCGCCGTTGGAGGGGGGCCTCGGGCGAGACGGAAATCCTCCGGGGTCGGCTGCCCTTGTCCGAGGCTAGGCTCGGGCGAGGCATGATCGAGTCGCTCGAATGGACTGATCCCTGACTTAGTCGCACCCATCAGGCCTTTGCAGCTTTATGCTGATGGGGGTTACCAGCTGAGAATTAGGAGTCTTGAGGGTACCCCTAATTATGGTCCCCGACAGTAGCCCCCGAGCCTCGAAGGGAGTGTTAGCACTCGCTTGGAGGCTTTCGTCGCACTTTTTTGCAAGGGGACCAGCCTTTCTCGGTTGCGTTTTGTTCCGGTGGGTGCGCGCGAGCGCACCCGCCGGGTGTAGCCCCCGAGGCCTCGGAGGAGTGGTTTCACTCCTCCGAGGTCTTAATGCCTCGCGTAATGCTTCGGCTGGTCTGGTTGTTCCCTCATGCGAGCTGGCCGTAGCCCGGGTGTACGGTCGGGTCCTAAGTTCTCGGGCTGGTATGTTGACACTGTCAACGGTTCGGCCGGAGCCGGGTTTGCGAGAGCAGCCCCCGAGCCTCTGCACAGGGCGAGAGGGCGATCAGGGACAGACTCGGCTTTTTTACATACGCCCCTGCGTTGCCTTTCCGCAAGGAGGAGGGGGGGGGGAAAGCGCCATGTTGCCCTCGATGGGCGCCGAACATGGTGTCTCCGGTGAGCTGCAAGCGGGTAATCCGAGTGGACGTCCGTGCCCCGTTCGTTAGGGGTCGGCTAGGGGCCCAGAGGCACGCCCAAAAGTACCTGCGGGTGATCTGCCGGACCCGGTCCCCTGGCGACGGGGTCCGAGGGCTCGATGCCTCCCTCTGATGGGATTCCGTTACAAGATCGCTCCCGCTGGTCTCAGAAATGTCCTAGGGTACCTCGGGAGCGCAGCCCGAGCCTTGGTTATGTATCGAACGTACCCATGGTCATCCCTCGCTCGGCGTCTGAGGCGGTTGTGAACCCTTCGGGGGCCAGCCTTCGAACCCCTGATCAGTAATGGGCACAGAGCCCGAGTAGCCTGAGGCGACCGTGGAACCCTTCGGGGGGCCGGCCTTCGAACCTCTGACCAGTAGTGGGTGTAGGGCCCACGCGATCTGAGGCGGCTGTCGAACCCTTCGAGGGGCCAGCCTTCGAACCTCTGATCAGTAGGGAGGCTCGGAGCCTGGTTCCTTCACGGGGAAGGACCCTTTTCGGGGTATCCCCCTTTCCCGGTCCCTGTTGCAAGAGAGAGAGAAAGAGGAAAAAAGGAAAAGGATACGAAATCGAACGACGCGGCGTACCTTTACTGGCGTGGTCATTATGGCGAAGGCGAAGCGTCGCCCGCTTCTCCTGCCAGAGGCGCCGCCTGTCCCGCCGCGGAGTTAATGCGACGGGGCGAGTGGTTGGCGGGGCGGTCGTTGCGCGTGCGCGAGCCGCTCGAGGAATGGAACACGGGCGCGTTGTCTTCACGCCGTGAGAGAGGGTTCTCTCGCTGCCTCTGGATGGGATGTGAGCTTGGCTGACGACGTGACTGCTGCTCCTGCCCGCCTGCCACCGTCATTACTGCCGGCCCATTTTTGGCCGCACTGACCGCGGCGCCAGGCTGGCGCTGCTGGGTCGTGCGCTGGGTCACCTCGAGTCGCGGTATTGGTTCCGCAGTCGAGGAGGCGCGGTAGTGGCGCAAGTGGCGGTGCAGTTGCATGCACGAAGCAGTCGGCGCGCCAGTTGCATGACGCGTGGGCCTGGGCCTCCAGGCTGGGCGTGTTGGGAGTCGGAGAAGCGCGCCCACTTGGCGCGGTTGCATGCCGCCTGCATGGCTGCCCGCCCCTTTCGCCCGTTGGTCGGGGCAAAAGTGGAGGGTCACTTGTAACCGCTGGGCGGTCGTGTGCACCGCGCGCGGCGGTTTGGCTTCTTCTGCTCTGAGCCGGCTTGCATGACATGTGGGACCCAGCCCCCGCGCCGCAGGGGAGGGCCTTGGAGCGTGTTGGAGAAGACTCAGCCCGTGACGGCTGGGGACGCGAGTAGGGATAGTCGCCTTTAAAAGGAGGGTGACCCCCTTGGAAGGCGACCATGTCTTCGCGCTCCCTTATGCATCGTGTCTTTCCACCTTCTAAGCCCCCGGATGGGGGATACCCGCCGTCTTTTCGCCTCATCGTTGGAGGAACGCAACTCCGTGGGAGTTGGTACCTTTCAGCCATCGTTCGGCTTCAAGGATTTTCATCATGCAGCCCGGCTGCACCCCTCCGCCGGCGGTCACCCAAGATGGTGACCTCTAGCTTGATGGTGGGGGAAAGCGAGCCGGGCTGCGACCTCTGCCCCTCCCTCAGCCTCAAGGATTTTCATCACCAGGGCTGGGGAGGGGAGTGTGCCGAGTTGGGGTCGGCCCCTGCGTGGGCGGTGGCCCGCTCCTTCACTCAGTGATCGGAGGGAAGGGCGGTCGTCGTCCATGGCGCCGGCAGCTGCACCGTGCCTGGCTCTCGGACGCGAGTGGCTTCGGAGCCGCTCGCGGCGCTGGCGTCTGCCACGACAGCTGGAAGAGGTTCTTCCGCCGACGAGACAACCAGGGCCGGCCACAGACCGACCTCCAACTCTACGGCCTTCTACCCGTCCTTGCCTCACGAGTTTGGGCATGGGCGGGGGCCTCTTGGCAGCAGCATCCGCCCTGAGGTCAGTGCTACCGCTGTTCGGTCCCCCGGAGCAGAAGTCGTCGTCGTCGCTGCTGCTGGAGCGGGCGACGGCGCGCCGTTCGTCGGTCTTCTGTTGCTCCGCAGGCCCTCCCCCATCGAGTGGGGTTGTTCGTCCCTGCGGAGGGGGAACCGGAGTTCCGTTTGTAATGGCACTTTGGATGCCAGTGTTTTTTGTTCATTGTGGCTGTCGAGGCCTGAACATGTATGTAATTTTGGCATGGAGCCGTGTTTTTTCCTCATTTTCGAGCACTAGGACTCGCCTGTTGGTTGTCTGAACCGCTTCACCAAGCGTGAGTCGCCCCGTGTCAAGGTGACGAGTGAGGTATCCGTATCCCGGAGGCGTAGGAGTCCCTCGGCTCGTTCGGCCTTGTTGTCTGAGGCTTCTCTAGCTTAGTTAAAGGGACCCCTTGGCCGCTCTTCGATGAGCCGAGGCCAGGGGTAGCGATATCAGCATGAACAGGGGCGGAGTTGGCTCGAAAACGAAACCTGGTTGGCCGGAGCCCAGCCGGGTCGTCCGTTAGCGGGACCGACGCCGGAGTTGACCAGCCGAGGCCTCAGGTCGGGCTGGCGCCCTTGGAGGATGGTTGGCCGAGGCCCCAGAGTGACCGGCCGAGCCGCCTGCTCGGGCTAGATTTCCGGAGAAGACCCTGGCAGCGATTGCCCGGGCGTGGCGATGACGTCGTCCTTTAGAGCGGAGATCCTTGGACCGCGTCGCCGTCCGAGGCTAGGTCGGACCTCGCCGAAGGTGTCGTCGATGCCGAGGGTGCTGCTGCCCCCTTCCAGCGTCAAGACCCGAGCCTGCAGGATCAGATCGTCTTGTAGCGTGTGTCTCCTGCGGCCGCCGAGGCCAGAACACACACCCTCGCTGTGTTGTAAAGCTGCGTCTCTTTTCTTCTTGTTTCGAGTATCTGGACTTTTTTGTCGGCAACAGGGATGTTTGTGCGAGCGAGAGTTGCTTCTCGCGGAAGGTGATGAGTGAGGTATCCATATCCCGGAGGCGTAGGAGTCCCTCGGCTCGGTCGGCCTTGCCGCTTACGCGCACTTTTACCCGTCCATGAGGCTCTGTCACCGACTCAGTCGAGAAGGCTCGAAGGATCACTTCGGCAGAAGAACTTTCGAACGTGAAGACTTGTTCGGTCCACAGAACCACTTATCCGAACGTGAGTTACTTATCGCAGAAGGTGATGAGTGAGGTATCCGTATCCCGGAGGCGTAGGAGTCCCTCGGCTCGGTCAGCCTTGGCTGCTTACGTGTACTCCGTCGTTTTCAGGATCCACTTTTCGAAGTAGTCAAAAAGCACGAAAGACATTCTGGCAGAAGAGATCTTTTTTCGAGGAAAATTTCAACGCAGAGGGGGTTCCCCCCTTTTAGCCCCCGAGGGAGGGTCGGGCTTTGCCGAGGCGAGGCCGACCCTTCCTTGATGACTAAACTTTGCGTGGGTGCGAGGTATATGAACAACTTGAAAACATCTTAAGAGTAGAAGCGACGTAGCTGTTGGATGTTCCAAGCGTTGCCGTAGACTTCGCCTTGACTGTTGGCCAGCTTGTACGTTCCGGGCTTCAGAACTTTGGCGATGACGAATGGCCCCTCCCAGGGGGGCGTGAGCTTGTGCCTCCCTCGGGCGTCTTGTCGCAGCCGAAGCACCAGGTCGCCCATCTGGAGGTCTCGGGACCGGACCCCTCGGGCGTGGTAGCGTCGCAGGGACTGCTGGTACCGCGTCGAGTGTAGTAAGGCCTTGTCCCGAGCCTCTTCCAGCTGGTCCAGCGAGTCTTCTCGGCTAGCTTGGTTGCTTTGGTCGGTGTAGGCCCTCGTCCTCGGGGAGCCGTATTCTAGGTCTGTGGGCAAGACAGCCTCGGCCCCGTAGACTAGGAAGAACGGTGTGAAACCCGTGGCTCGGCTCGGCGTTGTCCTCAGGCTCCAGACCACCGAGGGGAGTTCCTTCATCCATCGCTTGCCGAACTTGTTGAGGTCGTTGTAGATCCGAGGCTTGAGCCCTTGTAGGATCATGCCGTTGGCACGCTCTACTTGTCCATTTGACATGGGATGAGCCACGGCGGCCCAGTCCACCCGGATGTGGTGATCCTCGCAGAAGTCCAAGAACTTTCTGCCGGTGAACTGGGTGTCATTGTCGGTGATGATGGAGTTCGGGACCCCTAAGCGATGGATGATGTTGGTGAAGAACGCCACCGCCTGCTCGGACCTGATGCTGTTCAGAGGTTGGACCTCGATCCACTTGGAGAATTTGTCGATGGCGACCAGCAGGTGCGTGTAGCCCCCGGGTGCCTTCTGCAAGGGGCCGACGAGGTCCAGACCCCACACAGCAAAGGGCCAGGTGATGGGTATTGTCTGCAGAGCCTGAGCGGGCAGGTGGGTCTGCTTCGCATATAATTGACACCCTTCACAGGTGCGGACAATTCTTGTGGCGTCGGCCACCGCCGTCAGCCAGTAGAAGCCCTATCGGAAGGCATTCCCGACAAGGGCTCGAGGCGCTGCGTGATGGCCGCAAGCCCCCGAGTGTATCTCCCACAGGAGTTCCTGACCTTCGGCGACGGAGATGCATCGCTGGAGGATGCCTGAGGGGCTGCGGTGGTAGAGCTCCTTCTCATCGCCCAGCAAGACGAACGACTTGGCACGCCGCGCCACCCGCCGAGCCTCGGCTCGGTCGAGGGGTAGCTCTCCTTGGTCGAGATATTGCAGGTACGGGGTCTGCCAGTTCCGATCAGGCGTGGCCCCGCTTCGCTCCTCCTCGATGCGCAGTGCCTCACCCTCGGGGGCCGAGGGTACCTCGGGCTGAACCGAGGTCGCCTCGGGCTGAGCTGAGGGTGCCTTGGGCCGTGCCGAGGGTACCTCGGGCTGGGCCGAGGGTACCTCGGACTGGGCCGAGGTCGCCTCAGGCTCGGGCGTGTTGTCGATCTTGACGGAGGGTTGATGCAGATCCCGGGAGAAGACGTCCGGGGGAACCGTTGTTCGCCCCGAGGCTATTTTAGCCAGCTCGTCCGCAGTCTCGTTGTAGCGCCGAGCGATGTGGTTAAGCTCGAGCCCGTAGAACTTGTCTTCCAGGCGCCGAACCTCATCGCAGTAGGCCTCCATCTTCGGGTCGCGGCAGTTGGAGTTCTTCATGACTTGGTCGACGACGAGCTGCGAGTCACCGCGGGCGTCGAGGCGCCGGACCCCTAGCTCGATGGCGATTCGCAACCCGTTGACCAGAGCCTCATACTTAGCCACGTTGTTGGACGTCGGGAAGTGGAGGCGTAGCACATAGCGTAGGTGTTTCCTGAGGGGCGAGATGAAGAGTAGGCCTGCGCCGGCTCCTGTCTTCATCAACGACCCGTCGAAAAACATGGTCCAGAGCTCCGGTTGGATCGGAGCCGTCGGTAGCTGGGTGTCGACCCATTCGGCCACGAAGTCCGCCAAGACCTGGGACTTGATGGCCTTTCGAGGGGCGAATGAGATCGTCTCGCCCATGATTTCTACCGCCCACTTTGCGATCCTACCCGAGGCCTCTCGGCACTGGATGATCTCCCCCAGGGGGAAGGATGACACCACAGTTACCGGATGAGACTCGAAGTAGTGTCGCAACTTCCGCCGGGTCAGGATCACTGCATATAGCAACTTCTGAACTTGTGGGTAGCGGATCTTGGTTTTGGACAGTACCTCGCTGACGAAGTAAACCGGCCTCTGATCGGGCAATGCATGCCCCTCTTCTTGCCTCTCGACCACAATCGCGGCGCTAACCACCTGAGTGGTTGCGGCGACGTAGACCAAGAGGGCTTCTCCGGCAGCTGGAGGCACCAAGATAGGCGCCTTTGTGAGGAGCGCCTTCAAGTTCCCGAGAGCTTCCTCGGCCTCGGGGGTCCAAGTGAAGCACTCGGCCTTCCTTAAGAGGCGGTACAGAGGTAGACCTCTTTCGCCGAGACGTGAGATGAAACGGCTCAGAGCCGCGAGACATCCCATGACCCTCTGTACGCCCTTTAAGTCCTTGATGGGCCCCATGCTGGTGATGGCTGCGATCTTCTCCGGGTTGGCTTCGATGCCCCGCTCGAAGATGATGAACCCCAAGAGCATGCCTCGGGGCACCCCGAAGACACACTTCTCGGGATTGAGCTTGACGCCTTTCGCCTTGAGGCATCGGAATGTCACTTCAAGGTCGGAAAGGAGGTCAGAAGCTTTCCTCGTCTTGACTACGATGTCATCGACGTAGGCCTCGACCGTGCGACCGATGTGTTCGCCGAGCACATGGTTCATGCACCGCTGGTACGTCGCGCCCGCATTCCTCAAGCCGAACGGCATGGTGACATAGCAGTACATGCCGAAGGGTGTGATGAAAGAAGTCGCGAGCTGGTCGGACTCTTTCATCCTGATTTGATGATACCCTGAGTATGCATCGAGGAAAGACAGGGCTTCGCACCCAGCAGTGGAATCCACGATTTGATCGATGCGAGGCAGAGGGTAGGGAACCTTCGGACATGCTTTGTTGAGACCAGTGTAGTCTACACACATCCGTCATTTCCCCCCTTTCTTTCTCACAAGCACAAGGTTGGCAAGCCATTCGGGATGGAATACCTCTTTGATGAACCCTGCCGCCATTAGCTTGTGGATCTCCTCGCCTATCGCTGTGCGCTTCTCCTCGTCGAATCGGCGCAGAGGCTGTTTGACGGGTCGGGCTCCGGCCCGAATATCCAGCGAGTGCTCGGCGACATCCCTCGGTATGCCGGGCATGTCCGAGGGACTCCACGCGAAGACGTCAGCGTTCGCGCGGAGGAAGTCGACGAGCACTACTTCCTATTTGGGATCGAGCCCGGAGTCGATCCGGATCTGCTTGGAGGCGTCGCTGCTGGGGACGAGGGGGACGGCCTTAACCGTCTCCACTGGCTCGAAGTTGCCGGCATGACGTTTCACGTCTGGCGCCTCCTTAGAGAGGCTTTCCAAGTCGGAGATGAGGGCCTCGGACTCGGCTAGGGCCTCGGCGTACTCCACGCACTCCACGTCGCATTCAAACGCGTGCTTGTACGTGGGGCCGACGGTGATGACCCCGTTGGGGCCCGACATCTTGAGCTTCAGGTAGGTGTAGTTGGAGACGACCATGAACTTCGCGTAGCATGGCCTTCCCAGTACCGCGTGGTAGGTTCCTCGGAACCCGACCACCTCGAACGTCAGAGTCTTCCTTCGGAAGTTGGAGGGCGTTCCGAAGCAGACGGGAAGGTCGAGTCGTCCGAGGGGCTGGACGCGCTTCCCGGGAATCATCCCGTGGAAGGGCGCAGCGCCTGCTCGGACGGAGGACAGATCGACGCGCAGGAGCCCGAGGGTCTCGGTGTAGATGATGTTGAGGCTGCTGCCTCCGTCCATAAGGACCTTGGTGAGCCTGACGTCGCCGATGATGGGGTCGACGACGAGCGGGTATTTCCCCGGGCTCGGCACGTGGTCGGGGTGGTCAGCTTGGTCGAAGGTGATGGGCTTGTCGGACCAGTCTAGGTAGACTGGCGCCGCCACCTTCACCGAGCAGACCTCCCGGCGCTCTTGCTTGCGGTGCCGAGCCGAGGCATTCGCCGCTTGTCCACCGTAGATCATAAAGCAATCGCGGACCTCGGGGAACTCTCCTGCTTGGTGATCTTCCTTCTTGTCATCGTCGCGGGCCCTGCCACCCTCCGCGGGTGGCCCGGCCCTATGGAAGTGGCGCCGAAGCATGACGCACTCCTCAAGGGTGTGCTTGACGGGCCCCTGATGATAGGGGCATGGCTCCTTGAGCATCTTGTCGAAGAGGTTGGCACCTCCGGGGGGTTTCCGAGGGTTCTTGTACTCGGCGGCGGCGACAAGGTCCGCGTCAGCGGCGTCGCGTTTCGCTTGCGACTTCTTCTTGCCTTTCTTCTTGGCGCCGCGCTGAGTCGACGCCTCGGGAGCATCTTCCGGTGGGCGGCCCTGGGGCTGCTTGTCCTTTCGGAAGATAGCCTCGACTGCCTCCTGGCCGGAGGCGAACTTGGTTGCGATGTCCATCAGCTCGCTCGCCCTGGTGGGGGTCTTGCGACCCAACTTGCTCACCAGGTCGCGGCAGGTGGTGCCGGCGAGGAACGCGCCAATGACATCCGAGTCGGTGATGTTGGGCAGCTCGGTGCACTGCTTCGAGAATCGCCGGATGTAGTCCCGGAGAGACTCTCCCGGCTGCTGCCGGCAGCTTCGAAGGTCCCAGGAATTCCCGGGGCGCACATATGTGCCCTGGAAATTGCCGGCGAAGGCTTGGACTAGGTCGTCCCAGTTGGAGATCTGCCCCGGAGGCAGGTGCTCCAGCCAGGCGCGAGCGGTGTCGGAGAGGAACAGGGGGAGGTTGTGGATGATGAGGTTGTCGTCGTCCGTTCCACCCAGTTGGCAGGCCAGGCGGTAGTCCGCGAGCCACAGTTCCGGTCTCGTCTCCCCCGAGTACTTTGTGATAGTAGTCGGGGGTCGGAACCGGGTCGGGAACGGTGCCCGTCGGATGGCCCGGCTGAAGGCCTGCGGACCGGGCGGTTCGGGCGAGGGACTCCGATCCTCCCCGCTGTCGTAGCATCCCCCACGCCTGGGGTGGTAGCCTCGGCGCACCCTCTCGTCGAGGTGGGCCCGACGGTCGCGGTGATGGTGCTCGTTGCCGAGGCGACCCGGGGCCGCAGGCGCGGTGTTGCGCGTGCGCCCGGTGTAGACCGAGGCTTCCCGCATGAATCGGGAAGTCGCGGCATGAGGTTCCGAGGGGTATCCCTGCCTTCGGGAGGCAGAGCTCTCGGCCCGTCGGACCGCGGCGCCTTCCAGGAGATTCTTGAGCTCCCCCTGGATTCGCCGGCCCTCGGTGGTTGATGGCTCCGGCATCACGCGGAGAAGCATCGCTGCGGTAGCCAGGTCCTGGCCGATGCCACTAGATGCGGGTGGCGGCCTGACCCTGGCGTCGTCGGCGACGCGATGCTGGAACCCTGGGGCAGATGACGTATTTCTCTGGCCGGGGGTTGGCCCGCCCATGCCTGCCCGACGTCCCGGCGGATCGGCTCAAGCGCCCCTGCTCCCTCGTCGAACCTGGCCTGCGCCCCGCGGATTTGCTCGAGCTGTGGGTCATGGCCCCCCGCCTGAACGGGGACCACAGCTAGCTCCCGTGGGATGTCGACGTGGGGCACTGGCCTAGGGAGATCATCGTCCTCCGGCATGCCGAGATGATTGCCTTCGGAGGGACCCCCTAGATCGACGTGGAAACATTCGCGGCTTGGGCCACAGTCCTTGTCGCCGAGGCTGCGGCTACCGTCCTAACAGTCGGAAAGGCAGTAGTCACATGCGGTCATGAAGTCCCGCATGGCACTGGGGTTGCCAAGTCCAGAGAAATCCCAACAGATGCTGGGCCCGTCGTCTTCCTCGGACCCAGAGGGCCCGTAGGTCGAGACGTCCGTCAGCCGGTCCCAAGGCGACCGCATGCGAAACCCCAGAGGGTTTGGACTCGCCTCTACGAGAGCGTCCGCCAAAGCGAGGTCGCTAGGCGGGTTGAGGCTGAATCCAAATGACGTAGGATGGGAATCGGTAGGTACCTTTTGGTCGACGAGCGGCGATGAAGTCACGTCGGGGACTGACTGCACCGTCGTCTCAGGTGCGAGGGTGACATCCAGCAAGCTCTCCGTGAGCGCGCTGGCGTCGTCCGCTTGCTCGGGATGGGCGTGTCGCGGGGAGACGGCGCTCGTCTTCGACTCAGGCGCGAAGTTGATACCCGGTGCGCCCCTCGTTGGGGTGCCGGTGCTGTCGGCTCGCTCAACAGCCAACGAGGCGCTGCCTCCTGCTTGGCCTTGGTCGCCCTGCCTTCCCCTCCATCGGCAGGGGAAAGGGCAGGATGAGCTCGAAGGTCGTTCTTCCACCACGCGGGGAAGACGTCGTCGATTCCGCCGCCGGCGGGCGGGTTGTCGGCCGCCATTGTCGTCGTCGCGCGGCGGTGGAAGGAGTATCATGTCGTAGCCGCCGTCGAGGGACATGAACTCAAGACTCCCGAAACGGAGCACCGTCCCGGGTTGGAGAGGTTGTTGGAGACTGCCCATCTGGAGCTTGACGGGAAGCTGTTCGTCAACACGCAGCAGGCCCCTACCTGGCGCGCCAACTGTCGGCGTTTCGAGACCGGGGGGTCCCTGGGCCGACGAGTGAGTGTCGCCGCGTGCCCCAGCCCAGATGGGTCGAGCGCGAGGGCAAGCGCGAAGGGGGGAGACCGGCGTGAGAGAGGTGGGAATCCCGCGGCCTTCGTGTTCGTCCCGCGCCCAGGTCGGGTGCGCTTGCAGTAGGGGGTTACAAGCGTCCACGCGGGAGAGGGAGCGAGCGGCCCCAAGCGAGCGCCTGTCTCGTCCTCGTCCCCGCGCGGCCAACCCTCTCTAAGAGGGCCCTGGTCCTTCCTTTTATAGGCGTAAGGAGAGGATCCAGGTGTACAATGGGGGGTGTAGCAGAGTGCTACGTGTCTAGCGGGGGAGAGCTAGCGCCCTAAGTACATGTCGTCGTGGCAGCCGGAGAGATTTTGGCACCCAGCTGGTGTGATGTCGTGGCCGTCGGAGGAGCGATGGAGCCTGGCGGAGGGACAACTGTCGGAGCGGTTGGGTCCTTGCTGACGTCCTCTTGCTTCCGTAAGGGGGCTAAGAGCCGCCGTCGTCACAGAGCATGCGGGGCGCCATCATTGCCTATCTGGCGGAGCTAGCCAGATGGGACGCCAGTCTGGTTCCCTGTGGCCCGAGTCAGCTCGGGGTAGGGTGATGATGGCGCCTCCTGTTGACGTGGCTGGCCTGCGCCCTAGGTTGGGCGATGCGGAGGCTCCTCCGAAGCCGAGGTCGAGTCTGTCTTCCGTGGCCGAGGCCGAGTCCGAGCCCCTGGGTCGGGCGAGGCGGAGGTCGTCGGCTGAGGCCAGGGCGGAGTCCGAGCCCTGGGGTCGGGCGAAGCGGAGTTCGTTGTCTTCTGGGACTTAGCCCGAGTCCGAGCCCTGGGTCGGGCGGAGCAGAGTTCGCCGTCTTCCGGGACTTAGCCCGAGTCCGAGCCCTGGGTCGGGCGGAGCGGAGTTCGCCGTCTTCCGGGACTTAGCCCGAGTCCGAGCCCTGGGTCGGGCGGAGCGGAGTTCGCTGTCTTCCGGGACTTAGCCCGAGTCCGAGCCCTGGGTCGGGCAGAGCGGAGTTCGCCGTCTTCCGGGACTTAGCCCGAGTCCGAGCCCTGGGTCGGGCGGAGCGGAGTTCGCCGTCTTCCGGGGCTGAGCCCGAGTCCGAGCCCTGGGTCGGGCGAAGCGGAGCTTCCTATGGTGCCTCCGGCGGGGCCTGACTGCCTGTCAGCCTCACTCTGTCAAATGGCACCGCAGTCGGAGTGGCGCAGGCGGCGCTGTCCTTCTGTCAGGCCAGTCAGTGGAGCGGCAAAGTGACGGCGGTCACTTCGGCTCTGCCGGGGGGCGCGCGTCAGGATAAAGGTGTCAGACCACCTTTGCATTAAATGCTCCTGCGACTTGGTCGGTCGGTGCGGCGATTTAGTCAGGGTTGCTTCTTAGCGAAGGCAGGGCCTCGGGCGAGCCGGAAATATGTTCGCCGTTGGAGGGGGGCCTCGGGCGAGACGGAAATCCTCCGGGGTCGGCTGCCCTTGTCCGAGGCTAGGCTCGGGCGAGGCGTGATCGAGTCGCTCGAATGGACTGATCCCTGACTTAGTCGCACCCATCAGGCCTTTGCAGCTTTATGCTGATGGGGGTTACCAGCTGAGAATTAGGAGTCTTGAGGGTACCCCTAATTATGGTCCCCGACAGTTGGCCAAAAGAGTACGCAAATTATCCTCCTCATCACTAGCATTATCATCACTAGAGGACTCATATTTAGTGGAGGATTTGGATTTAACCTTCTTCTTTTTGCCGTCCTTTGCCATGAGGCACTTGTGGCCGACGTTGGGGAAGAGAAGTCCCTTGGTGATGGCGATGTTGGCGGCGTCCTCGTCGTCGGAGGAGTCGCTAGAGCTTTCGTCGGAGTCCCACTCGCGACAAACATGGGCATCGCCACCCTTCTTCTTGTAGTATCTCTTCTTCTCTTTTCTTCTCCCCTTCTTGTCGTCGCCCCTGTCACTGTCACTAGATAGAGGACATTTTGCAATAAAATGACCGGGCTTACCACATTTGTAGCAAACTTTCTTGGAGCGGGGCTTGTAGTCTTTCCCCCTCCTTTGTTTGAGGATTTGGCGGAAGCTCTTGATGACGAGCGACATTTCCTCGTTGTCGAGCTTTGAGGCGTCGATGGGTTGTCTACTTGGTGTAGTCTCCTCCTTCTTCTCCTCCGTCGCTTTAAATGCGACCGGTTGCGCTTCGGATGTGGAGGGATCATCTAGCTCGTTGATTTTCTTTGAGCCCTTGATCATATACTCAAAGCTCACAAAATTCCCGATTACTTCCTCGGGAGTCATTAGTGTATATCTAGGATTGCTACGAATTAATTGAACTTGAGTAGGGTTAAGAAAAATAAGTGATCTAAGAATAACCTTAACCATCTCGTGGTCATCCCACTTTTTGCTCCCGAGGTTGCGCACTTGGTTCACCAAGGTTTTGAGCCAGTTGTACATGTCTTGTGGCTCTTCCCCTTTGCGAAGCCGGAAGCGACCGAGCTCCCCCTCGATCGTCTCCCGCTTGGTGATCTTGGTTAGCTCATCTCCCTCGTGCGCGGTTTTAAGCACATCCCAAACTTCATTGGCGCTCTTTAATCCTTGCACCTTGTTGTACTCCTCTCTACTTAGAGAGGCGAGGAGTATTGTTGTGGCTTGGGAGTTGAAGTGCTCGATTTGGGCAACCTCGTCCTCATCATAATCTTCATCCCCTACGGATGGTACCTGTACACCAAACTCAACGACATCCCATATACTTTTGTGGAGTGAGGTTAGATGAAATCACATTAAATCACTCCACCTTGCATAATCTTCACCATCAAAAGTTGGTGGTTTGCCTAATAGGACGGAAAGTAAAGGCGTATGTTTAGGAATGCGAGGATAGCGTAAGGGGATCTTACTAAACTTCTTGCGCTTATGGCGCTTAGAAGTTACGGAGGGCGCGTCGGAGCCGGAGGTGGAAGGTGATGAAGTATCGGTCTCGTAGTAGACCACCTTCCTCATCTTCTTTTTCTTGTCGCCATTCCGATGCGACTTGTGGGAAGAGGATTTCTTCTCCTTCCCCTTCCCCTTTTTGCGGGACTCTTCCGATGAAGCCTTCCTGTGGCTTGTAGTGGGCTTGTCGCCGATGGGCTTGTCGTCGGTCTCCATCTCCTTCTCGGCGTGATCTCCCGACATCACTTCGAGCGGTTAGGCTCTAATGAAGAACCTGCCTCCGATACCAATTGAAAGTCGCCTAGAGGGGGGGGGGTGAATAGGGCGAATTTGAAATTTACACACTTGATCACAACTACAAGCCGGGTTAGCGTTAGAAATATAAACGAGTCCGAAATAGAGGGTGCAAAACAAATCACAAGTGAATAAAGAGTGTGACACGCGGATTTGTTTTACCGAGGTTCGGTTCTTGCAAACCTACTCCCCGTTGAGGTGGTCACAAAGACCGGGTCTCTTTCAACCCTTTCCCTCTCTCAAACGGTCCCTTGGACCGAGTGAGCTTTTCTTCTCAATCACTTGGAACACAAAGTTCCCACAAGGACCACCACACGATTGATGTCTCTTGCCTCAATTACAAGTGAGTTTGATCTCAAGAAAGAATGAGAAAGAAAGCAATCCAAGCGCAAGAGCTCAAAAGAACACAACAAATCACTCTCACTTAACACTAAAGCTTATGTGGAATTGGGAGAGGATTTGATCACTTGGGTGTGTCTTGTATTGAATGCCTAGCTCTTGTAAGTGGTTGGAAGGTGGAAAACTTGGATGATTTGAATGTGGGGTGGTTGGGGGTATTTATAACCCCAACCACCAAACTAGCCGTTTGGTGAAGGCTGCTGTCGACACCGGACACTGTCCGGTGCACCAGCCACGTCACCAGACCATTGGGTTCCGACCGTTGGAGTTCTAACTTGTGGGCCCACCTGGCTGTCCGGTGGTGCACCGGACAAGTCCTGTAGACTGTCCGGTGTGCCACCCGCGCGTGCTCTGCTCCTCTGCGCGCGCTGGCGCGCATTTAATGCGTTGCAGACGATCGTTGGCGCGAAGTAGTCGTTGCTCCGTCGTTACACCGGACAGTCCGGTGTGCACCGGACATGTCCGGTGAATTATAGCGGAGCGGAAATCCGAAGCTGGCGAGTTCAGAGTCGCTCTCCTCTGGAGCACCGGACACTGTCCGGTGTGCACCGGACATGTTCGGTGAATTATAGCGAAGCGCCTCTGAAAATTCCCGAAGGTGCGAAGTTGGTCGTCGAGTTCCCTGGTGCACCGGACACTGTCCGGTGGTTCACCGGACACTGTCCGATGCGCCAGACCAGGGGAGCCTTCGGTTATCCCTTGCTCTTTTGGTTGAACCCATTTCTTGGTCTTTTTATTGGCTAAGTGTGAACCTTTGGCACCTGTATAACTTATAGACTAGAGCAAACTAGTTAGTCCAATTATTTGTGTTGGGCAATTCAACCACCAAAATCATTTAGAATATAGGTGTAAGCCTAATTCCCTTTCAATCAACACAAAGCTGCAAGGCCTGATGGACGCAATACAGGTCAAAGCTCCGCCCACTCAAGGGACACGATCTCGCCTCGCCCGAGCCCAGCCTCGGGCAAGAACAGCAGACCCAGGTGGATTCACGTCTCGCCCGAGGGTCTCCTCAAGCAACAGGCGCACCTTCGACTCGCCCGAGGCCCAGCTCGGGCAGGCTTCGCGGAGAAGCAACCTTGGCTAGATCGCCTCGCCAACCGACCGTATCGCAGGAGCATTCAATGCAAGGATCGTCTGACACCTTATCCTGACGCACGTTCCTCAGTCGATAGGGCCGAAGTGACCGCAGTCATTTCGCCCCTCCACTGACTGACCTGTCAGGAAAACAGCGCCGCCTGCCCTGCTCTGACTGCTGTGCCACCCGCCAGGGTGAGGCTGACAGCAGCCAAGTCTAGCCTCAGGCGCCATAGGAAGCTCCGCCTCGCCCGACCCCAGGGCTCGGACTCAACCTCGACCCCGGAAGACGGTCTCCGCCTCGCCCGACCCCAGGGCTCGGACTCAACCTCGATCCCGGAAGACGGTCTTCGCCTCGCCCGACCCCAGGGCTCGGACTCAACCTCGACCTCGGAAGACGGTCTCTGCCTCGCCCGACCCCAGGGCTCGGACTCAGCCTCGACCTCGGAGGAGTCACCGCCTCGCCCGACCTTGGGCTCGGACCGACCACGTTACAAGGGGATACATCATTACCCTACCCCTAGCTAGCTCAGGCTACGGGGAAAAAGACCGGTGTCCCATCTGGCTCGCCCCGGTAAATAAGTAATGATAGCACCACGCGTGCTCCATGACGACGGCGATTCTCAGCCCCTTACGGAAGCAAGGAGACGTCAGCAAGGACCCGACAGCCCCGACAGCTGTGCTTCTACAGGGCTCAAGCGCTCCTCCGACGGCCACGACATCACATAAACAGGACACCAACACCTCTCCAACAGCCACGTCGGCATGTACATAAGGCTCTGGCTCCTCTCTGCTAGACACGTTAGCACATTGCTACACTCCCCATTATACACCTGGGCCTTCTCCTTACGTCTATAAAAGGAAGGTCCAGGGCCCTCGTACGAGAAGGTGGCCGCGCGGGAGAACGGGCTGACGGACAGACTCTCACTCTCTCTCTCTCCCTCGCGAACGCTTGTAACCCCTACTGCAAGCGCATCCGCCCTGGGTACAGGATAACACGAGCCGCGGTTCCCTCTTTTGTTTCCCCCTTGTGTTCTATCTCGCGCCGACCCATCTGGGCTGGGACACGCAGCGACAATTTATTCGTCGGTCCAGGGACCCCGGGGTCGAAATGCCGACAATGATGATGATAAAGATTACATTGGTATTTTGGCTTATCCATTAACCTTTCTTGGAATTAGAGAATTGTCAGACGAAGGAAGTATGTAAATAAGTATTTTATTAGAAAAATAAAGCAAAGAGGCTAAACTAAATCATTCAGAACATAATGATTATCTGCCTTATTGCAATAACCAAATACGCAAGCGGAACCATATGCACTGTTTGGACCATTATTGTCCCTAAATAAAATGAACTTAAAGTTGGTATAAATAATATATATACACCTCGATCAATCGATCAGCTGGTAGCCTGTGAAGTCGCGCAGCGCACCCACTCTTACTACTAGTAGAATCTAAAACACATGCCAATTGGCAGAGTGAGCTGCTAGCTAGCGGAAAGCAGGAGTCAGAACACCACGCACTCTTGTGCGTGATGAGGCCTGTCGTCGCCGGCCGGCACTGCTCAAGGAGACCTCGCTCCCGCAGCGCTGCGCTGATCACAATCACATCAGCATGTCGTCGATCTGCTGCATGGGCCGCCGCCCGCCAGGGATCATGGTCGTCCGAGCCCTCCTTTACCCTGGCCGGCGGTTACCGGCTTCTCATCAAAATCGATCTATATATGTGTATATATATTTTTTGTGGGCATTCTTTGAATGATCGAAGATTGTTGTGTTGTGGTCCTTCTTCCTTTATCGATGCATTCTTCGTCAACTAACGCTTTCTCGGTCGCATGCTTTATCAGCTAACCCATTGCAGCAGCTGCTCTCTGATTTGTGCTATATATATGCTAATCACTACAGGAGACATAAGCAAGCCGCCGAAAATAAGGCCTTTGCACCTAAAAATAAACTATTTTTGACGGCTCTAGACTTATTTTCGGCGGTTTCTGACCGACAGAAAAAATCAGCCGAAAATAAGCCTTTATTTTCGGCGGCCAGGTACCAGCAAGAGATCCACACATGAAATTATAAAGTTTCAATGTCGTTCTCTTAGGTTTTTACATATATTGCCTCACAACTTTCTCGAAACTTTCTCAATTCTTTATCGCAGCCTCTATATATGATATCATGACATGTGGACAAGTTTCATAAATTTCTGACTTTGTTTGTGTTATATACAATTTTTAAACAACTGGATGACAAGTTCACAGTCATGTTTAGTGAGCGTGGTAACTTATGCTAAATAGCATGAATATCATTTTTGCATGCACGATTTTCCAAGTTTCAAGTGACTTGCAGTTCAAATGTGAATTTTTCGAAGAAATTCAAATAAACGAACTAAATCCAATAGTTATTGTAAACACTTTTATAATTGCCCCAGAATGGTACATGTATGTCTACATAGTGTAGTAACATACCACAAAAAGTTTGGTTGGCAAAAAAAAATGTACTTTGTCGAGTGCCAGCCTTTGGGCACTCGACAAAGCTTTGTTTGCCGAGTGTCATACGACGGACACTCGACCAAGCTTTGTTTGCTGAGTGTCCGACGACTGACACTCGGCAAAGACGCCTTTGCCGAGTGCCCGCGATCTGGCACTCGACAAAGTATATTTTTTAATTTAAAAAACTTTGCCGAGTGCCAGATCACGAGCACTCGGCAAAGACTGTTTACATAGGCAGAAATAACCTTCTTCTCACCCACTTCACGCCGCCGTCGCCGTCGTTGCTCCTCCCCGCCTCGCTCTCAAACCATCGCGCCCCGTCGGCCACCGCCGTCGCCCCCGCGCGCCCCGCCCCCGCGCCACCTCCATCCGCCACCACGCGCCCCGCCGCCCACCCACCTTCGCCACTCGCCGCGCCCCGCCCCCGCGCGCCCCGCTGCCCCGCCCCGCGCCATCGCGCGCCGTCGTGCCACCGCTCCCGCGGCCCGCATCACCACAGCGCCACCGCCACGCCCCCGTGCTCCATCGCCGCCCACCGTGCCCGCACCCTGCCGACCTCGGCCACAACCACCGGCCCCGGCCGCCACCACCGCCCCCGACCTCGGTAAGTTTTATTTTTTGATTGAAGTATTTACCCATAAGTATAGTATAAGTTATGTTCTCTAAATTTGATATAGTTACCATTACTGTGAATAAAATCATATAATGTGATGGTGGATATGTTTAGTAAAATATAGTGGTAATGATGATTGGATGTCGATTAGATGTGATTCGCGACCATCGTGTCATTTGTATATCTTTGTGTCGGCCATCGTGCTGATACTTGTATTTGCAAGTTTTAGAAACCTCCCCGTGCAGGGGAGGTGCTGCCGAAATTTTCTATTGATAGGCTTCTGTTAGAGGATGGAGGACCGTGAGTGGATGTACACGGGTCGTAGAGGAAGGAACGATGTCACCCTTGAATGGATTAGAAAGACCGATGATTTCGTGGATGGCAGAGATGTTCCAATACATGCAAAGCCTTGGCATCGCACAGGGTTTCGCTCCGCCACCTCCATTGTTCTCTACAGTTGACCCTGCTTTCTTTCATACTCCTGTGAGTATCAAAATTGTAGTTAGATATTGGTAATGCATCTGGTATAACACATGCAATCTCTTCTCTGTGCAGGGCCAATCTGGGGCGGCATCCAACAACCCTCATGGATCGCCCGACCCATCGCCGCACCAGTCCAGCCGCCCACCTCGATGAGAGTTATGTTCTTAGTGTTGGGACTTCAGAATTTGTGTTGAATACTTATGTTAGAGCTTGAGACTTATGTGTTGAAACTTCAGAACTTGTGTTGATACTTATGTTTGTGTTGAGAACTTGAATATTTATGTTTGTGTTGGATATTTATGTCTGTGATGGTATCTGTGATGTATATATGTGATATATGTGATGATATATGTGATGTATTTTTTGTTTTTTTAGATGGAATAGAAAAAACAAATAAAAAAGGTGTATACTGGTCACTTTGCCGAGTGTTATACTCGGCAAAGACGTGTTTTGCCGAGTGTCAGGGACATAGCACTCGGCAAAGAACCAATACCTGGGCACCGGTATAGCATCTTTGCCGAGTGTTGTGGCCTTGACACTCGGCAAAGAGGCCCCGCTTTGCCGAGTGTCGCACAGAGCACTCGACAAAGAACTTGATAAAGGGAACTGCTGGCGGATCCTTTGCCGAGTGCAGGTACGCAGGCACTCGGCAAAGAGGTAACTTCTTTGCCGGGTGTATTAGAAGACACGTCGTCTCCGTTATACGACGTCGTGACGACCGATTTTCTTTGCCGAGTACCGTCTGGCACTCGGCAAAGTCTTTGCCGAATGCCCGATAAAAAGTACTTGGCAAAGAAGCCTTTGTCGATGTATTGTTCGTTGAACTCTTTTTGCCGAGTGCGACACCCGTCAAAAACTTTGCCGAGTGTTTTTTCAGGGTTTGCCGAGTGCTTCAGACACTCGGCAAAGCGCCCGATTCTGGTAGTGACAATAGAATGTTGTTAGTGTGACGGATGAATTTCTTGTTATCGTTAGTGGCCAAGGCCAACCGACATGAAGATATCTGTGGTAGGCCCAGCTCGCGATTGGGCACTACTACACTACACGTGCAAGTAGGGATGGCAGCGGGTCGGGTTGTGTTCGGGTATAATAATACCCGACCCGGTATCATACCCGACCCTTGTACAAATATCCATACCCACCAAGCCAATCGGGTAAAAAAATGGACCCGTACCCATGCCCACCGGGTACCCGTCGGGTATCGGGTATCCGGTGGATATACTGCTGCAAATATAAATCTGCATGTAAATTGATCTGCTACTGAGTACCTGAGGGTCTGAGGGGCAGCATTGATCTGCTGGTCGGCGTTGATCTGTTGGTCGTTGAGGAAGATGGACATGTGCCGCTGTCCGATTGCACGAGAAGCGCCACCGCCTGGTGCTTGGCTGTGCCGGCGTGTTGCGGAACCCCAGGGACCAGGGCACGAAAGGATCTGTACGCCGCTATCTGCGGTGAAGCCGTCGCCTTGCATGAGCGGCGTGCGACAGGAGGAACGATAAGGGGAGTGGGGGCCGACGGCGGCGTCGGGATGCTGGGGCGGGCGGGCGGCCGACTGCGCAGTAGCGGCAGCGCACTCGGGCGGGAGCGGGGCAGCAGGCGAGCAGCTCTGCGGCTGGTCACTGGCAGCTGCCTGTCTGGCTGTTGCTTGTCGCAGGGAGTCAGGGTTAGCCGGTTAGGGTTAGGAGAATAGGAATAGGACGGCCCAATAGCGAGTCCACTGCCTTAGGCTTTTTTGCTTTGCTTCATGGGCCGAAAACACATGTGAAATTGTGAATTAATATTTCGGGTATCCAGTGGATACCCATGGGTAAAATATACTATCCATATCCTACCCGACGTATTTCGGGTACCCGACCCGACAGGATCCACGGGTGAGTTTTCCAACCCGTATCCATATCCATCGGGTACGAAACCCGTGGGTATCCATACCCACGGGTCCAATTGCCATCCCTACGTGCAAGCAATATATGGACGGAGACGATGTGACAAGTCGAGGCGAGAAGAAAATGGAGCGCAGAGACCAGCTCGTACAGTGTTTGTTTCTGTACATATATCAAAACGATGATGTGAGCTAGCGTGCAACTGGAATGGAAAGTGGTTAGGGTTTGTTCGGTTAATATTATGTCTAATTATTCAGATGAGATTGGAAAATATGATTTTTATTTGATATAGATTTAAATCTACTCAAACTATATAGATTAAAAACGAACAATAAGGCATTAGATTAATTAGATGGATGATACTGCACTGTGCATGCATTGCCTGCATGTCTCTTTCTCCCTGCCTCTGCCTGCAGCCCTGCACTGCATTGGTTTGCATGCATGCAGCCTATGTCTTTTGATCAGAGTGAACTGGCAGTTGCGAAGACCGGCCGGTCGGCGGGATCCATGCTTGTTGACTCTCGCATCATCGATTCGATCTGAGGAAGGAAAGAAATCATTCCTCTTCGATGATCGACCATCATCTATCATCATCATATGGTACGCATGATCTCATGCATGCATCTATATGCTGTACTAGTCTAGTGCTGTAATAACTAGTATGTACCAGCCGGCCGCCCGCACAGGATCCAGCCGCTGCATCTGCATTCTACATTCATGTATGGGGCCATGGGGGCATTGGCAGCGTGCACGGAGATGCATTTCATCCTGCTGCGCTCTTACGCAATGCAAGGTTCATAACAGTACCTGGCTGCAGACAATACCTTTATGTTGACAAGCGGTTACCAAGATTTATTCTTATGACGATCTCTATATTTATTACCAGGCTTCTGTGTAAAAGAATGGAGATGGAGGACTCTTCCACATACACGCGATATCTTCTCACGCCAATTACAAACAACACATCTACGTCCCATCTTCTGCGAGCACACAGAGAGAGTGGGAGAGCAGGCCTCCGAAATCGCTATCCACAGAGATACACTTGCATGGGTGTGCCGTGTGCGGGCGATATCAGATTTTTGGGGAGCGTATTCGCGACTGGTTGCTTGATCCGTTCGACCCAACGGCTTCTTTGTCTTTCCCGGACGACGCGTGCTGCTGTTCTTATTACTGCGACCGTTCGAGGGACTGCGCGACGTACATCTTCCTGCATCGACTTAGTACAACTACATCGAACATACACACGAGTTGTCTCATGTGAATGGAGCCACTGATGTCTTGAGCATCGGTACCTCCGCAGAGTACATTATGTTCTTCGTATTTGTGCATGTTTTACTGCTGTTTACTGCTTATACGAGTAGTTATATACACATGCGCATACATGTCATCACATATATCACACTATTTTCTGGATTAAATTAAAACCGAAAATGCCTAAATTTCTAACGATCCAAAAATATGATGTTAGACATTTTTCTGTTAGTGGTTTTGCTGCTGCGTTAAAACCAAGTGAACCATTTGATGGGACGTTTTACAAGAGATGGCGTAGTAAGATAATAATGTGGTTAACAGTAATGAACTGCTATAACACCGCACAGGGAAAACCCGAACATTCACTCCTGAAGAGGAGAGAATGTTCGATGTTATCGATAACTTGTTTTAAGGCATCGCGATTGGCGTTCTTGCTAACAAGTATGTTGATTCTTATCTAACGTGCACATATGCAAAAGAATTATGAGATGCATTAGATGAGAAATTCGGTGTTTCTGATGCCGGTATCGAGTTGTACATCATGGAGCAGTTGTCTGACTATAAGATGGTGGAAAATCGTCCTATAGTTAAACAAGCTCATGAAATACAGGCACTGGCCAACGAACTTGAACAATTCCAATGAGTCTTGTGTAAAGCCCTAAAATTTGTATAAGGTAAAATAATAATAATAAAATAAATACATGGATTTACATAAAAGCGTTTTGGGAATTGTGTGTTTTCCATTTTCTTTGTACATACTCACTTAAGGGAAATAAAGCAGTCAAATAACAAATAAATAAATATAGAAATAGGCATCTCGTGTTAAAGTTTTCTTGTATGTTGCATGAGACAAGTTTAAGTTTGAAAGAAATAGAATTTAAAAGGAATTAAGAAAATGAGAGAGGGAATTTTAATGAGACCATTTATGCTTCCCATAAATAATAAGGAAAATAATAAATAATAATATTGAAAATAGTATAGGTCATATTTATATTAATTTTGACACTTGGGAGATTTTAAATAGGAATTTTTGAATTTGAATTGAATTTGAAGGAAGAACTCTGAAATAAAAAAAAGATCAAACCTATCAGCCTACCTGGGCCAAATTTTATCCGTTCCCGGCCCATCGGCAGTTTCCACTCCTGCGCGGCCCAGTACTGCGTGCGCGCCCTGGACACTATGGGTGGGACCCACGCGTCATGCCCTCAGCTCACGCTGCTCCGTGGGCTGCCTGTGGGACCAGGACGTAAGAAGCTCCCTCTTTGCTGGTGTTGGTCAATCCAATCTACTGGGCGCGGAGACTCCCAAACCGATTCCCAGCCAACCTTCCGTGATCTTCTCCAACGATCTCCGGAGGTGGTTGCAGGAGCTGGGGAAAACTGGGTCGGAATCCTGTCGCGCTCGGTGTGACAGAACCTCCCAAGTAATTAGGCCCACCTACAGTTGTCCTTGTCTCACAGACATCAGACAACCCTGTAGGTGCCCCTGAACTACTTGACAAGCTCGGTATCTTTCCTTACCTTACCAGGAACGTCTCACCCATCTTGTAGACATTACAGAACATCGGAGATGAAGAAATGCGGAAGCGAATTACATAATCTTACATTTATTTCAAAAGCAAGCTTTAGGTTATTACACAGACCAGACTATAAGTGAGTGCAGAGTAGTAATATTATACAAGCCAGGGGAGGCACAAACTCCTCCCGATAAGTTTAATAAACAAAAGATCCTAAGTGGAGGACCGAGTCCTCCCGCACTTCAGTCTTCTTTTTCCTCATTTGGTACCACCTTGGAGCAGAAGCAACAAAAGTTTGTCGCTTCCTCACCTAAAAACAACAAAGGGATAAACCCTGAGTATGGAATACTCAGCAAGTCTTACCCGACTAAGGAAAAGACTCTCAAGGGGATGCTGGATAAATAGGAGTCAAGGAGAGGCTTTAGCAAAAATCAACTTATACTTTTGCAGAAGTAGCTTACTAAAGTGAGTCCTTACTTTCAATCTTTTAACGCCATGTTAAGTATTAATAGACTCCATTTGCATCTAGTCTAGTTTCACATCACATCAAGACAACATCATTTTTATTCATCGTGTTCGCCTCTTGACTCTATGTTGTAGAAAAGTGACCAAGTCTTCATAACCGCGAAGGTACGGCGATCCGAATCGATTATACTCAGCTGAGGATCTCCAATCACACGACATATGTAGCACTTAACCCTTGCATATGTCAACCCGCCACCGGGGTTCTTAAGACCGGATCAGGTTCACGCAAACCGAGAGCACAGCTACACCACCGTCCAGCCTCTTGCCACGGAGGGTACACGCTACTCTCGCCACCGCTCCACGCCCATTTCGTGTTATCTTATTCCGGCCTTAGTCTGCCCGAGGCAAGGCTTACCCATGACGAGGCATGTGACCAGTTAAAGGGTCCTCGGTCAGCACGCCTACATACGCGTTAATCCTTAACCAACCTGGGTAGAACATCACCTGTTCCTACCCCAAGTTTCCATTTAAGTATTTCCACCCTTAGGAATGTGTCTGTTCCTTAGGATGAAAGAGCATCACGGGGAGCTTTGCAGTAAGATCCCACTATTGCTCCAAATGAAAATATTCTTGCAGGTAGAAGCCATCCTCTCCATGGTTAAATTGAGGACAACTTCTATCCACAAGATCTAAGCAAGTCTAAGAATTTTTGTAAATCATATTTTGATACTTCACCGAAGTATCTATAAAGGTATGGATATCAAGGAAAAGCAATGCATCAAAGGGTTTCAAGTAACTCCTATGAACCTAATGCACATTTCACTAGACTTAAGTGTGCAAAAAGGTATTTTAAAACACAAGGAAAGGGGTTGCATGCACCGGGGCTTGCCTTTGTTCACAGGTGAATCAGGCTCAGATCCACAGATGTCAAAGTAGAAATGATTCCCGGCCTGAGACTCCGAAGGTGGTGGTGTCTCCTCTTCGGTAACTTCGATTTCTTCCTCACGTTCTACTCATAACCATACATATGTATAAGAATGGATGCCATGGGATGCTCATGAGGATGCAAAGATAGCATAAACTTATTATTTATGTCTTGAATACAACTTTCCTTCACGGAGTTCCGGGAACTTAGGGTTTCCGGAGTCGGTAAAGGAGTTCATGGAGCAAGGGGGGTGGTTTTGGGTTCTAGTTATCAAACAATGTTCAAATCAAACCAAACTCTACCCATGGCTTCTAAATAATGTGAAAAGCTCACATAAAAAGTTTGGGAAATTTTGGACTTATTATTTATTTTCTAAAAATCCAGAATCAATGGTTTAGGCTATTTTAAATACCCTAAAATTCCCTGTTTGATCTAAAAATCATGAATTTATTTTTATTAAATACTAGGGAAAATAAGGAACCTAGGAAAATTGGTTTCACAATTTTATCATTTTTCTATAATTTTCTACAGATTTCTAAAGTTCCACTGAAAAAGAAAAGGAAAAACTCTAAACAGTACTGGGCCAATTCAAGTCCAGGCGGCCTAAGCCCGAGTGGATTCGTGCGCGCGCCCGCGCCCGCGAGGGAGATTTTGCGCAGAGGACCTCGGCGTTTTGACTAAACCAGAATAGGGTCGTTCACTATTGCGCAGAGTCACTGACACCTACAAAAAGGCCCCTGCGTTTCTATCAATTTGCAACCGGAAGTCCCCGACGGCGCTCGCGCACCGCCGCGCTCCGGCGAGCATCTACACTGGCCGATTGGGGCTATGGCTGGGTTCTCCGAGCGGCGGACATGAAATTGGGGTCAGCCTGACCATTTCCCCTAACTTAATTGCACTATTGGTGAACTATGGAGCTCCGGCCACGGTGGCCGTAAGCATAGCGGCGAAATGATCATGTTCCCGGCGACCAGAGAGCCCTTAGTTCAATTCAATGGCTCGGCAAGCATCAAGAGGAAGCAAGGACGTTGAAACAAGGGAACCAAGGGTGAGATCGGACCTGAAACAGGCTGACTACGGCGAGCTTGATTCACGGCGGCGGAAAATAGATTTGGGGGAAATCCAAAATTCGCGAGTTCTAGCGAAGGACGGCTAGCGATTAGTGGTGGCTGAATGCGTGAGGATGTGGTGAAGCTCACGGCGGGGTCAATTTATAGAGCCCCGAGGCAGTGGCGCTTTAATTTAAGCGGCTAGCGGAGGTGGCCGGAGATAAGGAAGAAGACATCGCGGTGAAATCGTGGCTAATGGCGTGGCAAGCTCCCCGTCGACGATGGGATGGCCTAGAGGAGTCACGACGGCACGGTGTAAAGACAGAGCCACGCGGCGGACGCCGGTGATGGCTCAACGGCGGTGAAATCCTTATCCCCGAGCGGAGAGCAAGGGGAGGAAAGCACTACAGCTGGCCGGAGTGGCTTATAGCTCACCGGCGGCAAGGGTTCATACCGGCTGTGCATATCCGATGACCACCGAGCACGAATCACGACGAGCCGCGATCAACGGCGACGGCTATCGGCGACGAGCACGGGGGAGATCTTCTTCAGTTAATCAGGCACTGTACCATGGCTAGGACCAATCTGATGGACTGACAGCCAGAGTTGAGGGTCGATTTTCTTCCAAATTTCTGTGGCAACACAAACCAAACTTTGCAGCAAAGTTATAGATCTACTAACCAGCTACAAGTTTGTCATAGATGCCATGGGCAGATTCATGCTGGATCATAGAGGAATCTTTGCTCAAAGTCTCTGTGGTTACACTGTTTCTCTAAAAATTCAGACTCAGTGACCTGACAGTCCAACTTTGGCTGAGTTTTTCTCCAAATTTCTCATAAGACCATGGCTTGAATCCTTAAACAAAGTTGTTCTCCTATAATTGGGCTTCAACTTTGATGTGGTGACCTAGGGCAAAAACCCTATGCTTTGCAAGTTACAAAGCCCTAAAGTGGAGCCTTTAACACTGAATTTCAGACTTAGTGTAGAACTCAAATGAGGTCCATTTTGCACTTAAGTCCAAATCTCAGGGTTTGGCTTGTAAATTCACATATTTGTGAACCAATTGGCTTTAGATGCCTAAACATAGTAGTTTTTACATTTTAGTCCAAAGGTTCATCACTTTTGCACATAAGCCCCTAGGGTTTGGTTTTAGGGTTTTCCAGGGTTCCAATTAGGGTTTCTGGTATCCCAGGGGTACAAAAAGTGATTCAAGTTTATTCTTAGGGTCATTTTATAACTTTTACCCTAAAGCTTTTAGGTTTTCTTAACTTGGGTTAAGTTTTACCCCTTTAACCACTATTTAGGGTTAAGTCCTTTAACCAGGGTTTCATTTGCAAAAACATTAAAACAATACAACTTGTTTGAAATTTTTGCCTAGTGAATGCACTCTAGGTGTGTCACACATATGCAATGCCAATGCTCATGATGCCATGCTCAAGTTTTAGTTATAGTAACACCAGGGGTGTTACATCCTTTCCCCCATAAAAGAATCTCGTCCCGAGATTAAAAATCCTAGGGTAGGTAACGGTAAAGGAAACACATCACATTTTTATTTCTTTAATTTTGGTACAAGGCAGGGGTGATGTGAGGGTTACTTCTTTATTACACAGCTATACAGGCTTTACAATTTACATGAGGCTAAAAAGCCTGGGAAATTCTTATCTAAAAAGTCTTGGGTTTCCCATGTAGCCTCATCTTCAGAATGCTGGTTCCACTGTATTTTATAGAATTTGAGAGTCTTTCTTCGGGTGACCCTGTCCTTTTGATCCAGAACTCGAATAGGATGTTCCGAGTATGTTAAATCTGGTTCCAGGACAACATCAGTCACATCAACGGTTCGATCAGGAACCCGAAGACACTTCTTCAGTTGTGACACGTGGAATACATTATGCACAGCAGACAATGTTTCGGGGAGCTGAAGTCTGTATGCCACTGGTCCACATTGCTCAAGCACCAAAAATGGACCAATGTACCTAGGTGCAAGTTTTCCTTTAACCCTGAAACGCGATATACCCTTCATTGGTGAAACCTTTAAGTAGACATAATCGTCTACCAGAAAGCATAAGGGTTGTCGTCGTCGGTCTGCATAACTCTTTTGTCGAGCCTGAGCTTTCTTCATATTATGAACAATTTTCTGAACCTTTTCTTCGACCTCTCTCACCATATCAGGCCTAAAGAAATATCTTTCTCCAGGTTCAGACCAATTTAGCGGAGTTCGACACCGTCGTCCATATAAAGCTTCAAAAGGTGCCATCTTGATACTTTCTTGATAACTGTTATTGTATGAAAACTCCGCTAGGGGCAAACATTCATCCCATTTTGGTGAGAAATCCAGGACACATGCTCGCAGCATATCTTCAAGTATTTGGTTCACCCTCTCAGTCTGTCCACTGGTTTGAGGATGATAAGCCGAACTGTGGAGTAATTTAGTACCCAAGGAGTTGTGAAGTGCTTCCCAGAACTTGGCTACAAATTGAGGTCCACGATCCGACACAATGGTTTTCGGAACACCATGAAGACTGAGAATACGGGCAATGTATAATGCTGCATAAGTGGCGATTGTATATGTGACCTTAACAGGTACGAAGTGGGCAATCTTTGTGAGTCGATCAACTATAACCCAAATAGAATCATACCCTTTGGCCGTCCTCGGTAATCCCACAATAAAGTCCATACTGATGTCTTCCCATTTCCATGTTGGGATTGGCAAAGATTGTAATGGACCAGCGGTTTTCATGTGTATGGCCTTGACACGTCTACAAGTGTCACACTTAGCCACATAGCGTGCAATTTCAATCTTCATCTTAGTCCACCAGTAATGTTGTTTTAGGTCTTGATACATCTTAGTGCTTCCGGGATGAATAGAATAGCGACTAAGATGTGCTTCATCAAGAATTTGTTGGCGGAGTTCGTCGTTCTTTGGCACTACTATGCGGTTTTTAAACCATATCACACCTTGATTGTCTTCCTTGAAACACTTGGCTACTCCAGCCTTTATCTTCTCTCGAATGTGCTTCATACCCAAATTATCCTTTTGAGCATCAATTATTCTTTGCAAAATGATTGATTCAAGCTTTAGTTGATTTAGAGTCCCTTGTTGGATGATCCCTAGGTTTAGCTTTTCCATTTCTCGACACAAAGTGTTCTCGGAGGTCTTTGCCATAAGACAGTGGCAGGAAGTCTTACGACTCAGCGCATCTGCCACCACATTGGCCTTGCCTGGGTGATAATGGATCTCCAGTTCATAATCTTTAATGAGCTCAAGCCATTGTCTTTGCCTCATATTCAACTCTGACTGGGTGAAGATGTACTTCAAACTTTTATGATCTGTATATATGTGACAGATATTACCCAGCAGATAGTGACGCCAAATCTTTAGGGCATGAACCACAGCGGCTAGTTCCAGATCATGCGTTGGATAGTGCTCCTCATGTCGGCGCAACTGCCTCGAAGCATACGCGATCACTCGGCCCTCTTGCATCAGTACACAGCCGAGCCCACTGCCAGATGCATCACAATATACATCAAAAGGTTTAGTGATGTCCGGTTGAGCCAAAACCGGAGCAGTGGTCAATAGTGTCTTCAGTTGCTCAAAGGCTTCATTGCACTTAGAAGACCAATTGAACTTAATGTCATTCTTTAACAAACTTGTGATTGGCTTCACACGCTTAGAAAAATCTGGTATGAATCTGCGATAATACCCAGCTAGTCCAAGAAAACTCCGGACTTGGTGAACAGTTGTTGGGGGTTTCCACTCCAGAATATCTTTGACCTTGCTAGGATCTACCGCAATTCCTTTAGCTGATAACACGTGCCCCAAAAATTGAATTTCTTCTAGCCAGAACGCGCACTTGCTGAACTTGGCATAAAGCTGATGTTCCCTGAGGCGCGTCAATACAATCCGTAAATGCTGAGCATGGTCCTCTTCATTCTTGGAATATATCAAGATATCGTCGATGAAGACTACCACGAACTTGTCCAATTCGGGCATGAACACCGAGTTCATTAAATAAGTGAAATGGGCAGGAGCATTTGTGAGCCCGAAAGACATTACCAAGTATTCAAACAATCCATATCGCGTAGTAAACGCGGTCTTCGGTATATCCTCGGGCCGAATACGGATTTGATGATAGCCCGACCTGAGATCAATTTTGGAAAATACCCTCGCCCCAGTCAGCTGATCAAATAAGATGTCGATCCTTGGAAGAGGGTACTTATTCTTAATAGTGACCTCATTTAGGGGTCGATAATCCACGCACATTCTCAAGGTTTGATCCTTCTTCTTAACAAAAATGGCGGGACAACCCCAAGGGGACGAGCTTGGCCGGATAAATCCCTTATTTAGTAGATCTTGTAATTGAATCTTCAGTTCCGCCAACTCATTAGGGGGCATGCGGTACGATCTTCGGGAGATGGGAGTCGTACCGGGCTTTAGCTCAATTACAAATTCTACATCTCTTTCAGGGGGCAGTCCAGGCAAATCTTCCGGAAATACATCTGGAAACTCACATACTACCGGAATGTTCTTGATCTCCGGTACAATGGCTTCATAGACTCTACCAGAAGCTTTGGCTGGATTGGTTGCGGGGAGAGTCAAAAGAATCTCTTCTTGGTTATAGCTCAACCTGACGGTTCTGAGTTCAGTGTTGAGGATTGCCTTGTGTTGGGTTAACCAGTTCATACCCAAGATTACATCTATATCCTGGCCTTTCAGAACGATCATATTAACAGGAAAGTTCCGTCCGGCCATTGTTATTGGCACTGCATAGGCCACTTCTCTAGTATAAATGTGTCCCCCAGGTGAATGAATTTTAAATCCCTCCTTTGATTCATGGTATGCAATATGATGTTGTTCCACAAACTTCTTGCTAATAAATGTATGTGAAGCACCAGAATCAAAAAGAATAATTGCTGGGTGACTGGCCACGGGAAACGTACCCATCATCACCGGTTCTCCTTCCGGTGTAGTAGCCACTTGAGTGTAATATATACGCCCTGTCTTCTTTGTATTCTTCCCCACAGCATTTCCTTTAGGCTGAGCTGATTTCCCAGATCCTTGCGGAGCATTGGATTGATTTTGCCTAGGATATGGGCAGTCTTTGATAAAATGTCCCGACTTGCCGCAATTAAAGCACCCAGTTGAAGAACTAGGCAAGGCAGGGAATCGAGTGCCTGGGGCACCCGGCTGCTTTGGGGTAGTGGGAGTATTATTGGGGCGGATAATGATAGGCTGTTTGAAGGGAAATGAAGGTGGACGAGAAAAAGGGCGATTTTGGTTTGAGGGTCGAATCACAAACCGTGGTTTCTTCGCCTGGCCCTGATTAGGCCTCTCACCACCGAATCCCTTATTCCTGCTTGCCATCAGTCTTGGCGGCTTCATCGTCAGGTGTGGGAGTCCAGACATCAACCAACCTCAAAGAAGGAGGGGGCTCAAAAAGGTCCAACTCCCCACCCAGCGCACGTCCCGCAACGTGAGATGGTCCAGCTTCCGCCTCAGCAGGTTGTGCAGGCTCACTTGGGTGTAGTTGTGAGTATAATATATGGACTTCCTCGTGCAACGTATTGCAGTAAACCTGCAGGTTATCAACAGTCGAGCTAAGTTCTTTAACTCAGGCCTGAGCCCTTGCTTCCTTAGCACACATTAGCAAACGAGACTGTACGGCCCAGTCAAGTGCTAAGTCTCGATCAGCGAGTTGATCCTGCAGATGTCGGATGTCCCTTCTCAGTTCGTTGATTCTATCACCGTCAGCGACCCAAGCATCAGTCCTATGTCGAAGCGCTGCTTGAAGTCGACTCACACGAGCTTCAAGGTCTCCGATGGGGTCGTTGCTTCCACTGCTGCTACTTTCATGTCGGGGAGCCAATTGATGCCGAGGCACCCCAATTGGTCCCGTAGACTTGCGTGCCGTTAGCCTGGTACGTGGCGGCATCTTTTCTAAGGGGGAAAATGTTATTAGAATAGTGCTTAGCATGATGCATGTATAATTACAGAATCAACCTTAGTCGATTCAACCTTCTATATGTTGCACTCTTCCTATCTGGTCTTTAAGATAGACTTCTTCAGAATACTTAGGTAAGAAGAGAAAAGAATTTTAGGTAAGACTTTCGAAAATTCTTTTGAAGATGCCTCATAATATCTGCCAAGAAGGGCTACGCTCCGATACCAGCTGTGACAGAACCTCCCAAGTAATTAGGCCCACCTACAGTTGTCCTTGTCTCACAGACATCAGACAACCCTGTAGGTGCCCCTGAACTACTTGACAAGCTCGGTATCTTTCCTTACCTTACCAGGAACGTCTCACCCATCTTGTAGACATTACAGAACATCGGAGATGAAGAAATGCGGAAGCGAATTACATAATCTTACATTTATTTCAAAAGCAAGCTTTAGGTTATTACAGACCAGACTATAAGTGAGTGCAGAGTAGTAATATTATACAAGCCAGGGGAGGCACAAACTCCTCCCGATAAGTTTAATAAACAAAAGATCCTAAGTGGAGGACCGAGTCCTCCCGCACTTCAGTCTTCTTTTTCCTCATTTGGTACCACCTTGGAGCAGAAGCAACAAAAGTTTGTCGCTTCCTCACCTAAAAACAACAAAGGGATAAACCCTGAGTATGGAATACTCAGCAAGTCTTACCCGACTAAGGAAAAGACTCTCAAGGGGATGCTGGATAAATAGGAGTCAAGGAGAGGCTTTAGCAAAAATCAACTTATACTTTTGCAGAAGTAGCTTACTAAAGTGAGTCCTTACTTTCAATCTTTTAACGCCATGTTAAGTATTAATAGACTCCATTTGCATCTAGTCTAGTTTCACATCACATCAAGACAACATCATTTTTATTCATCGTGTTCGCCTCTTGACTCTAGGTTGTAGAAAAGTGACCAAGTCTTCATAACCGCGAAGGTACGGCGATCCGAATCGATTATACTCAGCTGAGGATCTCCAATCACACGACATATGTAGCACTTAACCCTTGCATATGTCAACCCGCCACCGGGGTTCTTAAGACCGGATCAGGTTCACGCAAACCGAGAGCACAGCTACACCACCGTCCAGCCTCTTGCCACGGAGGGTACACGCTACTCTCGCCACCGCTCCACGCCCATTTCGTGTTATCTTATTCCGGCCTTAGTCTGCCCGAGGCAAGGCTTACCCATGACGAGGCATGTGACCAGTTAAAGGGTCCTCGGTCAGCACGCCTACATACGCGTTAATCCTTAACCAACCTGGGTAGAACATCACCTGTTCCTACCCCAAGTTTCCATTTAAGTATTTCCACCCTTAGGAATGTGTCTGTTCCTTAGGATGAAAGAGCATCACGGGGAGCTTTGCAGTAAGATCCCACTATTGCTCCAAATGAAAATATTCTTGCAGGTAGAAGCCATCCTCTCCATGGTTAAATTGAGGACAACTTCTATCCACAAGATCTAAGCAAGTCTAAGAATTTTTGTAAATCATATTTTGATACTTCACCGAAGTATCTATAAAGGTATGGATATCAAGGAAAAGCAATGCATCAAAGGGTTTCAAGTAACTCCTATGAACCTAATGCACATTTCACTAGACTTAAGTGTGCAAAAAGGTATTTTAAAACACAAGGAAAGGGGTTGCATGCACCGGGGCTTGCCTTCGTTCACAGGTGAATCAGGCTCAGATCCACAGATGTCAAAGTAGAAATGATTCCCGGCCTGAGACTCCGAAGGTGGTGGTGTCTCCTCTTCGGTAACTTCGATTTCTTCCTCACGTTCTACTCATAACCATACATATGTATAAGAATGGATGCCATGGGATGCTCATGAGGATGCAAAGATAGCATAAACTTATTATTTATGTCTTGAATACAACTTTCCTTCACGGAGTTCCGGGAACTTAGGGTTTCCGGAGTCGGTAAAGGAGTTCATGGAGCAGGGGGGGTGGTTTTGGGTTCTAGTTATCAAACAATGTTCAAATCAAACCAAACTCTACCCATGGCTTCTAAATAATGTGAAAAGCTCACATAAAAAGTTTGGGAAATTTTGGACTTATTATTTATTTTCTAAAAATCCAGAATCAATGGTTTAGGCTATTTTAAATACCCTAAAATTCCCTGTTTGATCTAAAAATCATGAATTTATTTTTATTAAATACTAGGGAAAATAAGGAACCTAGGAAAATTGGTTTCACAATTTTATCATTTTTCTATAATTTTCTACAGATTTCTAAAGTTCCACTGAAAAAGAAAAGGAAAAACTCTAAACAGTACTGGGCCAATTCAAGTCCAGGCGGCCTAAGCCCGAGTGGATTCGTGCGCGCGCCCGCGCCCGCGAGGGAGATTTTGCGCAGAGGACCTCGGCGTTTTGACTAAACCAGAACAGGGTCGTTCACTATTGCGCAGAGTCACTGACACCTACAAAAAGGCCCCTGCGTTTCTATCAATTTGCAACCGGAAGTCCCCGACGGCGCTCGCGCACCGCCGCGCTCCGGCGAGCATCTACACCGGCCGATTGGGGCTATGGCTGGGTTCTCCGAGCGGCGGACATGAAATTGGGGTCAGCCTGACCATTTCCCCTAACTTAATTGCACTATTGGTGAACTATGGAGCTCCGGCCACGGTGGCCGTAAGCATAGCGGCGAAATGATCATGTTCCCGGCGACCAGAGAGCCCTTAGTTCAATTCAATGGCTCGGCAAGCATCAAGAGGAAGCAAGGGCATTGAAACAAGGGAACCAAGGGTGAGATCGGACCTGAAACGGGCTGACTACGGCGAGCTTGATTCACGGCGGCGGAAAATAGATTTGGGGGAAATCCAAAATTCGCGAGTTCTAGCGAAGGACGGCTAGCGATTAGTGGTGGCTGAATGCGTGAGGATGTGGTGAAGCTCACGGCGGGGTCAATTTATAGAGCCCCGAGGCGGTGGCGCTTTAATTTAAGCGGCTAGCGGAGGTGGCCGGAGATAAGGAAGAAGACGTCGCGGTGAAATCGTGGCTAATGGCGTGGCAAGCTCCCCGTCGACGATGGGATGGCCTAGAGGAGTCACGACGGCACGGTGTAAAGACAGAGCCACGCGGCGGACGCCGGTGATGGCTCAACGGCGGTGAAATCCTTATCCCCGAGCGGAGAGCAAGGGGAGGAAAGCACTACAGCTGGCCGGAGTGGCTTACAGCTCACCGGCGGCAAGGGTTCATACCGGCTGTGCATATCCGATGACCACCGAGCACGAATCACGACGAGCCGCGATCAACGGCGACGGCTATCGGCGACGAGCACGGGGGAGATCTTCTTCAGTTAATCAGGCACTGTACCATGGCTAGGACCAATCTGATGGACTGACAGCCAGAGTTGAGGGTCGATTTTCTTCCAAATTTCTGTGGCAACACAAACCAAACTTTGCAGCAAAGTTATAGATCTACTAACCAGCTACAAGTTTGTCATAGATGCCATGGGCAGATTCATGCTGGATCATAGAGGAATCTTTGCTCAAAGTCTCTGTGGTTACACTGTTTCTCTAAAAATTCAGACTCAGTGACCTGACAGTCCAACTTTGGCTGAGTTTTTCTCCAAATTTCTCATAAGACCATGGCTTGAATCCTTAAACAAAGTTGTTCTCCTATAATTGGGCTTCAACTTTGATGTGGTGACCTAGGGCAAAAACCCTATGCTTTGCAAGTTACAAAGCCCTAAAGTGGAGCCTTTAACACTGAATTTCAGACTTAGTGTAGAACTCAAATGAGGTCCATTTTGCACTTAAGTCCAAATCTCAGGGTTTGGCTTGTAAATTCACATATTTGTGAACCAATTGGCTTTAGATGCCTAAACATAGTAGTTTTTACATTTTAGTCCAAAGGTTCATCACTTTTGCACATAAGCCCCTAGGGTTTGGTTTTAGGGTTTTCCAGGGTTCCAATTAGGGTTTCTGGTATCCCAGGGGTACAAAAGTGATTCAAGTTTATTCTTAGGGTCATTTTATAACTTTTACCCTAAAGCTTTTAGGTTTTCTTAACTTGGGTTAAGTTTTACCCCTTTAACCACTATTTAGGGTTAAGTCCTTTAACCAGGGTTTCATTTGCAAAAACATTAAAACAATACAACTTGTTTGAAATTTTTGCCTAGTGAATGCACTCTAGGTGTGTCACACATATGCAATGCCAATGCTCATGATGCCATGCTCAAGTTTTAGTTATAGTAACACCAGGGGTGTTACACTCGGGCCTATAAATCCATGGCCGTGCCACCTTGAACCCAAACCAGATCACCATGGTGAGCATCGAAGAACTGAGGATGTGCCGCTGCCGTCATGCTCCAGGCTGTGGGGTGCTCGGCATTCTCTAGGGAGGGCTGAGTGCTTCGCTACGCCTTCCTGGGGTGTTTCCTGGGACACACGGTCGGGGTCCGCAACGTCACGGTGGCAGGGTTGCAGAACCTCACCGGTGGTGATGAAGGGTCACCGTCGTCCGGCGTCTGCAGTGTCGTTGTGTGGACATACGATCGTCTGTGGTCTTCAGATGTTCACCTCGATGGTCCTCGTCGACATCCCGTGCAAGAACGATGGCTAGGTTGACCGGAATCGCTCGTCAGGGTGTAATTGCCGTCGTATGGCCGCTGGTCACCATGGGCGGAGTTATGTGCTGCGTATGTACCGGTAGGGAACCCCTCCTTCAGTTCCTCTATGGCCCTGTTTGGCACAGCTTATTTTCAGCTTCTTCACAAATTTAAGCCGAAGTTCTGCCAAACAGACAGCTTCTGCAGCAGCTTATCAGTTCAGCTGCTTCTCAAAATGAACTAAAAGCAGCCAACAAGCAGAAGCTGCTTTTTACCAGCTTATCAGATAAGCTGCTTTTTCAACAAGCAGCAGCTGTACCAAACAGGGCCTATATCTAATCTACGTATAGCATTCATCGGATTGGTGTTCAGGGCGCTTGTGCGAGGAACAGGCGCGCTGGCCATGGTTGCCGCCGCGCCGGTATTGTATGCGGTCGGGGCCAAGCGCCAGGTGGTTGGGAAGAAGAACGTCAGTCGTCTGATTACGGATGGGTGGCTCAGATCGGATCTAGCCATAGGACTGACCAGCGCCGTTCGATTCAGATCCGACGGGAATGAGTTGAGCTGGGTATTTTAAAATCCTATGCATCCATTAGAAATCCAATGGCTCCAAGTGTATACCGGTTCATTTAAATGATAGGACTGATCTGGGCCGTCCAGATCAGATCGGGTGGCTGGGAAATGTTTATACCCCTTCGCTTGGCATTCTTTCTTATGAGCCCCTGCCCTTTGCCACAAATAACCCTCCGTCCTCGACTATAGAGAAACCCTTACAACCGGGGCCCTGGAATTTATAAAAATAACCCCAAGCTCTATGGTATTTGCGTCCACAGTCCATAAATTCCAGAAATTTATAAAATAAGTGTTAAAAATACATAGAAACTTGTTTATTCCATAACTTATTCATTTTAACTCCGATTTGATCCATTCAAGTTGCATTAGCTTCGCAATAAAATTATGTGCACAGTGTTAGCCTTAATTATATCATATCATATACTTTTATATTAGTCATTTATTTATCCTATATTTAGTAAATTTACCTCACTAACCAAAGATTACTATGTCTATGTTTATAATGGGAGCTAGAGTATGTTTTCTAATCAAGTATAATTTGATCAAGAGAAAGTTAGTTAAATATTTCGATTATCTTTCTCACATGATTTATAAACGACCTAGAATTGAGTTTTCCTGTTTAATCACATAAGACTTCAGAAAATCATAATTAAATAACTGTAACTCCGATTATAGTGCTTCTCGAGCCCATGATCTCGTAGCAACGTGTAGATTAATATTACACAATTTATCCTTATGTTTGGTGTGATGTTAATTTTGCCTATACACTGTTTGTCTGTATTGCTACGACTAGCGTGAGGACACGTGTCACATGAAGAGCAAGCTGGTACCTGGAATCTCAAGTCTCAGGCAAGTTGTGCCCTTGATCACTTCTTATTACCCATTCATGTTCTGATTAATCATAATGATCTGCATAGGTTAATTTTGATGGAACCCAATAGGTCACCCTAGTTTGACTATCTTTATGACTTGTTTACCACTAAACTTCTGGGTAGTACTTGCTAGTGCTTTATGTGGATTTGGGCATGGAGATACACATTATTCATGATTATACTTATGTTATCCGTTGTTATTTACTGTTCATGATAAGATCATTATGTTAATTGGAACATGGAGCGACCACCCGGGAAAACAGTGCTACCACAAGGGTTTATGGACGCCCTTGGCTGATTAATTAGGAAAGCTAGTGGAAGACTACCTTACCCGAAAGGGGCAAGGGCAGTAGGGGAGTGGTCAGTGTAGGGAGGTCCTTGGGATGATTTTGCTGCGATGGCGGTCATGCGAGGGGTCCCTGCATTGGAGCTTCCTATAAACTGTAGCGGGTTTTCTGAAGCTAGTGGAACTTTGTAAAGGCCTCATAGTGTTACCCTGCCTCGCCTCCTCAGTAGAGGTGTATGGAAAGTCGCGATCCCTTGGCAGATGGGTAACATGACTTGTGGGTAAAGATGCGCAACCTCTGCAGAGTGTAAAACTGGTATACTAGCCGTGCTCACGGTCATGAGCAGCTCGGACCCTCACATGATTAATTTATGGAACTAAATTCAATTTGTCATATGCATTGCATCGCAGGTGATGTTGTTACTTTTGTTCTACTACTTAATTGGGTTGGTATTTAATTATACTTAGTGATTGCTAATAAAATTTTGTCCAACTTTAAAAGCAATGCTCAGCTTTAACCATCCTCTTTGGTAAGCCTTACACTTCACATGAGCTCCCACCTTTGGCGAGTTCATTCACATTATTCCCCACAACTTGTTGAGCGATGAACGTATGTGAGCTCACTCTTGCTGTCTCACACCCCCCCACAGGTCAAGAACAGGTACCACAGGATAAGGCACATGGAGGATGCTGTGATGAGTTCGTGAGAGGTCTAGGTCGTCGTCTCCCAGTCAACTTTGGGTTGCTGGACCGTTGTCTCCTTATATGTAATTATTTATTTATTTTGTATAGAACTCCTGTTATGTAGTAAATATGTGACATTCGATCCTGTGCCATGATTCATCATATGTGTGAGACTTGGTCCCAGCACACCTGGTGATTATGTTCGCGCCCGGGCTTTGGACCCCTAAAACCCGGGTGTGACATCTTGTCTGACAAGTTCGTGGTTGGTGGTATTATCACTAAGTTGCTGCCCTTTTGGACGGACTTTACTACCACTCTAACACACAAGAGACAAGAGTTTAGCTTGGTTGAACTTATTGGTTCTCTTGATGTTGAGGAGAGGACGAGAGCAAAAGACACTCGTGGAAAAAGAATTGATACTTCTAGTGCCAATATGATACAAAAGAAGAATTCCAATGCATCACATAATAATAAAAAAAAGAACAAGCAACATAATGTCACGAATCCCAAGTAGGCAGCCACATTTAAAAAGAAGAAGGGAGCCGGTTGCTTTGTTTGCGGGAGTACTGATCATTGGGCAAGTTCTTGTCCAGAACGTAAATTTAACCAGGAGAAAAAACCAGCTGAAGAGAAGAAACATTAAACATGGTTATTAGCGAGACTGGAGAAGGAATACCGGGGTTTGGTAGTCTGTTACCTACTTTTTCTGTGTGTCATTCCCCTGAGTGATGGGATGATACTAGTGCTAATATTCATGTGTGTGCTGATATTTCTTTGTTTTCTTCTTATCAGTGCAAAGGGACTAGAGCCTTCCTGATGGGGAACAGATCACAAGCGCGTGTTCTTGGTGTTGGTACAGTCATTCTGAAGCTTACTTCGAGAAAGACGGTTCTTTTGAAATACGTGCAACATGTCCCCTCAATTAAAAAGAATCTAGTTAGTGGCAACAAATTTATTTGTCGAGTGTTTTCCTAAGGCACTCGACAAAGTTTATTGTTTTTTTCTCTCCCCCCAATTTTTTGTGTTGTGTTCTTAAAGTCTCTGGACCAACATATGGAATTTTGTCATATTTCTCAAAGTGTTTGCTATATATATTAGATTTAGTTCATTTAATTCCATTTCTTCGGATGATTCAAATTTGAATTACAAGCCACTCAAATAATAGAAAACAATGAATTGAAAACATGATATTCATGTTATTGAACACAAGTTTAGGCCTTATTTAGGATCATACCAAAATTTCGAACATCATGTTCATGAAACATGCACACGAACTTGCGACCCGATTGATTTAAAATTGTATAAATGAAAGGGAAATGTGCCCTTGGGCAATTTCAATAATGTTTTGGTGATTAAGTGCCCAACACGATTAATTAAGTTCTTATGTGCCAAGTAAAGTGAGAAGTGCAAATCAAAGAAAAATGTACATTTCTAGAATTAGTACATTGTTTTGAGTACTAATGTGTTTTGTCTAAGTGCTAGAAACAGAGAGAAAAGAATTGGAAAAAGAGTTGGCTATGTGCAGCAAACTCCAGCTCGGCTTGGCACACCGGACTGTCCGGTGGTGCACCGGACAGTGTCCGATGGTGCACCGGACAGTGTACAGTGCGCCAGGCTGGTCCGCGGTGAACTCGCCGCTCTAGGGATTCGACGGCGGCGTACGACTATAATTCACCTGACTGTCCGGTGGTGCACCGGACTGTCCGGTGAGCCAACGGTCGCCAGCGCAACGGTCGGCCGCGCAATCCGCGGGCGACGCGTGGCCTGCAGCAACGGTCGGTTGGGCACACCGGACTATCCGGTGTGCGCCGGACAGTGTCCGGTGCGCCAACCGACCCCGAGGACCAACGGTCGGATGCGCCAGAAAAGAAAGGAGATCGCGCACCGGACAGCTACAGTGACTGTTCGGTGGTGCACCAGTCTGTCCGGTGCACCACCCGATAGAAGGCAAGTTTGGCCTTCCAAGTTGGCCTCCAACGGCTCCTATCTGCCTTGGGGCTATAAAAGGGACCCCTAGGCGCATGGAGGAGATACACAAGCTTACAAGAAACATTCTAAGACTCCCAGACTCTGACTCCAAGCATTTGATTCTTTGTGTTAGCGATTTGAGCTCCAATTGAGTTGCGAACTCCGTGTGTTGTACTTCGAGCTCAATTTGTGACGTGTGTGCGTGGTTGTGTTGTGGATTTGAGTCTTGTGTGTGTTTCTCTCCCCTCCCTTACTTTTGTGCTTCTTTTGTGATCATCATTGTAAGGGCGAGAGGCTCCAAGTTATGCAGATTCCTCGCAAACGGGAGAAAGACTATAAGGAAGAAAGTCGTGGTATTCAAGTTGATCATTGGATCGCTTGAAAGGGGTTGAGTGCAACCCTCGTCCATTGGGACGCTACAATGTGGAAGTAGGCAAGTATTACTTGGCCAAACCACGGGATAAAAATCGCGTGTTTCTTGTGTGCTTCCTCTTCGTTTGTCTGTATTCGCAAGAGCTCGCCTCATAGACTTGATTAACTCGCACTAATATCTTTATAATCAAGTTTGTGGGAATTTAGTGTTTGATTTTACAGGATCACCTATTCACCCCCTCTAGGTGCTCTCAATTGGTATCGAAGCCGTACTTTTCATCTAAGGGACTAACCGCCCGAAGAGATGGATCCTAAGGGAAAGGGGATGGTGGTCAACGACAAGGAGGAGTCCATCTTCAACGAGCCAAGAGATGACAAGCCCACTGACTCAGGCTCGAGTCACAAGAAGAAGGACGGGAAGTAGAAGAGGCGCATCAAGAAGATCATCTGCTATGACAGCGATGCATCTTCTTCTTCACCAAGAGACGACGACGACGACTCTTCGTCGAAAAAGAGAACGGTTAATCAAAACTACTCTTTTGACTATTCTCGCATGCCATACAATTCGAATGCACATTTACTTTCTATTCCTCTAGGAAAACCTCCACACTTTGATGGAGAGGACTACTCATTTTGGAGTCATAAAATGCATAGTCATCTATTTTCTCTCCATCCTAGTATTTGGGAAATAGTGGAAAATGGAATGCATTTCGATAGTACGGATAACCCTGTGATTATTAATGAGCAAATCCATAAGAATGCCCAAGCTACTACTGTGTTGTTAGCATCTCTTTGCAGGGACGAGTATAATAAAGTAAGTGGCTTGGACAATGCCAAGCAAATCTGGAACACCCTCAAGATCTCACATGAGGAAAATGATGCTACAATGATTACCAAAATGGAACTGGTGGAAGGCGAGCTAGGGAGATTCGCCATGATCAGGGGAGAAGAGCCAACACAAACCTACAACAGGCTCAAGACCCTGGTCAACAAGATTAGAAGCTATGGAAGCACAAGATGGACGGACCACGACGTCGTCCGACTCATGCCATGAATCTGTCCGTGAAAATCCCAGGTACACAAAGATGACACCCGAGGAGATACTCGGAAAATCTGTAAGCGGGTGCATGATGGTTAAGGAGGCAAGGTATGTAGATGACGCCTTAAACCGCCCTCTGCCCGTCTACGAGCCATAGCCCATTGCGCTCAAGGCAACTAGCAGCAAGGAGGCACTACCAAGCAAGGTAGCTCAAGTGGAGCTGCCAGCCTCAACGAAGATGAGATGGCGCTTATCAAGCGCTTCAAGACCGCACTAAAAGGACGCAAGGAGTACCCCAAAAAAACAAAACAAAGAGAAAACACTCCTGCTTCAAATACGGTAAGATTGGTCATTTTATTGCTCAATGCCCCGATAATGATAATGACCAGGAACAAGAAAAGTATGGGAAGAGGGAGAAGAAGAAAGTTTACAAGAAGGCGAAGGGCGAGGCACACCTTGGAAAAGAATGGGATTCAGACTGCTCTTCATCCGACTCCGACGATGAAGCAGAGGCAGCCTCGGCCTTCAACAAGTCTTCGTTCTTCCCCAACGAACTCCACACCTGCCTCATGGCTAAGGAGAAGAAGGTATGTATTCAAGATTCCCCTAAGTACTCGTCTTCTAGTGATGAGGAATCTTCCGATGATGAAGTAGATTACTCTAGTTTATTTAAGGGTTTAGATAGAGCCAAAGTAGAAAAAAATAATGAATTAATTGATGCTCTTAATGAAAAATATAGATTGCTAGAGAAGCAAGAAGATATTTTGTATGAAGAGCATGACAAAATTATTAGTGTTCAAAAATCTCTTGCTCAGAAAATTGAAAGGAATGAAATGCTATCCTCTGAGTTGTCTGCTTGCCATGAATCTGTCTCTAGTTTAAGGAGTTTAAATGATGAATTAAATGCTAAGCTAGAGAAAGTTAATAAATCTAGTTCATGTGTAGAGCATGTTATTATTTGTAATAGATGTAAGGATTTTGATATTGATGCCTGTAACGAACATATCGCTTCTATTACTAAATTAAATGATGAGGTGACAAGTCTTAATGCTCAACTTAAGACTTGCAAATGTGATTTTGATAAATTAAAATTTGCAATGGATGCCTACACTATTGGTAGACACCCCTCCATTAAGGATGGACTTGGTTTTTGAAAGGAAACCAAGAACTTAACAAGCCAAAAGGCTCCCGCTCTCAACAAGGAGAAAGGGAAGGCCCCTATGGCTAGTAGTTCTCAAAAGTATCATGCCTACATTTATGATAGAAAATTTTCTAGGCGCTCTCAATTTTCTAGGAATGCTCATTATAATAGAAGTTATGATCATGATGCTTTTAATTCACATGCTATGTTTGCCTCTAGTTCTACTTTTGTTCATGGTAGAAGTAGGCCTAGGAGAAATCATGTTGTGCATCATGTGCCTACTAAAATGTGCAATGAATCTACTACTGTTTTCCATGCGTGCAACACTTCTTTTGTTCTTTCATGTAAGAATGCAAAAGTAGTGGCTAGGAAATTGGGATCCAAATGCAAGGGAGACAAGACTTGTATTTGGGTTCCAAAAGTTATTGTGACTAACCTTGTAGGACCCAACAAGAGTTGGGTACCTAAAACCCAAGCTTAAATTCCTTGCAGGTTTATGCATCCGAGGGATCAAACTGGATTATCGACAGCTATCGGCGTTTCGACCCCGGGGGGTCCCTGGACCGACGAGTAAATTGTCGCCGCGTGCCCCAGCCCAGATGGGTCGGCGCGAGACGGAGCGCGAAGGGGGGAAAACCAGAGGGAGACACGCGTAAAGGGGAAACCCGCGGCCTTCGTGTTTGTCCCGCGCCCAGGTCGGGTGCGCTTGCAGTAGGGGGTTACAAGCGTCCGCGTGGGAGGGAGCGAGAGGCCTACACGCGCCGTCCCGTCCTCCCCGCGCGGCCAACCTTCTCGTAAGAGATCCCTGGGCATTCCTTTTATAGGCGTAAGGAGAGGGCCCAGGTGTACAATAGGAGATGTAGCAATGTGCTAACGTGTCTAGCAGAGAGGAGCTAGCGCCCTAAGTACATGCCGTCGTGGCATCTGGAGAGGTTTTGGCACCCTGTTCATGTGATGTCGTGGCCGTCGGAGGAGCGCTGGAGCCTGGCGGAAGGACAGCTGTCGGGGCTGTCGAGTCCTTGCTGACGTCTCCTTGCTTCCGTAAGGGGCCGAGAGCTGCCGTCGTCACGGAGCACGTGGGGCGCCATCATTACTTGTTTACCGGGGCGAGCTAGATGGGACGCCGGTCTTGTTCCCCATAGCGTGAGCTAGCTAGGGGTAGGGTGATGATGGCCCCCCTGTGACGTGGTCGGTCCGAGCCCTGGGTCAGGCGAGGCGGAGGCTCCTCCGAGGTCGAGGTCGAGTCTGTCTTCCGTGGTCGAGGTCGAGTCCGAGCCCCGGGTCGGGCGAGGCGGAGACCGTCGGCTGAGGCCAGAGCTGAGTCCGAGCCCTGGGGTCGGGCGAGGCAGAGTTTGTCGTCTTCCGGAGCCGAGGACGAGTCCGAGCCCTGGGGTCGGGCGAGGCGGGGTTCATCGTCTTCCGGGGCCGAGGCCGAGTCCGAGCCCTGGGGTCGGGTGAGGCGGAGTTTGTCGTCTTCCGGGGCCGAGGCCGAGTCCGAGCCCTGGGGTCAGGCGAGGCGAAGCTTCCTATGGCGCCCGAGGCCGGACTTGGCTGCTGTCAGCCTCACTCTGTCGAGTGGCACAGCAGTCGGAGCGGCGCAGGCGGCGCTGTCCTCTCGTCAGGCCGGTCAGTGGAGCGGCGAAGTGACTGCGGTCACTTCGGCTCTGTCGACTGGAGGGCGCGCGTCAGGATAAGGTGTCAGGCCATCCTCGTATTAAATGCTTCTGCGGTGCGGTCGGTCGGTGTGGCGATCTGACCAAGGTTGCTTCTTGGCGAAGACTGGGCCTCGGGCGAGCCGAAGGTGTGTCCGTTGCTTGAGGGGGTCCTCGGGCGAGACGTGAATCCTCCGGGGTCGGCTGCCCTTGCCCGAGGCTGGGCTCGGGCGAGGCGAGACCGTGTCCCTTGAGTGGATTGAGCCTTGACTTAATCGCACCCATCAGGCCTTTGCAGCTTTGTGCTGATGGGGGTTACCAGCTGAGATTAGGAGTCTTGGGGGGTACCCCTAATTATGGTCCCCGACAACAGCAGATGCACAAACCACATGACGGGGAGAAGAAGATGTTCACCTCCTACGTCAAGAACAAGGATTCCCAGGATACGATTATCTTTGGAGATGGGAACCAAGGCAAGGTCAAAGGCTTGGGCAAGATAGCCATCACCAACGAGCACTCCATATCGAATGTATTTCTAGTAGAGTCGCTTGGTTACAACCTTCTATCTGTAAGTAAATTGTGTCACATGGGTTACAATTGTCTTTTTACAAACGTTGATGTATCTGTCTTTAGAAGGAGTGATGGTTCACTAGCTTTTAAGGGTGTACTAGACGACAAACTCTACTTAGTTGATTTTTCGAAAGAGGAGGCCGATCTAGATGCATGCTTAATAGCTAAGACTAGTATGGGCTGGCTGTGGCATCGCTTTCTAGCACATGTTGGGATGAAGAACCTTCATAAACTTCTAAAGGGAGAACATGTGTTAGGACTAACCAATGTTTGTTTCGAGAAAGATAGGCCTTGTGCAGCATGTCAAGCAGGGAAACAGGTGGGAAGCACTCATCATAGCAAGAATGTGATGACAACATCAAGACCACTAGAGCTTCTTCACATGGACCTCTTCGGACCCGTTGCCTACCTAAGCATCGGGGGAAGTAAGTATGGTCTAGTAATTGTTGATGATTTTTCCCGCTTCACTTGGGTGTTATTTTTGCAGGATAAATCAGAAACCCAAGGGACCCTAAAGCGCTTTCTAAGGAGGGCTCAAAACAAATTTGAGCTCAAGGTGAAAAAGATAAGAAGCGACAACGGGTCCGAGTTCAAGAATCTACAAGTGGAGGAGTATCTTGAGGAAGAAGGCGTCAAGCACGAGTTCTCCGCTCCCTACACACCACAACAAAACGGTATAGTAGAAAGGAAGAACATGACGCTTATCGACATGGCGAGAACGATGCTTGAAGAGTTCAAGATGCCCGAGCGGTTTTGGTCAGAAGCCGTGAACACAACTTGCCACGCTATAAACCGGCTCTATCTGCATCGCCTTCTCAAGAAGACCTCCTTTGAACTCCTTACCGGTAACAAACCCAACGTTTCTTACTTTCGTGTATTTGGGAGCAAATGTTACATTCTGGTGAAGAAAGGTAGACATTCTAAATTTGCTCCCAAGGCAGTAGAAGGGTTTTTACTATGGTATGACTCAAATACAAAGGCGTATAGAGTCTTCAACAAATCATCGGGTTTGGTTGAAGTCTCTAGCGACGTTGTATTTGATGAGACTAATGGCTCTCCAAGAGAGCAAGTTGATCTTGATGACATAGATGAAGATGATGTTCCGACGGCCGCAATGTGCACGATGGCGATAGGTGATGTGCGACCACATGAACAACAAGAGCAAGATCAGTCATCTTCCTCCACAATGGTGCATCCTCCAACTCAAGACTGTGAACAGGTACCTCAAGAAGAGGGACAGGATCAAGGGGGAGCACAGGAAGAACAAGTGATGAAGGAAGAAGCACCACAAGTCCTTCCAACTCAAGTCCGAGCGACGATCCAAAGAAATCACCCTGTCGATCAGATTCTGGGTGACATAAGCAAGGGAGTAACAACTCGCTCACGTTTAGCTAATTTTTGTGAGCATTACTCGTTTGTCTCTTCTATTGAGCCTTTCAGGGTAGAAGAGGCCTTGCAGGATCTTGACTGGGTGTTGGCCATGCAGGAAGAGCTCAACAACTTCAAGAGGAATGAAGTTTGAAGCCTCGTGCCACGTCCAAAGCAAAGCATTGTGGGAACCAAGTGGGTGTTCCGCAACAAGCAAGACGAGCACGGAGTGGTGACAAGAAACAAGGCTCGACTTGTGGCAAAAGGCTATGCCCAAGTCGCAGGTTTGGATTTCGAGGATACTTTTACTCCTGTGGCTAGGCTAGAGTCTATTCGAATTTTATTAGCCTATGCCGCTCACCACTCTTTCAGGCTATTTCAAATGAATGTGAAGAGCGCTTTCCTCAATGGGCCAATAAAGGAGGAGGTATACATGGAACAACCCCTGGCTTTGAGGATGACAGGTATCCCGACCATGTGTTCAAACTCTCTAAGGCGCTCTATGGACTTAAGCAAGCCCTAAGAGCATGGTATGAATGCCTTAGAGATTTTTTAATTGCTAATGCTTTCAAGGTTGGGAAAGCCGATCCCACTCTTTTTACAAAGACTTGTGATGGTGATCTTTTTGTGTGCCAAATTTATGTCGATGACATAATATTTGGTTCTACTAACCAAAAGTCTTGTGAGGAGTTTAGCAGGGTGATGACTCAAAAGTTTGAGATGTCGATGATGGGTGAGTTGAACTACTTCCTTGGGTTCCAAGTGAAGCAACTCAAGGACGGTACCTTCATCTCCCAAACAAAGTACACTCAAGACCTTCTAAAGAGGTTTGGGATGAAGGACGCCAAGCCCGCGAAGACACCGATGGGAACCGACGGGCATGTCGACCTCAACAAAGGAGGTAAGTCCGTTGATCAAAAGGCATACTGGTCTATGATAGGGTCATTGCTTTATTTATGTGCTAGTAGACCGGACATTATGCTTAGTGTATGCATGTGTGCTAGATATCAATCCGACCCCAAGGAATGTCACCTTGTGGCCGTTAAGCGAATTCTTAGATATTTAGTTTCTACGCCTTGCTTCGAGATCTAGTATCCAAAGGGGTCTACCTTTGACTTGATTAGATACTCAGACTCCGATTATGCCGGGTGGAAGGTTGATAGGAAGAGCACATCGGGGACGTACCAATTTCTAGGAAGGTCCCTGGTGTCCTGGAGTTCAAAGAAACAAACATCCATTGCCCTATCCACCGCTGAGGCCGAGTATGTTGCCGCAGGACAGTGTTGCGCGCAACTACTTTGGATGAGGCAAACCCTCCGGGACTTTGGCTACAATCTGAGCAAAGTCCCACTCCTATGTGACAATGAGAGTGCAATCTGTATGGCGGATAATCCTATTGAACACAGCCGCACTAAGCACATAGACATCCGACATCACTTCCTGAGAGACCACCAGCAAAAGGGAGATATCGAGGTGTACCATATTAGCACCGAGAACCAGCTAGCCGATATCTTTACCAAGCCATTGGATGAGAAAACCTTTTGCAGGTTGCGTAGTGAGCTAAATGTCTTAGATTCGCGTAACTTGGATTGATCTATAGCATACATGTGTTCTATGTCTTTGATCATGTTAATTCATGCATTTATATAATTTGTTGCTTATTTATGGTGCTCAAGTTGTGCAAGGGATCCCCAGACCTCACAAGTCCATGTGTGAATGATGCACATATTTAGGGGGAGATGTGCTACAACTTGACCCCTTGAGACTAATCTGTTTGTTGGAGTATACTTGATGTAGTCTCAAAGGTGCATTGAAAGGGAAATGTGGACTTGGACGATGCAAAGACTTTCACTGCACTCTCGTATTAGTGTACTTAATTCCATGTTCATACTTATGCTCTCATTGCCTTTTTGCTCTTAATTGACATTTTTGGTGAGACAATGGGGTTAAAGGGCCAAGAATGATCCCGTTTTGGTGCTTAATGCCAAAGGGGGAGAAATTAAGGCCAAAGCAAATGGATCAGCTACCACTTGTGAATTTTGAAAACAATAGAGTTAGAACTTTTGATTTGTCCAAAATACTCTTATTGCAAAATTTTGGTCTCTTGTGGGGAAAATTTTTGATTATGGGAAAGGGGAGTTTTTGGTACTTGATCAATTTTTCCATTGGAATATCTCTTAATTTGCCCAAACAAGTGTGTTTGACTTAGAGATAGGAAAAAGGATTCAATTTACAAAAACAAACCAAGTGGTGGCAAAGAATGATCCAAATATGTCAAATCTTGTGCAAAAACAATTTGGTTCCAAATTGCATTGATGTTGCACTTCTTTTGGTTGTTTTTGGATGAGTTGGCATAAATCACCAAAAAGGGGGATTGAAAGGGAAATGTGCCATTGGGCAATTTCAATAATGTTTTGGTGATTAAGTGCGCAACACGATTAATTAAGTTCTTATGTGCCAAGTAAAGTGAGAAGTGCAAATAAAAAAAAGGTACGTTTCTAGACTTAGTACATTGTTTTGAGTACTAATATGTTTTGTCTAAGTGCTAGAAACAGTGAGAAAAAATTGGAAAAAGAGTTGGCTATGTGCAGCAAACTCCAGCTCGGCTTGGCACACCGGACTGTCCGGTGCGCCAGGCTGGTCCGCGGTGAACTCGCCGCTCTCGGGATTCGACGGCGGCGTACGACTATAATTTACCGGACTGTCCGGTGGTGCACCGGACTGTCCGTTGAGCCAACGGTCGCTAGCGCAACGGTTGGCCGTGCAATCTGCGGGCGACGCATGGCCTGCAACAACGGTCGGTTGGGCACACCGGACTGTCCGGTGTGCGCCGGATAGTGTCCGGTGCGCCAACCGACCCCGAGGACCAACGGTCGGATGCGCCAGAAATGGAAGGAGATCGCGCACCGGACAGCTACAGTGACTGTCCGGTGGTGCACCGGACTGTCCGGTGCACCACCCGACAGAAGACAAGTTTGGCCTTCCAAGTTGGCCTCCAACGGCTCCTAGCTGCCTTGGGGCTATAAAAGGGACCCCTAGGCGTATGGAGGAGATACACAAGCTTACACGAAACATTCTAAGACTCCCAGACTCCGACTCCACGCATTTGATTCTTTGTGTTAGCGATTTGAGCTCCATTTGAGTTGCGAACTCCGTGTGTTGTACTTCGAGCTCAATTTGTGACGTGTGTGCGTGGTTGTGCTATGGATTTGAGTCTTGTGTGTGTTGCTCTCCCCTCCCTTACTTCTGTGCTTCTTTTGTGATCAACATTGTAAGGGCGAGAGGCTCTAAGTTGTGGAGATTCCTCGCAAACGGGAGAAAGACTATAAGGAAGAAAGTCGTGGTATTCAAGTTGATCATTGGATCGCTTGAAAGGGGTTGAGTGCAACCCTCGTCCATTGGGACGCCACAACGTGGAAGTAGGCAAGTATTACTTGGCCGAACCACGGGATAAATATCACGTGTCTCTTGTGTGCTTCCTCTTCGATTGTCTGTGTTCGCAAGAGCTCGCCTCATAGACTTGATTAACTCGCACTAATATCTTTATAATCAAGTTTGTGGGAATTTAGTGTTTGATTTTACATGATCACCTATTCACCCCCCTCTAGGGGCTCTCAATAAAACACAAACAAACTCAGAAAATCATGAAACTTGTTGAGATGTCATAATATCATATGTTCAAGCTATGATAAAAAATCGACAAGTTTAATGATTTTCTGACTTTGTTTGTGTTTTATACATTTTAGAAACAACTAGATTACAAATTCGCGATCATGTTTCGTCTACATGGTATTCGAAATTTCCGGTTGTTCCTGAAATAAGGCTGCAACATGTGTTTAATAACATAAATATCAATTTTGCATTCATTGTTTTCCAATATTCGAGCGACTTTGACTTCAAATTTGAATTATTTGAAGAAATTCAATTGAATGTACTAAATTTAATAGATATAGCAAATAATTTGAGAAATGTGCCAAAATTGAACATGTAGGTCCATAGAGACCGTAGGAACACAACACAAAAAACAAATAAACTTTACCGTGATTTTTTGTCAAGTGTAAATATGTGACACTCGATACGGACGTCAGCTACTGCTGATCACACTTTACCGAGTGCTTTTATACTCGAGTGTTCGATTCTCGATAAGGAGGGTGTTGGCCGAACATTGCTCTTTACCGAGAGCGGTACTCATTGAAGTATGTCTGTATCGACTCCCGTGATTTGGGACTCCGATCACTCGACAATGAACGCATCTCGGGTGGTGGTAGCTAGGCATAGGTTTGCAGAAAGGGCAGAAACCGTAAGACTGTGTTCAGTGGTTCCCCCTAAATTTCTTCCCTTATATCCCACTCACGTGTCACGTCAGCGTTCTCTTCCCCCCTATATCTCTACCCTGTACAACGGTTCCCCCTAAATCCTTCCCCTATACCTCACTACAACCATAAAATATCATTTTCTATACCTACTTTTCATCTCCTATCAATTTTTCATCAACTAATAATTAACCGTGGGCCCAGCACAGTAGATAGGGGAGGAAAGGAGAGCACGCTGCATTCGGGGGGAGAGAGAAGACGATAGCGCGCAGCTGCACCGTAGGGGCTGCTTTAGGGGCACCGTTGAAGCAGGTAGCGTCTTCGTGTAGCCTCTACCGTAGGGGAGAGGGAGCTCCGGCGGAAACGGTGAAGACAGTCTAAACGCAAGCGGAGAATGGAGGTTCAGTGATGGATGGGTCTGTGGCCTGCCACACTTTCCCCGGAGAGCGAGGGCCATAGTTGAATTGGCCACATTCAAATCCTAGAGACATGTACTCTGTGATTTTGTTTGTTTTCATTGCAATTGCGTCAAAAGCTGCATGCTCGCTCCTCCCTGCAAGATGTTGTCAGATTGTTGTGTTGTGTGAGAGAGAAAAGGTGGATGCAGGCAGCCCAGACAAGAGAGTGAGGGGAGAGAGAGAGAGAGAGAGAGGACGCCAGAGCATCGCTAGCTGCTATTGGCTGCAAGGTACGTACGTCTTTCCTACCGTGCCAAATTGTTATCGCAATTAGACGCAACCAGAGCAAAAGCAATGGTTGCCCTACTAGCTGCTGCAGTGCACATACACACCTGTCAATCTCTCTCTCTCTCTCTATCATAAGTGCCACACTACCATGTCCCTGTCCTCAGCTCTTGTCGTCTTCTCCTGACTGACCCCTCTCTCCTCGCTCCATTAACGAAGAATCCAAGTAGTGAGGATGAAGAGAGAGAAAAGGGCATCATCATCATTATCACTAACCCTTAGCTTCAAGGGTGACTGATTGGTTAGCAGCGATGAGAATGCGATGGATCATGGTCTATGGATGGATGAAAATGAAAGGTTCCCTTCCGGCCTCATATATACATGCATTGACGGAACTGTACATAATGCACCGTGCATTGGCATCAACAGTCGCCGGAGCTGTACCTAGTCGGTGCCCAAATAAATACATAGTATCGCTTGGTCTCACTCACCTCTACTGCAAGCTAGCCTTAGGACCTTAATTAGGTTAGCTTAAGTGCTTAATTTGATGGAGTGAGTGAGTGAGTGAGTATATATGCAGCTGCGGGCGGTAAAAAAAAAAACTGTTGCTTGGATGATGATTTGTGTATGACTATGTGTATGTCCATCGGCATCGACGGCTTGCTTGCTTGCTCCAACGCCAACTACAGGGGGGCGGGGGTGTTGGGTAGCTAGCTAGCCAGATAGTGATAGAGCGAGCTGCTAGTGGAAAGTAGAAAGAGCGAGCGCACCACAATGGACAGCATGGAGGACGCCGTCTCCGGCACTGCAGCCCAGGGCGACCTCGCCGAGGTTGTGGCCCGCGCAGGTGCAATGGCCGCCGCGGCGAGTCACCACCACCACCGGCGGCCACCCTCTCCCGCAGCAGCAGATCACGGCCACATCGTGTCTGCTGCAAGGGCCACCGCCAGATCACAGATCATGCTCGTCCCTGCTGCTGCTTGCTACGACGACGAGACACGGCCTGCTGCTGCTTGCGGCGACGCGGTGATGTTCGACGCGCCGTCGTCGTCGATGGCCGCCGCCGTCGGTCCATACCACCACCTGTCGTCTTCGTCTGCGGCGCTGGCACCGGCGCACGGCGGGTACTGGCTGCCGCCGCAACAGATCTCCCAGGAGCACGCCCGCGACGGCGGCCTCGACGAGCCGCCCGTGGTGACGAGGATCTCGCCAGTGACGACTCCACCGCCGCCTTCTCATCATCATCAAATCATGAACAGGTTAGTTGACTTACTTGACTGGAAATGAAATAAAGCAGCTATTATATTGCTCTCTCTCTCTATATTTTTTATCTGCGGCTTTAATTTCTTTTTTGGGTCGATCGATAGTTGTTGCGTGCGTTGTTCTTCTTGCTTTCTCGATCGATATGCGATACATACTCTTCAAATCAACTAGCTATCTATTATTATTTATCCCTCCCTTGCCTTTTTTTACTGTTACTTCGTGACAATTCATGGCTGTTTTAATTTGCTGTCTGATCTATTTGCATTACTACTCGTTGCTGCAGTTTATCCTCCACAGCACGTACGACGACCCTTTTTTTCAGCTGCCGTTTACTTCTGGATGCGTATTTGGTTAGCCGTAGGCTATCAGTCAAAACATGCTTTGCATATATATACTGGAAAGGAATAGATGATGTGACTCAAATCTGATTGCGATTCCACTGTTCTTTTTCCTTTTCTTTTGTTGGCAAAACAAAACGGCGCAATAGCTGCATTAACCCCTACTAGCTTTGTCTCTGCAGAGGCATATATATAATATAATATATTTCTTTGGGATTTGGTCATTCATCAGAGTAGGAATAAGCTAGTTGACTTCAATTCATTCCTCGTCATTTGATGCTGGTTGGAATATTGCTTAATTTCTTTTTCTTCTGCAAAAGCTGTCTAGCTATCTTCTTCCTAGTTTCTTTTCTTTTGAGAGACGGCCGGCCGGCCAGCCGGGGCTCCGGCGAGCTATCATGCAGTCACCAGCTATGCTAACTCCGGCATCCAGATCCTCTCCCCGGCCGTGGGCGTAGCTTATGAAGAACTTCAATTATGATTTAATCTGTCAGGTTATTACTTTGTGTTGATCTCTAATAAACCAAGTTTGATCTGCCAAACTGATGAGTTTATCGATCTCTTTTCGTCTCTTAGAGCTTGTGCATGTGGAAATCCAATCCAATTCCATATACAGCATGACTCCAAGATTAATTAAACAAATAGTTGCAGAAGATTTTGCGTATATATACACTTGATTTGCATGAATGCAGCAGAAAGAATGAGGTGAAGAAGGTGGTGTGCATCCCGGCGCTACCACCTCCGGCGAGCAGCCGCCCAGGAGGAGGAGAGGTGATTCCGTCTGATCTTTGGGCGTGGAGGAAATACGGCCAGAAGCCTATCAAGGGTTCGCCTTACCCAAGGTATTTTTTTGGCAACAATAATAAACAAGCGCTTGATATATAATGATCCAAATTAATATAATTAATACTTATCAACATCAGATCTTTTTCTTGCCTTCTTTTTCTGAAAAGGATTGCAGTCTTTTTTGTTGCACAGGTACAAGGTTTAGAGAGACGATGTAACATGAAAAAAAAATTCAATGTTTCCATTTCGATAATAATATAATATGCACTGCTCATATGTGCAGATATGGATGCCACGGCATGCAAGTCGACAGAAACCATGCATATGGTCATCTCGATAAGAGACCTGGCCTCTCCGATATAATTAATATATATTTTTCCTGATAATAACACTGAAATGGTCCAGCAAATATAGGCAGTTAGATATTGCTTCAGAGTGAAAAAAAACATATCAATTATTCACTCCGCTCTTTTTTATTTGTCACAGTTTAGTTTAAAAATGAACTACCGGCAGCAAAAAATTATTAATTCATAGCCCCCTCTTGATCTAGTTAACAAGTACTTATTTTCTACTAATTTCTCTACCTTTCAACTATATATAGAAATAATTAGTTGTATGCAACTATGTATAAAGAATCTATGGTGCAAGTTTATATGCTCCTTACTAATTTATTAGACGAACAAAGATCTTTAATTAGGTTAATGGCCATGTCAAATCTGTTTGAAATCCTTAGAACTAATAGTTAACCAACTAATAAATTATTAGCTAGAATCACCTAGTTAAACTATTAGTTGGAGGCTGTTTGAAACCTCCATCTAATAGGTTAATTGAACCACTAGTTTTATATAGTGTCCCTACATGGAGTAGAGACCAAGGACCACGTTGAAATAATAAGAGACAATAATGTCTTTTGCCAAGTTTTAGTTAATTTTAACTGCCTTAATCCAGCTAATGAATTGACTGTTAGTTAGAGGTCTAGCTAACAATTAACTAAGGCTTTAGCTAGGTTGTTTGAAACCCCTAAAACTGATTTTATCTAGTAACAATTATCTCTAGAGGTTCTAAACAAGCCCGTAACGTCGCTACAAAGAGACTGTACATGCGCAATTAATAATCTAGGGGTAATTGCTCTTGTTTCATCACCATTCTTTTTTATTAGTTAATCCATCTATTTTCCCTATTTATAATGCATCAAAGTAAGATAGGTTATGTGCATATTAATGGCCTATTTGGTTCGGTGACTAACTTGCCACACTTTACCTAACTTTTCTGCCTAAGGTTAGTTATTCAATTCGAACGACTAACCTTAGGCAAAGTGTGGCATAATTAGCCACAAACCAAACATGCCCTAAATACACAAATAATTAACTTGTGGTTCGAAATACTTGGCACACATATAGTTGGCGGAGTAATATCTGGATTTATGGCCATAAACTTGGACGAGATTTATGGCCCAATGTCAAATTACTAATTCGAAATGTACATGTCATAGTAGATTTACTTTGCATTTTTAATAGGCCAATTATATATCCATCAGTGCCTCTAGTTTGTTCTCTCTCTCATTTAGATGCCCTAGTTTGCTTCCACCAATTTGTCTAATTGTGCAAAGTATGTTAATCTCATAGGATGATCACATGAGACAGATGCTAGAGTGATTGGAAAGGATGGTTCATAGCAAAATATCTGTAAACTATATAATTAAGGACAACCACATATACTAACTGGACTATATATACTCTTCTAAAGATTGTACATTCACTTAAAATAGTTTAGAGCATCTCCAAGAGTTTCCAAATTCACTTTATAAATTATCATTTGGAGAGTCATTTGCATAAAAACCACTTTGTATATCCTTCTAATCTCCAATAGCTTTTCTATATGTTGTTTGCACTTTAGAGAGCCATTCATATTTTCTATTTTTGGCTAGCGAGAAACCCTAGAAGACAGCTATATTTGGATAACCATTTGAATAAGTTGTTTGGAAGTATTTTTTAAAAATCTCTATTTATATCAATGAGGAAGAATATAGAGAATGTCTTGAAGTTGTTCTTATACAGTGATATGATAGACTGGTTAGTTTGTTTATGTGTGTGTGGGTGTCCAAAAATCCCTAATGTTTCCGGTCAAAAGCGATCGTGATTCATATATACATTCAAACTTGCTTCTTATAGTTTAGTTTAGCCTAGTTTTTTAGGAAAAAAGTGTTATCAAATACCAGCTAGCTAGCTCATGTATACATTTTAATCTGCAACTCAACTGAAATTCCACATGGGGTTACCATAATGAAAGTATATCTTCGTAACAAATTTATTGTGGTTGTTTTAGAAGTCAAACATGCTTTTACATTTTAAATGTTCCTTCATCACTAATACTATTCTATATTTTTGAGAGGTATATGAAAGCCATACAAATAAAAAACAAAGATACTCCATTACAATAACTTTAATTGATGATGACATAAGTATTCTAGCAAACAATTATTTAGGACATTAATTAGTCTCCACTAATCTATATGCTCGAGTTGTATATATGTATGTTTTCATGGTTTTACCTCATATTATATGCCACCTATAATTTCATCGAAAGCACAAATTATTAGGGACGGAGCTAGAAAAAATTTAGAAGAGGCTAAATTAAATCACTATAGTGATATATATAGCTAAATTACTCACAATATGCATGTATAAAAGTTTGAAGTAGTATTATATTAAAATATCGATGAAAGATAAAATACATAATAAGATTTTGTTACGTATGTTTTAAATTTTAGAAGAGACTTTAGTACGGCTCTGTGGGCTCGGGAGCGGTAGGGGCTCCCACCGCTCCTGTAAATTAGCTATTATATATATATATATATATATATATATATATATATATATATATATATATATATATATATATATATATATATATATTAAATAATGGCCAATATTAATCCCTTATCCCCAATGATATAATAACACTCATTAATTCACTAGGAATGAAGGCTTATCTAAAGTATATGTATTTCCCAATATAATGGCTTTAATTTGATTAAAAGTGAAACTTCATTTTGTTTTGCAGAGGTTACTACAGATGCAGCAGCTCAAAGGGATGTATGGCAAGGAAGCAAGTAGAGCGCAGTCGCAGCGACCCCAACATGCTCGTGATCACCTACACGGCAGAACACAACCACCCTTGGCCAATGCAACGCAATGTGCTCGCTGGCTACTCCCGGCCTCACACTGCTACTCACATGTCGTCCAACTGCAAGAAGAAGAAGAACAGCTGCAGCGTTGAACCGACGAGTTCATGGCCAACAACAACAACATCATCACCATCATCAAAGAACGGCAACTACGAGTGTCAGCAAATGACAAACATGACGATGGAAGAAAATGCAGCAGCAGGGTATGTTGCCTACGCCATCGATGACGAGGAGTGTGCCGCGATGCATCAGCCGATCAATTGCGGTAGCGTGCAACCTTCAGCAGATGAGGTTTTCGCAGAGCTAGAGGAATTGGAGCCTACGACTAGTCCTGTGAATGCAAACATCTTCTCTAGGGGGGTGACTTATGAGTGGCACAAGTTCTAATCTATCAAGCCCAAGGTCGTATAAGGAAAGGCTAGCTACCCCATATATATACATGGTTCTGATGAAAAATAGGTTACAATTAATAACGCACAGATTTTACTTAATTAATTGCTGTGACGACAGATCTTTATATACCTTTTGTGTGCTTATGATTAATTCAAAGATAAGATATACTTAAAAATAAGAAAAATAAAATATATGTGTATAATATTTCGTCGTACATAAAAATTTCCACAAATCTGCATGGATCGTATTTGTTACTAGCATATATTATTATTCTAAACGGTCGTTCATCTTTGTTCAGTGTTTAGGCCGTTTATAGATGGCACAGAATGTAAACGGCCTAACAGTTTTGCATAGTAACACTACACAATATGTTGGATTAATGTGGACCAGACCCAATTAATATTCAATAATAGTCAATACTAATGACCCACTTTAATGGTATGGTGTACTAATAATTTAGTACCATTTTGGAAGTTTAAGGGATAAATCAATCAATTTAAATATGTGGACCATTGGTGCATCTATTGAGAAGTTAGGAAAAAATGAAGGACTGTCACACGCGAGTGTCGTCGTCTGGTCCATTCCTTTCAAACGGTTGCATATTTTACCTGGAATGATGACCGTGGCTAGTAACAGACGTCAGTTACTCGTCGGTTTCTAGTTCTAATGACGCTATCGTTACAGTCTGTTGTCCTTCTATCAAAAAGAATGTGCAACATGTTCTCTCTATCAAAAATAATCTTGTTAGTGGCTCACAACTATGTCGAGATGGTTATAAACTTATTTTCGAGTCTAATAAATGTATACTGTCAAAGTATGGAATATTTGTTTGAAAAGGCTATGGCAGTGAAGACTTGTTTCGCTTATCTTTGTATGATACTTGTAATAAGTCTGTGGACATTGTTGTTTCGAATGAGTTGAATATTTGGCATTCACGACTTTGTCAAATCAATTTTGGTTGTCTCGCAGTTAGCATATTTAAATTTAATCTAGAAATTTGATTTAGTCAAAGGTTTTAAGTGTCAGGTGTGCGTGCAATCTAAGCAACCTCGCAAGTCTCATAAGACTACGGAGGCGAGGAATTTGGCACCACTAGACTTAATACATTCCGATTTATGTGAGATGAACAAAATATTGACTAAAGGAGGCAAGCAATATTTTATTACTTCTATCGACGATTCTACTAGATTTTGTTATGTGTATCTCTTAAAATCAAAAGATGAAGCTTTGCATTATTTTAAGACCTACAATGATGAAGCTGAAAAACAACTCAAGAGAAAAATTAAACGGTTAAAATTTGATCGTGGTGGAGAATATTTTTCGCGTGATTTCTCTGATTTTTATATGGAACATGGTATTATTCATGAGAGGACACCGCCATACTCACCACAATTTAATGGGGTTGTTGAAAGAAAGAACCATACTCTAACTGATTTGTTTAACGTCATGTTAGAGATTTTGGGACTAAGGAATGGTGGGGTGAGGCGATTTTGATTGCGTGTCATGTCCTGAATAAAGTTCCTACAAAGAACAAAGAAATCACACCATTCGAGGATGGGAAAAGAAGAAATTAAATATCTCCTATTTGCGTACCTTGGGTTGTTTGGCTAAAGTTCCCGCAAATTATGACCGAAAACTATTGATTGTGTTTTCCTCGGGTATACTTTCCACAACATTGGATATAGGATTTTAATTATAAATTCTGGAGTATCGGACATGTTGGTTGGTACAATTATGGAGTCCAGTGATGCTACATTTTTAGGACGAGTTTCCTATGAAAATTACACATCATGCATCTATTAATGAACCAACGATACCCCATAAGCATTTTATTCTGGTAGAACACATTGAGGAATCCATATACATAATCCTGCGGAAGATGACAATATATCAACTCGAAAGAGTAAGAGACCAAAGACTACAAAGTCCTTTGGTGACGATTACATTGTATATCTTGTGGATGACACACCCAGTACCATTGAAGAGACATTCTCCTGATGCTGACTTTTGGAAGGAAGCAATAAAGAGTGAGATGGATTATATTATGTCTAATGCAACTTGGGAGGTCGTTGAGCATCCTTATGGGTGTAAGCCCATTGGGAGTAAATGGGTGTCCAAGAAAAATCTTAGGCCTGATGGTAATATTGAAAGGTACAAAGCGAGGCTTGTAATTAAAGGCTATTCACAAAAGGAAGGTGAGGATTTCTTTAATACGTATTCACATGTGGCTCGATTGACCACAATTCGCGTGCTACTTTCTTTAGCTGCTTCTCATGGTCTTCTCATCCATCAAATGGATATTAAGACAACATTCCTAAATGGAGAACTAGATGAGGAAATTTACATGGAGCATCTAGCTGGGTTTGTAGCAAATGGTCAAGAAGGCATGGTGTGTAAATTATTGAAATCTTTATATGGCCTAAAACAAGCACATAAGCAATGGCATAAAAAGTTGGATAGAACTTTGACATCTGTCGGCTTTATTGTGAACGAAGCAGACAAATGTGTATACTATCGGTATGGTAGGGGTGAGAGAGTAATTTTTTGCCTATATGTTGATGACATTCTAATCTTGGAGACAAGTCTTGATGTGATTAAAGATATAAAAGAATTTATATCTAATAATTTTGAAATGAAAGATTTGGGAGAAGCTGATGTTATTCTTAACATTAAGCTACTGAGAGAAGGCAATTGTGGGATCACACTTTTACCGAATGTGAACCTGCTCCAACGCCTTATGATCCTAGTATGCTATTGAAGAAATATCAAACGATAGAAAAAGGTCAAATAATTGGTTCACTCATGTATTTAGCTAGCGCTACGAGGTCTGACATCTCGTTTGTTCTGAGCAAACTTAGCCGATTTGTTTCAAATCTTGGAGATGATCATTGGCGTGCTCTTGAGAGAGTTTTACACTATCTAAAAGGTACCATGAGTTTAGACATCCATTATAACGGGTACCCAATAGTACTGAAGGGTTATTGTGATGTAAATTGGATATCTGATGCTAATGAGATATATGCCACAAGTGGATATGTGTTTTCACTTGGAGGTGGCGCTGTTTCATGGAAGTCTTACAAGCATACCATCTTAACGAGGTCGACTATGGAAGCAGAACTCACAACATTAGACACCGCTTCAGTTGAGGCTGAGTGGCTTCGTGAACTCCTTATGGATTTACCGGTTGTTGAAAAACCTGTGCCGGCTATTTTCATGAACCGTGATAATCAGACTGTGATAATTAAGATAAACAGTTCTAAGGATATATATGAAGTCGACAAGGCACATAGAGAGGTGTTTGAAATCTGTCAGGAAATTGAGAAACTCCAGAGTAATAGCGTTGAATTATGTCCATACGTCTAAAAATCTGGCAGATCAATTTACTAATAGGCTATCATGTAGTGTGATAGATAGTGCATCAAGTGAGATTGGCCTGAGACCCACCTAGAGTTTATCATAGTGGTAACCTGTTCTATGTGATATCGGAGATCCCGTGAATTAGATTGGTGAAACAAGCTAGTGGTAGACTAATAGGAAAGACCCTTAATAAGGCTCATTTCAGATACATATCTTTCCTTACAGTAAGGTAGGTTGGTGTTTACACCTTAATATGTTCCAAGAGGCTTTGTGAAGCAAAGATTTTGTCCTATAGAACATCTTTAGAGGAACATACCTATAAGGGTTAACTGCTAGTCATAGTTTATGAGTTCTGGATGGTCTCTAGATACCCATGAAAGGCTATGGAGCTTGACTTATATGCTCCAACCAGAGGGAATGCGTTCGACAATCTAGTACTGGTAAAGAGTTTAGATGAAACTCGTTCCATGCAAAACTGACAATTCAAGACCTAGTCCATTGTGCAGTTGTGGTTAAGTGTAGTCTAGGTTCTAGGTAGATGTTCAACTAATAGTCTCCATCGAAACACAAGTATATCAAACGTTTCAGATTATGAGAGCATTTTTTGTGACTTAGCATTTGGTGGGGATTGTTGGATTAATGTGGGCTTGGCCCAATTAATATTCAATAGTAGTCAATGCTAATGGACCACTTTAATGTTATGGTGTACTAATAATTTAGTACCATATTGGAAGTTCAAGCTAGGGACAAATCAATCAACTTATATAGGTGGACCATTTGTGCATCTACTGATAAGTTGACAAAAGGATAAAGGATTGCCACACGCGTGCGTGCCGCCGCCGGCCGGACTGGGCCTCGGCCGAGCACATAGAGAGTGGGAGAGCAGGCCTCCAAAATCACCTCCGTAGAGGTACACTTGCACGGGTGTGCGGGCTCTCAGGTTTTTGGGGAGCATACTCGCGACTGCTCGCTTCATCCACTCGACTAGTGCTGCTTCGTCTACATCCTATTCTTCGTCGGCGGCGGCGTTCGAGGGACTGCATTGCGTACACCTTCCTGCATCAAATTTGTACGGATACATCGAACATACACATGAGATGTCTCGTGTGAATGGAGTCACTGATGCCTTGAGCATCGGCCCCTCCACATGGTACTTTTTGTTTTGCATACTTGTGCATGTTTCATTTCTGTTTACTGCTTATGCGAGTAGTGGTACACACATGTACATACATGTCATCGAATATATCACACTGTTCTTCTGGATTAAATTAAAACTAATAATTCCTATTTTTCTAACATAATATACATAGTTATTATATATGTACTTATGCATGTAAAATAAGTGTTCAATCAAATAGTTAAATCCATTTCAACTTCTATACTTACAACATTATGTTAACTAGATTGATGCAATTGTGGCACTTGTAATCTTTTATTGACTAAAGGGTGAATTAGACTATTATTATTTATCTCATTTAATAACATTTAATTGGATTCTTTGTAGATTGCTTAAAAGGTTTTCCTTGTTCAATTCACCATCGATATGACTAATTCCTTCTTCTCTGGGTATTTCGTGAAGTCAACTTCCTAGCAAAACCATTTCCGTCTAGTCATTTGGCGACTTGCTTCGGTGAACCAATACTGACACTTATGTATCCCTACGATATTGAAAATTATAGCATTCAAATTTGTTATGAAGGCCCTCTTTGCTGTGGGACAACTTGTTTTGGTAGTGAAGCTCATGTACTCTATAATGAACACCCAAGTCACATTATGACGCTTGGGGTTAGCTAGTGAAAGTAGATCTCATATTTCTTTAGCACTTCCAAAACAATTGGCTACACTGGGAACCAAAGTCCTAACCAAAAGAAACTCATGTACACAATAGTTTCATCCTTCCATGGTTGTGGTGTTTCATCATTGCCACCAAGGCAAGTTATATGGATGTTGTCGACGTAACCATTCTTCACATATATTTTTAAGATGTCCATCTTTCACTATCGAATTTCTAGTGTCTAGATACCTAGGTTTCTAGGGTCTTGGTGTGCTTCACCGTCTTTAGCATCCTCTTTGGCACCGAACTCTTCATCTTTGGTTTCCTCCTAGCAAACTTTTTTCTTCACAACTTGGATTAAGCTAGCGATACTTCTTCCGCATGGTCCTCCTCGACACTACTACTAACACTATCACGTTGGAGAGATTCGAAAGACGTGGGCATAGAAACCAAAGCGGCCATCTGGATGCAAGCTGTCTCAATGGGGGTCAAGGTTGAGTTAAACAACACATAATTCTTTGGAGGTTGAGCTATGGGCAACAACTTTTAGGCACATGTGAGGAATATTGTGGGGAGTGCATTGTTTCTTGCCTCTTTATATAACCAGAGTGGCTCACAAATCGAGCGTCTAGCACAAAAATCACCCACTGCCATTCTGGCCCAACAATGTAGATACATTTTCACATTTAATTTGTGTATTTTAACATTTTTAATAACGAATTTAAAAAGAGGTGTTTATCAGACCTTTAGCCCATGGTCATTTGAAGCTAGTTTTGTGATTCAAGCTCGTTATGGAAAACTAACTAATCCCGCGAGGGGATATAGTTGAGGAGGGGGTTCCCAAACTAAGGCCTGGAATGACAAAACTTAGTCTTTAGTTGTTTATAGGTCAAGAATGTTAATGTAGACCAAAGGAAGTCCATTGTTGATCATAGAATCTTCATTGGATTACTTCGAGACGTGGGTGAGCTGAAGCTACACAAAGTCGAAGCTGTAATAAGCAAGGCTTCGGTGTTGATAAAAAGAACCTTCGGTGGAAGATGACATCTAAAGAGAACTTCCAAGAAAAAGAGATACAAGAAGTTTTAGCAAAGAGAAGACGTGTTTGACATGTTTGTGCGATGAAATGACAAATATACTCCCTCGAATGCGAAGAGTTAGGTTGTTTCCAGCATCTTACTCATTCTATCTTCCATGCTATCTCCTATTTCAAACACCACTCCGTGAACAGTGTAGTATACAATACAAACAATGCTTTGCATGACCATATGCACGATTTGCTAGAGACAACCTTACTATGTAAAATAATGGAGAAAAATGTAATTTCTTACAAAGGCGTACTGGGACACGATCTTATTGTGGCAGCAGATCCAGGAATTGACTAAAGGGGAATGATTTCCAGGTGATCAATGACGGAGACAACACAAGTTTTAGGGGGCTCATTTTCTCTCTTCCCCTCCCTTCTTCTCTAACCTCCACCTCTTTCGCCAATAGAGTAGGGGACTCTGAAAGGGAAATAGGGTCAAACCTTTTCCTAAATGATTTTGGTGGTTGAATTGCCAATACAAATAATTGGACTAACTAGTTTGCTTTAGATTATAAGTTATACAGGTGCCAAAGGTTCAACACAAACTAATAAAAAGTCCAAGATAGGGTTCAAAAAGAAAGGAGCAAAAGAAACCAAAGGCTGCCCTGGTCTAGCGCACCGGACTGTCCGGTACACCACCGAACAGTGTCCGGTGCACCAGGGTGGATCAACTTGAACTCGCCACCTTCGGGTTTCTAGAAAAGCCACTCCGCTATAACTCACCGGACTGTCCGGTGTGCCAGCGGTGCAACGACTACAGCGCAACGGTCGACTCCAATAGAAACCTAAAAAGCGCTAAAGTGCGTGGACAGTTCGCGCAGAGTCAGAGCAGGCGCCAGAAGGCGCACCGGACAGTGAACAGTACCTGTCTGGTGCACCATCGGACTGCCGGTGGCCCCGTTTGTCAGAGCTCCAACGGTCGAACCCTAACGGTTGGGTGACGTGGCTGGCGCACCGGACAGTGTCCGGTGGCGCACCGGACTGTCCGGTGCGCCCATCGACAGTAGCCCAACCCCAACGGTTGGCTTGGTGGTTAGGGCTATAAATACCCCCAACCACCACCACTTCAAGGCATCCAAGTTTTCAGCCATTGCATTCAATACAAGAGCTCTAGACTTCACTCCAAGACACAAACAAGAGATCAAATCCTCTCCCAAGTCCACAATTACTCCAAACATTTAGTGACTAGTGAGAGAGAGATATTTGTGTTCATTTGAGTTCTTGTCGCTTGGATCGCTTTTCTTCTTCCCCATTCTTGTTCTCAACATCTTTGTAATCAAAGCAAGAGACACCAAGTTGTGGTGGTCCTTGTGGGGTCTAAGTGACCCATTTGATTGAGGAGAAAAGATCACTCGGTCTAGGTGACCGTTTGAGAAAGGGAAAGGGTTGAAAGAGACCCGGTCTTTGTGACCACCTCAATGGGGAGTAGGTTTGCAAGAACCGAACCTCGGTAAACAAATCATCGTGTCATTCACTTTCATTTGCTTGTGATTTGTTTTCGCCCTCTCTTTCGGACTCATTTATATTTATAACGCTAACCCGGCTTGTAGTTGTGCTTAAAGTTTATAAATTTCAGATTTGCCTATTCACCACCTCTAGGCGACTTTCAATTGGTATCAAAGCCCGGTACTTCATTAGAGTCTAACCACTCGAAGTGATGTCGGGAGCATCCGCCAAGAGGGAGATCGGGACCGGCGGCGACAAGTCTGCAAGCTTGGGGAGAACCCAGTCGAGGGAGTCCGGCCACAAGCACAAGGAGGAATCCTCTTCCTCCATCAAGTCACAACGGAGAGGTGACAAGAAGAAGAAGATGAAGAAAGTGGTCTACTACGAGACCGACTCTTCGTCACCTTCCACCTCCGGCTCCGAATCGGCATCCGCCACTTCTAAGCACCATGAGCGCAAGAAGTATAGTAAGATGCCCCTTCCCTATCCTCGCATTTCCAAACGCACTCAATTACTTTCCATCCCATTAGGCAAACCGTCGGTTTTTGATGGTGAAGATTATTCTGTGGAGTGATAAAATGAGGCATCACCTAACCTCACTCCACAAAAGCATATGGGATATTGTTGAGTATGGAGCGTAGGTACCGAAGGAAGGGGACAAGGACTATGATTCGGAGGAGGTCGACCAAATCCGGCACTTCAACTCCCAAGCCACTACTATACTCCTCGCCTCTCTAAGTCGAGAGGAGTATAATAAGGTGCAAGGGTTGAAGAGTGCCAAAGAAACTTGGGATGTGCTCAAGACCGCGCACGAAGGAGATGAGGTGACCAAGATCACCAAGCGGGAAACGATCGAGGGGGAGCACGGTCGATTCATGCTCAACCAAGGAGAGGAGCCACAAGCCATGTACAACCAGCTCAAGACCTTGGTGAACCAAGTGCGCAACCTCGGGAGCACAAAATGGGATGACCATGAAATGGTCAAGGTTATTCTAAGATCACTCATTTTTATTAACCCTACACAAGTTCAATTAATTTGTGGTGATCCTAGATATAAGCTAATGTCTCCCGAGGAGGTTATAGGAAAATTTGTGAGCTTTGAATTGATGATCAAAGGCTTCAAACAAATCATCGAGCGAGGCACCACCTCCACACCCGAGGTGCAACCCGTCGCATTCAAAGCAACAGAGGAGAAGAAAGAAGAGTCTACGTCAAGTAGGCTCCCCATCGACGCCTCCAAGCTCGACAACGAGGAGATGACGCTAATCATCAAAAGCTTTCGCCAAATCCTCAAGCAAAGGAGGGGGAAAGGTTACAAGCCTCGCTCCAAGAAAGTTTGCTACAAATGTGGTAAGCCCGGTCATTTTATTGCAAAATGTCCTATGTCAAGCGATAGTGATAGGGGCGATGACAAGAGGGGAAAGAAGGAGAAGAAGAGGTACTACAAGAAGAAGGGCGGTGATGCCCACGTTTGTCGGGAGTGGGACTCCGATGAGAGCTCCACCGACTCCTCCTCCAATGAGGAAGCCGCCAATGTTGCCGTCAACAAGGGTCTTCTCTTCCCCAATGTCAGCCACAAGTGCCTCATGGCAAAGTACGACAAAAGGAAGAAGGTAAAATCTAGAGCTTCCACTAAATATGCAACATCTAGTGATGATTAGGATGATTTGCTCACACTTTTTGCCAACCTCAACATGCAACAAAAGGAAAAATTGAATGAATTAATTAGTGCTATTCATGAGAAGGATGAACTTTTGGATAGCCAAGAGGACTTCCTTATTAAAGAAAATAAGAAGCATATTAAGGTGAAAAATGCTTATGCTCAGGAGATAGAGAAATGTGAAAATTTGACTAGTGAGCTTAGCATTTGCCATGACACTATCTCCAACCTTAGAATTGAAAATACCAAATTAATTGCTAAGGTTGAGAAATTAAATGTTTGTGATGACTCTCTTGTCAAACTAAAAAATGACAATGCTAGTTTGATTGCTAAGATTGACAAGTTGAATGAATCACTTTCTAGCCTTAAGATTGAGAATGATAAATTAATGTCTAAGGCTAAAGATTTAAATGTTTGCAATGTTTCTATTTCCAATCTTAGAAATGAGAATGCTATTTTGCATGCTAAGATTGATGAATTAAATACATGCAAACCTTCTACATTTACTATTGATCATGTTTCCATTTGTACTAGATGTAGAGATATTAATGTTGATGTTATTCATGATCACCTAGCTTTAATTAAACAACAAAATGATCACATAGCTCAACTTAGTTCTAAAATTAATGAGCATGAGATAGAAAATGAAAAATTTAAATTTGCTAGAAGTATGCTCTATAATAGGAGACGCCCTGGCATTAAGGATGGCATTGGCTTCCAACAGGGAGACAATGTCAAGCTTGATGTCCCTAAGAGATTGTCTAACTTTGTTAAGGGCAAGGCTCCCATGGCTCAGGATAACGAGGGCTATATTTTATATCCTGCTGGTTATCCCGAGCATAATATTAGGAGAATTCATGCTCGGAAACCTCATAATATTTCTCACCATGCTTTTATGTATAAAAATGAGGCTTCTAGCTCTAGGCAATCAACCCGTGTTAAATTGCCTAAAAGGAAAACTCCTATTGCATCAAATGAACCAAATGTTTCATTTAAGACGTTTGATGCTTCTTATGTGCTTACTAACAAATCAGGCAAAGTAGTTGCAAAATATGTTGGGGGCAAACATAAGGGATCAAAGACTTGTGTTTGGGTACCCAAGGTGCTTGTTTCTAATGTCAAAGGACCCAAGACCGTTTGGGTACCTAAGAACAAGGCCTAAACTTGTTTTGTAGGTTTATGCATCTGGGGGCTCAAGTTGGATCATTGATAGCGGGTGCACAAACCACATGACTGGGGAGAAAAGGATGTTCTCCTCCTATAAGAAAAACAATGATTCCCAAAGAGCTATCACATTCGGGGATGGAAATCAAGGTTTGGTCAAAGGACTTGGTAAAATTGCTATATCACCTGACCATTCTATTTCCAATGTTTTTCTTGTAGATTATTTAGATTATAACTTACTTTCAGTTTCTCAATTATGTAAAATGGGTTACAACTATCTTTTTACGGATATAGGTGTTACTGTCTTTAGAAGAAGTGATGATTCAGTAGCATTTAAGGGAGTATTAGAGGGTCAGCTATACTTAGTTGATTTTAATAGAGCTGAACTCGATACTTGCTTAATTGTTAAGACCAATATGGGTTGGCTCTGGCATCGCCGACTAGCACATTTTGGGACTAACCAATGTTCATTTTGAGAAAGACAGGGTTTGTAGCGCATGTCAAGCAGGGAAGCAAGTTGGTATTCATCATCCACACAAGAACATCATGACGACCGACAGGCCGCTTGAACTACTCCACATGGATCTATTCGGCCCGATTGCTTACATAAGCATCGGCGGGAGTAAGTATTGTCTTGTAATTGTGGATGATTATTCTCGCTTCATTTGGGTGTTCTTTTTGCAGGATAAATCTCAAACCCAAGATACCTTAAAGGGATTCTTGAGATGGGCTCAAAATGAGTTCGGCTTAAGGATAAAAAAGATTAGAAGCGACAATGGGACGGAGTTCAAGAACTCTCAAATAGAAGGCTTTCTTGAGGATGAGGGCATCAAGCATGAGTTCTCTTCTCCCTACACACCACAACAAAATGGTGTAGTAGAGAGAAAGAATAGAACTTTACTTGACATGGCGAGGACCATGCTTGATGAGTACAAGACTTCAGACCGGTTTTGGGCGGAAGCAATCAACATCGCTTGCTACGCTATCAACCGTCTCTATCTTCACCGAATCCTCAAAAAGACATCATATGAACTCCTACCCGGTAAAAAGCCCAATGTTTCATATTTAGAGTTTTTGGTAGCAAATGTTTTATTCTTGTTAAAAGAGGTAGAAAATCTAAATTTGCTCCTAAGGCTGTAGAAGGCTTTTTACTTGGTTATGACTCAAACACAAGGGCATATAGAGTCTTTAACAAGTCCACTGGGCTAGTTGAAGTCTCTTGTGACATTGTGTTTGATGAGACTAATGGCTCTCAAGTAGAGCAAGTTGATCTTGATGAGCTAGATGATGAAGAGGCTCCATGCGTCGCGCTAAGGAACATGTCCATTAGGGATGTGTGTCCTAAGGAATCTGAAGAGCCCACACAAGCACAGGATCAACCGTCATCTTCCATGCAAGCATCTCCACCAACCCAAGATGAGGACCAAGCTCAAGATGATGAGAATGAAGATCAAGAATAAGAGCCACCTCAAGAAGAGGACAATGATCAAGGGGGAGATGTCAATGATCAAGACAAGGAAGATGATCAGGGTCCAAGACTGCCTCACCCAAGAGTTCATCAAGCGATACAAAGAGATCACCCCGTGAACTCCATCCTCGGTTATATTCATAAGGGGGTAACCACTCGATCTCGTGTCGCTCATTTTTGTGAACATTACTCTTTTGTGTCTTCTATTGAGCCATACAGGGTGGAAGACGCATTAAGAGATTCGGATTGGGTGTTGGCAATGCAAGAGGAACTCAACAACTTCACGAGGAATGAGGTATGGCATTTAGTTCCACGTCCTAATCAAAATGTTGTAGGAACCAAGTGGGTTTTCCGCAGTAAGCAAGATGAGCATGGTGTGGTGACAAGGAACAAAGCCTGACTTGTAGCCAAGGGATATTCATAAGTCGAAGGTTTGGATTTCGGTGAAACCTATGCACCCGTAGCTAGGCTTGAGTCAATTCGTATATTACTTGACTATGCTACTTACCATGGCTTTAAGCTTTATCAAATGGACATGAAAAGTGCCTTCCTCAATGGACCAATCAAGGAGGAGGTCTATGTTGAGCAACCTCCCGGCTTCGAAGATAGTGAGTACCCTAATCATGTTTATAAACTCTCTAAGGCGCTTTATGGGCTCAAGAAAGCCCCAAGAACATGGTATGAATGGCTAAGAGATTTTCTTATCACTAATGGCTTCAAAGTCGGTAAAACCGATCCTACTCTATTTACTAAAACCATTGCAAATGATTTGTTTGTATGCCAAATTTATGTTGATGATATCATATTTGGGTCTACTAAACGAATCTACTTGTGAAGAGTTTAGTAGGATAATGATTCAAAAATTCGAGATGTCTATGATGGAGGAGTTGAAGTATTTCTTAGGATTTCAAGTAAAGCAACTCCAAGAGGGCACCTTCATCAGCCAAACGAAGTACATTCAAGACATACTCACCAAGTTTGGAATGAAGGATGCCAAGCCCATCAAGACACCCATGGGAACCAATGGGCATCTCGACCTCGACACGTGAGGTAAATTCATAGATCAAAAGGTATACCGGTCGATGATAGGATCTTTACTCTATTTATGTGCATCTCGACCGGATATTATGCTTTCCGTATATGAGAGCACCTAGAGGGGGGTGAATAGGTGATCCTGTAAAATTCAACACTAAATTCCAACAAGCTTGATTAAAGAGATATTAGTGCAAGTTAATCAAGTCTATGAGGCGAGCTCTTGCGAACACAAACAATCACAGAGAGGAGCAACACAAGAGACACGCGATTTTTATCCCGTGGTTCGGCCAAGTAACACTTTCCTACTTCCACGTTGTGGTGTCCCAATGGACGAGGGTTGCACTCAACCCCTTTCAAGTGATCCGATGATCAACTTGAATACCACGGTCTTTTCCTTTCAAGTGTTTTCCCGTTTGCGAGGAATCTCCACAATTTGGAGCCTCTCGCCCTTACAATAGATATCACAAAGAAAGCATAGAGTAAGGTTGGGAAGAGCGACGCACACAAGACTCAGATACTCAGCACACCCACGCACACAAGTGAAGACTCGACCTCAAATGACCACATAGGGAGTTCGTGACTCGAATTGAGCTCAAATCTCTAACACAACGAAGCAAATGCGCGGAAGCAGAGTCTGGATGTTTTAGAATACTTAGTGAATGCTTGGGGTGACTCCTCCATGCGCCTACGGACCCTTTTATAGCCCCAAGGTAGCTAGGAGCCGTTGGAGACAAACTTGGAAGGTCATCCTTGCCTTCTGTCGTGTGGCGCACCGGACAGGTCCTGTAGACGGTCCGGTGCGCGATCTCCTTCCAAAAATGGCATATCCGATCGTTGCTCCTCTGGGCTGATTGGCGCACCGGACAGTCCGGTGCACCAGCTGACCGTTGGAGCAGTCCACGTGTCGCTCGCACATTGCGCGGCCGATCGTTGGCGCAGGCGACCGTTGGCTCACCGGACAGTCCAGTGAATTATAGCCACGTTGCCCCTTTGCTTTTCCCGAGGGCGACAAGTTCGTCGCAGATGACTCACCGGACCGTCCGGTGCACCAACGGACTGTCCGGTGAATTATAGCCGTACGCCGCCGTCAACTCCCGAGAGCGGCCTTTTCACCGGGGACCAGCCTGACGCACCGGACACTGTCCGGTGCACCACCGGACAGTCCGGTGTGCCAGGCCGAGTTGGAGTTTGCTGCACATAGCTAACTCTTTTTCCAATTCTTTTCTCACTGTTTCTAGCACTTAGACAGAACACATTAGTACTCAAAACAATGTACTAAGTCTAGAAACATACCTTTTGCCTTGATTTGTACTTCTCACTTTATTTGGCACATGAGAACTTAATTAAATGTGTTGGGCACTTAATCACAAAAACATTATAGAAATTGTCCAAGGGCACATTTCCCTTTCAGCATGCATGTGTGCAAGATTTCAAGTCGATCCTAAGGAAGTTCACCTTAGGGCCGTGAAAAGAATCTTGAGATATTTAGTTCATACACCTAAGTTTGGTCTTTGGTACCCCAAGGGATCCACTTTTGATTTAATAGGTTATTCAGATGTTGATTGGGCAGGGTGTAAAATTGATAGAAAGAGCACATCAGGCACTTGTCAGTTCTTGGGAAGATCCCTAGTGTCTTGGGCTTCAAAGAAACAAAATTCAGTAGCTCTTTCTACCATCGAAGCTGAGTATATTGCTGCAGGCCATTGTTGCGCGCAATTGCTTTGGATGAGGCAAACCCTTTGGGACTATGGCTACAAATTAACCAAAGTCCCTCTCCTATGTGATAATGAGAGTGCAATCCGTATGGCGGATAATCCCGTTGAGCACAGCCGTACTAAGCACATAGCCATTCAGTATCACTTTTTAAGGGATCACCAACAAAGGGGGATATCGAGATAGCTTATGTTAGCACCAAAGAACAATTAGCCGATATCTTTACCAAACCACTAGATGAGAAAACCTTTACCAAACTTAGGAATGAGCTAAACATTCTTGATTCTCGGAATTTTGATTAATACTTTGCACACATAGCTTATTTATGTACCTTTGATCATATCTGTTTCATTTGCTATGACTAATGTGTTCTTCTAGTATATTTTATGCTAAGTCATAGATTGAAAGGAAAATAGAGTCTTCGGCAAAGACAAGACTTCCACTCCACTCTACCGGTATTAATTACCCTTCGCCATCACTTCGCGTCACTCTCCACCTTGGTATAATCTTCACTCATATTCATTTGTACCTTTGGGGAGAAAGTAACGAGGGCTCTAAAGACTCCGTTTTTGGTGATTCATGCCAAAGGGGGAGAGAGTACTAGCCCAAACCAAAAGGACCGCACGACCACGCCAATTTCAAAATTTTTCGAAACAAGTTTAAGTTTTTTAAATGTTCTTCAATTGGTATCTTTGAAATTAGTATTCCTCTAATAAATTCTATCTCTATTGGTATCTATATTTTAAGGAGGAGTTTTTCAAAATTAGTATCTGAAAAGTTTGACATTCTTTCAATTGATAAAACCCTCTTGAACACTAAGAGGAGAACTTCATTCAGGGGGAGTTTTGTTTAGTCAAAGGAAAAGCATTTGAAACAGGGGAGAAAATTTCAAATCTTAAAAATGCTTCTTGAAATCTTATTCATATACCTTTGACTATTTGCAAAAAGACTTTGAAAAAGAATTTCCAAAAACATTTGCAAAAACAAAACAAGTGGTGCAAGCGTGGTCCAAAATGTTAAAAGAAAGAAAGCAATCCATGCATATCTTATGAAAGTATAAATTGGTTTAATTCCAAGCAACCTTTGCACTTACCTTATGCAAACTAGTTCAATTATGCACTTATATATTTGCTTTGGTTTGTGTTGGCATCAATCACCAAAAAGGGGGAGATTGAAAAGGAAATAGGGTCAAACCTTTTCCTAAATGATTTTGGTGGTTGAATTGCCCAACACAAATAATTGGACTAACTAGTTTGCTCTAGATTATAAGTTCTACAGGTGCCAAAGGTTCAACACAAACCAATAAAAAGTCCAAGGTAGGGTTCCAAAAAGAAAGGAGCAAAAGAAACCGAAGGTTGCCCTGGTCTGGCGCATCGGACTGTCCTGTGTGCCACCGGACAGTGTCCGGTGCACCAGGGTGGATCAACTTGAACTCACCACCTTCGGGTTTCTGGAAAAGCCACTCCGCTATAATTCACCGGACTGTCCGGTGTGCCAGCGGTGCAACGGCTACAGCGCAACGGTCGACTCCAACGGAAACCTGAAAAGCGCTACAGTGCGCGGACAGTTCGCGTAGAATCAGAGCAGGCGCCAGAAGGCGCACCGGACAGTGAACAGTACCTGTCCGGTGGCCCCGTCTGTCAGAGCTCCAACGGTCGAACCCTAACGGTTGGGTGACGTGGTTGGCGCACCGGACTGTCCGGTGCGCCCATCGACAGCAGCCCAACCGCAATGGTTGGTTTGGTGGTTGGGGCTATAAATACCCCCAACCACCACCACTTTAAGGCATCCAAGTTTTCAGCCATTGCATTCAATACAAGAGCTCTATACTTCACTCCAAGACACAAACAAGAGATCAAATCCTCTCCCAAGTCCACAATCACTCCAAACATTTAGTGACTAGTGAGAGAGAGAGATATTTGTGTTCATTTGAGTTCTTGTCGCTTGGATCGCTTTTCTTCTTCCCTATTCTTGTTCTCAACACCTTTGTAATCAAAGCAAGAGACACCAAGTTGTGGTGGTCCTTGTGGGGTCTAAGTGACCCATTTGATTGAGGAGAAAAGCTCACTCGGTCTAGGTGACCGTTTGAGAGAGGGAAAGGGTTGAAAGAGACCCGGTCTTTGTGACCACCTCAACGGGGAGTAGGTTTGCAAGAACCGAACCTCGGTAAACAAATCACCGTGTCATTCACTTTCATTTGCTTGTGATTTGTTTTCGCCCTCTCTTTCGGACTCGTTTATATTTCTAACGCTAACCCGGCTTGTAGTTGTGCTTAAAGTTTATAAATTTCAGATTTGCCTATTCACCCCCCCTCTATGCGACTTTCAGACTCGTTTCTCTCTCTCCTTCTTCCTTCTCTCTTCTTCTCTACCCTCCACCTCTACATCTAATGGAGTTTCATGGATGTAGGGAGGGTTGGAGCCCCTTAATTAACCCTCCTTCAGATCCGCCCTGCGATCTTATAAATAGGTGAACAATATGACCGATAGAGAGGTTGATCATTTGTGGAAGTCATGCGCTTGTCACATTCGCGTCTCCAAAGAACCTCTCAAGGTAAAATAAAGGAGAAAAATATACTTTCTTACAAAGGTGTACTGGAACATGATCTTACAGTGGCAGCAGATCCATGAATTGACTAAAGGGGGATGATTTCCAGGTGATCAATGGCGGAGACAACACAAGTTTCTAGAGGGGCTCATTTTCTTCTTCTTCCTCCCCTCTTCTTCTCTAACTTCCACCTCATTCTCTAATAGAGTAGGGGACTAGGTTTTCTCTCTTTTTCTCTACCCTCCACTTCTACACCTAATGGAGTTTCATGGACGTAGGGAGGGCAGGAGCCCCTGAATTAACCCCCCCCCCCCCCATTCAGATCTGCCCCCTATGATCTTATAAATATGTGAACAATACGACTGATAGAGAGGTTGATCATTTGTGGAAGTCATGCTTGTTACATTTGCGTCTCCAAACAGGGGCGAAGCCAAGATCCGAAGACAGAGGGGGCAGACTTAGCCTCCACGCGACCAAACCAGCAATGATACATTATTAAAATGGCAAGGAAATCAACCACAATACATATATTGATATATAATCTTCATTACAAAAACAGTATAATAAAACAGCATCGATTTTGTCAAACAAAATAAAATTACATCTCAGTTATTTTGAATTTAGCTCTACGTGTATTAGCTAGATCATAGGCCTTGATAATATCATCAGAACTAATCATTGCCGCTAATTCCCTTTCAATATAAACGACCAGATAATCCCGTAAATAGGCATCTCCCATTTTGCTTCGAAGACGTGTCTTCACAAATTTCATAGCTGAAAAGGCTCTCTCTGTGGTCGCAGTTGACACAGTGAGAGTTAAGAGTAATCTCAATAATTTATCTACCATCGGATAAGAAGAATCTTTACCCAGCTTAACTAATCCACTTGTTAAATCAGCCAAAGATGATAAACCCTTTAGTTCTGGATGGTTGCAAACATCAAATTGAAAATGTGGCAATTGGCACTCTAATTGCATTCTTTCTTGATTTGAGAAATCAGCAGGATAATACTTTCCACTAGAGAGCATACCTTTTCTATGTCAAAAGAGCCAAGTATTGGATTCAAGAAAGCACAAAGTGATAAAAGGTCTGTCGCTTGGCCACCAAATCAATCTTCTATCTCATTCAGTTGTTGATCAATTGCAACATTAAACACATCAAATTTATAATGATGAAAAACGGTGGTGTTATCATTCTTATTTCGAGATTTGGTCACATCAACAAACCTACAAATGTGATAAAATACAAATAAGATCAATTCATATGATATGAATAATAATTGTGCAATAATTTAGCCAAAGGAAACATACTTGTGATTCAGATCCAAAATATCGATGTCATTCTTTTCAACAAAGTAATTGACCTCCTGAAGAAGAGGATCCCAACCATCATTTCGCAAGTTACCAAGTAAGACTTTAGTATTGGAAACTGAATCTAGTGCATTTAAAATATCAATTGACTTCTTTTGGAGTGTTTGACATAGCACATTGGTAATCTTCATAATCTTTTCCATCATGAGCAAAATAAACACAAAATCAAATTTGACAATAATTTGTAGTGCACCTGCAGCATCACCACGAGAATACTTTGAAACTGAACGATCATTTGCAATACTACGTAGGACTAAAATTGTGGCGCTAAACATCTTCTTTAAGCTTTGAATTGACTTGTAATCAGAACTCCATCTAGTGTCCCCTAGCCTCTGTAGAGAGCTCATCTGATTTGCACCTTGTCCAGTGTCAAGCTCTCCCAATTCAATTTCACGAGCTATTTCTTCAGCTTGTGCAGCTAGTAACTCATCATTGCGCTTAGTAGATGAACTAACAACATTTATGATAAAAGTTGCATGCTGAAAGAAGTTGTGTACCTATTGCACTTCCCTTGATGCTGCCACTAGAGCCAATTGCAGTTGATGAGCCATGCAATGAATGTAATATGCATATGGACACTCGTTTAGAATTAGAGCCTTCAATCCATTCCACTCCCCTCTCATATTACTTGCACCATCATAACCTTAGCCTCTGATGTCTTCTATACTCAAGGTATTAGCAGTTAAGACAACACAAATTGAGTTCTTAAGAGTCAATGCAGTAGTATCCTTCACATGAACGAGGTCAAGAAAACGTTCCTTGATAAGTCCTTCTTTGTTGACAAAACGGATGGCTATTGCCATTTGCTCCTTTTTAGATTCATCTCGAGCTTCATCAACCATGATGCAAAACTTGCTAGTGCCAATTTCTTCTCTTATTAATTTTTGCACTTTCCGTGCAACAATGCTTAGAATTTCCTTCTGGACATCAGATGAAGTGTATTTGGCATTTTTTGGAGCATTTTGTAACACAACTCCTTTCACCTTGATTTCCGAGATTCATCATGGCCTCTAAATGGACAACCTTGAAATGTTAGCCACCTACACATCATGCAAGGTTTAAGATATTAAATTATTAAGATGATGATGATGATAATAATGTATACATAGGTATAAACATCATAAAAAACAAACTGATTTTTTACCTAATGGAATTGATGGTAGTCGTAAGCCTTAGTCTTGCTTCTGCAACTAATTTCTCATTTTCTTTAACCATCACCTTGTCAATATGCGTCATACTGTTTTTCAGATTATTGAAACATCCAACAGAATAGTTATGGGCAGAACCAGAATTTCCCATATGTTTTAGAAAAAGCACATTCCTTTCCTTCATTAACCTTTTTCCAATTGTTAAACCCCTTGACTGTGAATGTATCTGATCCATACTTTCCAATTTGTTTCTTTGAAAAAAGAAAACATGGGAGACAATAAGCACGATCTGTATGAGGTGAATACTCTAGCAAACTAAATTGTTTAAACCAATTGCTCTGGAACCGACGAGCATGAGATGCATCATTCAATGGGTACTCATCTAATATAACTTGATATGGGCCCTCAGATATATAAAATCTCCGAGCTTCATCTTGTTGATCAAAAGGTAGCCTCAAAATTTGAACACGTTTACCTGGGTCTCTCTCAAATGTCGTGGCTAAAGTCTCTTGTTGATTTAGCTCAGCTGCCTCAGTATGCAAATTAATTGGATCAGAATCTTGCACATTGGTTAGGTTAGGATTTTCGATAGGAGTAGCTCTAGGATTATCACGTTGGAAAAAACAATCAATTGTTTTGAGTTTTCTCTTCATCTTGGCTGAAATTTAGTAGATGCAAAATTACATAATGACAATGCCCCAAATAAACATAATTGACAACTGGTAAATGGTAATTATCTAATTTATTATTTTACCTAGGCACCTAGCTAGATCAAACATCAAAGAACGGGTGAAAGAAATTAAGAAACTCGGCGCGGGCACTGCTACCTGCCTGGACGCCTGGTGCTTGGTGGTGGATGGCTCACGGCTGGACGCTGTCCTGTCCTCGCTGCCCGCTGGCCGCTCGGCCAGACCGCGCAGAGTGCGGCGTGCTGCCAGCCCAGCCGCAGACGGCAGAGCCGCTCAGCCCAGGTGCTGCCAGAGAACGAGAGAAGGAGAAGTAGAAGACAATGCGGCGTCGGATCGTGCGCTATGGAAAAAATTAAGGGTTTTAGACTACCAAACAATAAACTGGTAGCAAAATAATGTGCTCTAGAATATATTAGTGGTATACCTTAGTTGGGCTGTTGGGGACTTGGGGGGTGCCAGGCCCACCCTGGCCTCCTGTGTCTTCGCCACTGTCTCCAAAGAACCTCTCATGATATATATATAATGGCAAAACATTCTGTTTGAGAATGTTGATATCCTTATTTTTCATGTGTTACCACTACTACAGGTATCCTCTATACAGGCGGTCGAAATAGCCTCTACACAGGCGGTTCCAGGAACCGCTTGTGGTGCACCGCCTGTGATGTAAAACAACATCACAGGCGGTCAATCAAAAACCGCCTGTGATAGTCACACATCACAGGCGGTCCAGTTTAAAAGAACCGCCTGTGATAGTCACACATCACAGGCGGTCCGGTTTAAAAGAACCGCCTGTGATAGACACACATCACAGGCGGTTTTAATTATAAGCCGCCTGTATTTCCCAGATTCATATATAGAAGCAGATTCATATATATTTTCCAGATTCATATACAGAAACAGAATTAATAACAGATTCAAACACAGATTCAAACACATATTCATCATACAAAGATTCAAACAAGTTCTATAGCAGGTTCCATACACAGATTCATCCACATATATATCAAGTTCCATCATACACAGATTTATACACATCAAGTTGCATAACAACTCAACATCTCAAAGTTCCATAGACAACTAAACATCTAAAGTTCCTAACTAAAGACCTAAACACTGTGTGATATTGTGTACAAACTTAGTTCTGGGAATTTTTGCAAATTTCCATTTACATTGTAGAATAGCCCTTGTTGATGAAGAACTTCACGGCGCATAAAGTAAAGCAAGTCTCTTACAACCTTAGCCACGCCGGTGGAAACCATATCTCTTTCTAACCATTCAGCATTGATCTTAGATTTAGGAACCTGCAATGAAAGCAAAAAGCAATCGGTGCTAAGAGTAATGTGATGAGCAACAATATAACATAAAAATTGCAATATAGACAATGATAGCGAACTTACATCCTCACGATTGACCATGTAATGGAAGGTGACACGACACCATTCGCATACATAATAACCGCACAGGACAGTACCCGGAGGTTGTTTGTCACCATATGGAAATAATGATATTGACAAATTAGGCTTGTCCTCTGGATGTTCGCCGCCAAGATCTTTCCAATAAAAACGGTATGCACTGCATATAAGAATAGCATTGTGAGATTAAGAATACATTTGTTAAGTTGTAATAAGTACAAGTGTGCATTAATTAGGGATATTTTAAAATTTTTTTGTCTCATGTACTAGGTACATCTCGATATGATCTTGTTTCACTTTCATGAACATTTATTTTTTCATGTTACATCTCGATATTGACGTTAATCAATATAGGGATAGGTAATGGACCGAGGTTGGATGTACAATGTGCCAAGACCACATCCGTCGTACATTCGAAATTTGAGAAGCTTTATTGAAGCGGCCAACAAGCACGCGAATTTGCGAAAGAGCAAGGAGATATTATGTCCGTGCATCGATTGTGATAATAAGATAGCTTGGAGAGATATAGGAGTAATCCAATCACATCTGCTAAAAAGAGGGTTTAAAAACAATTACACGATATGGTCAGAACATGGTGAGTTGGATCCGTGTGAAGTGCCTGGTAATGACGAGAGAGTTGTCGGAATTTTAGATCTTAAAGTTGATGGTAAAGTGGATAATGTGGATGCTAATCAAGAATTTGAAGAATTTGATTGTGAAGAGATGTTGCGCCATATGGAACCAGAAATGTTAAGTTCTGTGGGATCGCAGAAAGGGCTATCTAAAATGGAGGGACTGGAAAGTGCCTCAAAAGAACCTTTATATGATGAATCAAAGGGTTGTGACAAAGAGTTTACTACACTGCGTACAGTTCTAGAACTTCTGAAGTTGAAGGCTAGCGCCGGATGGTCTGATACTAGCTTCACAGATCTTTTGAATTTTCTGTCTCAATTACTACCAAAACCCAACAAACTACCAACAAGCACTTATAAAGCGAAGAAGCTTATATCTCCCATAGCTCTGGGTGTGCAAAAAATTCATGCATGTCCGAACCATTGTATTCTGTATCGTGGCGATTTTGAGAACGCATCAAGATGCCCAGTTTGCAATGTCAGTCGATACAAGAAGAGCTACAATCAAGACTGTGTAAAAAAATTCCCGAAGAAAAATAAAAACAAGAAATCCACTATTGGACCTGAAAGTGACGATGACACTTTTGATGACATGGATGGGAAAAAGAAGTCAAAGAACCCAGCTTTGGTGATGTGGTATCTTCCAGTAATTGATCGCTTAAAACGTTTGTTCTCAAACCCTAGGGAGGCTGAGCTTATGCGTTGGCATGCTGAAAATCGCAAGCAGAATAACAAACAGATTCGACACCCTGCTGATGCATCACAATGGAAAATTTTCTATCTTATGTATCCTGAGTTTGCCAAAGAAACCAGAAATGTAAGATTTGCTTTGGGTACAGACGGAATGAATCCATTTGGTGAAAAAGAAGTGTACATAGCACCTGGCCCGTGACTTTAACGATGTACAACCTTCCATCATGGTTGTGTCACAAAAGAAAGTATATTATGTTGACTATTCTTATTCAAGGTCCGAAATCAGCTGGTGTTGATATTGATGTGTTCCTAGAACCTCTTATGGAAGATATGACAAAGCTCTGGAATGAAGGAGTTAGAATATGGGATGAGTATTGTCGTGAGTATTTCAACTTAAGAGCAATTATATTTGTTACCATCCATGATTCTCCCGGTGGCGCCACACTATCAGGGCAAAAGACTAAAGGAAAGAATGGTTGTGTAGTGTGCGTCGATGGAACTGCTTCCATGTACCTTAAATCATCCAAGAAGTTGGTGTTCATGGGACACAGACGGTTCTTGATGAAGCAGCATAAGTACCGAAAGATGAAAGAGGAATTTAACAATCAACTGGAAAGTGAAGGTGCACCAAAGCCTTATAGTGGGAAACTTGTTTTTGAAATTGTAAAGAACATTCATGTTGTATTCGGAAAGGGAAAAAACAAAGGAGAAAAGAGAAAGAGAACTGACCCTTCAACTTACACAACTTTCAAGAAGCAATCAATATTTTTCAAGTACCTCCCATACTGGAAGGATATGGAAATTTGCCACAGCATTGATTTGATGCATGTAACAAAAAATGTTTTTGACAGCATCATTGGAACCTTGCTGGGCATGCCGAGTAAGACAAAAGACGGACTTAAATCACGCAATGATCTAGTAGATCTTCAAATCAGACCGGAACTTCATCCAGTGGATAGTGGCAAAGGGAAGCCTTACCTCCCCCCAGCTAGCTACAACTTGTCAGTTGAGGAGAGAACAAAGATTTGCAAATGTTTGCGTGGGGTCAAAGTGCCCACAGGTTTCTCATCCAATATCAGCAGACTAGTCAGGATGAAGGACTTGTCTCTATTTGGCTACAACTCTCATGACTGCCATGTGATGATGACGGTGTTCCTCCCAATTGCGGTAAGAGCCCTCGAAACAGAGCATGTCAAAGTTGTCATCACACGCTTGTGTTACTTTTTCAATGCGGTTTCACAAAAAGTAATAGCTTTAGAAGACTTGGACTATCTAAAGGCATACATCATCGAGACTATGTCCAAGCTTGAAATGTGTTTTCCTCCATCATTTTTTGATATGCAAGTACACCTAATCATACATCTCGTGGATCAGATAAAAATATTAGGGCCACTATATTTACATCATATGTTTCAGTTGGAGCGATACCTGGGAGTATTAAAAGGTTATGTGCGAAATCGCGCTCACCCAGAGGGTTCAATCATGGAGGGATACACTACAGAAGAAGTGATTGAGAGCTGTATAGATTACATCAGTGACGGAACAATGATAGGTGTGCCTGTACCTAAACATGAGGGTAAACTATGTGGGAGAGGGAGAATGGGCAAGAAAACTTTTCGCGTTGAGGATTACAAGCTAGTACATTGTGCTCATGGTAGTGTACTACAACATCTCACGATAGCCGAGCCTTACATAGAGGAACACCTGAATGAGCTTCGTAAAGAAAATCAGAACCGCACAGAGGACTGGATCATGAGGGAGCACAAACATCGTTTCAGCGAATGGTTAATGGACAAAAACATCCCATTCGGAGACTCTTCGGATGAGAAAACAATGAAGAATTTGGCTTCTGGGCCATCGTGTTTTGTGACATCATGGCAAGCATATGACATCAATGGGTACACATTCTACACTAAATCAAAAGACATGAAAAGTGTTGCACAAAATAGCGGTGTTCGTATCGATGCTTTTGACCTACATGGACAGAAGACCACATATTTTGGATTCATAGAGGAAATATGGGAACTTGATTATGGCCCAAGCATGAAAATACCCTTGTTTAAGTGCCAATGGGTACAACATCCCGTGGGGGTGATAGTGGATAACTACGGACTCACATTGGTAGACTTAAAGAAAGTAGGATATAAAGATGACCCGTGGGTTCTCGCCGAATGTGTTGCACAAGTGTTCTATGTACTCGATCCAGCAGATGAGAAGATGCATGTAGTTATTTCTGGAAAGCAAAAAATTGTTGGAGTTGAGAATGTGGGAGACCAAGATGAGGAATACAATAAGTATGAAGAGATGTTCGTCTTTAACGGTCCAGAGAGAATCAAGCGTGTGGAAAAGAAAATTGATAAGAACTTAAAGCCATACATGCGGAAAAATGGTAGTTCATGAAAAATTGTATGAATCAAATTGTATTTGTTATCATGTATGATCGACTATGAATTGTGGTTGCCAATTAATTTAAAATCTCTCTAGTTATCTATGTGTGCTATTATAATTCATTTAAATTGTATTTGCATATTATTGTTAAGAATTAAATATTAATTCATTTAAATTGTATTTGCATATTTCTGTTAAAATTAAAATTATTTTCATATTTAAATTGTATTTTCATATTTTTACAATCACAGGCGGTTTTGTCTTAGGGTCCGCTTGTGAAAAGGATAGAGCATCACAGGCGGTCCTAAACAAAAACCGCTTGTGATACTATTACATCACAGGCGTACTAAACCGCCTGGGACATCACAGGCGGTTTTCTAACCGAACCGCCTGTGATGTAAAAATCCTACCGCTTGTATAGAGCCAAATTGTACTAGTGTACCCTATGTTCATGCTCATTTATACTAAACATGTATGCTTTGAATTGTTGACTTATCTTAGAACATTATATCTTTATTTGCATATAATTAAATAATTACATTCAAATTTAATACTTGTCAACTATACATTGAAATATCTATATATGTGTATTGCCTGTGTGACTGATGGATTTGATGATCTCTTGTTAGCGGCCAGCCGACATGAAGATCAGATCTGCGGTAGACCCGGCCAGAGCTGTCGATTGGGCGCCAGAGCAGATCGAGGAACTACCCCCACTAACGGAATCAACCTCTTCGCCGAGTGCCGGAAGCACTCAGCGAAGCCTTAAAAACACTCGGCAACGGCTTTGCCGAGTGTAACACTCGGCAAAGAAGGCTCGACAAACAGTGCATCGGCAAAGACTTCTTTGCCGAGTACTTTTTCTCGGGCACTCGGCAAAGATCTTTGCCGAGTGTCAGGGAGCACTCGGCAAAGAAAAGCGACCGTTACGGCGCCGGTTGACGGAGACGGCGGCTTTGCCGAGTGTCAACGGTGACACTCGGCAACGAAGATATCTTTGCCGAGTGTCCTCCTGGCAGCACTCGGCAAAGCCGCCTTCTTTGCCGAGTGCCATTTGGGACACTCGGCAAAGAGCCCGCCAGGGAGGGTCCCCATGTCAGGCTCTTTGCCGAGTGTCCCAATTGGCACTCGGCAAAGACGACCTCTTTGCCGAGTGCTAGCGACATAACACTCGGCAAAGAACCTAAGCCGGTGCCCAGGTCTGTGCTCTTTGCCGAGTGTTATGACCCAGACACTCGGCAAAGAGCCTCTTTGCCGAGTGTTACACTCGGCAAAGTGACCAGTATGTACCTTTTTTATTTGTTTTTTGTTTTCCATCCACACAAACAGAAGATATCACATATATATCACATATATACATCACAGATATCATCACAGACATAAATAGCCAACACAAACATAAAACCGTGACCACAAACATAAATATCCATCACAAACATAAGTGTTCAACACAAGTATTAAACACAAACATAAGTCTTAAACGTCGCAAGCTCTCACATAAGTATCAAACAGAAACATAAGTATTATACATAAGTTCTGAAGTCTAAAACAATGACTCATGGAGGTGGGCGGTTTGGCCGGGGTTGCGTTGGGCTGAACCCTTCCGGAGGGTTGTTGGATGCCGCCCCAGATTGGCCCTGCACAGAGAAGAGATAGCATGTGTTATACCAGATGCATTACAAACATCTAACTACAATATTGATACTCACAGGAGTGTGGAAGAGAGTAGGGTCAACTGGGGGGAACAATGGAGGTGGCGGAGCGATGCCCTGTGCGGCGCCAAGGCTCTGCATGTACTGGAACATCTCCGCCATCCTCTGATCAGCCGCCGCCCGCTCCGCCATTATCCTCGCCTCCATCTCTTCTAGTTGGGTCTGTAATATTACAAGCCAACGTTATAGTAACTCAAAGACTAGGTATATAACTAAAGGAAGGACGAGTTACAGAAGCACTAACCTCGAGTTGCTGTATGCGATGCTGTGAGCTGTCGTGCCGAGGTCGAATGGCTGGGCTCGAGCCCGTGCTCCTTGCTCTCACCTGAGACAGAGTGGGAGTGGAGGACGAGTCGATTGCCCCGTCGGCAATCCAGTACCGCCCATGTCTCTTGCCTCCTCCGACCCTCATGAGCACCTCGGGGTCGATAGGCTCGGTGCTCAGATCATAGTCTGGGCCATGGACCTCCTGCGCCATGGCGGTGTAGTCATGGAGGCGGCTGTAGACGGCGGGGTTGGTGTAGGCCTCGGGCCCGTCATCCGGGTTGTAGGTGACGTCGGACGTCGCCTTACCCTTATGGGCCATAGCATAGGCCGAGAAGGTGGAACAAGGCTTGCCACCATGTGACGCCGACTGCAACGAAAACCAACGAGATAGTTAGAAATAATATCTAACTTAGTGCTATATATCTAAATAAAAAAGGTGGCGTACCCATGCTTCGGCATATTGGCCCAGGCTCCGGCTGCCTTGGTGGTGCGAGGGGCCTTGCATCTGCAAACGCCGTTCCCGGCTAGCTGTGTGCACCTCGTCCCACTCAGCCGAACACCACCTATCCACCATCTGCTCCCAGCACAGAGGATGTGTGGCGCACCAATGTGGAATCACCTGCAAAGTAAACACATAAAGTGCATATCAGAAGATAAAATAAAATTCATGCATGGAGTACTGGTACCAAACATGCATGACTTTACCTGCAGGTACTGCTCCCTGGTCAACGACATGGTTCGGACTTGAGGTTTGGTCACCTTCTCCCCAAGGACGGAGCCATGGTAGGTGATGATGGCCTGGATGCGGGCCTCATAGTGCATGTCCACGACGAGCTTCTTACAGCACGTGGTGGCCACCACATCCGCCCTAGCCTCGTATCCAGCATCGCATCTGAAGAAATCCTGCATACAAAAACGATGTATCCATACATTATTTCAAGAATTTGCAACGAATGCGACATATTTTATATTATACTAAGACTTACCCACAGCTCTTGCTTCACCCGCTCCGCCTTGTTATTGAATTCCCTGTCGTCCCGGTCTACTGCATCGGGGGCGACGGCGTAGTGGTCGAAGGTGAAGGCTGGGCCCGTCACTCCGGCGTACTCCACAAGTCCAGGGAAGTGTTCCCTGCACAGCAGGCCGAGGATGTTGTTGGGGGGGCGACGATGACCCCCAGCATAATCCAAAACCGTCCAAGACCTGTCCAAGTGATAAATAAAAAGTATTAGTTTATATTATGATTTTGAACACATAATATGAACAAGAATGAAGAACATAAAGTTACATACCTCTCCCCTTCCGCCCGAATCAACGGCCGTCTGTCCCGAAGTATGGGACGCGGCGGGAGACTCGCGGGGCCTCGCAGGTATATGCTCCTCGAACTAGAGCCGCCTGAACCTGAGGCGTCCTGCTGCTGGTCGTTGTCGTCCTGAGGCGCCGCCTGCTGCTGCGCTGCCTGCTCTGCCTCGTGCTGCTGCGCTGCCTGCTCTGCATCGTCCGCCGTCCTACTCCTCCTCCCCCTCCTCCTCCTCAGGAAACCGCCCACCATATTTGTTCAACAACCTGCAATTAAGAGTAAACAAATAAGCACATATAAAAAGATGTATTTAAAAACAGGTGCGAAATAAAAAGTCATATAGCATTACATCGATTAAAAATAATCTTCATATGTGTCGGGGTTAGCCGGATCATAACTCTCATCATCACTATCAAGCATTTCAATCTCAACACCATCGGAAGACGCAACCTCATCATTGCCTTCAAGGATTACTAAGTCATTATCATTTTGCACCTCATCATCCTCCTCATCAACAACCATTTCAATATCTACGTCCATTCCGATAGCTTCAGTTAAGTCTATCTCAAATCGCCCTTCTAGCCCATCTTCTTGGAAGAACTCTCCATCATATGTGTCCGGGTCTAAGTTGTAATCTTCATCGTTAGGAACAGGTAACCTCCCATGCGGCGATACCTTATACACAACATCCCAACCCTTAAGATGTTCTTTCGTTTGACATGCATATGGGAGATAATACACTTGTGTGGCCTGTTGGGCCACGATATAGACATCGTCTCTTGCTAAGGTGGAATCTTGTCGAATTTCGACTATCCCAAGATTAGAATGTGTCCGTCTCGTCACTTGAGGGTCAAACCAATGACATTTGAATATCACTGGAGTAAGAGGTTTGGAACCATAAAAATTGAGCTCATATATTTCTTCAATTCGTCCAAAATAATCGACATTGTCAAGGCCCGACGTAAAGACTCCAGAACACGTTGTTTTCCGATTGGGCCGACTTTGGTCGTAGTGTGTTGTGCGAAAACGGTATCCATTGACGTCATACCCAGAATATTTCTTGACCCTATAAGCAAAGCCGTTGGCTACTTGTCTCAACTCGGCACTCATAGACGGATCTCTTTGGCCCTGCAAGTATTCGCAAGTTAAAAGACGCTAAATTGAGTTCAAAGACGTATCTCTTTTACAAACTAAGCACGTACCTTACGTTTGAACCAGGAAATGAAATCGGGCAACATCGTTTCAGCGAATGGTTAATGGACAAAAACATCCCATTCGGAGACTCTTCGGATGAGAAAACAATGAAGAATTTGGCTTCTGGGCCATCGTGTTTTGTGACATCATGGCAAGCATATGACATCAATGGGTACACATTCTACACTAAATCAAAAGACATGAAAAGTGTTGCACAAAATAGCGGTGTTCGTATCGATGCTTTTGACCTACATGGACAGAAGACCACATATTTTGGATTCATAGAGGAAATATGGGAACTTGATTATGGCCCAAGCATGAAAATACCCTTGTTTAAGTGCCAATGGGTACAACATCCCGTGGGGGTGATAGTGGATAACTACGGACTCACATTGGTAGACTTAAAGAAAGTAGGATATAAAGATGACCCGTGGGTTCTCGCCGAATGTGTTGCACAAGTGTTCTATGTACTCGATCCAGTAGATGAGAAGATGCATGTAGTTATTTCTGGAAAGCAAAAAATTGTTGGAGTTGAGAATGTGGGAGACCAAGATGAGGAATACAATAAGTATGAAGAGATGTTCGTCTTTAACGGTCCAGAGAGAATCAAGCGTGTGGAAAAGAAAATTGATAAGAACTTAAAGCCATACATGCGGAAAAATGGTAGTTCATGAAAAATTGTATGAATCAAATTGTATTTGTTATCATGTATGATCGACTATGAATTGTGGTTGCCAATTAATTTAAAATCTCTCTAGTTATCTATGTGTGCTATTATAATTCATTTAAATTGTATTTGCATATTATTGTTAAGAATTAAATATTAATTCATTTAAATTGTATTTGCATATTTCTGTTAAAATTAAAATTATTTTCATATTTAAATTGTATTTTCATATTTTTACAATCACAGGCGGTTTTGTCTTAGGGTCTGCTTGTGAAAAGGATAGAGCATCACAGGCGGTCCTAAACAAAAACCGCTTGTGATACTATTACATCACAGGCGTACTAAACCGCCTGGGACATCACAGGCGGTTTTCTAACCGAACCGCCTGTGATGTAAAAATCCTACCGCTTGTATAGAGCCAAATTGTACTAGTGTACCCTATGTTCATGCTCATTTATACTAAACATGTATGCTTTGAATTGTTGACTTATCTTAGAACATTATATCTTTATTTGCATATAATTAAATAATTACATTCAAATTTAATACTTGTCAACTATACATTGAAATATCTATATATGTGTATTGCCTGTGTGTGACTGATGGATTTGATGATCTCTTGTTAGCGGCCAGCCGACATGAAGATCAGATCTGCGGTAGACCCGGCCAGAGCTGTCGATTGGGCGCCAGAGCAGATCGAGGAACTACCCCCACTAACGGAATCAACCTCTTCGCCGAGTGCCGGAAGCACTCAGCGAAGCCTTAAAAACACTCGGCAACGGCTTTGCCGAGTGTAACACTCGGCAAAGAAGGCTCGACAAACAGTGCATCGGCAAAGACTTCTTTGCCGAGTACTTTTTCTCGGGCACTCGGCAAAGATCTTTGCCGAGTGTCAGGGAGCACTCGGCAAAGAAAAGCGACCGTTACGGCGCCGGTTGACGGAGACGGCGGCTTTGCCGAGTGTCAACGGTGACACTCGGCAACGAAGATATCTTTGCCGAGTGTCCTCCTGGCAGCACTCGGCAAAGCCGCCTTCTTTGCCGAGTGCCATTTGGGACACTCGGCAAAGAGCCCGCCAGGGAGGGTCCCCATGTCAGGCTCTTTGCCGAGTGTCCCAATTGGCACTCGGCAAAGATGACCTCTTTGCCGAGTGCTAGCGACATAACACTCGGCAAAGAACCTAAGCCGGTGCCCAGGTCTGTGCTCTTTGCCGAGTGTTATGACCCAGACACTCGGCAAAGAGCCTCTTTGCCGAGTGTTACACTCGGCAAAGTGACCAGTATGTACCTTTTTTATTTGTTTTTTGTTTTCCATCCACACAAACAGAAGATATCACATATATATCACATATATACATCACAGATATCATCACAGACATAAATAGCCAACACAAACATAAAACCGTGACCACAAACATAAATATCCATCACAAACATAAGTGTTCAACACAAGTATTAAACACAAACATAAGTCTTAAACGTCGCAAGCTCTCACATAAGTATCAAACAGAAACATAAGTATTATACATAAGTTCTGAAGTCTAAAACAATGACTCATGGAGGTGGGCGGTTTGGCCGGGGTTGCGTTGGGCTGAACCCTTCCGGAGGGTTGTTGGATGCCGCCCCAGATTGGCCCTGCACAGAGAAGAGATAGCATGTGTTATACCAGATGCATTACAAACATCTAACTACAATATTGATACTCACAGGAGTGTGGAAGAGAGTAGGGTCAACTGGGGGGAACAATGGAGGTGGCGGAGCGATGCCCTGTGCGGCGCCAAGGCTCTGCATGTACTGGAACATCTCCGCCATCCTCTGATCAGCCGCCGCCCGCTCCGCCATTATCCTCGCCTCCATCTCTTCTAGTTGGGTCTGTAATATTACAAGCCAACGTTATAGTAACTCAAAGACTAGGTATATAACTAAAGGAAGGACGAGTTACAGAAGCACTAACCTCGAGTTGCTGTATGCGATGCTGTGAGCTGTCGTGCCGAGGTCGAATGGCTGGGCTCGAGCCCGTGCTCCTTGCTCTCACCTGAGACAGAGTGGGAGTGGAGGACGAGTCGATTGCCCCGTCGGCAATCCAGTACCGCCCATGTCTCTTGCCTCCTCCGACCCTCATGAGCACCTCGGGGTCGATAGGCTCGGTGCTCAGATCATAGTCTGGGCCATGGACCTCCTGCGCCATGGCGGTGTAGTCATGGAGGCGGCTGTAGACGGCGGGGTTGGTGTAGGCCTCGGGCCCGTCATCCGGGTTGTAGGTGACGTCGGACGTCGCCTTACCCTTATGGGCCATAGCATAGGCCGAGAAGGTGGAACAAGGCTTGCCACCATGTGACGCCGACTGCAACGAAAACCAACGAGATAGTTAGAAATAATATCTAACTTAGTGCTATATATCTAAATAAAAAAGGTGGCGTACCCATGCTTCGGCATATTGGCCCAGGCTCCGGCTGCCTTGGTGGTGCGAGGGGCCTTGCATCTGCAAACGCCGTTCCCGGCTAGCTGTGTGCACCTCATCCCACTCAGCCGAACACCACCTATCCACCATCTGCTCCCAGCACAGAGGATGTGCGGCGCACCAATGTGGAATCACCTGCAAAGTAAACACATAAAGTGCATATCAGAAGATAAAATAAAATTCATGCATGGAGTACTGGTACCAAACATGCATGACTTTACCTGCAGGTACTGCTCCCTGGTCAACGACATGGTTCGGACTTGAGGTTTGGTCACCTTCTCCCCAAGGACGGAGCCGTGGTAGGTGATGATGGCCTGGATGCGGGCCTCATAGTGCATGTCCACGACGAGCTTCTTACAGCACGTGGTGGCCACCACATCCGCCCTAGCCTCGTATCCAGCATCGCATCTGAAGAAATCCTGCATACAAAAACGATGTATCCATACATTATTTCAAGAATTTGCAATGAATGCGACATATTTTATATTATACTAAGACTTACCCACAGCTCTTGCTTCACCCGCTCCGCCTTGTTATTGAATTCCCTGCCGTCCCGGTCTACTGCATCGGGGGCGACGGCGTAGTGGTCGAAGGTGAAGGCTGGGCCCGTCACTCCGGCGTACTCCACAAGTCCAGGGAAGTGTTCCCTGCACAGCAGGCCGAGGATGTTGTTGGGGGGGCGACGATGACCCCCAGCATAATCCAAAACCGTCCAAGACCTGTCCAAGTGATAAATAAAAAGTATTAGTTTATATTATGATTTTGAACACATAATATGAACAAGAATGAAGAACATAAAGTTACATACCTCTCCCCTTCCGCCCGAATCAACGGCCGTCTGTCCCGAAGTATGGGACGCGGCGGGAGACTCGCGGGGCCTCGCAGGTAGATGCTCCTCGAACTAGAGCCGCCTGAACCTGAGGCGTCCTGCTGCTGGTCGTCGTCGTCCTGAGGCGTCGCCTGCTGCTGCGCTGCCTGCTCTGCCTCGTGCTGCTGCGCTGCCTGCTCTGCATCGTCTGCCGTCCTACTCCTCCTCCCCCTCCTCCTCCTCAGGAAACCGCCCACCATATTTGTTCAACAACCTGCAATTAAGAGTAAACAAATAAGCACATATAAAAAGATGTATTTAAAAACAGGTGCGAAATAAAAAGTCATATAGCATTACATCGATTAAAAATAATCTTCATATGTGTCGGGGTTAGCCGGATCATAACTCTCATCATCACTATCAAGCATTTCAATCTCAACACCATCGGAAGACGCAACCTCATCATTGCCTTCAAGGATTACTAAGTCATTATCATTTTGCACCTCATCATCCTCCTCATCAACAACCATTTCAATATCTACGTCCATTCCGATAGCTTCAGTTAAGTCTATCTCAAATCGCCCTTCTAGCCCATCTTCTTGGAAGAACTCTCCATCATATGTGTCCGGGTCTAAGTTGTAATCTTCATCGTTAGGAACAGGTAACCTCCCATGCGGCGATACCTTATACACAACATCCCAACCCTTAAGATGTTCTTTCGTTTGACATGCATATGGGAGATAATACACTTGTGTGGCCTGTTGGGCCACGATATAGACATCGTCTCTTGCTAAGGTGGAATCTTGTCGAATTTCGACTATCCCAAGATTAGAATGTGTCCGTCTCGTCACTTGAGGGTCAAACCAATGACATTTGAATATCACTGGAGTAAGAGGTTTGGAACCATAAAAATTGAGCTCATATATTTCTTCAATTCGTCCAAAATAATCGATATTGTCAAGGCCCGACGTAAAGACTCCAGAACACGTTGTTTTCCGATTGGGCCGACTTTGGTCGTAGTGTGTTGTGCGAAAACGGTATCCATTGACGTCATACCCAGAATATTTCTTGACCCTATAAGCAAAGCCGTTGGCTACTTGTCTCAACTCGGCACTCATAGACGGATCTCTTTGGCCCTGCAAGTATTCGCAAGTTAAAAGACGCTAAATTGAGTTCAAAGACGTATCTCTTTTACAAACTAAGCACGTACCTTACGTTTGAACCAGGAAATGAAATCGGACAACCCATTTCTCGCACCCTTTCTAAGAAGAGCGTCATATTCCTGTGGAGTGGGGTCCCTTGATCGACGCCAGAATTCATGAAGAAATTGTTCCATGTATGGCGTCACCTCTTCAATACGTATAGCATGATATGTCGCCACTCTTCATGTGTCAGGGTCTTCGTGGTCGAGCCACTTGCGCTTCCGAGTTGGCCTCGAAATATGCTAAGGTTCGATTCATTGTCGCCATCATTGTAACGAGGGGGTGGATTATGCACGCTCGGCAGTTTGTCACCATAATAAGTTGTTGTGAAGTTTGAGACCTCCTCTAGAATGTATGCCTCTGCAATGGAAGCCTCGATTTTGCATTTATTTCTACATTTCTTTCGAATAGTCTTTAGACATCTCTCGATTGGATAGCACCAACGTCCCTGCACGGGGCCCCCCATTCGTGCCTCATAGGGGAGATGAAGAATCAAATGCTGCATTGGATTGAAGAAGCCGGGTGGAAATATCTTCTCAAGCTTACACAGTAACACGGGGGCCAATCTTTCCAAGTCTGCAACCACGGTCCGAGATAACTCTTTTGCACAAAGCTGACGGAAGAAATAGCCCAACTCTGAAAGCGTTAGCCAGACATGCTCAGGGACATAGCCTCGAACCATCGCAGGAAGAATCTGTTCAATCCATATGTGGAAGTCATGACTCTTCATCCCTAAGACTCGCATAGTAGATAAGTTCACCCCCCTACTCAGGTTAGCTGCATACCCATCAGGGAACATCAACATCTTGATCCACTGAAGTACTTCCTTCCTCTGGGCCCTGCTTAGGACGAAATCGGCCTTAGGCCTTCTCCATGTCTTTCCGCCACTTGGCGGCTTCATCTCTAGTTTTGGTCTATCACATAACGCTGTCAGATCCACTCTTGCCTTCACATTATCCTTTGACTTATCAGGAATGTCCATAATTGTTGCCCACAGTGCCTCGGCAACATTTTTTTCAGTGTGCATCACGTCAATGTTGTGTGGAAGGAGCAGGTCGTCATAATAGGGGAGCCGAGTCAAGCCAGACTTATGTGTCCACATATGCTGCTCACCATATCCCACAAAACCACCTTCTGTATTGGCCACGAGCCCATCTATCTGTTGACGAATTTCGGCACCAGTCATCGTTGCAGGTGGACGGTCTGTCACTACGACACCTTTCGTAAAGTTCTTGATGTCTAGGCGGAATGGATGGTCAGCAGGAAGAAATTGTCGATGTTTATCGAAGGACGAATATTTGCCACCCTTTTTCAACCAAATGAACCTGAGAGCTTCCTTGCAAACTGGGCATGGGAACTTACCGTGAACACACCAGGCACAGAATAGCCCATAGGCCGGTAAGTCATGCATGGAGTACTGGTACCAAACATGCATTCTGAAGTTTGTCTTCGTAGCTCGGTCAAACGTCCATACCCCTTCCTCCCAGGCACGTACCAATTCATCGATCAAAGGCTCCATGTACACGCCCATTTTGTTCCCCGGGTGTCCGGGAATTATCAACGACACGAATATATTCTGCCTTTGAAAGCACACACCAGGGGGGAGATTGATTGGGATAACAAACACGGGCCAACATGTGTATGGGGCAGCGCTCATTCCATAGGGATTGAACCCATCTGTGGCCAACGCAACACGTACATTACGAGCCTCTTCGGCTTTCTCACGGTGAATGTCATTAAAGTGTTTCCATGCTTCACCATCTGATGCGTGCACCATCTTGTCAGGATTGTATCGTTTTCCATTTTTGTGCCAAGTCATCTGTTTCGCGGATTCCTCTGTCATGTACAGACGCTGGATCCTCGGTACGAACGAAAGGTGTCGTAGGATTGTCAAGGGGATGTCGAGCTGCCTCTTTTGTCCATCACCAGAGTCTACCTCCATAAACCTAGATGAATTACACTTGGGACAGTACTTTGCCTCTGCGTATTCTTTCCTAAATAGCACGCAGCCCTTCGGACAAGCATGAATCTGCTCATACGTCATCTTGAGTGCACGAAGTAGTTTCTGTGCCTCGTACATGCTCTTTGGCAGAACGTGATCATCCGGAAGCAGACTCCCAATAACCGTCAACAAGCCATCGAATGCGTCTCTACTCATGCTATACTGCGACTTGAACGCCATTACACGCCCAATGGCATCCAGTTGAGAAACCTTTGTCTGGCCGTGAAGGGGCTTCTGTGCCGCGTCGAACATGTCGTAGAACGCCTTTGCAGTCGGCTCTGGCTCGTCATCCATACATCCTCCCGTGTACTGTGCCTCCTGATAGTCGTTCAACATATCCGCTACCCCCGCATCCGCGTCATAATCCTCGACACGTTGTTTCAGCACCTCCTCTCTCGTACGATGCGCTTCACCATGAAATATCCACCGAGTATAGCCCGACGTAAATCCATTCTTCCAAATATGTTCTACCATGGTCTTCTTTGGTTTTCTTTTCCGGTTGTCACATTTGCTGCACGGGCATGGGACTAGACTAGCTCCTTTAGCAGCTTCGCCATATGCCCGTTCCACGAAATCATCGGTCTTTCTAATCCATTCAGTGGTGACATCGTTCCTTCCTCTACGGCCCGTGTACATCCACTCACGGTCCTCCATCCCCTAACAGGTGCCTAGCAACAGAAAATTTCGGCAGCACCTCCCCTGCACGGGAAGGTTTCGAAATCCTGCAAATAAAACTATCAGCACGATGGCTGTCTTCCACGCATAATTCAACGGCACGATGGCCGGAAATCCATGCATAAAATGATAAGGACATTGAACCTACGCACAAATACCCTCATTCTCCTTCTCATTAAAAATGTGACTGTGTCTACTTTGATTACATTAATATAAACATGTGTTTGTTCAAATTAAATCATGGTAAATAATATTGTTTATTAACTAATACCAGTTCGTTATCAACAAATGACCAAAACAGTAAAGCATTCATATAAATAATATTGTTTATTAACTAATAAACACGCAACATATAAACATGCATAAATTCATGAACACACATATAAACACGCATATAAACACGCATATAAATAATAAAAACACGCATAATTTATACCTTCGGCGAGGCGGCGTGGCGACGAGCGAGCGGGTGCGGCGGGGACGGCCGCGGGGAGGGGGCGGGCAGACGGCGCACGGCACACGGCCACGGAGAGCACGACCGCACGGCACACGGCGGGCACGACGCACGGCGCACGGCGCACGGCACACGGCCGCGGAGGCGGGCGGCACGGCGGGCACGGCGCACGGCCGCGGCAAGGGCAGACGGCGGGCGGGCGGCGCGGCCTCCGCGGCGGGCAGACGGCGGGCGGCGTGGCGGCGGGCTATAAGGCGGCGCGGCGGCGCGGGCAGAGAAGTGAAGAAGCGCGTGAGAGAAGAGAAAGGAGAAAGAAGAACGACCGGCATAGTTATTTTTCTTCTTTGCCGAGTGCCAGCGATCTGGCACTCGGCAAAGTTTTTTTAAAATTGTAAAATATTCTTTGCCGAGTGCCAGACATCTAGCACTCGGCAAAGCCCTCTTTGCCGAGTGTCATCTCCAGACACTCGGCAAAGTGTATTTTCATTTTTTTTATTTTGTCTCCCAAACTTTTTGTGGTATGTTCCTACACTATGTAGACCTACACGTATCATTTGTGGAAAATTATAACATAGTTTCGATAGTTAGTAGATTTAGTTCGTGTATTTGAATTTCTTCGGAAAATTCAAATTTGAACTGCAGGTCACTCGAAACTTGGAAAACCGTGCATGAAAAAATGATATTCATGTTACTTAGCATAAGTTACGACCGATTACAGAAGCGTACCGGAAACTTCGAGCAACATGCTCACTAAACATGGCCGTGAACTTGGCATCCACATGTTTAAAAATTGTATAAAACACAAACAAAGTCAGAAAATCATGAAACTTGTCCACGTGTCATGATATCATATGTACAGGCTGTGATAAAATTTTTAGAATGTTTGGAGAAAGTTGTGAGACACTATGTGTAGAAACCTAAGAGATCCACATGAAATCTAAGAGTTATTTCATGTGGATCTCTTAGGTTTCTACACATAGTGTCTCACAACTTTCTCCAAACATTCTAAAATTTTTATCACAGCCTATACATATGATATCATGACACGTGGACAAGTTTCATGATTTTCTGACTTTGTTTGTGTTTTATACAATTTTTAAACATGTGGATGCCAAGTTCACGGCCATGTTTAGTGAGCATGTTGCTCGAAGTTTCCGGTACGCTTCTGCAATCAGTCGTAACTTATGCTAAGTAACATGAATATCATTTTTTCATGCACGGTTTTCCAAGTTTCGAGTGACCTGCAGTTCAAATTTGAATTTTCCGAAGAAATTCAAATACACGAACTAAATCTACTAACTATCGAAACTATGTTATAATTGTCCACAAATGATACATGTAGGTCTACATAGTGTAGGAACATACCACAAAAAGTTTGGGAGACAAAATAAAAAAATGAAAAGACACTTTGCCGAGTGTCTGGAGATGACACTCGGCAAAGAGGGCTTTGCCGAGTGTCTACTACGTAGCACTCGGCAAAGAAGCCTCTTTGCCGAGTGCCAGCCGTTGGCTCTCGGCAAAGACTGACGGCCGTCAGCTCTGGGACGGCCGCTGACGGACCTTTGCCGAGAGCCCCGTTTGCCGAGTGCGTGACACTCGGCAAACTTGTCTTTGTCGAGTGCCTACCTGTGCCGAGTGTTTAGCACTCGGTAAAGGGGCTCTTTGCCGAGAGCCTAACTTTACTGAGTGCAGCACTCGGCAAAGCCTTCTTTGCCGAGTGCCCGACAAAAGGCACTCGGCAAAGAATACAACACTCGGCAAAGCCTCGGATTCCGGTAGTGCCCTGATGAGGATAGAGTAAAAGGTATGCATGCTCAGGCGGCCGGTCGACTGGTATGCATGCTCAGGCGGCCGGTCGACCATGGACGGTGATGATGTGACAAGTCAAGGAGACCCAGCACAGTACTTTCTTCGGTATCCATCCATCAAAGGCAGCAAGTCACACTACTAGACTAGCTAGAGTAGCTGCTATGCTAGCTACAGTATAAGACTAATTCTAGTAATAAGTGTATTCTAAATTTAGAGCATATGTGGTTATTCTTACTAGTGTGTTTGGTTTGTGAAGTCACTCTATGCTTTATTAAGTGATGCATCATAAGTTCATTTCATCAATTTTGGTGCAATCAACTCACTCCTCATTTATATACTAATTATTAGCTTATGAGAAATAAGGTGGTGATGGATCAACCCATTCTATTCCTCAAACCAAATAAAAAGTGAGGAGTGAGAAAAAGATGGATCACTTAATTCCTCAAACCAAACACCCTCTACGTATCCAGCAGCGTTTTTATGGTCCTCTAAATTTAGAGGACGTTGTTGGATCATCTATATATAAAGTTTCTCTCTCCTCTTCTATATTCATTTTCATACTTCAAATAATAGATTTAGCAAAACTAAAATATGTATGATATATTTGAGAGTATGATAAATACATATGTACAAAAATTAAAAATAAAATATGTCTCTAACATTAGTATTTATCTACTATACTTAAAGTACCAGTTTCAACGGTCGTCCTGACTCCCGCGTCATCTTTTTACAAAAAAGTCCCTATATTTCTTCCAAATCAACTCAGCGTAAAATGTAAAAAGGTGGTGCATGAGATGGGGTTTGAACCCACACCTTGATTGATGGAAGAAGGGCGGCAGACACTAGGAAAAGTTGTCTAACCAGTAGAACATCATGCTCAATTGTTTATAATATTAAATATAAATTGTACATATGTATATATGATATTTTGTAAAATAAAAAAAATAATCGTGTCGGGCCGGGCCAACACTATGAGCCGAGGCTACGGCCCAAGCACCGCACGACGCTCGTGCTGGGTTGGCTCAGACACTATTAAATGGGTCGTGCCTCGGGTCGGCTCGCTAGACACGTCCCATTTGGCCATCTATACCTCTGCACAATAATGATGGTACTCGCCTCAGTTGTCACCACCTCGTTCGTCATTCTACTTCTTTTTTCTCTTCCATCATGCCTCCACCTCCGCGCCACCCCATTCTCGGCAGAGGGCGTAGGAGCATAAGCCTCCTCCCTGTATTCGTCCGACACCAGCCCTGACACCGACTCACGCAGTGGCTATTACACGTCCACGAGGATGTTTCACATCATGCGCGCATCATTGTTTTCACCGTCGTCGGACATCCCGTTCGTCTTTCTGGCCTTCGCCCTGTTCTTCCTTCCCAACCTGCTGCCCCCGCCCATGGTCGCAGCCGCGAGCCGCCGACTGACGCTCGTCGACGCAGGTACAGGGTGAGTCGGTCATGCTCCTGGCCTTTCTCTGTGTGTGCCATCCAGGAGGACATGGTGGCGCCTGCCATGCTTAGGTTATCTTGGCGATGAGGAGTCCAGGTCTGAGATATTGGGCAACCAAGGCCCGTAGCGTCGCAGCAGTCGGCATATGCTATGGAGTTGGTGGTGTTGTTGTGTCGCTTCGGCGGGTCCAGGGCTGGGAAGACACTCGCATTCTCTCGCCCTTCTTGGATTGACGTCTGGTGTAGGTGCCTCTCGGTTTGGAGCTACTCCGGATGAGCTTCTTTCTCCGCTTGCATGCTCTCTTCTTATATATCTAGCGGTATACTGCCTATGTCACCTCCAGATGCCCAGATCTTCGTCGTGTCCTTCTCCAGCAACGAACAGGTATGTCCGCCTCTTCCCTTCTCCTCCTGCTCTACGAAACCTTGGAAGTGGGGAAGACGAGGGATGTGGGTCTCTGATTTGCTGCCTATGATACACGTGCGTTCATAAAAAATATTATGCGAAGAGCGGAGACAATGAATAAAAAATCTTGAGATCTTTTTTGTGGATAATTTACGTGGGTATTGTTGTGAGCCGTCGCAACGCACGGGTAACCGACTAGTATGTATAAAGGATGAGATATAGAGGGATGTTGCTGTAAATGAAGAAGATATATATGAGAAAATTTTTTAGAAGAGACCAGAAAGAACGTTGTTGCAGACACTGACATAGCTTTCGGACTCCCTGTTTCACTGCTCCTTATTAATTAACTGGCACCATGGACCGTAAAGTTGACCCATCAAATGAGTAGCTAGCATCTCAACGAGTCTTTCTACAATTCACTTTCCAAACTATTAATTGGAGAACCATTTACATAAAATTTAGCTTTTATATTTTTTTCACTCTCCAAATCTTGTGTATATCGCTCTAGAAAATTATTTTTATTTTTTTTTCTTTGGCTAATGAGAAATCTAGAATGAAGATAAATGTGTTTGCATAACCAATATTAAATAATCTGTTAATGAGTATTTTTCGCCACAATATTTTTTTCCTAGCGTTTAGGAAGGATAAGTTACACTTATTTTTTTTCATTGTAATCGTTAATGTTTATTTTACTCAAAAGTAATTAACTGAACTTTTTTGATACTATAACATCCACTTGCGGGAGCACTGGTTAGCTATTGTCGACTCTATACAGTGTTCATGCAACAAAAGCAATAATTAGCTGAGCTTCTTTTCCTCTCCTTATTCATCACCATGAAATACATCAAAAATAAAGCCTCAATCATTGTGTTCAAGGCCCCTTTCACGGATGTTAGTGGTGATCAATGGCTGAGGCAGAGGGGGCTAGGGCCACACACACACGCTATACTCCCGTATTTAGGCTATGTTTAAGACTGCTTTTAGCTTTAAAATTTTGGTGGAGTTAGCGAATCAGGTCATTAGATACTCTAGAAAATCGTGAAATAAAGTTGTGAACCTTTTGAAGACATTTAGATAAGTCATTTTATTTATTATTTAGATTAAAAACATTTTCAAACTATTTAAATTTATATTATAAACTATAGCTGATCGCTGAAGCTAGAATCTGGAGCAGTCCCAGTCATCCCCTTGATGGTAGTCCGACCAAACATAAATCAAAGCAATGTAGTCGGATGCGTTCGGTCGGATCTAGGTGATGGAGTACTGATTTATCACACTAGATAACAAATAATGTTGGCATACACGGACACACACGGAGGCGCTATTCGTCACCCGAACCATCCCACCAAACCAAACATCGAACCACCATGTGCGCCTAGCCCGCCTAATCGATCCCGGTGCCCCCGCTCATCCGGTCCACTCGAGTGACCCGACCCGTGCCACCTAATGTCGGCAATTCCTAACCGTCGTGCCTCCACTTCACATATGCTTCCTCCCACTCTCGACTCATGAATCTCTTCATCGTGGTGAGCAATTTGGTCCTCTAAATGTTGAATGACTAAATGATTTCTTGCTATATCTGAATATTTGTTCATCTTGTATGTTGAAAACGTAAATCTTGAATGGATGAAGTGAACTTTGAATGACGAGAATATTTGTTATTACGCGTTATGGGAGAACAACCTTTTTAAAGGGAGCATGTGCATGTTTTAACTTCTGGTCAGCTAATGGTCCGATTAATTTCCTGGTACCGTTTGTTTCCTGGTGGGCTGATCCGACGATTAGACCATCTGATTCAGGGGATGGATATATATCCTGTATTTGCCCCTGGTACTGCGCTCCATGCATGCGTGTCTCTTCCTCCCCCCTGAATTGAATCCTGCTGATAGATGCATGCATGGGGCATCTCTCTGTCGCCCTCTGCCTGCGTTGCTTTGCATGCATGCAGCTCATGCATGTGTCTTCTGGTCAGCCGATAGAACTGGCAGTATAGTAGTAGTGAAGACTGAAGACTGAAGACCGGCCGGCTGCATCTGCTGCAACCTGCAATGCATGCATGTTGCGCCTTCAACATCGATCCATCTTTGCGACAGTATCCGAATATCTCATGTATGCATGAGATATATAGAAGGAGAGCTAGTGGCCGGCCGGGGGCGCTGCTGCATGCAGTGTTCGCTGCTGCTGCCTGTAATATAATGGCCCCGTGAGGGGAGGGAGGCACAGGAGCGCCGTCGTCGATCGTGGTGCGAGCGAGAAGACGACAAGTCTGGATGAGCAACGCAATGCCAAGCTTCTTAACAGTACGACCTTTATTGGAAAGCTGCGATAAGTACCTGATCGAGGGCTGCCGTTTCACGCGCATGCATGCGCTATGAGAAGAAGAAGATAGCTCACCAGCTCCGACGATGCGCATGCATGCATGTCGCCTGCCATGCATGTTTGGTTATTTGAGAACAACTTCTCCATTGGTAGCTTAACAGTACGTTCGCCATTATTGGTGGCCCTGATGATGACCCCCCTCCCTGCAGTGATGAGCATCGGATACACCGGAGCTTCTTCGGTACAGTGCTTTTATATGTGTGCTCATAATAATGTAATATATATATATATATATATATATATAGTGGCGGACCCGGCTGCTATGTTTAGGGTGTGCCAAGAAAAACAACATCACTACATAACATATGATGTAGAGTTGCAGACTTACTAGTATATATATAAATGCCAAATAGGCAAGTACAGAACTACATACTTACTATTGACCTAAAGTAGTAGAGCCTCATCCAATTGAAAAACAGCATCACTAGCAGCCCCTCCACCTGATTCAGATTCAGATTCAGATTCTTCTTCCTCATCCGCTTCTCCTTGAGTTTGTACTGGATGTTCAACTGGATGATCACTACCATCTTCATCATCATGATAACTACCATCTTCTTCTCCAACATCTTGAGCATTCCTTGGATGCTTCCTAGTTCGAACATAGGTCCTTGGATGAGGCTGAGAAGAAGAGGTCTCCCTAACCAGACCAGCAACAGCCCTAGGTCATTTCGGCCCTAAAGACCATCTGTTGCACCCAATGCTTCATCAACACATTCATTTTCCCATTGAAACTCTTCAAGCACCAGCGGGTTTCTTTTCTTGCCTTTGGAATCGAGCTCTCTTATTTTTGCAAACCGATTTTCCATTTTCCGGTTGTAGCTCACATACACCAACTTATTCAATCTTTGTTGCTCTAATCTGTTTTTTATGGACCTGCACATGCACATACATGAAATCAGCAACCATTAGAAACAATACTACTCATATAGAGCCTATCTTATTGCTGCAACTCCACAAGCATAAATAATACTTACTTAGGCAAAGTCACTCCAATTTCATTCACATCCAGATGCTAAACAACATAGGATAACAATCCTCTTTGCTAAGCATTGTAGTTCATATGCTAGGCCACCATAAGCTCCCCACCAAAGAACTAAAAAGGCAACTTTGTTAGTTCATTAGCAAACACCAAATAACTAAAATAGTGTGACTGAAATACAAAAAGAAATTACTAGGATTTTTTCTTTCTTTTATTGCTCCTTGCTTTGAGAAGCGCTCACCTTCAGACCTCTCATAATCATCCACTTGCTTGCTAATTTTTGCTTGCTCATCATCATCATTGATCATCTTCCACATCACATCATTGAACATGGATCTAAGTCTTGCAGCATGTCTCCTATCTTTATCCCTTAAAGCAAAGAACTTGCCCAGATTCAAGTATAGGGCTGCTCCATACAATTTGTGCTCTATTTGATTTTCCCATCTTTTTTCAAAGCATGATAGTACCTCTGCTTGTAATCTTGGCTTATCTTTCAATGACCTTTATGGTGGCTTTTGTAATATCCATTGTTGCCATGATTTATGGGGCTGCTAGTGTCTCATCTCCATCACCAATCCTTAGAGCAATAAGGAGTGGTTGTGAAGCCCTTAGACGGTTTTCCACTTTTTCTCAAAATGGCATAGAAAGGACAATTTTTGTGATTTGCCTCCCTTCAGTGTTGGGAAACTTAGTTAGGTGCCACTCATCACTAACAAATATACTCTTTAGACCATTCCTATGCCTAAGCATGGTCGCCAATATAGAAATGAGGTAGCAAATCGAGTCACACCTGGCCTAACAAGATCACCACCTAACTTCTCTCTCATTAGGTTGTGAATTATACCATGCTTCTAGATGAACCTCGAGACTTTCTTAGCCATACTGATGCATGTATTGAAGTCCTTGATCTTTCCAATGTCCTCTAATAGCAAATCCAAGCAATGGGCAGCACAAGGTTTCCAAAACAAATGCGGGATCCTATCCATCAAGATTCTTCCTGCAGCTTTAAAATTGGCTCCATTGTCTGTGACAACTTGCACCACCTGTTCTCTTACAAGTTTGTCAATTTGCTTCTCCAACAAATCAGCCAACATGTTAGCATTAGCTACCTCACTTGAAGCATCAACAGAAGCTAAAAAGTTGGTCCCTGCTGGTCAGTTTACTAGAAATTTGATCAAGTGACGGTGTGCTATGTCGGTCCACCCATCAGACATAAGCATGAAACCATATTCCCTACAAGACGCTTCATGCTTCGACCTCAACTCGGATGTCCTCTTAACAGCCCTCTCAAGCCAAGGCACCGAAGCTTCATGGTATGATGGACCACGATATACGGGACCATATTGCCCAATAGACTCGAACATAATCTCCCAACTTCTTGACTTGACGACATGCAATGGTATCTTATTTTCATAAAAAAAGTCAGCTACATGGTCGTCAACTATTTGTTTAGCTTCTTTCCCTTTTTGTGTAGTGCTCTAGAGTGGATTGAGACGTTTTGGATTCATGCCTCTCTGCAACTACCTCTTCTGGTGTCTTGCAGAGCATGGAAGTAATCGACTTTGAAGGCTTCTGAGTAATTGGTTTTGTTGTTGCAGAAACAACAAACAATTTCATTGTACTCTGAGCACTTTTCTTTTTTAGTTTGCTTGCATTTTGTCCTAGAACTAGGTTCTGCAGCTGCAACCTCTTCAGTTGCATCTTCTTCTTCATCCACATTGATCAAAGGAAGAGCCCTTGAATTCATTCTAAGATAAGAAAGCATATCCTTTGACACAAATTCTGGAACTCTTGCACATTTAACTATGCAACCAAATCCACCAGCAATGCGTTATTTGGACCGCTTTATTCCTGCAGGGACTACCTTCTGACAAAAAATATATTGCACAAAATCTTTCTTTGTGGGATTCGTCCACTATCCATAATTCCATCCAGGGTCTTGTGATTGAGCCTTCCTTTTAGAATCAATAGCTTGTGCAGCCAAAGCAGGGGCAGTGCTGCAATAGCCTTTTTAATGAGAGGCAGCATCTGGAGCAACCGATGAAGTAGTACCACTAGCACCAGTACTACCACCAGCAGATGCTATCGTGGCTAGGATAGCAGCCGCAGCACCTCCACCACCACTAGTGTTCTCTTCTCCGATGTACGAGCCTCCCATGATCACCTCAACAGCTGCTGCACGTTCACGGCGCAAACCCCCCTCTACACATTCAGAAGGAACGAAATAAATTGAAGGAAGATGAGAGGAATTCAAAAGTGGGAACACAGGAACATACAACATATCAATAGAGAGGTGCATTAATGCATGTACCGTCGGACGATGAACTCATGTTGCTGATGCCCTCTGCAGGTTGCTGGGCCACCGAGCAGGAACAGTAGACTGTAATTGCAGCAAGCAACCGGTAGCCCTATTTAGCTAAAACCCTAAGGGTTACACTAAATGGGCCTTAATTCTAGATGTTCAGCCCAAAGCAAAAGCAGGTTGGCCGCCAGCCAACCAAACCTAACTAATCGTCCACACATTAACTAGATGACTAATCACATTTGGTCGATGACTAATCAAAAGATCGGATGATTAGTCGATCGGGTCGGGTCCCCTTGTCGCTCCACTAAAACCGACTAGCCCAAACTAATCGCGATTAGTCGGACGACTTGAAATCATTGGTTCAACTATTAGCTACTTTTAGCAAATTAGATGATAAATTAGGTAGCTATGTTTTAGCTAGCTAATTTCACTAGAAATTTTTTAGCCAACTAACCATTAGGTCTAGTGTATTCAAATACCCCCGTAGCCCAATACTGCTAGAATGGAGCGAATACAACGAGGATATATAAGGCACAAAAATTAGGGCACAAAAAAGGATTTGGACACCGACTCCTACGAAGATAATATAATAGACCTTTTCTTGTAAGCAACTAAAAACATATTTACCTTTGAAAGATTTGCTCGAAGCGTCATGGTCTTTATTGAGGCCGATGATCTATATTTATATGTGTGATAGGTATAAAGTTTGATGAGTTTACAGCTAAGTTAATTGATCCAGATAAAAACTAGAATATCTATACTTAGAGTATGTTGGTGCCTTTTGTGTCAATCACTAAACAAACCCTAGGGCCTGCGCATGGCATGCAAGACCGTGGGGTCCTCTTTGCGGGAGCGCGGACCATCCACAAAAGGCAGCCGGACCATCTACGACTTACGTTGAGAGCTCCGCTTCTCCTCTACATGTGCACGAACCTTCCGTGTGTAGGTGATGGACTGTCCGTGATGGTGCTGAGGGCTCCGAGAAAACCAAGATCTCACCTTTCGAGAAGGATCCCTTCGGGGAGGAGAGATATTGGGGTTGTTTTGGCGTCGGCAGGCCACCCAAAGCTCCCCTAGACAATGTAGAGTCAAAGAGAGTAAAGGTTGGAGATTCAGAAACTACAACTAGGGCTAAAACCACTCCTAAGGCTAATTCATAAGTAAATATGATAGATTGATATTTGGGTTCAATTGTTGGATGATTCAATTGGTCGTATCCCTTCATACATATAGCGAGGGAGGTATGGACCCATTCATAGGTGGAACCCAACAAATCCCACGAGATATTAGGATAACCTCACAAGAGATAAGAACTCCAACCTTCTATTAATCTGATCACGGACCATACCGGACCGTACGATGTCCAGACCGTCCAGACCGTATGGTCGGACCGCCTGACCGTCCAGGTGTTAGATTTGGTGCTCAATAGAGTCTTACCTGGAGTCAATGTAGTTTCTTGTTAAAACTGTTCGATAGTACATTTATGGGTATAGGTCATGAGATTGAAATTCGAAGGTAAAGGCACGTGAGACACAAATATTTATATAGGTTAAGGCTCTTTATGTGAGATAATACCATATTTCTTATATGAGGCAGATCTATTGTTGTATGTTGCAATGTGAGATGTCATGCCCGTAAAGAGCTCCCCTGCCTCTTTTATAGTCTAAGGAGGGATAATGAATACATGGTAGATATCGAGTTGGCTACCAAGTCTATGATGTACCAAGTTGCTTACCTAATTGTACGTGAATCCAACTCTTTGATTACAAGTGTATCTTCTTTATCCAATATGAGCTTTGTTATATCTTCTATTCTGATGAGATCTTTGCCATATATCTTAGATCATTGCCATAATTATGCTTCTAGAATCCTCCTAAATGAAGACCTCTACTCGATCATGATTGCCGAGTCCATGGGCTATTGGCCGAGTCCATAGGCCTTTCCATATATGCCTTTTTATTGAGCTTGATTTCGGTACCCCTGGTATATATTATTGATAATAGCCCTTAGGTCTTATTTGGTGAGTCATTGACTCACGCATATGAGAATCTTCTTTTGAATCTTTTTTAATGTCTTGAACTATTTGTGTCTGAGTTGTTCTATCTTCTGGACGAGTCCCCAACTCTATCATGCAACCCCTAAGTATATAGACTCGATCCATTATTAAGGACTCAATCATTTTACTGAATTGGTGCTTCAGATTCTATAACTCTACTTTACCTCTCCTTCCTCAACCGCTTCATAAAAAATACTTTATAGTGCTTCAGCTTCCATGATCCATTAGTTTTTAGAGTTTCTATATCAACATTTTACACCTCGATATGAGTGGATGCAAGATATTTTCCAAAGCACATTGAAGTCATCTCCTCCAAAACAAAGAGAATTAGGAACTGAAAACTCTTGGCCTCGTAGTAGTTTATGTATCTAGCAATCTAGACTCAACCTCGAGTGCCACTTCTACATGATAAGGCAAATTATGCATGTGAGTACGACACAAATATTGATCCTTCCCTATCCAAATCGAGCCCATAACCATGCTAGAGGCTAGAACATAGTTCTGTTAAATCTTTTCTTTCATTTGAAATTGGCCTAAATGGTGCTTGTCAGAAGCCTACTCTCCGCTTGAGCCACATCCTGAAATACCTTCAATAACTCTTGTGTTTTTCTTAAAGTCATTGATCTTGTTTGGAGCATTCTTCATACTCATATAGATACTAGAACATCACTTTCCTCCGCAAAGTCATGATAGGGTAATTAAATGGTGATGACAAAATAGGTCCCAATCACTTTCCTAAATAGCTCGCTAACCGACCCCCTAGACCTCCAAGTGCCTAGCTAAGTTCTTCTCTTGAACCCAAGAAGGTAAGGATGTCCACAACGGTCCCCCGTATATCATATCCATATATCTCACTTTTGTCTACCCTCTATCTCTCTAAATCCTAATCACCACAACGATTCCCCTAAATTCATCCTTCTATACATAATACAATGTATTCCTAATATATTTTAAATTATATTTTTAACATATGTATTTATTATAGTCTAAAATTATACATAAACATTAATTTTGTGTTTAATTTGTAATTTAGAGTATAAACAGATTTAGGAGGAGGTGAGAGAATACCTTAGATGAAGGGGGAGAGAGGAGGTTACTGCAACTTATAGGGTGGTGATGGAGCAACCACGGTAGCCAGCCTAAAAGACTAGTCTGAGTTGATGACTCAAATGGCGATAAAGTTGATGGGGACTGATTTATAAAAAAACTAAAAATTACCGTGGCAAAAACAACCCCTTTCAGGATTGAGCCGGACCACATGTAGCAACATGGGGTAAGTAGGTAGGTAGGTAGGGAGCCCAGGCCCAGGAGGCGCACGGCGGAGCCCAGCAAGGACAAGGACTCCGTCCGGGTACGGCGGCGGTGGCGACTGGTGCGATGCAAAGGGCGGAAGACGCGGAGGAGATAGGACAACTCAGCGCACCACACAAGGCACTGTCAGCAGCGGCGGCCGGAGACTCCCACGCCAGTGCCAGACTCGATTGGGAGGGGAGAGATGAAGGCCACGCTCAAGGGTCGCTACGAGGGCGACAAGGCCACGGCCGCCACCAGCCTCGCCGCCCCCGCCGGCGACCTCCGCCTCAAGGCCTCTGCCACCGAGGCCGTCTTCGCCAACGGGCCTTCCCTCCGGGGCCTCACCCTCACCCTCGAGAAGCCTGGAGCTTTCCTCGTCGACCTCAAGCCCCACAACCAGGTAAACCGTCGTCTCCTTGGCGTCTCCACCTACCTCCTCATCCTGCCCCTCCTCACCTCACCTACCGGCGGCTATCTGTGTCGCAGGATGTGCGCTTCCAGTTCATGAAATCCGCGCTCGTGCTCGACAAGCGCGTCAGCCTCACCTACACCCACTCCACCAGCCTTGCGGCGCCGGCGCCGCCCTCCCGCACCACGCTCGACTGCACTGCCACCTTCGACCCCGCCAACAAGGTCAGCCTCTCCCACACGCTCGGGTCCGGCGGCTGCCGCGTCAAGTACACCTACGCGCACGGGGTCGAGCGCCTCACCACCATCGAGCCCCTCTTCGACACCAACAAGAACGCCTGGGAGTTCGCCGTCACCAGGAAGTTAGCGGGAGGGGACGCCGTCAAGGGCACCTACGCCGCCACCACCAAGCTGCTCGGCCTCGAGTGGAGCAGGGACTCCATCGCCGGCGGTTCCTTGAAGGTTTGTGTTTCATCAATCTGTGCCTCGATAGTAGGATCATGATTCCTGATTAATTCTGCGGCTTCAGAAACGAGGAATTCTTATCCGGTTTTCTAGGCAATCAAATGCATGCTTCTATTTTCCTACTGTAGTGTTGCTTCCCACATCACATGCCGACATGAAACCGTGCAAATGCAAGCATGGAGGGTGGGTATTAATTGAAATTGGGTATGCACAATCGTTGGATGTAAAGGCTGTGGTCACCAAAATCATCACCTAAACCTGAAATTATGTGAAAAGCCTGTTTGTTGTGCCGGGGGGGGGGGGGGGGGGGGGGGAAGTGAGCCATCTAGTCAGAATATGGTTTTGTCCTCCAAACATTTTAATTGCCCTGCATACAGATACCATGCTGCAAAATTTGGATGTTATAGCCAGTGGATTATCTTCAATCGAGCACAGAAGTCTCAGAATAAACCAATAGAAAACATCCCATGTCTATGTTTTATTTATAGAAACTGTTGTCTGGTTGTTGGTTGCTGGAATAGATAAGAGAGCTGGTGTGGGGATATGAGAGCACTCAGGGTACTGTGATGCGTGCGTAGAAATAGGATTATGATTTGGTTTCCTATCTTGACAGTCTTTAGTTCTCTGTTTAGGTAAGGATATGATTCAATGCCATGTAATTTTAGTTTTTTTTTTCACCCAAAATCGAGGGGATTGAGCCACCTAGTATAACGACTGTGCGGTGTATACAGTGAATTGTGGCGCTGCCAATCGAGTTTGCTGTGGTCTTGAACCACTGGTCCTCAGGATGATCAAATAATTCCATCGGATATACTGCTCACTTGTCTGAAAACAGATTCCTATCTTGTTTGCCGACAACGCGAGCGAGCGAGTATGTTGTCATTTTGTTTTTAGATATTACTATGCCTGTACCTTTCAGCTCATGATTACATTTCAAATGTGATTTTCCTTGTCTCTGACTGTCCAATGCCTCCCTTTGTGCAGGTCGCGACTATGTTTGATTTGTCGGACCAACCCAAAGCACCAAAGCTAATAGCAGAGAGCACATGGAATTACGAGATATGATTTTTTTCCCATAAAAATGAGAAATCATCCTTCTCATATTACTTACACCTACTGCTTGCTTGATTACTGTATCCTCCAGAACAATGGAGCTATTGTTTCCCATGTGCTGGTTTGCATCTGGTTATGTTGACCATTTTGAGCTGCGGTCGAATGATGCCGCGACATTGGATTCTGAGAATGAATGGACGCCGAATATGGTCTGTCCTTCGGCAAGGTTACATCTAAATAGGAGTAACATTGTACTTAAACTGAAACCTCATGACCTTAGTGTCTCATATCAACATTGAGTAGACGGTTCATATTTACATTACAGCCGGTGACATTGGACTGACCCTTGGCTACAAAATAATCTCGACGCATATATTGCTCACTTATCTGGAATCATCATTCTAGGGAGGTGGCAACCAATTCCTATGTTGTTTGCTGCAGTGAACTTATATAGGGTGGATTACTAGATCGAGAACTGAAGGTGAATACACAAAGGGCATGAGGATCTAGATAGGTTCGCTCTCTTAATGCGAGATAATACCCTACAACATGTATGTCGTTGTCTATGTTGCCTATGCAATTGCGATAAAATGATCTGTCTTGAATGGGTGCTCCTATCCTCCTTTTATAATCCAAGAAGATGCGGTGATTACAGAAAGCTTATCTAGTTGTTAGCTAGATAAGGACGAAAATCGGCCTAAAACTATCCCTCCTAAGATCCATTGAGATCTATCTCTATCTTTACATGTGGACCCTTTATAGATTGAGAGATACAATTGATATAAGATATTGCCTTTATCACGAATCATTATATTTCCTTATATGTCTTGTTCTGATTTCCTTATCTGTCTTGTTCTAATGTGAGTCGAGCCCCTAGTGTCAGAGTCCCTTGATCGAGTCCAAGTTATGTAGTCACACAAATCAAGAAAAGCCTACACTTGTGGGAGGGTTGAAGTACAATTGAGAGGAAATCGCCAATATCTTGACTGTCCTTTCAAAACTTCCTTGAAAAACTAGCATAAAAGTGGTTTTACATCGACAATCGTACCCCTGGACTCCCTAAATTCCTTGGCCAGTGCCTAAATCAACGTTTTGAGTGGATGAGTGAGCCAACTCCCAAATATCTTGATGATGTGCATGTTGCTACCAAAAGGAATCTTGATGTGAAGGAACTCAGGATGTGTGGAGTCTACTTGGTGGCTAACTAGATACAATGTTGAGTCCCATTATGAAAGAGAGGACTAACTATGCATGGGAGTATGGCAGGCCGATCGACCTATCTCGGTGCTCCAAGGAAGAGATACATGAGGCCAAGCTGAAAGTCTACTTAAAGCAAATATTCAACTCGATCAGAGACTTCCCCAAAGACTTCTTTGTTGAAGCTTATTCCTTGACAGTTACTAGGTCAAAGGTATGTTTAATATCTCTACGCTTGGTGTTTTTCTGAAAATTTCCCAACTCTGACTTCTTTGTAATCTGAGTTAGATGTTGGTGTATAACTGGCCTCCATAGGAACTTGAATGGATTTTTAAGAATTGAGAAGAGTCAGGGCCCAGTCATTTTCTCGAGCAATTGGCTAAGAGATCCTTTCAAGGTCTTCCCCTGATGACTCAGGCCAAGGCCCAGTCACATTTGAGAAGAGGAAAAAGAGAGAAAGCCCCAAAGAAGGCCCTAATGGTAATTCATGTTGAAGACTCTCTTCCTTGGGACTCCCCTCAACAAAGCCATTATTGATCGAGGTGCATGAATTTCCAAACGTCTTCGCTCTGCTGGGAAGAGAGCTCAGTGGCGGAGGAAGACATCATCATCAAGTAACTCGACCAGCAGCAGCACCATCCAGTAGGGATGACTCAGCTCCTAAGGCCGAGTCCAAGGGGCGATCTTCAACTCCCCTAAAGAACAAAGTAAAAGATCTACATGGTACGACAACTTTTGCAGCTATCATTTCAAATAAAAATATATGAACAGACATATTCTAAATGTTACAGTTTTAGAGTATCTATCGGATCATCCTACTAGTCCTCCTTCATCGGGAGTGCAACCTTATAAGAGTGCCCTGGCCGAGACGATGTCTCTTGTTGGGACTGCTAAGCCCCCTCCCCACGATGGAGTTGTTAAAGGCTGAGCCATCAAGTGCTCTGGAGGGCATGCCACCCAATGCTCAAACTCTATCTCCAGCTCCTAGCCAAGGGTTGAGGAGCCCAGGTTTGGGTAGATGACTCATCTAATCGAGTCATCGAGTGCACTGACCAAGCCCTCCATCGAGCCAAACTCTATTTTAGCCCCCAAGATGCATAGAGGTAAGTGGTTGTTATCTCAACTTAGTTAATATAGAATCCTTGTCATTCCAATTCATCATGCATTGTATGTCGTTTAGACCCTATCATCGAGGAAGTCATTCATGACTGTAAGGACTCGATGTCTGATGAAGATTATCAAGCTAATATAGTCATGTATGACAATTATCCTATTGGTCAAATAAGCATTGGCGAAGACCACCGCCTCTTGGAGGAAGCCAAGAAACATGCAGACGATCTCTATAAGCATTATAAGGTACTCCCTTTCTTTTGTTCATTCAATATTATTAGCTTGTCTCTGGCCTCTTTGGTTGACAAGCAATTATAGACGAGTCAACCGACAAGTCTCTACTTCTCATGTTGTCTCACAATAAATGACAGGCTACAGATACCATAGAAAAGGATCTAACCAGAGAAAGAGAGATAGATAGAGAGAGAGAGAGAGCCACCACTGCCGAGTTAAATGGCTAGATCCAAAATATGGGGGATGATCTCGAAGCCCAAACCCTCAAACTCAAGGCTAGGAGCTAAGAACTCGAAGGTATGATATTTATCTCGGGTACTTCCCAATTTCCAAAATTACTTCTCTAATTTGGTAACAACTCTATAACTTTTTAATTAGTTGCCCTTACTGCTGAGATGGCCAAAGACTTGGCAGAAAGGCTAAGTTCGGATGCCGAGGCTAGGGACTCGGCTCTAGCCGAGAAGTCCAAGTTGAGTCAGCATAATGACGAGATAAAGAAAAGCCTGGCTGAGTTCAAGAGGGACCTCAACAAGGAGAAGACCACCAATGAAATAATGTTCGAGAGGTTGAAGCTAGCCATAAAGGATAATGACATATCCGAGGAAGAGTTATCCAATAAGTATCCTTGTTACCTTTGCTTTAATCTATTTCTCATGTTGATCATAACTCGGTGCTTTTGTAGAGAGCCAAGAATATTTGAAATTGTCCAAAGCTCGCTTGAAGGCAATGTTGGATCGACTGTACAACTCTGATGATGCCAAATATTGGTCAATTCCTTAGAACTTGGCTAGCATCCCATAGCACATTTGAATTTGTGCCTAACAACCCAAAGTGATATCGAGGGCATCCCAAAAAGCAAGACGTCATTGGAAGATTACCACAAAGAGAAGTTCGAGGAATCCGTTAGGTCGGGTCCAAGTCCTACAAGGTAAAGGATGTCAAGATGAAAAGGATAAAGAAGGTGGTCTACTACGAAACCGCTACATTGACGTCATCAAGCTCAGTAGCGACGAGTCCACCTCCCACAAACGTCTCCATCAATGAAAGACAATTAACAAAAATTATTCTCAAACCTCTCTCAATTATTCTTGAATTCCTCGCAATATAACTACTCCCTTACTATCGGTTCCACTTGGAAAACCACCACATTTTGATGGTGAAGACTATTCTTGGTGGAGTCACAAAATGAACGGACATTTATATTAACTCCACCCAAGTATTTGGGTTGTTAATGAATTAGGAATGGAGATTTTTTATAGCAATGGCGAAGAATATGACCCAGTAGAGGCGGAGCAAATCATCTGGCGCAACTCACAAGGCACCACAATACTTCTTGCCTCTTTGTGTAGGGAGGAGTACAATAAGGTGAGTGGGTTGGAGAGCGCCAAGAAAATTTGAGATACACTCAAGATAGCGCACGAAGGTGACAAGATCACCAAGCTCACAAAGATGGATCTCCTAGAAGGAGAGCTCAAAAGATCCTCCATGTTCAAGGGAGAAGGGCCACAAGAGATGTACAACTGCTCAAGACAATGGTGAACATGATCTAGAATTACATAAGAAAGAAGTGCACATACCACAAAGTCATCAGTATCATACTAAGGTCCTTCACTTATCATAATACTACTCTTGTTACCTTAATTCATGAGAATCCTAGGTAGAAGAAGATGTTGCTGGAGGAGGTGCTTGGGAAGTTCCTAAGCCATGAGATGATAGTAAATGACTCCAAGCACATCGACGATTTGGCCTAAGGCAACATCTCCATTGAGCCACAAGCGAGAAGGAGGGCCCAATCAAGGAGGAAACAATTGATGTTTCTAGGCTTGATAATGAGGAGATGGCCCTCGTCACCAAGAGTTTCCAACAAATCTTGTGGACCCATAAGGACAGAGACTACAAGCATCGTGGTAAAAGGGCTTGCTACAGATGTGGTAAGACTGGTCATTTTATCGCTAATTGTCCATCTGCCAAGGATGACGATGAGAGGGAAGAGGAGAAGAAGGGAAAATATATTCGAGAAGAACTTCTTCAACAACAAGAAGGGAGGTGAAGCCCACATCAGCAAGGAGCGAGACTTGAACGAGAGCTCCTCTGGCGATGAAGGCATCACCACTCTCGCCTTCAACAAAAGCTCCATCTTCCCCAAGGTCGACCACACATGTCTAATAGCAAAGGAGAGCAAAAAGAAGGTATACCCCAAATCATCTCCTTAATATACTTCTTGCAAAAGAAGGTATAATTTTTAAATTATGAATCTAGTGATGAGGAAGATATGAACATGTTTCTCAAAGGCCTTAATAGAGATCAAATAGCTAAGGTCAATGAATTTATTAAAATCAACAATGAGAAGGATGAACTCCTAGAGAAGCAGGAGGATCTACTCATTGATGAAACTAAAAAGACTAAAAAGCTAGAGAAGGCCATAGCTCATGAGAAGGAAAAAGTTAAAAAAATTCTAATGAGCTAAATGTTTGCAATGATTTAATTTCTAGTCTTAAAACTGAAAATGATGATCTTAAGGTTAAGATTGAGGAGTTGAATACTTGTCGTGCTTCTACATCTAGCATTAAACATGTTGCTATTTGTACTAGATGTAGATATATTGATGTTGATGGTCATGTTGCCAATATTGCTATGATTAAGAGCTTGAATGAATATGTTGCTAAATTAGAAGATCAAGATAAAATTAGCAAAAAATGGAATTGAAATGACAAGCTTAAATATGCTTAGATAGTCATTTTGAGTGGAAGACGCTCCAGAATTAAGGATGGTGTTGTCTTCCCAAAAGGGAGGCAAAGAGAACACCAAGGTCAAAATTATCGGGCATGAGTTCCCTAAATTTGTTAAGGAAAAGGGCAAAGCTCCTATTGTTCATAATGCTCATTTTGATCATGCTTATGCTCATGCTCCCCATGCTAAAAACACCATGGTTTCTCATACTCATGTTTCATATGCTAAAGCATATCATAATAGACATAATGTTTATCATGCTCAGATTAATCATATGGCTAAGATTAATGCATCAAATGGACCATACATGTCATATCATACATTTGATGCTTCATATGTACTATCTCATAAATTCGGCAAAGATGTTGTCAAATATGTTGGGCCCCGACACAAGAACACAAGTACTTGTGTTTGAGTTCCCAAATTTCTTGTTACTAATGTGATAGGATCCAAACCAATTTGGGTACCTATAGGGCATAAAATTGTTGTGTAGGTTTATGCATCCGGAGGCACAAGTTAGGTAATCGACAACAGATGTATAAACCACATGACGGTGGAAGAAAATGTTTCCATCCTATGAAAAAGAACAAGGACTGCTAAGATTTAATCGCATTTGGTGATGGGAGCAAAGGTAAGGTAAAAGGTGTAGGTAAAATTGCTATCACCACCGAGTATTGTGTTGGGGCGAAGGCAAAGACGCCACCCTTCGCTCGAGGCCTCCGCCGCAGTGGATGGTCTGACAGAGACAAAGCGGGCAGGGACACCCTTCGCTCCATTCGGCACTTTGACGAAGGCCTGCGGCGAAGTCTTCCCGCGGCGCGGCCTCATTCAGTCCCAAGGCCCACGTGTGATCAGGCCCATTGTAACGGGCCCCGCGTGGCCGCCTCTGTATTACGGGCCTAACTTGTAAAGGCATACTTGTAATTACAGCTTGTAACCCTGCTTTATGGGAATATTCTGGGGATAAACTAGGTGTCTGAGGGCACATGCGTCCTTAACACAAGGCGGTGGGCACTCAGATACCTATAAATACCCCCGCACAGTGCCCGTGAGAGGCTAGATTAACAGAGCTATTGCCCCCGAGCACGTAACCCTGTTGTCACCACTGTTCACCCTTGTTGGCCTACTTGCTGCTGAGAGCAAGTTCCAACATTTGGCGCCCACCGTTCGTGCTACGACCAAACCACCCGCGATGGCACCCAAGAGAGCTAACCCGAAGGCAGACGAGGCTGCGAAGGCAGCACTACTCGCCGCAAGGAAGGGCAAGGCCCTCGCCCTCACCCAATCCACCCACCAAGAGCCCACCGACGACAATATTCCCCGCACCTGCGAAGACGACACCCTCCGCACCTGCGGACTCGAAGGACAATCGCAGCCGCCCCCAGGCTTCGCCCCACTGGAGGGCGCGGATCTCACCGAGGACGGCGAGGTCCTCGGCGTCTCAACAGAAGAACAGCTACAGCTGCGTGCCCTGCGCCTCAAGAACCGCAATCTCCAGAGGCAGAAAGAGATACTGGAGGCCAAGCGCCAGCGTGTGTCCGCACTAGCCAAGGTGCGGCAAATGATACGCGACGAGGAGCAGAAGGCCCAAGACCTCGAGCGCGAGATCGCGCTGATGCAGCGCGAAGGCCACCTCGGTCCACAGCAAGAGCCACCCCTCCAGCAGCGCGCACAACCGGAAGACACGCGCGAAGGCCACCTCGGCCTGCAGCATGGCCCACCCCCGCAACACCGGGCGCAGACGGAGAACCCGCGTTTCCCCCAGCATGACTACGCCTTCCAGCACAGCGCGCCGTTCCAAGGGGTCAACTACCTCGACGAGCGAAGTCCCCTGGCGCCACACCTGCAAGTGACACCTTGGCCAGCTAACTTCCGAGCAGGGGCATATCCCAAGTACAACGGCAGCACCGACCCCGCACAGTACATAATGAGTTATCAAGTTGCCGTTGCATCCGCCGGAGGGGACGACGCCACAATGGCGAAGTCTTTCACCATCGCTCTAGAGGGCCCAGCACTCACCTGGTTCACCAGATTGCCTCCGTTGTCCATTGATTCGTGGAGAAGTCTCAGGGACAAGTTCCTTCTCAACTTCCAAGGGTACCGTCCAGACACCGACGCTTTGGCCGAGCTCTCGCTTTGCAAACAGCTGGAAAAGGAGACTCTGCGGGAGTATTACCGCAAATTTTTAACACTCAAATCACAACTGCCCTCCGTCGATGATCAGATCGCTATCCACTACGCCATCAGTGGCCTTCGGGCTGGCGTCCTCTACAGCCACTGTATTAGAGATCCACCCAGGAACCTCCAGGAGCTATATCAGCTCTTTGAAAAATATGCCAAATCCGAAGAGCTCCACCAGCGCAAGGTTGAGTCACAGCGGAAGCCCAAAGATGCCCCGCAGTCCAGCCGCACGTGGACGAGGACTCCGCAGCCAGACTCCGGTCGAGATGGCCGCAGTCAACAGCAAGTGCACAACATCGCCAACCAGCAGCCTGCTGCTGACCCCCCTCGTCGCCAGGAATATCCCCCCCAGGGCCGCGGAAATGGAGCTCGTGGCAGGGGCCGAGGGCGAGCGCAGCCGCCGCGCCGGTTCTACTGCCTTTTCCACGGCGAAGACTGCGCCCACCAAACCAAAGACTGCCCCGAGACGAAGGCCACCAGAGACAGAATGGCGAGGGCGCAGCCAGCCGACAATCCCAGAATTGTCGCGCATAATTACCAGCCACCCCCTCCACCATATATCCACGCTCCCGCTCCGCATCCACCGCACCACGCTTACCAACACCATCAGAAAGTACAAATCGTACCTCCTCCACCCCCACCACCACACCAGCAACACCAAAACATCCCCCATGCCCCAAAACAGGAAGACTTCGCCGATCAACCATATCGCGGAGTCATTCACATGATAACAGGGGGGTCCAGCACTGACTTCGACACCAAGCGGCAGAAGCGGGACCACTACCGCAGCATCAACCATGTCGCGGTCACTGGCCCAGTCGTGCAGACGAAGTGGTCCCACATACCGCTAACCTTCGATGCACGAGACGTCGATCTGCGCAGCGCCCCCCACATTGACGCTATGGTCATCAATTGCAGCGTGGCAGGCTGGGGCTTACACAAAGTCCTAGTCGACAACGGCAGTCAGGCGGACATCATCTTCCTGCACGCCTTCGACCGCATGGGTATAAGCCACAGCTTGCTGAAGCCTTCGGACAACCCTTTGTATGGTTTCGGCGGCAAGGGCACCTTTCCAGTTGGCAAGATAGAGTTGCCCCTCTCCTTCGGTGTAGCACCCAATGCCCGAAGTGAGCAAGTAACCTTCGACATTGTCGACATGGTATATCCATACAACGCCATCATGGGCCGGGGCTCCATCAATAAGTTCGAAGCTGCCATCCACGGGTTGTACCTATGTATGAAGATACCAGGCCCGCTAGGTGCCATCACAATCTACAGCAACCAGCAGACGGCGCGCAACATAGAGCGGGACTTCGTGCCTGGTCAGAGGAACGTACACTGTCTCACGACCCAGCGCGAGGTCCCTGCGCCGGCCAGCCCAACCGACAAGCAGCACGACAAGGCACAGTTGCAGTGCCAAGACGGGACCAAGACTGTCCCCCTCGATCAGGCCACGCCCAAGCAGACAGTCACTATCAGCGAAGACCTCACCTCACTTGAAGAAGAGAAACTTCTCTGCTGCCTGGCCAAGAATAAAGATGTCTTCGCCTGGTCCGCCCTCGATCTGGTCGGAGTCAGCCGATCCATAATTGAGCACGGCTTGGGAATTGACCCTTCGGTGCGACCCAAAAAGCAGAGGCTTCGCAAAATGTCAGACGAAAAGACAGAGGCCGCCAAGGCGGAGGTGCACCGCCTCCTGGAGGCTAAATTCATCGAGCTAGTGGCTTACCCCACGTGGCTCTCCAATGTTGTGATGGTGCAGAAAAAAAGCGGGAAATGGCGAATGTGCATAGACTTCACCAGTCTCAATAAGGCCTGCCCAAAGGACAATTTCCCGTTGCCGCGGATCGACAAAATAGTCGATAGCGCGGCCGGATGCGAGGTCATGTCCCTCCTCGACTGCTTCTCCGGCTATCACCAGATATACATGCGGGAGGAAGACAAGGCTAGCACCAGCTTTATAACACCCTTCGGCACTTATTGCTTTGTCAGAATGCTGGAGGGTCTCAAGAATGCCGGGTCCACCTTCTCCAGACTCACCAAAACAGTACTCGAAGGGCAGGTCGGCAGAAATATATTTACATATGTGGACGACATCGTCGTAGCCAGCAAGAATAAGGAGGACCATCTCGCCGACCTGGCCGAGACATTCGCGAACATGCGAGATGCACGACTCCGCCTAAACCCGGAAAAGTGCGTCTTCGGTGTTCGCCAGGGCAAGATATTGGGCTACCTGGTGTCCCGCCGCGGCATCGAGGCCAACCCAACCAAGATCCAGGCCATCGTCGATATGTCGCCTCCGCAGTCCGCCAGGGACGTCCAGCGCCTGACAGGCAGGTTGGCCGCTCTCAACAGATTTATCTCCAGGTCCGCCGAGCGAAGTCTCCCCTTCCTCAAAACACTCCGCGGCGCGAAGGACTTCGCCTGGGGACCGGAGCAAGCAGCGGCCTTCGCCTCACTAAAACAGTACCTGTCGGAGCTGGCCATCCTCACAAGCCCCGACTCCTCGCTCCCCTTATTGCTCTATGTCGCGGCTTCGCCGCACGCGGTCAGCGCGGCACTGGTACAGGAGCAGACAGTCGAGGGCGCAGTCAGACAGTGCCCTGTTTACTATGTCTCCGAAGTCCTGACACCGTCCAAATGCAACATGACAGAGCTGGAGAAGATCGCCTACGCAGTTGTTATGTCCTCGCGCAAGCTGCGCCATTACTTTGAAGCATTCAAGGTCCGAGTCACCTCAGACAGGGGGCTCGGCGAACTATTCAGAAACCCGGAGGCATCAGTAAGGATTGCCAAGTGGGCAGCCGAACTCTCCGGCTACCACATCAGCTTCGAGCCCAGGACAGCTATCAAGTCGCAAGTCCTGGCAGACTTCGTCGTCGACTGGACTGGGCCAGTAACACAGCCGGACCCGTCCACAGAGAAGGTCTGGACTATCCATTGCGACGGTGCATGGTGTCACGCGGGGGCAGGCGTCGCTGCAGTCGTCACCTCACCAGCCGGAGTCAAACACAGATATGCAGCACGCCTCAGCTTCGCTCTGGAATCCGACAAATGTACAAACAACATAGCAGAGTATGAAGCGGTTATCCTCGGCCTCCGCAAGCTAAGGGCCCTCGGAGTCACCACATGTATCATCAAAACAGACTCCAAGATAGTTGTCGGCCAGGTCGAGAAAGACTATGCAGCAAAAGACCCCGCGCTCATGCAGTACCTCGCGGCTATCCGAAGTCTCAAAAGACAGTTCAAGGGATTCACCCTACAGCATGTGGACAGGGCCAGGAACGAGGAGGCCGATGCATTAGCCAAGGCCGCCGCCAGGGGCGAGCCCCTGCCCTCCGACGTATTCTTTCACACCATCGGCACGCCGGCCGTCCGGAGCCCCGAAGGGCTCCAAATAACTAATGATAGCGAGGGCCACCGTATAGTCAACCTAATCATGACCGAAGACTGGCGGGCACCAATAACCCTGTTCCTACAGGGGTACTATCATCCAACTGACGTCAGTGAGGCAAAGCGCCTCAGACATCGAAGCCGGGACTTCGCACTGATCGAGGGCCAATTATACAAGAAAGGGGTCAGTCAGCCAATGCTTAAATGCGTCACCGAAACCGAAGGCATGCAAATCCTACGCGAGGTCCACAGTGGCACGTGCGGCTCGCACGCGGGGCCAAGGGCCCTGGCTGCAAAGGTGATCCGACAAGGGTTTTACTGGCCTGCAATGATCTGCGTCGCAAATCGAGTCACAAGGTCCTGCGAAGCCTGCCAGAAGTTCTCTCCTCGGTCAGGCAACCCCTCGCAATATACAAAGCTGATTGCCCATACATGGCCTCTCCAGCGCTGGGGCCTGGACATTGTCGGGCCCCTGCCCACCGCTCAGGGGAACCTTAAGTTCGCCTTCGTAGCCGTCGAATACTTCACCAAATGGATTGAAGCGAGGGCTGTTTCCACAATCACATCAAAGACTGCCCAAAAATTCTTTTGGCAGAACATTGTTTGCCGCTTCGGAGTACCGTCCGAGCTAACAGTTGACAACGGCAAGCAGTTTGACAGCCAAGATTTCAAGGATTTTTGTTTCTCCATCGGCACCAAGCTTGCCTTCGCTTCAGTCTATCATCCGCAGTCCAACGGGGTCGTGGAGCGTGCCAATGGGAAAATCTTCACAGCTGTCAAGAAGATGCTCCTCGATGAAAAAAAAGGCAGATGGACCGACTTGTTACCGGAGGCAGTCTGGGCGCTAAACACAACTGAGTGCAGGGCGACCGGGTTCACTCCTTTCCGCCTTGTATACGGATCGGAGGCAATGACCCGCAAGAAATAAAGCATGGGTCTCCGCGTACAGCTCCGTCAGCCGTCCCTGACGTGGATGAGCCAACCTCAAAAGATCTCATTGACGGAGACCGGCTCTTCGCCCTGCAGGCCCTAAACAAATACCAAGCCCAGACCAAAGCATGGCGCGACCGCGCAGTCATCCCAAGGGAGTTCAGCGCAGGGGACCTCGTACTCATCCGAACAGCTCGGACGGAGTCCAAGGGCAAGTTGGAGCCCAAGTGGGAAGGCCCCTTCATAGTCAAAACAAAAGCTTCCCCCAGCGCTTACAGGCTCACAACGCCAAATGGCGAGGACCTGGAGCACTCCTGGAACATCGACAACCTTCGCAAATTTTTTGTTTAATCCATTTAGGGCTGACTTCGCCCTTGTAATTCACCGCAAACAATCTTGTACCGGCCCGCACTCTTTTCCTCCCGGGGGGTGAGGTTTTTAACGAGGCGGAGCCATGTAATATATGTGAGAAAAATCCTCCGCAAAAACATGTGTCGAAAAAAGACCGCGACAACGGTCTTCGGCATTCGACCAATTCGAAGTCACCGCGAGGCTAAGCGCTAGCCACCCTCGCGTGCGACTAATCCGCGCAGTAGTCGCCTAAGGGTGCAGCCGGATTTAGCACAACAAGTGCGAGAAATTCCGATGTCTATCGCGAAGACTATCCGTGCAGAAGTCGCCTAAGGGTGCAGCCGGACTTAGCACAACAAGTGCGAGAAATTCCGATGTCTATCGCGAAGACTATCCGCGCAGAAGTCGCCTAAGGGTGCAGCCGGACTTAGCACAACAAGTGCGAGAAATTCCGATGTCTATCGCGAAGACTATCCGCGCAGAAGTCGCCTAAGGGTGCAGCCGGACTTAGCACAACAAGTGCGAAAAATTCCGATGTCTATCGCGAAGACTATCCGCGCAGAAGTCGCCTAAGGGTGCAGCCGGACTTAGCACAACAAGTGCGAAAAATTCCGATGTCTATCGCGAAGATTATCCGCGCAGAAGTCGCCTAAGGGTGCAGCCGGACTTAGCACAACAAGTGCGAAAAATTCCGATGTCTATCGCAAAGACTCCGCGCAAGAGCCACCCAAGGGCGCAGCCGACCCAGTACAACGAAAGCAGAAACGACAGCAAGACCAACTGTAATCACACCGGCACAACATAATCAACCATACCAGACAAAGTACACAGCGCCCTCGCAGGCGCAGGCACGCGAGGGCACACAACTCCATTTTACAAGCCCTTACACATACACAAGCGAGGGCACCACGCTCTACATCGGCTCAACCTTAGGAATAATTCCCATCTCCCTATAATTAAATAACATTATCCTAAGCTCCTCACCCGCAAAAAGACTTCGCAGCTCCCCTTCCCCTGCACCCGCAGTGGCCGGCAAAGACAGCAGCTCCTGCCGACCAGCCCTACTCACGCGAAGCCGAGCCCCTTCCTCCACACTAACCCTACGCTTTGCAACCGCCCTTCGTCGTCGGCGCCCGGTGCTAGGACCTGGCACGTCTGGCGCGTCCGCAACATGTGGCACAGCCTCCGCCGCAGCCACGTCCAAGGCCGCAAAATAATCCAAGTCCTCCTCCGACGACTCCTCAGTCCACTCAACCGAGCTCCCAGAGTCAGTAAAATCAAAAAACTCAGATACAGACCCACCATATTCATTTCCATCTTCCGCGGTCGAAGCCGCCAAAAACTCAGTAGTAGCGGTTGCGTGCGCAGGCCCAAAATCTTGAACCTGCGCAGCAACCAAAATTCAGTACAACATCCAAAAATTCCCCAACCCTAATCACCCACTACGCCACCTGCGAAGACCCTGCCGCTGCGGGAGCCTCCGCCGAGGCCTCCGCCGCTGCCTCCGCCCCCACCGCCGCGGGATCTTCAGCGCTCGGCACAGCAACTGCGGGGGCATCGGGCGCGCCTTCGGCCACCTTTGGGGGCAGGTCTTCGCCGGCCGCAGCAGATGCGGGGGCGCCTGGTGCGTCTTCCGCAGTCTCCAGGGTCGGTCCCGGGGCGACTCCAGTCGCGGCCTCCGCAGGGGTCGTCTCCGGGTCAGGCAACACGCTGTTCAGCGCCCCAAAGTCGTCCACCCGCTCGCCACGCTCCGCCTAAGACAAAACACACAAAAATTCAGCAAACACACGCACAGACCGCATCCAGCAAACGCCGAACAAACGACAACGTTACCTGAGCCCTCGCAGCCTCGGCCCGCGCCCTGACCACCTCACGACCGTACGAACCCCACATCCGGTCATAGAGGGCCCCGGCGGATTCCTTCACCACGGGGTCTTCGACCTCAAAGATATCTCGCCCAAAATCCTCATCTGCCTGGTCGAGGGCCTCAAAGTGCCGGCACCCTTCGCGAGAGAGTGCGTTCATCGCTGCCTCGCAGGTGACCAGGGAGGTGAACGACATTAACCCCGCCAAGACAGTGGGGAGCTCCTGCAGTTCCTCCTGCACCCATTCCAGACAGCGAAGCCCGGCCTCTCGCTCCGGCACCTCGAAGTCACCGGTCCGCACACCCAGCTCGCGATATGCAGTCATGAGCTGCGTGCGCGTCCGTTCGGCCTCCGCTCGCATCGCGGCCTCGGCCCCCTCCGCGCGGCTCTCCAGGGCAGTAAGCCGCCCCTGCAGCTCTCCGGCGAGCTCCTTGGCGATATTGCCCTCCGCCCGCGCCAGCCTGGCCTCCGCCTGCGCAGCCTGCTCTTTGGCGATGGCTTCGTTGGCCTCCCTCCTCTCCCCCGCCAGCTGGCGCCGGAGGTCAGCCTTCTCCTTCTCCAGGGCGGCCACCTTGTCCGCCAGTTTGCGGCACTTGCTGTCGGAGGCCGACTTCTCACGGACAGCGTCAGCATGTTGCGTCCGAAGTCTCTCGACTTCGGCAGACAAAGCTGCCGTAAGGGCCCCCGACGCAGTGCGGCTGGTGAAGTCAGCCACCTGCAGAGCACACGTAAGGCCGTTGCTTTAAAAAAAAATAGCTCAGCGGACCTGACTCAGCGCCTCCGTCACTCCTTTCAGCCGGCGGGTCGCTACGCCCGCCTCGTCCCTGACCAGCGCGAGGGCCGACACCTCGCCTCCGACGCCAAGGGTCTCACCCCTTGCCTTCGGCGCTAGCGCAGCTGTCACGATCGCCGCGCCAGGCGCATCAAGAGTAAGCTGGCCCTCGTCCGACCCTGCTACGCGTCAACAGATTAAAAAAAAATATAGACTTACCCCCAAGATAATCATCCACATTAATCTCGGTGCCGAAGTCGGCAACGCGTTTGCCTGGCAGTGGCAACGTCCGAGCCGCCTTCGCAGCCTCCGCCACTCCGCTGGCCGGCGGCACCACCTTCGTCAGTTTGGGGCCTCCGGCGCCCACCGTTGCCTCCGGCGCCTTGCTAGGTGCAGAGGCGCCCGCCTTCGCCGGCAGCGGCGGTTTGCCTCCGCCGGAGGCCGCAGCCTTCGCCGCTCCCCGCTGCCTTTTCGGTCGAGCTTCGTGAACCCTCACAGTCGCCTGGCGTTTTTGCGCCGCCCCTTGGCGATCCTTGTCCATCACTGCCCACACAACACGACCGATATTTCGCCCGTAAGGAAAAACTCTCCACCGATGAACCATACGAGATGTAAAACAGTCCTCCTCAGCCGCGCAGGGGATAGGAACATTTCTAGGCCAACAACCCCCGGTAACCCTCAGCATCCGAGCCGAAGACTCCTGGAGCTCGGGCGAAGACATCCTTTCCCCCGGGGCCGCACACGTCCTCATTAATTCTCTAGCAAAACTATCAGACACCCCAAGTCCTCCCATTGCAGTACCTAATTTTCTCTTTTTTGAGGAGGGGGCGGCCGCCAGCGCAGGGTCGCCTCCAGTTTCCACCGCCGGCTTCTTCCCACGGCGGTCCGCCTCGTCTTGACCAGGGTAGCCGTCGTACGGCAATTGATTTAATTCGAAGACCCTGTTCAAACGTTCATTTGACCCGCGGATATCAAAGCTGCGCTGGCCTTCCGTCCTCGGCACGTAACGCCCCACGAGCCGCACCGCCAAGTCCTCCGCATCACGCACAAAGGCGGCCGGGTCACGGTTTCGCAAATTCAGTGCGAAGGCAGGACTTCGCACCACCCTTCCTCCGTGAAAAGGCATCTGGCGAGGGCATACTTCGCCCAGCGCCCAGCCGTGCGCCAAGGGCCAGACCCCGTACGCCACGAACTCTTCAACTAAATCACGACCACTGCTCTGACCGGCAGCGCACCGAAGGGCCCCTTCGTCTGCATCCTCTTCTGCCACTTCAAAAGACGGATACGCAGAGTAATAGTGAGAGCACATCTCAGACACGGGGAGTCCTTCATGGCCTTCGACAGTAGCCTCAGCAACGTAAAACCAAAATTCATTCCAATTGCCCCACTTGTTGCGGGCGCACGGAACCAACTCCACTACTGGCATTGTGGTCTTGCCGGTCTTCGACGTAAATGTGCATGACCCGAACTGGGCAACCCCGTCCTCAACCATCCTTTTCTGCCAATGCAAACAATAATTCTTCGCAAAAACTTCAACAGACGGCTGTCCGCCGTACGAAGTCGTCGCCCAGACATACTTCGCCAGCGCCACCATGGCGTTCGGTGTCAGCTGATGTATTTGAACGTTGAATCTACGCAGGACTTCGCCAACAAACCGGTGCGCAGGCAAGCGAAGTCCGGCGACGAAGAACGCATCGAAAACAACCAACTCGCCCTCCGGCTCGGGGACTTCCTCCGTCCCCGGAGCACGAGCGACTCCGCCGCCAAAGTAGCCCAACCGCTGCATATCTTCAACACGGGCTGACGTCATCCGCGACACACCAAAATCAATAGAGTCGCCGGCGCGCAACTCCTCCACCATCACGCTACTCAACGTCCCCTCAGACGAGGCGGCGGCCGCCGGCGTGGCGTCGGCGGAAGAAGAAGAGGATGGCATTGCTACGTACCATCGGCGGCGGCGGGCGGTCTGCTTCACTCGAGCCAGAACGCCGGCGAGCAAAAGGTGCAGCGGAGGAAGAGGAGCAGCAAGACGGCGGGCGCGGCTAGGGTTTTTACGGAGCGCGGAAGGCAAAGTTCAAACAGCGCCGACCCCCGCCCCCTTTTATAGGCAGGGCGCGGCTCTTCGGGAAACCCGCAATCCGACAGGCCGCGACGCTTCGGGAAACCCGCAATCCAACAGTACGCCGTCCATCAACGGTCACATCAGAAACCCCCGCGAAACCACTTCGAGCGAGGGCAGCGTCTCCGCCATCTAGCGACGTCTTCGGCACCAGGTGACTTTGTCGAACTGGTCCCTCGGAGGGCAAATGTTGGGGCGAAGGCAAAGACGCCACCCTTCGCTCGAGGCCTCCGCCGAAGTGGATGGTCTGACAGAGACAAAGCGGGCAGGGACACCCTTCGCTCCATTCGGCACTTTGACGAAGGCCTGCGGCGAAGTCTTCCCGCGGCGCGGCCTCGTTCAGTCCCAAGGCCCACGTGTGATCAGGCCCATTGTAACGGGCCCCGCGTGGCCGCCTCTGTATTACGGGCCTAACTTGTAAAGGCATACTTGTAATTACAGCTTGTAACCCTGCTTTATGGGAATATTCTGGGGATAAACTAGGTGTCTGAGGGCACATGCGTCCTTAACACAAGGCGGTGGGCACTCAGATACCTATAAATACCCCCGCACAGTGCCCGTGAGAGGCTAGATTAACAGAGCTATTGCCCCCGAGCACGTAACCCTGTTGTCACCACTGTTCACCCTTGTTGGCCTACTTGCTGCTGAGAGCAAGTTCCAACATATTGCATTTCCAACGTTTTCTTGGTGGATTCACTAGACTATAACTTGCTTTTCGTTTCTCAATTATGTCAAATTGGTTGTAATTGCTTATTTATCGATGTTGGTGTTACGATCCTTAGGAGTGATGATTTAGTTGCATTTTAGGGTGTATTAAAGGGCAAACTTTATCTAGTATATTTTCTAAAGATAAAGTTGAACTCGATGCATGATTATATGCTAAAACCGTTATGGGATGGTTATAGCACCGCCAACTTGCCCATGCTGGGATGAAAAAATATTCATAATCTTCTAAACGACGAACACATTTTAGGACTAACCAATGTTTGCTTTGAGAAAAATAGGCCATGAGGAGCATGTCAAGTAGGAAACCATGTGGGATCAAGTCATCCTTCAAAGAACATCATGATGACATCAAGACCATTGGAGCTCCTTCATATGGATCCATTTAGCCTCGTTGCTTATATAAGCATCAGTGAGAGTAAGTATGATCTTATAATTGTTGATGATTATACATGTTACACTTGGGTATTCTTTTTGCAGGACAAAAGCGAAACCCAATGCACTTTGAAGAAATTCTTGAGAAGAGATCAAAATGAGTTGAACTCGAGGATCAAGTAGTGTCGGCATTTCGAGACCGGGGGGTCCCTGGGCCGACGAGTGAAATGTCGCCGCGTGCCCCAGCCCAGATGGGTCGGCGCGAGGCCGAGCGCGAAGGGGGGAGAAAGGTGGCCGGAGACGGGCGTGAGAGAGGTGGAAATCCTGCGGCCTTCGTGTTCGTCCCGCGCCCAGGTCGGGTGCGCTTGCAGTAGGGGGTTACAAGCGTCCACGCGGGAGAGGGAGCGAGCGGCCTTACGTGAGCGCCTGTCTCGTCCTCGTCCCCGCGCGGCCAACCTTCTCTAAGAGGGCCCTGGTCCTTCCTTTTATAGGCGTAAGGAGAGGATCCAGGTGTATAATGGGGGTGTAGCAGAGTGCTACGTGTCTAGCGGAGGAGAGCTAGCGCCCTAAGTACACGCCATCGTGGCGGCCGAAGAGATTTTGGCGCCCGGTTCGTGTGGTGTCGTGGCCGTCGGAGGAACGCTGGAGCCTCGAGGAAGGACAGCTGTCGGAGCTGTCGAGTCCTTGCTGATGTCCTCTTGCTTCCGTAAGGGGGCTGAGAGCCGCCGTCGTCACAGAGTGCGCGGGGCGCCATCATTGCCTATCTGGCGGAGCGAGCCAGATGGGACGCCGGTCTTGTTCCCCGTGGCCTGAGTCAGCTTGGGGTAGGGTGATGATGGCGCCTCCTATTGACGTGGCTGGTCTGCGCCCTAGGTTGGGCGATGTGGAGGCTCCTCCGAGGTCGAGGTCGAGTCTGTCTTCCGTGGCCGAGGTCGAGTCCGAGCCCCTGGGTCGGGCGAGGCGGAGACCGTCAGCTGAGGCTAGGGCTGAGTCCGAGCCCTGGGGTCGGGCGGAGCGGTGTTCGTCGTCTTCCGGGGCTGAGCCCAAGTCCGAGCCCTGGGTCGGGCGGAGCGGAGTTCGTCGTCTTTCGGGGCTGAGCCCAAGTCCGAGCCCTGGGTTGGGCGGAGCGGAGTTCGCCGTCTTCCGGGGCTTAGCTCGAGTCCGAGCCCTGGGTCGGGCGGAGCGGAGTTCGCCGTCTTCCGGGGCTTAGCCCGAGTCCGAGCCCTGGGTCGGGCGGAGCGGAGTTCGCCGTCTTCAGGGGCTGAGCCCGAGTCCGAGCCCTGGGTCGGGCGAAGCGGAGCTTCCTATGGTGCCTGAGGCCGGGCCTGACTGCCTGTCAGCCTCACTCTGTCAAGTGGCACTGCAGTCGGTACGGCACAGGCGGCGCTGTCCTTCTGTCAGGCCGGTCAGTGGAGCGGCGAAGTGACTGCGGTCACTTCGGCTCTATCGACTGAAGGGCGCGCGTCAGGATAAAGGTGTCAGGCCACCTTTGCATTAAATGCTCCTGCGATTTGGTCGGTTGGCGCGGCGATTTGGTCAGGGTTGCTTCTTGGCGAAGACAGGGCCTCGGGCGAGCCGGAAGTATGTTCGTCGCTGGAGGGGGACCTCGGGCGAGGCGGAGATCCTCCAGGGTCGGCTGCCCTTGCCCGAGGCTAGGCTCGGGCGAGGCGTGATCGAGTCCCTCGAATGGACCGATCCCTGACTTAATCGCACCCATCAGGCCTTTGCAGCTTTGTGCTGATGGGGGTTACCAGCTGAGAATTAGGAGTCTTGAGGGTACCCCTAATTATGGTCCCCGACAGTAGCCCCCGAGCCTCGAAGGGAGTGTTAACACTCGCTTGGAGGCTTTTGTCGCACTGTTTTGCAAGGGGACCAGCCTTTCTCGGTTGCGTTTTGTTCCTGTGGGTGCGCGCGAGCGCACCCGCCGGATGTAGCCCCCGAGGCCTCGGAGGAGTGGTTTGACTCCTCCGAGGTCTTAATGCCTCGCGCAATGCTTTGGCTGGTCTGGTCGTTCCCTCATGCGAGCAGGCCGTAGCCCGGGTGCACGGTCGGGTCCCAAGTTCTCGGGCTGGTATGTTGACGCTGTCAACGGTTTGGCCGGAGCCGGGTTTGCGAGAGCAGCCCCCGAGCCCCTGCACAGGGCGAGAGGACGGTCAGGGACAGACTCGACTTTTTTACATACGCCCCTGTGTCGCCTTTCCGCAAGGAGGGGGGAAAGCGCCATGTTGCCCTCGGAGGGCGCCGAACATGGTGTCTCCGGTGAGCTGCTGGCGGGTAATCCGAGCGGACGTCCGTGCCCCATTTGCTAGGGGTCGGCTAGAGGCCCAGAGGCGCGCCCAAAAGTACCTGCGGGTGATTTGCCGGACCCGGTCCCCTGTCGACGGGGTCCAAGGGCTCGATGCCTCCCTCTGATGGGATTCCGTTACAAGATCGTTCCCGCTGGTCTCGGAAATATCCTAGGGTACCTCGGGAGCGCAGCCCGAGCCTTGGTTATGTATCGAACGTACCCATGGTCATCCCTCGCTCTGTGTCTGAGGCGGCTGTGAACCCTTCGAGGGCCAGCCTTCGAACCCCTGATCAGTAGTGGGCGCGGAGCCCGAGTAGCCTGAGGCGGTCGTTGAACCCTTCCGAGGGGCCGGCCTTCGAACCTCTGACCAGTAGTGGGTGTGGATCCCACGCGCTCTGAGGCGGCTGTTGAACCCTTCGAGGGGCCAGCCTTCGAACCTCTGATCAGTAGGGAGGCTCGGAGCCTGGTTCCTTCACAGAGAAGGATCCTTTTCGGGGTATCCCCCTTTCCCGGTCCCTGTTGTAAGAGAGAGAAAGAGGAAAAAGGAAAAGGATACGAAATCGAATGACGTGGCGTACCTTTTTTGATGCGGTCATCATGGCGAAGGCGAAGCGTCGCTTGCTTCTCTTGCCAGAGGCGCCGCCTATCCCGCCGCGAAGTTAATGCGACGAGGCGTGCGGTTCGCGGGGCAGCCGTTGCGCGTGCGCGAGCCGTTCGAGGAACGGAACACGGGCGCGTTGTCTTCACGCCGTGAGAGAGGGTTCTCTCGCTGCCCCCGGATGGGATGTAAGCTTGGCTGACGACGTGACCGCTGCTCCTGCCTGCCTGCCACCGCCATTACTGTCGGCCCATTTTTGACCGCATTGACCGTCGCGCCAGGCTGGCGCTGCTGGGTCGTGCGTAGGGTTGCCTCGAGTCACGGTACCGGTCCCGCAGTCGAGGAGGCGTGACAGTGGCGCGGGCGGCGGTGCAGTTGCTCGCACGTAGCATCCGGCGCACCGGTTGCATGACGCGTGGGCCTAGGCTTCCATGCTGGGCGCGCTGGAAGTCGGAGAGGTGCACCCACTTGGCGCGGTTGCATGCCGCCTGCATGGCTGCCCGCCCTTTCACCCTCTGGTCTGGGCGAAAGTGGAGGGACGTTTGCAACCGCTGGACGGTTGCATGCACCGCGCGCGGCGGTTTGGCTTCTTCTGCCCTCGGTCGGCTTGCATGACGCGTGGGGCCCAGCCCCCGCGCCGTAGGGGGAGGACCTTGGAGCGTGCTGGAGAAGACTCAGCCCGTGACGGCTGGGGACGCAAGTAGGGAGAGTCGCCTTTAAAAGGAGGGTGACCCCCTTGAAAGGCGACCATGTCTTCACGCTCCCTCATGCATCGTGTCTTTTGTTCATTGTGGCTGTCGGGGCCTGAACATGTATGCATTTTTTTTCCTCATTTTTGAGCGCTAAGACTCGCCTGTTGGTTGTCTGAACCGCTTTACCAAGCGTGAGTTGCCCCGTGCAAAGGTGACGAGTGAGGTATCCGTATCCCGGAGGCGTAGGAGTCCCTCGGCTTGGTCGGCCTTGCGGTCCGAGGCTTCTCTTGCTTAGTTAAAGGAACCCCTCGACCGCTCTTCGATGAGCCGAGGCCAGGGGTAGCGGTGTCAGCATGGACAGAGGCAGAGTTGGCTCGAAAAAGAAGACTTGGTCGGCCGGAGCCTCGCCAGGTCGTCCGTTAGCGGGACCGACGCCAGAATTGATCTGCCGAGGCCTCGAGACGGGCTGATGTCCTCGGAGGACAGCTGGCCGAGGCCTCGGGGTGACCAGCCGAGCCGCCTGCTCGGGCCGGATTCTCGGAGAAGACCCTGGCGGCGATGGCCCGGGCGTGGTGATGACGTCGTCCTTCAGAGTGGAGATCCTCGGACCGGGTCGCCGTCCGAGGCTAGGTCGGACCTCGCCGAAGGTGTAGTCGACGCCGAGGGTGCTGCTGCTCCCTTCAGTCGTCATGATCCGAGCCTGCAGGATCGGATTGTCTTGTAGCGTGTGTTTTCTGCGGCCGCCGAGGCCCAAACACACCCTCGCCGTGTTGTAAAGCTGCGCTTCTTTTCCTCTTGTTTCGAGTATCTGGACTTTTTCGTCGGTAACAGAATTGTCTGTGCGAGCGAGAGTTGCTTTTCACGGAAGGTGATGAGTGAGGTATCCGTATCCCGGAGGCGTAGGAATCCCTTGGCTCGGTCGGCCTTGCCGCTTACGCGCGCTCTTGCCCGTCCATGGGGTTCTGTCACCGACACAGTCGAGAAGGCCCGAAGAACCGCTTCGGTAGAGGAGCTTTCGAGCGTGAAGACTTGTTCGGTCCGCGGAATCACTTATCCGAACGTGAGTTACTTATCGTAGAAGGTGATGAGTGAGGTATGCGTATCCCGGAGGCGTAGGAGTCCCTCGGCTCGGTCAGCCTTGACTGCTTACGTGTACTCCGTCGTTTTCAGGATCCACTTCCGAAGTGGTCGAAAAGCACGAAAGACATTCTGGCAGAAAGGATCTTTTTTTGAGGAAAAAATTCAACGCAGAGGGGGTTCCCCCCTTTTAGCCCCCGAGGGAGGGTCGGGCTTTGCCGAGGCAAGGCTGACTCTTCCTTGATGACTAAACTTTGCATGGGAGCGAGGTATATGAACAACTTGAAAACATCTTAAGGGTAGAAGCGACGTAGCTGTTGGATGTTCCAAGCGTTGCTGTAGACCTCGCCTTGGCTGTTGGCCAGCTTGTATGTTCCGGGCTTCAGAACTTTGGCGATGACGAAGGACCCTTCCTAGGGAGGCGTGAGCTTGTGTCGCCCTCGGGCGTCTTGTCGCAGCTGAAGCACCAGGTCGCCCGTCTGGAGGTCTCGGGACCGGATCCCTCGGGCGTGGTAGCGTCACAGGGACTGCTGGTACCGTGCCGAGTGTAGCAAGGCCATGTCCCGAGCCTCTTCCAGCAGGTCCAGCGAGTCTTCTCGATTAGCCTGGTTGCTTTGGTCAGCATAGGCCCTTGTCCTTGGGGAACCGTATTCTAAGTCTGTGGGCAAGATGGCCTCGGCCCCATAGACTAGAAAGAACGGCGTGAAGCCCGTGGCCCGGCTCGGCGTTGTCCTCATGCTCCAGACCACCGAGGGGAGTTCCTTCATCCATCGCTTGCCGAACTTGTTGAGGTCGTTGTAGATCCGAGGCTCGAGTCCTTGTAGAATCATGACGTTGGCACGCTCTACTTGCCCATTCGTCATGGGGTGAGCCACGGCGGCCTAGTCCACTCGGATGTGGTGATCCTCGCAGAAGTCCAGGAACTTTCTGCCGGTGAACTGGGTGCCGTTGTCGGTGATGATGGAGTTCGGGACCCCAAAACGGTGGATGATGTTGGTGAAGAATGCCATCGCCTGTTCGGACCTGATATTGTTTAGGGGTCAGACCTCGATCCACTTGGAGAATTTGTCGATGGCGACCAACAGGTGCGTGTAGCCCCCGGGTGCCTTCTGCAAGGGGGCGACGAGGTCCAGACCCCACACAGCAAATGGCCAAGTGATGGGTATCGTCTGTAGAGCCTGAGCAGGCAGGTGGGTCTGCCTTGCGTAGAACTGACACCCTTCGCAGGTGCGGACAATTCTAGTGGCATCGGCCACCACCGTCGGCCAGTAGAAACCTTGCCAGAAGGCGTTTCCGACAAGGGCTCGAGGTGCCGCGTGATGGCCGCAAGCCCCCGAGTGTATCTCTTGTTGGGGACCTTCGGCATCCGAAGGTCCTCAAAAACAGGATTTAATAGTGTTTCTGGAGTATAATGTGTGAACAGGTATCTTCGGATTCAAGTCAGGCATCACAGTAGACCAGAATAATACGAAGGTTGGTGAAGCGCCGAAGGTGTAAGCAGGAAAGCTTCGGCGTGACAGCAGCAGGTGAAACCGACTTAAAGATGAAAAGGCTATTTAGACCTTGACAGATTACTATAGAATTATTATCGAGTGTAAAGGGCATTAATGTAATTTTGCACGGGCTGCGTCCCGTGCCTATAAATAGGTGAACAGTACTCCCGTACTGTTCACGCTGACTTGGCATTCGCTTTTTGCATCACGCTTGTACTGTCATCTCCTTCCAATTGAAGGTACACTTGTAATTCAATGATATTTCTGTTCATGCCTGATAATAATATATAATTGTTCATGTTGTCTCTTATATTCTTTATATTTCATTCTTCGTCATTGTTTAACGAATTTATGAAGGTGCGTCCTTCATCACCTTCGTCCGTAAACCATTATATCCTAAGGGAAATAATGCTTCGGAGGACGAAGGACTTTAACGATTAACATTTTCTATGTTGCCTTGTTCTTAACTCATAGCACTTGAGAACAAGTTCCCAACATTGGCGCCCACCTCCGGTGAACCCATTTCCACTCTGAGTTTTTTGAACACCTTCGACGATCATAAACCTTCGTTATGGCACCAAAGAAGGCTTCAGCGACTGGGGCTGCAGCTCTTCAACCACTGGACCACAATCAGGAGACAGTCTCCCTGCGGGAGGCCCGAAGCCAGAAAAGGAAGGCTGTCAGCCCGACACCACCAGAGGACGAGATAGATCAAGAAATCAGAGATATGGAGATGCTTCATCAACAAGTACAGAGGAAGAAAGAAAAGATGGCCAGGCTAGCTGAACTGCAGAGGTAGATAGACGAAGCCTCTGAAGAAGTTCGTCATCTTGCTCAGGATGAGCAACACCGAAGGCCTCAGCACCAAGACCTTCATCAGGAGGGTTTTCCCAACGAAGATGACTGGTATGACAATTTTCATCATGGGAATTTTGTTTTTGATGATGCTTCTCCTCTGTCCGCTGAGCTGCAGGCTACACCTTGGCCTCCGTCCTATAAGCCGCCTCAGCTTCCCGTATTCGATGGCCACTCAGACCCGAAGCAGTTTTTGATGAGCTACGAAGCAACAGTATCTTCGTATGGTGGCAATGCTTCAGTCATGGCCAAATCTTTCGTTATGGCTGTCAGAAGTGTTGCTCAAACCTGGTATTCCTCCCTTCGACCAGGAACGATCACTTCATGGCAGAAGCTGAAGGACTTGTTGTTAACTAGCTTTCAAGGATTTCAGACGAAGCCGGTCACTGCTCAGGCTCTGTTCCAGTGCACCCAGGATCACGAAGAATACCTTCAGGCGTATGTCCGAAGGTTCTTGCGTTTGAGGGCACAGGCACCAACGGTGCCCAATGAAATTGTCATCGAGGCCATGATCAAGGGGCTTCGGCCAGGACCGTCAGCTCAGTACTTCGCCAGGAAGCCTCCTCAAACTTTGGAGAAGCTGCTCCAGAAGATGGACGAGTACATTCGGGCCGATAATGATTTTCGCCAAAGAAGGGAGGAGGCTTTCAGGTTTTCTGAAATGACCAGGGGCTTTGGAGGGAGGTTCTACCCGAGGCACGTGAGATCAATTCATAACTCTACGCAAAATGATGATAGAGGAAGCCAACAGCAAAGGCCACAATGCTCTTCACAGGCTTCGGGGCAATAGCAAAGCTCCTTCCGACCACCAGCTCCAAGAGGCAGAGGCGCCAGGGGCTTTGGAGGAAGATTTGGCGATCAACCGAGAAGAATCTTTTGCTTATTCTGCGGTGAGAACAAAGGCCATACTACCAGGATGTGCCATGTTACTATTCAGAAGCAAAAGGAAATAGCTGAAGCAGCAGCACAACAAGCTCAGCCGAAGCAGGTCATGCATACAGCTTCGTACCATTCGCCCTACATCCCAGAATATGTGGGCAATCATCCTGCAGTTTCTGTTGCTTCGGCGAGTCAGCCTCAAGCTTCCTGGCAACAGCCTCCGCCTCCACCTCCGTTGCAACAAGGCCAGCAGCCAGAAGGGAGCCAGTATGCTCCACACCAGAGGGACTTCAGAGAGCAGTCTGAAGCTCGTACAGTCAATAGCACTGTGCCAGAGTCAAAGCACATCTATTGACGAATATCCTACCTTAACAGCAATCTTTTTCATTCAGTTTTATTTTCTGTAATAAAGGACATTGTTTAGGTTTCATGTAATTAGTTTCGTTGATTCCTACAAGAAAAATATGTTTTCTTCACAGGCTTAAATTGATTGAAGTTTAAAGACTTGTGATAATAAAAAGGACCTTCGAGCTATCGAAAATTCTTCGAAGCAACAAAAAGTCGTTCTAAGGAACGCAGAGTAAGTTTGCCGAAGTCACAAAAAGTCGTTCCAAAGGGAGCGCAGTGTAAGTTTTCTGCTCCAAAGTCGTTCCAAAGGGAATGCAGAGCATACAGCGAAAAGTCAACGCTGATACCGCCTAAGTAAAAGGCGAAGCGCGAAAAGTCAACGCGAATACCGCTGAAAGTAAAAGGCGAAGAAGCTCCTAAGGGAGGCTTACAGCGAAAAATAAACGCTGATTCCGCTGAAGTTAAAGGCGAAGAAGCTCCTAAGGGAGGCTTATGAAAGATTGTGTTTTATTGCAGGGATGCGTATGTATCTTCGGAATAAACATCATCTCACATAACATATCATCATCGCATCATTTCGCATAGCATAAGCATCATACATCATTTTGCACATGGCACAAGAGGTGGACACATTATCAATCTACAGAAGAACGCTTTGAAAAAGGGAGAAATCATAGTCACAAAAAGATACATCATTGATCTTCGGAAGTGTAGCTTCGGAAAATATTTTCAAGAAGCCTGGATATTATTCATCAGAACATTGGATATTGTTGTGACGAAGAAGAATTCTTCTTCACGAAGCATGAAAAGAAGGGAAGGTGTTTTTTCGTCAAAGACTCAAAAAGCGGTACGTGTAAAGTTTCATGCATCGTAAAGAATTGACTAGCAAAAATAGGTATATTACATTTGGGATTACAAAATGTTACAGTATATTACATTTCAGAAGTTTTCACAAAAATACTTAATCTTCTCTCAAAACGACTTCTGCAGCCTCGTTCAGGAGCCGATTGACGACTTCGTCCATAATATCTTCAGCCATCTTTTTAATTTCGTCGTCTCCTTTCGGCTGAGGGCCCGAAGACGCTTTAGCAGGATCTGAAGTAAGATAGGATACGGCTACATTGCTATTACAAATCGCAAACAAATCTTAAAGCCTAAGATTGCAACACAATAAAAACTATTAGTTAATACCTAATTGACCTTCGGCCTCTGCGCTCTTTTCAGCAGCCTCAGCTACTTCTCTAGCATCGTGAATGCCCTTTTCACTTCTTCGAATAATTTCTCCGGCCATTTCTCGGCCACCATTATCCCAGATATCGGTAAAAAATTTTCCACCAATTATACTAGCTTCGGCCGAAGGATCTCTTGCATCTTCAAAGGACAAAGCAGCTTCGGATTGTGCTAAAATTTTTACATGCTCGCAGCCCTTCTTCTCTAAGATGGTGGCAATCCCTCTGGCACCAGAGAAGGCACATATATCTCCTCGGCTATTTAAAATTTCTTCGAAGGCCTCAGCTTCGTGGTCGATCCATTCGATGGGACCTTCGGGATTGCCTCTCGTAAAGTTTTCTTCGCTTGAGAAGGCGCCGACCCTGGCGAAGCTAGCTTTTAACTTCTTAACACACTCTATAGATTTGTTATAGCATCTCTTTCTGGACGAACGAAGCTCTTCAACAGTTATTTCTAGGTGATCGGCCCATTGGTCGCTGAGTTCTCGCTTTGTTTCTTCAAGTATGCGTTCTTCCTTGGCTCTGGCCAGTTGTTTCCGAAGATCTTCAATTTCGCGCTTCTGAGCTTCAGCTTGACCTTTAAAAGCAGCTCCGTCTTCCTTTATTTTATTTATCAATGAGTGTAATATTTTATCTTTTTCAAGACCTTCGTTCCTCAGTTCAATAACTTCGGAACGAAGGTTGCTCAGGGCTATAGAACACCCTTCGTCTTCAGCATCTTTCTGTGCCCTGAGGGCATTGCTAAGTATCAGGCCCTGCAAAGAGAAATATGTGTGCGTCAATAGGTTTAAACAAACGAAAAATTTTGGACTCAACAAAAAATACAAGGATTTCATTTGTCGCACCTTTAAACTATTGTAGGCCAGGCTGTCGGCCAGATCGTTCTTCGACAGCACCGAGAGCCCATCTTCTAAAGATGGAAATCCGAAGCTCTTGCTCATCTCCCGACAGACAGAAATCTCCTTGCTGTCGGGAAGACAATACAAGAAGTCTTCTTCTCCACTGCCATTGAATATTAACGCCCCCTTTGGATATTTCAGTTTTTGGGCGTAGTGCTGGGCCTCTTGCTCTTCTTTTTCTGATAGTTTTTTCCCCGAAGCATGACGAACAATATAATCACGAACTTTGGGGGATGCTTCGGGGGCAATAACACCGGTTTCTTCAACAAAAGTTGGCTTTGTTATTTTTTCCGCTTCACTTTCCAAGGGTTTAATCTTTGCGGGCTCTGAGGGCCCAGCTTCGGCTTCAGTCTCTTGCTCTGGAGCTTTAGAACCAGAAATTTCAGTTGTTGTTTCAGGAATGACAGCAGCCTTCTTCGGAGGTGTGCTTGAAGATTTGACCGTTTCCAGTACATCTAGCACATTAGCCATTCTCTTTCTCTTCGGAGTCACTGCTGGCACTTTTTGATTTTTTACTGTCTCAATGTTTGCTGCAGGACTCAAAACTTCTGATGTTTTGGAGCCCTCAGTTGCTTCCTTTACCTCTTCCATTTTTTCTGTGGACGGCGCTTCGGCCTTCTCTTTCGTTTCTGATAACAAAATCTTTGATTGTTCCAATTCTATCTTTGTTGGCACTTCGGCCGTTTCTGCGACTTCTGGCAGCAAAGTTGGCTCGGTTGGTTTTTCAGCTTCGATGGCCGAAGAAGTTTCTCCGGTAAACTCAGGCACCGAAGCTGGTTCAATATAGCGCGGCCGATGTGTGAGGACCTTTATCTTCTTTCTTTTCGGTTCGGGCTCGCTAGGAGCAATTGCAGCTTCTTCTTTTGCAGAGGTTGTGTTTTTTCTCTTCTGCCTTCGAATGGGATAGCAATAGTCAGGGTAGACAAACCCGATTGCATCAAAAACCCGATTCAGCCTCTTCTTTTTTCGGCCTCCGAAGGCTGCTGACATTGCAGTGTCTTCGGCCTTCGAATAAGCCCCAAGCAGTTCATCACTTAAATTTTCAATACTTTTTAACCAGTCATCATCTGGCTCAACGAATTTATCTCCAAATTTAAAAGTGTACTTCAACCTGATAAGTCCACCTTCGTCGGCCTCTTTTACGGTTTCTTGTGGCATTTCCCATTTCTCCGCGAGCGGCCATACCCTGAAGGCAATATGCTCTTGTACTAAGTCTCTCGTTCCAATAAAAGAACAGACTGCGCCGAAGGCCCTCTAGCATTCTTTGGCAGCTTCATTCATTTCAACCTTCGGCCTCCGAAGGCCGAAGCTTTGCCAAATAGGGCGCATAATTATACCTTTGATATCCTCTCGTATTGTCAGATCATTCTTCACATAGAACCATTCTGTCATCCAGTCTCCGGGCCATCTCTTCCGAAAGGTTGGCACGGGGCAGCTTGACCCGGACCGAGAAACGAAACTGTAGCAGCCAAAATTGTTGTGATACTGTTCCTTACCCCAAGGTTTTGTTTCATATGATAATTCATGTATATTGCAGAAGCTTTTTGCGTCAGGCTTCAAACCTTGGCTTCTCACGGCCCACACGAAGATATTCAGCTTTATAATTGCCTCGGGGGTAAGTTGATGGAGATAGATTTCGAATATTTTCAGCACCTCCACAACGAAGCTGCTCAAAGGAAATCGCAGTCCAGCTTTCAAAAAGCTTTGGTACACTACGACTTCATTCTCTTCAGGGTGTGGGCAAGTTTTTTCCCCTTCGTCGGCCCTCACAATGGACAAATCCCGAAAATACCTTCCTCTCATGTTGATAAGATGATTCTCTTTGATAGTTGATTTACCATAAACTGAATGGCTTGGTCGCCATGGACGATCTTCGGAGTCTTCACCACCACTGTCCACATCATAGCTGTCACTGTCACCAGTATCCTCAGACAAACCTTCCAGAATCTCCTTGGTGATTTTTTCTGTGTTGGTCTTTGACATCGCTATAAGAAACCCCAAATTTTTCTCTTCGTCGAGGCTCAGCTTCGTCTCAGCAGCAGTCTTCTTATCGTCGGACATCTTCGGAGACACTAAAAAACTATTTTCAAAGTCGAAGCTTCAAAACTAAAAGCTTAGCAAATCGTAGTGCACAAGAGCTAAAAATTGAGTGAGCGGGAGCAGTTGGCCAGAGAGCGTGTCAAATGCGTTTGCGGTATGGCCGTATTTATACGCCAAGTACGTTGAAAATTGAAAGACCCCGCTTGTCAGTGAATGTTGCTATTCTAGCAAAGGGAAGGTGTTTTTTCGGACCTTCGGCGTAAAGCCTTCGTCCAGGTCGCAATCTAAATTTATTATTTTGAACAAATTAATATTGCGAGGGGCTACTGTTGGGGACCTTCGGCATCCGAAGGTCCTCAAAAACAGGATTTAATAGTGTTTCTGGAGTATAATGTGTGAACAGGTATCTTCGGATTCAAGTCAGGCATCACAGTAGACCAGAATAATACGAAGGTTGGTGAAGCGCCGAAGGTGTAAGCAGGAAAGCTTCGGCGTGACAGCAGCAGGTGAAACCGACTTAAAGATGAAAAGGCTATTTAGACCTTGACAGATTACTATAGAATTATTATCGAGTGTAAAGGGCATTAATGTAATTTTGCACGGGCTGCGTCCCGTGCCTATAAATAGGTGAACAGTACTCCCGTACTGTTCACGCTGACTTGGCATTCGCTTTTTGCGTCACGCTTGTACTGTCATCTCCTTCCAATTGAAGGTACACTTGTAATTCAATGATATTTCTATTCATGCCTGATAATAATATATAATTGTTCATGTTGTCTCTTATATTCTTTATATTTCATTCTTCGTCATTGTTTAACGAATTTATGAAGGTGCGTCCTTCATAACCTTCGTCCGTAAACCATTATATCCTAAGGGAAATAATGCTTCGGAGGACGAAGGACTTTAACGATTAACATTTTCTATGTTGCCTTGTTCTTAACTCATAGCACTTGAGAACAAGTTCCCAACATCTCTCGTAGGAGTTCCTGACCTTCGGTGATGGAAATGCATCGCTGGAGGATACCTGAGGGGCTGCGGTGGTAGAGCTCCTTCCCATCTCCCAGCAAGACGAACGACTTGGCGCGTCGCGCCAACCGCCGAGCTTCGGCTTGGTCGAGGGGCAGCTCTCCTCGGTGGAGATATTGCAGGTACGGGGTCTGCCAGTTTTGATTAGGCGTGACCCCGCTTCGCTCCTCCTCGACGCGCAGTGCCTCACCCTCGGGGGCCGAGGGTACCTCGGGCTGAACCGAGGATGCCTCAGACCGAGCTGAGGGTGCCTCGGGCCGAGCCGAGGGTGCCTCGGGCCGAGCCGAGGGTGCCTCGGGCTGAGCCGACGGTGCCTCGGACTGAGCCGAGGGTACCTCGGGCTGGGCCTAGGGTGCTTCGGGCTCGGGCGTGTCGTCGATCTTGACGGAGGGTTGATGCAGGTCTCGGGAGAAGACGTCCGGGGGAACCATTGTTCGCCCCGAGGCTATTTTAGCCAGCTCGTCCGCAGTCTCGTTGTAGCGTCGGGCGATGTGGTTGAGCTCGAGCCCGTAGAACTTGTCTTCCAGGCGCCGAACCTCATCGCAGTAGGCCTCCATCTTCGGGTCGCGGCAGTGGGAGTTCTTCATGACTTGGTCGATGACGAGCTGTGAGTCACCGCGAGCGTCGAGGCGTCGGACCCCTAGCTCGATGGCGATCTGCAACCCGTTGACCAGAGCCTCATACTCGGCCACATTGTTGGACGCCGGGAAATGGAGGCGTAGCACATAGCGTAGGTGCTTCCCGAGGGGCGAGATGAAGAGTAGGCCTGCGCCGGCTCCTGTCTTCATCAGCGACCCGTCGAAGAACATGGTCCAGAGTTCCGGCTGGACCGGAGCTGTTGGGAGCTGGGTGTCGACCCATTCAGCCACGAAGTCTGCCAAGACCTGGGACTTGATGGCCTTCCGAGGGGCGAACGAGATTGTTTCGCCCATGATTTCCACCGCCCACTTTGCGATTCTACCCGAGGCCTCTCGGCACTGGATGATCTCCCCCAGGGGGAAGGATGACACCACAGTTACCGGATGAGACTCGAAGTAGTGTCGCAACTTCCGCCGCGTCAGGATCACCGCGTACAGCAGCTTCTGAACTTGTGGGTAACGGGTTTTGGTCTCGGACAGTACCTCGCTGATGAAGTAGACTGGCCTCTGGACGGGCAATGTATGCCCCTCTTCTCGTCTCTCAACCACAATCGCGGCGCTAACCACCTGAGTGGTCGCGGCGACGTAGATCAAGAGGGCTTCTCCGGCAGCTGGGGGCACCAAGATAGGCGCATTCGTGAGGAGCGCCTTCAGGTTCCCGAGGGCTTCCTCGGCCTCAGGGGTCCAAGTGAAGCACTCGGCCTTCCTTAAGAGGCGGTATAGAGGCAGACCTCTTTCACCGAGGCGTGAGATGAAGCGGCTCAGAGCCGCAAGACATCCCATGACCCTCTGCACGCCCTTCAAGTCCTTGATGGGCCCCATGCTGGTGATGGCTGCGATCTTCTCCGGGTTGGCTTCGATGCCCCGCTCGGAGACGATGAACCCCAAGAGCATGCCTCGGGGTACCCCGAAGACACACTTTTCGGGATTGAGCTTCACGCCTTTCGCCTTGAGACATCAGAATGTCACTTCAAGGTCGGAAAGGAGGTCGGAGGCTTTCCTCGTCTTGACTACGATGTCATTGACGTAGGCCTCGACCGTCCGGCCAATGTGTTCGCCGAACACATGGTTCATGCACCGCTGGTACGTCACACCGGCATTCCTCAAGCCGAACGGCATGGTGACATAGCAGTACATGCCGAAGGGCGTGATGAAAGAAGTCGCGAGCTGGTCGGACTCCTTCATCCTGATTTGGTGATACCCTGAGTAGGCATCGAGGAAAGACAGGGTTTCGCACCCAGCAGTGGAATCCATGATTTGATCGATGCGAGGCAGAGGGTAGGGAACCTTCGGACATGCTTTGTTTAGACCAGTGTAGTCTACACACATCCGCCATTTCCCTCCTTTCTTTCTCACAAGCACAGGGTTGGCAAGCCATTCGGGATGGAATACCTCTTTGATGAACCCTGTCGCCATTAGCTTGTGGATCTCCTCGCCTATGGCTCTGCGCTTTTCTTCGTCGAATCGGCGCAGATGCTGCTTGACGGGTCGGGCTCCGGCTCAGATATCCAGCGAGTGCTTGGCGACATCCCTCGGTAAGCCGGGCATGTCCGAGGGGCTCCACGCGAAGACGTTGGCGTTCGCGCGGAGAAAGTCGACGAGCACTGCTTCCTATTTGGGATCGAGCTCGGAGCCGATCCGGACTTGCTTGGAGGCGTCGCCGCTGGGGTCGAGGCGGACGGACTTAACCGTCTCCGCTAGCTCGAAGTTGCCGGCATGACGCTTCACGTCTGGCACCTCCTTAGAGAGGCTCTCCAGGTCGGCGATGAGGGCCTCGGATTCGGCGAGGGCCTCAGCGTAGTCCACGCACTCGATGTCGCATTCGAACGCGTGTCGGTACGTGGGGTCGACGGTGATGACCCCGTTGGGGCCTGACATCTTGAGCTTGAGGTAGGTGTAGTTGGGGACGGCCATGAACTTCGCGTAGCATGGCCTCCCCAGTACCGCGTGGTAGGTTCCTCGGAACCCGACCACCCCGAACGTGAGGGTCTCCCTTTGGAAGTTGGAGGGTGCTCCGAAGCAGACGGGAAGGTCGAGTTGTCCGAGGGGCTGGACGCGCTTCCTGGGAATGATCCCGTGGAAAGGCGCAGCGCCTGCCCGGACCAAGGACAGATCAACACGCAGAAGCCCGAGGGTCTCGGTGTAGATGATGTTGAGGCTGCTGCCTCCGTCCATGAGGACCTTGGTGAGCCTGATGTCGCCGATGACGGGGTCGACGACGAGTGGGTATTTCCTCGGGCTCGGCACGTGGTCGGGGTGGTCGGCTTGGTCGAAGGTGATGGGCTTGTCGGAACAGTCTAGGTAGACTGGCGCCGCCACCTTCACCGAACAGACCTCCCGACGCTCTTGCTTGCGGTGCCGAGCCGAGGCGTTCGCCGCTTGCCCACCATAGATCATGAAGCAGTCGTGGACCTCAGGGAACTCTCTTGCCTGGTGATCTTCCTTCTTGTCGTCGTCGTGGGTCCTGCCTCCCTCCGCGGGTGGCCCAGCCCTGTGGAAGTGGCGCCGAAGCATGGCGCACTCCTCAAGGGTGTGCTTGACGGGCCCCTGATGATAGGGGCACGGCTCCTTGAGCATCCTATCGAAGAGGTTGGCACCTCCGGGGGGTTTCCGAGGGTTCTTGTACTCGGCGGCGGCGACAAGGTCCGCGTCGGCGGCGTCGCGTTTCGCTTGCGACTTCTTCTTGCCCTTCTTCTTGGCGCTGCGCTGAGTTGACGCCTCGGGGGCATCTTCCGGTGGGCGGCCCTGGGGCTGCTTGTCCTTCCGGAAGATAGCCTCAACCGCCTCCTGGCCAGAGGCGAACTTGGTGGCGATGTCCATCAGCTCGCTCGCTCTGGTGGGGGTCTTGCGACCCAGATTGCTCACCAGGTCGCGGCAGGTGGTGCCGGCGAGGAACGCGCCGATGATATCCGAATCGGTGATGTTGGGCAGCTCGGTGCGCTGCTTCGAGAATCGCCGGATGTAGTCCCGGAGAGACTCTCCCGGCTGCTGCCGGCAGCTTCGGAGGTCCCAGGAGTTTCCAGGGCGCACGTACGTGCCCTGGAAATTGCCGGCGAAGGCCTGGACCAGGTCGTCCCAGTTGGAGATCTGCCCCGGAGGCAGGTGCTCCAACCAGGCGCGAGCGGTGTCAGAGAGGAACAGGGGGAGGTTGCGGATGATGAGGTTGTCATCGTCCGTTCCACCCAGTTGGCAGGCCAGCCGGTAGTCCGCGAGCCACAGTTCCGGTCTCGTCTCCCCCGAGTACTTTGTGATAGTAGTCGGGGGTCGGAACCGGGTCGGGAACGGCGCCCGGCGTATGGCGCGGCTGAAAACCTGCGGACCGGGTGGTTCGGGCGAGGGACTCCGATCCTCCCCGCTGTCGTAGCGCCCCCACGCCTGGGGTGGTAGCCTCGGCGCACCCTCTCGTCGAGGTGGGCCCGACGGTCGCGGTGATGGTGCTCGTTGCCGAGGCGACCCGGGGCCGCAGGCACTGTGTTGCGCGTGTGCCCGGTGTGAACCGAGGCTTCCCGCATGAATCGGGAAGTCGCGGCGCGATGTTCCGAGGGGTACCCCTGCCTTCGGGAGGCGGAGCTTTCGGCCCGTCGGACCGCGGCGTCCTCCAGGAGATTCTTGAGCTCTCCCTGGATTCGCCGTCCCTCGGTGGTTGATGGCTCCGGCATCGCGTGGAGGAGCATTGCCGCTGCAGCCAGGTTCTGGCCGACTCCACTGGAAGCGGGCGGCGGCCTCATCCTGGCATCGTCGGTGATGCGGTGCTGGAAGCCCTGGGGTAGATGACGCATTTCCCCGGCCGGAGGTTGGCCCGCCCATTCCTGCCCGACGTCCCGGCGGATCGGCTCAAGTGCTCCTGCTCCCTCGTCGAGCCTGGCCGGCACCCCGCGGATTTGCTCGAGCTGTGGGTCATGACCCCCCGCCTGAACGGGGACCACTGCTAGCTCCCATAGGATGTCAACGCAAGGCACAGGCCTAGGGAGATCACCGTTCTCCGGCATACCAAGATGGTTGCCTTCGGAGGGACCCCCTAGATCGACGTGGAAACATTCGCGACTCGGGCTGTAGTCCTCGTCGCCGAGGCTGCGGCTACCGTCGGAACAGTCGGAAAGGCAGTAGTCGCATGCGGTCATGAAGTCCCGCATGGCACTGGGGTTGCCAAGTCCAGAGAAATCCCAACAGAAGTCGGGCACGTCGTCTTCCTCGGACCCAGAGGGCCTGTAGGTCGAGACGTCCGTCAGCCGGTCCCAAGGTGACCGCATACGAAACCCCAGAGGGTTTGGACTCGCCTCTACGAGGGCGCCCGCCAAAGCGAAGTCGCTTGGCGGGTCGAGGCTGAATCCAAGGGGCGTGAGATGAGAATCGGTCGGTACCTCTTGGTCGACGGGCGGTGATGAAGTCACGTCAGGGACTGACTGCACCGTCGTCTCAGGTACGAGGGTGACGCCCAGCAAGCCTTTCGCGAGCGTGCTGGCGTCGTCCGTTTGCTTGGAATCGGTGCGTTGCGGGGAGACGGCGCTCGTCTTCGTCTCAAACGCGAGGTCGATGCCCGGCGCGCCCCCCGTTGGGGTGCCAGCGTTGTCGACTCGCTCGACAACCGACGAGGCGCTGCCTCCTGCTTGGCCTTGGTTGCCCCGCCTCCTCCTCCGTCGGCGGGGGAGAGGACGGGGTGAGCTTGAATGTTGTTCTTCCACCACGCGGGGAAAACATCGCCGATTCCGCCGCCGGCGGGCGGGCTGTCGGCCGCCATTGCTGCTGTCGCACGGCGGGGGAAGGAGTATCATGTCGTAGCTGCCGTCGAGGGACATGAACTCAAGACTCCCGAAATGGAGCACCGTCCCGGGCTGGAGAGGTTGCTGGAGACTGCCCATCTGGAGCATGACGGGAAGCTGTTCGTCAACACGCAGCAGGCCTCTACCTGGCGCGCCAACTGTTGGTGTTTCGAGACCGGGGGGTCCCTGGGCCGACGAGTGAAATGTCGCCGCGTGCCCCAGCCCAGATGGGTCGGCGCGAGGCCGAGCGCGAAGGGGGGAGAAAGGTGGCCGGAGACGGGCGTGAGAGAGGTGGAAATCCCGCGGCCTTCGTGTTCGTCCCGCGCCCAGGTCGGGTGCGCTTGCAGTAGGGGGTTACAAGCGTCCACGCGGGAGAGGGAGAGAGCGGCCTTACGTGAGCGCCCGTCTTGTCCTCGTCCCCGCACGGCCAACCTTCTCTAAGAGGGCCCTAGTCCTTCCTTTTATAGGCGTAAGGAGAGGATCCAGGTGTACAATGGGGGGTGTAGCAGAGTGCTACGTGTCTAGCGGAGGAGAGCTAGCGCCCTAAGTACACGCCATCGTGGCGGTCGGAGAGATTTTGGCGCCCGGTTCGTGTGGTGTCGTGGCCGTCGGAGGAGCGTTGGAGCCTGGAGGAAGGACACCTGTCGGAGCTGTCGAGTCCTTGCTGACGTCCTCTTGCTTCCATAAGGGGGCTGAGAGCCGCCGTCGTCACAGAGTGCGCGGGGCGCCATCATTGCCTATCTGGCGGAGCGAGCCAGATGGGACGCCGGTCTTGTTCCCTGTGGCCTGAGTCAGCTTGGGGTAGGGTGATGATGGCGCCTCCTGTTGACGTGGCTGGTCTGCGCCCTAGGTTGGGCGATGTGGAGGCTCCTCCGAGGTCGAGGTCGATTCTGTCTTCCGTGGCCGAGGTCGAGTCCGAGCCCCTGGGTCGGGTGAGGCGGAGACCGTCAGCTGAGGCCAGGGCTGAGTCCGAGCCCTAGGGTCGGGCGGAGCGGTGTTCGTCGTCTTCCGGGGCTGAGCCCAAGTCCGAGCCCTGGGTCGGGCGGAGCGGAGTTCGTCGTCTTCCGGGGCTGAGCCCAAGTCCGAGCCCTGGGTTGGGCGGAGCGGAGTTCGCCGTCTTCCGGGGCTTAGCCCGAGTCCGAGCCCTGGGTCGGGAGGAGCGGAGTTCGCCGTCTTCCGGGGCTTAGCCCGAGTCCGAGCCCTGGGTAGGGCGGAGCGGAGTTCGCCGTCTTCAGGGGCTGAGCCCGAGTCCGAGCCCTGGGTCGGGCGAAGCGGAGCTTCCTATGGTGCCTGAGGCCGGGCCTGACTGCCTATCAGCCTCACTCTGTCAAGTGGCACTGCAGTCGGTACGGCGCAGGTGGCGCTGTCCTTCTGTCAGGCCGGTCAGTGGAGCGGCGAAGTGACTGCGGTCACTTCGGCTCTGTCGACTGAAGGGCGCGCGTCAGGATAAAGGTGTCAGGCCACCTTTGCATTAAATGCTCCTACGATTTGGTCGGTTGGCGCGGCGATTTGGTCAGGGTTGCTTCTTGGCGAAGACAGGGCCTCAGGCGAGCCGGAAGTATGTTCGTCGCTGGAGGGGGACCTCGGGCGAGGCGGAGATCTTCTGGGGTCGACTGCCCTTGCCCGAGGCTAGGCTCAGGCGAGGCGTGATCGAGTCCCTCGAATGGACCGATCCCTGACTTAATCGCACCCATCAGGCCTTTGCAGCTTTGTGCTGATGGGGGTTACCAGCTGAGAATTAGGAGTCTTGAGGGTACCCCTAATTATGGTCCCCGACAAGTAGATTAGAAGTGATAATGAAACAAAGTTAAAAAATACACAAGTTGAATAATTTCCTGAGGAAGGGATGAAGCATGAGTTCTCTTGTCCCTATTCACCATAAGAAAATGGTGTGGTGGAAAGGAAGAACCAGACTTAAATTGATATGGCTAGGACTATGCTTGAAGAATACAAGACATCGAATTAGTTTTGGATGGAAGCGGTAAACACATTTTGCCATGCCATCAACCAGTTATATCTTCACCGACTCCTCAAGAAGACATCATACAAACTCCTACCAGTAACATACCGAACGTTTCATACTTTAGAGTATTTGGGAGAAAATGCTACATTCTAGTGAAATAGCTAGGGCATACATTCTAAATTTGCTCCTAAAGTTGTAGAAGGGTTTTTACTTGGTAATGATTCAAACACAAGTGCATATAGATTAGTCTTCAACAAATCCACTGGGTGTGTTAAAGTTTCTTGTGACGGTGTGTTTGATGAGACTAACGGCTCTAGAGAAGAGCAAGTTGATATTGATGAACTAAATGATGAAGAGGATCCCTACACTACACTACTGAACATGTCCACTGTAGATGTGTGTCCATAAAAGCCTACTCAAGCCCAAGATCGACCATCCCCCACCCAGGTATCACCCCCAACTCAAGATGAGGAGCAAGAAGCTCAAGATGATGTCACACATCAAGGGGGAGCTGATGATGATCAAGACAAGGAGGATGATCAAGAGATTCAAGCAACAAGACCTCAAGCGCCGCACCCAAGAGTACATCAAGTAATTCAGAGAGATCACCTTATCGACATGATTCTAGGAGATATTCAAAAGGGAGTAACCCTCATTCTTGAATTGCTAATTTCTATCAAAATTACTCTTTTGTGTATTCTCTTGAGCCTTTTAGGTAGGAAGACACATTAAAGGACTCAGACTAGGTGATGACAACGTAAGAAGAGCTCAATAATTTCAAGAGGAAAGAGGTTTGGAACTTAGTACCACGTTTTAATCAAAATCTTGTAGGAACCAAATGGGTGTACTGCAATAAACAAGATGGACATGGTATGGTGACAAGTAACAAAGCTCGACTTATGGCTAAGGGATACTTATAAATCAAAGGGGAGGAATTATTTAGCCAAAGCAAATGGATCACACCATCATTTTAAAAAGTTTAGTTTTCAAAGTCTTCTCCATTAGTATCTTATTTTCAAATTGGTATTTTCGAATTAGTATTTTCAATTGGTATGTGAAACACCCTCTTGAAAGCTACGAGGATGAAAATTCTTTTTATACCAAAGGGGAGTGTTTTTAGCTACAACAACAATATTTGAAAAAGGGAAATAATTTTTCGTAGTTACAAAATACTTGCTAAAGGGGGAGACTCTTGAAGACAAGTTATTTTTTGACCAAAAGCAAAATGATTTTGAAAACTACCTAGTCCCTTGGGACACCTCAATGGAGATGGGTTTCGTTTGGAAGCCGAACTCCGGTAAACAAATCATAGTGTTCTTTGTGTTCTTCCTCTCTAAAGTTCTTTTGCTTTAATCTTCATTCCAATCACTTGTGTTGCTCCGTCACATTCATAAGAGCAGCACATGCAAGAAGAACTCTTCTCCCTACTCTGATTATATTATTTCTTGCTCTAACACCTAATTGGGATCAAGTTTTGTTATTTAGTGATAAATTTCAGGTTTTGCCTATTCACCTCCCTCTAAGCAACTTTCACCGAAGGGCTAGAGAAGTTGGGTGACTAGTCGTGATGGCTGGTACTTGGGACACTAACAGGTGCGAGGATGTGGCGGGGCGAATCATGTCACTTACGCGGTTGCGGACTGGTGGGACACATGTCTAGGACATGGGGGACACCTATGGAGAATGTTACCCGTGGTGGTTTCGGGGGTTGAGCCTCAAAACCACCCAGCGCGACAGTTTGTGGGTTTCGCTAGGTTTGAGACTCAAAATATGGCGGTGTGATTCCAAAGGGAATCAGAGGCGACACATAATGTCATCGTTAAGGGTGCGTCAAAGCGAAACAACTTCGTGAAGAGGATGTGGTCATCAGATCAACATATCAAGAGTTGGTCCATTTCGCCCCCGGATCAGTAAATATGCTCTATGTATCTAGGTGTAGTTTAGAAAAGAGGAATAGCCCTGTATAAAATAGGAGGGAGGGCTAAACCATTCAACCATCTCTTTTAGTACTTTGATTTCCCTCACTTAGTTTGTAATCCTCATGTTTCTCTTTAGCTAGGAGATCCTTAGATGTTTTGAACCACGACATCTAAGGTTATGGATTTTTGAGAAAGTGTGAGCGTAACCACACTCAACCCTTGTGGCATTTCATTTTGTGCCAGATCTGATAGTATTTGCTTTTGAGTTGTTTATTCTCCTCTCAACTCCTCTAGTTTGAGTTTTGAGTTGATTTTTGCCTTCACTTGTTTGGAGAGTGTTTTGGGGTTAATCTTTGGTTTAGAACCTGTCCTAGATTCATTGCAATCTCGGGTATGAGCTTATCTAACTTATGGACATGTTTTCTAACCGATTTGCTCTTTCAACAAAATTCCAACTAAACTCTATGTCAAGTTCGAGTTTTCTGATCTGCTATTGATGTTTAAACCCGTTTAAGCTCAAATTTTGTGGACACTTTTGAAACTCACTTGTAAAGAGGTGTGTGCAAAATTTCTGGGCAAACAAAGTCTGTTTGGATTGATTTTGCATTCGAAAACTGAATTTCGAGATGCTGAAAACAACATGAGTTAGCGACACAGTTTTGGGTCGCTTCGGATTTTTTGATTTTCGTTTGTGATCCGTTTGCTTCGTTGGATCCATGTATGTCCTTAAAACTTTTTCACATCTCTTGTGTGCTATTTGGAGTTTTTGGAGGTTAGAGTGTGACATTGGAAACTAAACAAGCTAAAGTTGTGTGGGCGCAAAGATTTTTATTGGGTTTCATTCACCCACTCTAGCCGACTAATTCAATCCTTCAATATTGATCATTTTGAGCCGGAGTTTTAAATAATGATGTAACATTAAAATCAAATTGAAATATGATGAGCTGAGTGTATCTAGCCACTATTAAGTTGTTGGTTCATATTTAGACTGCATCGGTGACGCTAGGCTGATTCTTAGCTGCAAAAGACTAATATTCTACGATCTATGTTGTGTCTTGGAATCAAATCTAGCTAAAGAAGAGGGCATATAACCTCTCTACTTTGGGAGACAGATGGTTCGAACGAATGAGCCAAAAAAGGGGCCCTCTCTAACCTAGTAATTGTGAATGTACTCCTAGTTTTTCAACTTTGTAATTTTACCCCTCTATTATGAAAACGAAGCTCTATTGTACCCTTGTGCCGTTACATGCAGTTGACAGCGTTAAATCTGGTAAGAAAAGACAAAAATGCTCACGTAATTTATTGTAATTTTACCTCTTATTATATTATGTAATTGTGATTTTAACCTTATTAGGGTTGCACCCCGTATCGAAGAGGAGGGTAGTTCACACCTTTCACTCCTTTTTTATATTTCGTATTTTCTAATAACTAATTCTAATTTTTACTAACAGCGTGAGAAGAACAGCGTGAGAAGGAGGGACAAACGGTGGCTTCATTTTCAAATCGAGAGGATAAGATCACAAAGTTAAAAAGAAGAGTAAATTCATAATTTGAAGACCGTGAAGGGTATAATCAAAATTGTTCCAATAAATCACCAAAAGGATATTAGTCGAGTGGTGCTTTGGTTGTGCCTGTTATGCGTCGTATCAGGTTCCTCAAATTGCTTCTGCATATTCAAGCTAGCTGCGATGAAATGGCATCCATTCTTTCTTGGTTTGATTGGTCGACGATAGCGCGCGAGTGGCTACGCGGTTTATAGAAAACTTACAAATTCCCCAAAGGGAGTGGCTACTCGAGGTCGTCAATTTTAGTTTACCTGACCTGACATCACGCATCACATGTGGTGATCCAAATTATAGGATGTTTTATTTTTCCCTAGATATACATCTTTTACTATGAATTTGCATATCTTTTACTATGAATATGTATAGGATACATGTCTAGGTTTAGGTGCATAATAATTAAAATTGGTACACATCAGACAGTTGAGAAAGAAAAATAGAGTGAAAGCCTTATGTTTGGTTTTAGTGATTGAAATAATTAGTTAAGTAACCTCTAACTTATTGTTGTCATCAACAAAATCATGAGAAGAAACTCCGGTGAAATATATAGTGACTTATTGGAGTGCACCATTCAAGTGGTTTTTTGCAGCATCCTCTGTAAGTCTAGCTTCTTTAGCTCGCTAGTAGGGCTAGTTATTGCTAGCTAGTTGAGCTTCATATATATACGTTAATCATTTTTTATCTAATATTTATGAGTTTGTAAATTTAAACTGCTGGAGGCAGTCTTAATTACTCTATAAATATAAATTGTCTCTGTCGATTAAGTGTATCTAATTAATAGAAGCATACAAATAAACCTACAACTTTTTATCTCTTCAGATTCTGAACACTTTTTCAGTTCTAATTTATGTCCTCTCCTCGACTTGAGACGACGCTGTACATCTAAAAAAACAAAAACAATCTACTATAATTTAACTAGATGTGCGAAACTTTAAACCGGGAATCTCCATGAATGTATGTGTTAGTGTGTTCATATGTGGTCGGCAATTGGCATCGAGGATGTGCTTGCTGCCTAGCAAACTAGCTAGCTATAGGTGTGCTTTGCTATACGTACTACACTGAATCGATTCGGAAGCAATGAAGATAGATATGGAATCGTCCTGTTACAAAAAGCAACTTTAATTTGAGAGACATATCTTTGCTATAGGCCCGTTTGGTTTGGCAGCAGATCGAGCTTAGTTAATTTCTTGCAAGCTAAATAAGTGTTTAGAAAACAGCTCTTTGCATTGCAAAGAGCGAGTCCAGTTATATAGAGGAGCCGGAGTTGTTTTTATAAATTAGGAAGAACCATAAAAACATGATTTCTCTTGTAGCCTCAGGCCCATAAATCAATCGAATCTATTTTTATCAAAAAGATTTTTAATGTGTTAGCGCCGATCTGGACGCTAAACATTGGAACGATCCGTCTGACGGTGTTCTCTGCGGAGGCACGGCCGGTCCCGGCATAGGGCCGGACGGTCCGCGACCTGGACGCAAGAGCAACTTCTCCTCTACGTACGTCCGTATGGTCCGCGCCTGGGGCCGGACGGTCCACGATGGCGCAGAGGGTCGTCTTCTTCGCAGCAGACCTAGATCTCGCCTCCCAGGAGGGACCCCGTCGGAGAGAAGAGATCTTAGGGTGTGTCTTGGCGTACATCGACAGGCCACCCAAGATTCCTCTAATCGACGTAGAGCCGAAGAGAGGTGAAGATTTGAGGGGGAGGAGGGCTAAACTAGGCCTACTCCTAATGCATAAGGTAAAAACGATAAGTATAGTTGATTGGATCGATTGTGGGGTTCAATCGGCCATAGCCCTTCATTTATATAAGGGGAGGTCTGGACCCGTTACAAGTCGGTTCTCGAGTTAATCCAGTCTGTTTAGCTAACAAATCCCGCAAGGAATCCGGAACCCTAACTGATTCTGGACGGTCCGTGTCGCTACGATGAAACAGTCCGGACCGCGGACCATCTGGCCTCAGGGCTAGATCGTCCGACAGGCACTTTTAGTGCTCAACATATGCCCCCTGCCTTTTGGTGGAGGTTGACGAACCAAAAGCATATGCACTGCCAACACCCTTCGGGAAACATTAGATCTCACAAGTCATTTTGTTACCAAAGTAAGAACTAAGCCTGATGCAAGTCACTGGCTTTCCAAACCAATAGGGTGATCATTCAATAGAGCTCTAATGCATAAAGGTCGTTTCGAAATGCATCTTTCTCGGTCATGACCATCTGATCAATGGATCAACAGATATAGAATGGAGGTGCCCTCTAGCCTAAATAGATAAAGGGACTATGCATGTACCATTGGTTCATCGTCGTACCATTCCATATTTGAAAAAGACAATATATCGACGATGAGTAGGCGAGTGGAAAGTATCAAGGCATCACAAGATGAATAGGCGATGCTTGCCGCGTCACCTTTCGAGTTGTCTTATTCGGCCGTTTTGTTTTAGTGGGTGACTGGGGTTTTCTTATTGGCCAATCTCGTAGAACGACCTTCTTGCTAGCGTATTTAGAGAGCAATTGATCGAAAGTAGGGCCAGCTTTGTCCAGCCGACCGTGTGTGTTATACATGCTTTGCTCCTATGTCTCTTTTTTCGCTTTGTGTGGAGGCTGACACCTCTGACCATGGGCAGACTGTCCAGCTGAGCTAACCAGATCGTCTGCATGAACACCGGACCGTCCGCGCGCAGGTGTCGCACCGTCCATGATGCTCGAGTTAGGGAGCCATGCTCGGCTGCTCAATTGAGAGTGCCCCTGGCGCCTCCGGACTTGTTATAGTCTTCTTGTCTGGAGCCTTCCGAGCAATCCTTCCTTGCAATATGTTCAACGTGCGAGGATCACCAATGAAGATGCTTTTGCCCTTGTCTTTATCAACCATTTTCGGCCGAACCAAGACTTTTTTTGCTTGTGAGTTCTGTTGTATTGACATGAAATGGTTGTGTGTCCACTTGCATCTTCTAAAAAACAACCGACCCTCATTTATGACCGATTTTATTTGTCGACGAAAAATATTACAATCATCGGTGGCATGGGAAAAAGAATTATGCCACTTGCAATAAACATGTCTCTTTAATTCATCCATAGGAAGGATAGTATGTGTTAATTTAATGTTGCCATTTTTACTAGCTCGCCAAATATTTTTATCGCATTTGGCAACATTAAAAGTAAATTTAAATTCTTACCAATTCTTTTGAAGCGTCTGCAAAGAAGAACGTGCAGAAGATTTGACCTTCATTGGCCAAATAACCTCAGCGGTATATACATCTATGGTTTCATCATCTAAACTATCATGCTCTACCATATGAATAGTATGGACGATTGATTTTGATGTCTCTCTACATCAGCTTTCATAGGAAAAGCTCGCTGATGTAGCTGAGCTATTGAAAAGAACTGAGTGCCATCTAATTTGGCTCTTAAGTAGGATAGCAACCCATTAAAAGAAAGGCCCGCTAGCTCTTTGTCTGCGACATGGATTCGAAAGCATCAGTTTCTAGTGCTCCGGAACCTCCGGATATAAGCATTAACTGATTCTTCGCGTCCTTGTTGGACCGAGGCTAAGTCAGCCAACCCTAGTTCATATTCCTCGAAAAAGAAATGCTTATGAAATTTACTCTCTAAATCATTCCAGTAATTAATGGAATTAGGAGGCAGCGCGGCGTACCATGCAAAATCGGTACCGTTAAGGGATAAAGAAAATAAATGAACACAAAAAGCTTCCCCATCAACCAATTCGCCTAGGTGTGTTAGGAATTGGCCTACATGTTCGTGTGTGTGCTTCTACCACTTTCACCAGAAAACTTAGAGAACTCTGGTATACATGACCCTTGTGGGTATGGGACAGTGTCAAACCAGTGATCATATGGCTTTTGATATGACTGCCCTACTCTAGCTACACTAACTCCGAGCCTATCTCAAAATAGTTCAGCCATCTCTTCCCTAATTTTCTCCGTTGCGCCCGGTGGCAGACCACCGGACCTTGGGCTGTAGGGCTCATTCGGTCGGGCGTTGCTATGTCGACCTTCTTGTTGTGACCGATCAATAATGTTGATCGACATGTGATCATATGGTGTGCTGTGGTTTAAATATGTAGGGGAGAACATACTGCTGATGTGGTGTGTAATAAATTGGCGCATAGTGTGCAATAGTAGGTTATGCGTATGTGTATCCGGACTGTCCGGCCCAGGCGGTCGTACGCTCCAGCACTGTGTCGGACTGTCCAATGGTAAGTCCGGACTGTCCTATTGTGTTCGCTACTATCGGGGTGCCACATGGTGGTCTTGGTGTAGCCCCAAACTATCTGGCAGAGAAAGCCGGACGATCCATGTAAGGGTCAGATTGTCCGGGCGAAAGCTCGAACGATCCGACCGTGTCTAGGGGCACCGATCTGCCAAGCAGGGACGACAGTGGTGGTATTTGCCCTGGATATGAATTCATTGGCATACCATATAATAGATGGGGCTGCGAATCCCCAGCTATTGCCAATGTATTAGACATAGACATCCAATTACTAGTTTCATATGATGGAAAACTAGGAATAACAGATTTCTCCAACGAACATTTTAATTTTCTAATTGATTCTTCTAACCCTCCATTCTGTTATTTCAATTGATTATGTCGATGATCTACATATTGTTTAATAGATTGGATGTCGTCGGGTTTACTTACGTTGGGATTTGAAGCAAAGATAGAAGAGATGTGATGTCAGTCTCTCCATGTTTGACAACCTTCTGGTGGCGATCCACCGTGTATGGTGACAAGAATTTCTCATTCACTTGGCGCATATAGTCGTCGTATGTTGTTGATCATCAGTCGTCAGACTTTCAAAAGTCGTCTTCGGGATATTGTTTTGGGAGATATCGATATGATCTTTAGAACCAGCCATTTGAGGGCCTGATTGTTAGTAGATCTAGACACCTGGTTCCCAACAGAGTCGCCAAAAGTGTGTTGACGCCGATCTGGGCGCCAAACATTGGAATGAACTGTCTGGCGGTCCTCTCTATGAAGGCGAGGATGGTCCCCGGAATAAGGCCGGACGGTCTGTGACCTCGGCGCTGGAGCGGCTTCTCCTCTACGTACGTCTGGACGGTCCGCGCCTGGGACTGGACGGCCCACGATGGCTTAAATGATCGTCTTCTTCGCAGCAGACCTAGATATCGCCTTGGGAGAGGGACCTCGTCGAGGAGGAGAGCAGGCCACCCAAGACACCTCTAGTCGACGTAGAGCAGAAGGCTAAACTAGGGTTACTCCTAATACATAAGGTAAAAGTGATAAATAGAGTTGATTGGATCGATTGTGGGGGTTCAATCGTCTGTATCCCTTTATCTATATAAAGGAGAGATATGGACCCGTTACAAGTCGGTTCTCGAGTTAATCCTGCAGGTTTAGCTAATAAATCATGTAAAAGATTTAAAACTCTAACTGATTCTGCGCACGCGTGGACGGTCCACACCGCTACGACAGACAGTCGAGAACGTGGACCGCCACAGTCACGTTTAGTGCTCAACAAAATGGTTCTTGTTTTAGTAAAGAAGCTGCTCTACCGTATAGCCGAGCTGTGTGCCTGTGTTCTTTCTCTGCTACCAAAAACAACACTAGCTAGAGCAGCAGTGGTGTGCACTAGTAGCTAGCTAGGCTAAGGTACGCGTGGTGAATAATCTGATGTTTGAGTAGGGCGTACGGCCGGGGGACATACATGTCATGTCCTATAAATTAAAGTAGGCAGCTGAGGATCAAAAGGAACATAATTATATACGGCATAGATGTTGTTTCCAATGCAAGTGTGTGCACTAGCTAGCACTACTGGTACGTACGTAGTAGATATGCCTGCATTGCTTGATATCGGAATGCCTGCATTGCTTGATATCGGCAGGACAGAAAGGGGGCAAAAAGAAGCAAAAAAAGAGGACACGACATGCATGGATTCTGTGTTGTTTGGACGACTCGATCGATCATGACATGAATGGCGCACAAAGGATTGCAGAAAGAATGTAATTCTATACGCATGCAATGCAACCACCGTCATAAAAGAACGCAAATCTAAAGTCCAGGTGTTGTCTCATAAAAGAACGCCACGATCTTAATTACCACCTACCTCAAGAAACCTGAGCATACACGGACATGATGATGCATCATCTTATCCTTAACGAGTACGTGAGCTTCTTTGGGGCTCGTGTCAAGTTGGTGAAGGCTCCAAGGCCTTCTCTCCCAACAACCCTCGACCACCACCGCAGTCGAGTTGCTCCCATGCCTGCGCACTCGCATTGGATATATATATCATACCTATAATATTGAGTCATGCCACGGTTTCATCCTCCGCGCTGCCACACCGTGCAAAAAATAGTGCACAACGAACACTTGAACCCACACACGCCCCCCTTGCTCCAAACATTATTTGGGGTAACCACCAGACCACACATACCTCAGTATTTATAAATAAACAAATAATTATATTTAAATAAATATTTCAATACATATTTACATATACTACTCTATTAAGAACCTAATGTGGTCACCTAGTGCTAAAACACTCTGGGCCCACCGCACGCGCCCCGACTGGTTCTCCCGTCCCTCTCTCAGCTACTGCTCTGTGGACACGCTGACACACTAGGCCTACCCCACGCTCTCTGACTGGTTCTCCTGCCCCTCTCATCTACTACCTTGTGGATCCCTGCGCCCATATAGCCAACTATTGCGCCTGCTCAACACCTGACTGTTGGGACGAAGGTGAACACGCTACCCTCCGACGAAGACTATATCCACAGAGCACGCCCGAGCAAGCCGAAGGCGTCGAATGGATGAAGACCGACGCGTCCCCCTTCGAACTCTCCGTTGCAAGACGAAGGCTCTGTCGAAGTCTTCTAGTCTCACGTCCTCACCGCGTACGGGAGGCCCATGCGAGATTCAGCCCACTCTAACGGGTCCCGCGCGGATAAGTGTATTACGAGCCGCGTTTGTAATAGCGTTTACTGTAATGACTATCTGTAACCTCCCCTCGTGGGAATATTCTGGGGATAAACCGGGCACTCGAAGGCATAAACGTCTTTGACAAGGGACGAGTGGTCACTCGAGTGCCTATAAATACCCTCGTACAGTGCCCTCACAAGGCCGGATTAACAGAGCTATTGCCATCCCACGACAAACTTTGCAAACACTCTTTCCACTTTCCCGTTGGATCAACTTGCCCAGGAGAGCAAGTTCCAACATTTGTCGCCCACCATTCGTGCTACGAAAAACAACCCGCGATGGCCCCCAAGCGAGCTAGTTCGAAGGCATCCCCATCCATCGACGAGGCAGCGAAGGCAGCGCTACTAGCGGAGAAAAAAAGGCAAGGCCCTCGCGGACAATACCCCCAAGAGGCCTTCGAAGATGAAGTTGTCAACAAAAGACAGTGCCAAGACCACCCCACCCCTGAAGGCACACTACGCACCTGCAGCTCCGGAGGCGTACCGCAAGCACCACCAACAGGCTTTGCTCCACCAGAGGGCGAAGACGCAATAGAGGACGGCGAAGTCATCGGCATCTCAGCCGAAGACCAGCTACAACTGCGGGCCCTGCGCATCAAGAACCACAACCTCCAAAAGCAGAAAGACATCCTCGAGGCCAAGCGCCAACGTGTCACCGCGCAGGCCAAGGTGCGCAAGATGATACAGGACGAGGAGCAGAGAGCTCGGGAGCTAGAGCAAGAAATCGCGCTCATGCAGGGCGAGGGCCAGTACAATCTGCAGCATGGACCACCCCTCCAGCAGCACGTCCCAGCCGGAGATCTATTCATACCACAGCGCGGTCCCTTCATTCCGCACGTCACAGCTTTCCAAGTGATCAACTAACTCGATGAGCGAAGTCCCCTGGCTCCGCAACTCCAAGCATCGCCTTGGCCCGCCAACTTCAGGGCAGGCACCTACCCCAAATACAACGACAGTACTGACCCGGCACAATACATCATGAGCTACCAGGTTGTCGTTGCATCGTCCAGAGGGGACGACGCCACAATGGCCAAATCTTTCATCATCGCGCTCGAAGGCCCGGCCTTGACCTGGTACACCATGTTACCGCCACTGTCCATTGACGCCTGGAAAGGACTCCGGGACAAGTTCCTGCTCAACTTTCAAGGGTATCGACCCGATACTGACGCCCTGGTCGAGTTATCACTCTGCAAGCAGCAAGAGAAGGAAACCCTTCGGGAGTACTACAGAAAATTCCTGACCCTCAAGTCGCAACTGCCATCGGTCGACGACCACATCGCGATCCATTACACCATCAGTGGCCTTCGGGATGGCGTCCTGTACAGTCACTACATCAGGGACCCACCCAAAAATCTCCAAGAGTTATATCAACTATTCGAGAAGTATGCCAGGTCCGAAGAGCTGCATCAGCGAAAGATTGAATCTCAGAGGAAGCCTAAGGACCCTCCGCAGTCCAGCAGAACCTGGACTAGGCCTTCGTAGCCAAACTCCGGGCGGGACAGCCGCAGTCAGCAACAGGTGGACGACATATCTAATCAGTACCCAGCCGGAGAAACTACTCACCGTCAGGAATATCCCCCCAAGGCCACGACAATGGCACCAGAGGGAGAGGCCGAGGACGGACGCAGCAGCCACGCAAATTCTATTGCCTGTTTCATGGCGAGGACTGCGCGCAACCAACAAGAGATTGTCCAGAAACAAAGGCCACCAGGGACATGATGTCCAGAGCACAGCCAGCCGACAACCAGAGGGTCGTCACGCACACATACCGCCACCACCACCAACAACAACCTTACAACAACGAGCACGTCCAGCATCTACCCAACCATGCGTACCAGCACCGCCATGAAGTGCAAGTTATACCACCTCCGCCTCCGCATCACCCAAATCCACAACCCCATAACCACCCCAAGCACCCAAGCAGGAAAACTTCGCCGAACAACCATATCACAGAGTCATCCACATGATCACCGGAGGGTCCAGCGTGGACTTTGAAACGAAGCGGCAGAGAAGGGACCACTACCGAAGTGTGAACCACGTCGCCCTCACCAGCCCAGTGGTACAAATAAGGTGGTCTCATGTACCACTCACCTTCGACGCCAGGGACGTTGATCTGCGTAGCGCCCCTCACGTCGATGCCATGGTGATCAACTGCAGCGTAGCAGGCTGGGACCTACATAAAGTCCTGGTCGACAACGGCAGTCAAGCTGACATCATCTTCCTGCACGCCTTCGATCGCATGGGCATAAGCCATAGCTTACTCAAGCCTTCAGACAACCCCCTATTTGGCTTCGGCGGTAAGGGCACCTTCTCCGTTGGCAAGATAGATCTACCCCTATCATTTGGTGTAGCACCCAATGCACGAAGTGAGCAGGTCACCTTTGACATCGTTGACATTTGTTCCCATACAACGCCATAATGGGTCGGGGCTCCATCAACAAGTTTGAAGCGGCCAATCATGGACTTTACATCTGCATGAAAATCCCAGGTCTGCAAGGGGTGATCACAGTTTATGGCAACCAGCAGACTGCGCGTAATATTAAAAGGGACTTCATTCCAGGGCAACGGAACGTACACTGCCTCACAGCACAACGCGAAGGTTTTAAAGAGACCCGCCCAATCGTCGACGAAAAAATAAAGGCACAGCTACAAAGTAACGACGGAACAAAGGCGGTACCCCTCGACCCGGCTACGCTTAAGCAAACAGTTGTAATAAGCGAAGACCTGACCTCGCGAGACGAGGAAAAACTCATCTTTTGCCTATCCCGAAACAAGTACGTCTTCGCTTGGTCCGCCCTCGATCTGGTTGGGGTCAGCCGTACCATCATAGAGCACGGCCTGGGCATCGACCCTTCGGTGCGCCCAAAAAAGCAACGACTGCGCAAAATGTCCGACGAGAAGACTGAAGCCGCCAAGGCCGAGGTGCATCGCCTGTTGGAAGCCAACTTCATCGAGCCAATTGCTTATCCTACATGGCTCACCAATGTGTTCATGGTGCAAAAGAAAAGGGGCAAGTGGCGCATGTGTATCGACTTCACCAGCCTCAATAAGGCCTGTCCCAAGGACAATTTCCCCTGCCACAGATCGACTAAATAGTCGATAGCGCAGCAGGATGCGAAGTCATGTCCCTCCTTGATTGCTTCTCCGGTTACCACCAGATATACATGAAAGAGGAAGACAAGGCCAACACAAGCTTTATCACACCCTTCGGCACATACTGCTTCATCAGGATGCCAGAAGGACTAAAAAACGTTGGGTCAACCTTTTCTCGCCTCACCAAGAGGGTGCTCGAAAGTCAAGTAGGCCGCAACATTTTAACCTACGTGGACGACATCGTCGTCGCGAGCAAGAACAAAGAGGACCACCTGGCTGACCTCGCAGAAACATTCGCTAATATGCGCAATGCACGACTTCAGCTCAACCCCGAGAAGTGTGTCTTTGGAGTTTGCCAGGGGAAGATACTTGGCTACCTGGTGTCGCACCGAGGGATCGAGGCCAATCCAACAAAGATCCAAGCGATCATCAACATGACACCCCCCGTAGTCAGTCAGGGATGTCCAGCGACTAACAGGCAGATTGGCCGCCTTGAACAGATTCATTTCCAAATCCGCAGAGCGCAGTCTACCCTTCCTTAAGACATTGCGTGGCACAAAAGACTTCGCTTGGGGACCAGAGCAGGCGGCGGCCTTCGAGTCGCTCAAAGAACACCTATCCGACTTAGCAACCCTTGCTAGCCCCGACCCTTCGCTGCCTCTTCTGCTATATATTGCGGCCTAACCATGTGCAGTCAGCGCAGCGTTAATCCAAGAGCAGGACAGAGAGGGCACGACTCAGCATTGCCTAGTGTACTATGTCTCCGAAGTCCTCACGGCTTCTAAGTGCAACATGACTGAGCTAGAAAAAAATTCATACGCAGTTGTCATGGCATCGCGCAAGCTGCGCCACTACTTCGAAGCATTCAAGGTACGGGTTACTTCGGATAGGGGTCTGGGAGAACTGTTCAGGAACCCGGAGGCGTCCGTCTGAATCGCCAAATGGGCAGCCGAACTCTATGGGTACCACATCACCTTCGAACCCAGGACAACGATTAAATCACAAGTCCTGGCAGACTTCATCGTTGACTGTATAGGACCAACATGGCAATAAGAAGAGTCTCCAAAGAAAGTGTGGACCATCCACTGCGACGGTGCGTGGTGCCATGCGGGGGCAGGCGCCGCGGCAATTATCACATCACACACAGGCGTCAAGTACAGATACGCAGCACGCGTCAGCTTCGCCTTGGAGTCCAACAGATGCACTAACAATATAGCAGAGTATGAAGTCGTCATCCTAGGACTCCGCAAATTACGAGCACTCGGTGTCACCACATGCATAGTCAGGACAGATTCCAAAGTAGTCACCGACCAGGTTGAGAAGGAATACTCAGCAAAAGACCCCACGCTCATGCAATATCTCACAGCCATCTGCAACCTCGAGAGACAATTCAAGGGTTTCACCCTGCAGCACGTCGACTGTGCCAAGAACGAAGAGGTCGACGCGTTGGCCAAAGCAACAGCCAAGGGCGAAGCCTTGCCCTCCGACGTGTTCTACCACGTCATCGCCACGCCAGTTGTTCGCAACCCCGAAGGCCTAAAAATAACTCAGGACACAGAAGGCCACCGCATCGTCAACCTCGTCATGGCCGAAGACTGGCGGGCCCAATAACTCTGTACCTGCAGGGCCACTACCATCCAAGCGATCGCAATGAGGCCAAATGACTAAAGCACAGAAGTCGAGACTTCGCATTAGTCGAGGGTCAGCTGTACAAAAAGGGGATTAGCCAGCCCATGTTGAAGTGCATAACTGAAACCGAAGGCATACAAATCCTCCGTGAAGTCCACAGCAGAGCTTGCGGCTCCCACTCAGGACCCAGGGCCCTTGCTGCTAAGGTGATTTGCCAAGGATTTTACTGGCCCGCAATAATTTGCACTGCCAATCGGGTCACAAGGTCATGCGAAGCATGCCAAAAGTTCTCCCCTCGCTCAGGCAGCCCCTCGAAATTCACCAAGCTCATTGCCCATACATGGCCACTTCAACGCTGGGGGCCAGACATCGTTGGACCACTGCCTACAGCTCAAGGGAACCTCAAGTTCACCTTCATCGCCATCGAATATTTCACAAAGTGGATTGAGGCCAGGGCAGTATCCACAAAAACATCGAAGACCGCTCAAAAATTCTTCTAGCAAAACATTGTCTGCCGCTTCGGAGTCCCGTCCGAACTCACAGTCGACAACGGCAAACAGTTCGATAGCCAAGACTTCAGGGATTTCTACTTTTCCATCGGCACCAAGCATGTCTTCGCCTCGGTGTACCACCCATAGTCCAACAGTGTTGTTGAGTGCGCCAACGACAAAATTTTCACGGCCATCAAGAAAAGGCTTCTTGACGACAAAAAGGGCAAATCGGCCGACCAATTACCTGAAGTGGTATGGGCCCTAAACACGACAGAGTGCCGGGCAACCGGATTCACACCTTTCCGCCTCTTGTATGGATCTGAGGCCATGACACCGCAAGAATTAAAACACGGGCCCCCCCCCGAACAAACAAATGAGTCGTCCCTGGTGTCGACGAACCAACTTCCAAAGACCTCATCGACAGAGACCGTGTCTTCGCCCTGCAGGCCCTCGACAAATATCAGGTTCAAACCAAGGCCTGGTGCGACAATGCAGTCATCCCAAGGGAATTCAACGAAGGGGACCTCATACTCGCAAGAACCACCCGAACAAAGTCACAGGGCAAGCTAGAGCCAAAGTGGGACGGTCCATTCATAGTCAAGACGAAGACATCCCTAGTGCTTACAGGCTGGCAACATCATCCGGCGAAGACTTAGAGCCCTCCTGGAACATCGATAATCTCTGGAAATTTTTTGGTTAAGTCTCAAGGCCTACGCGCCCTTGTAATTCAGCAAACAATGTTGTTCCGGCCCGCACTCTTTTCCTCCCGGGGGGTGAGGTTTTTAACGAGGCGGAGCCATGTAATATACCAGTAAAAAGCCCCCGCAAAAAAATTCAAGTATCACCATGTCGAAAAAGACCGCTTCGACGGCCTTCGGCATTCGACCGATTCGAAGTCACCGTGACAGGTAGCGTAGACTACCCTCGCGTGTGACAACTCCGTGCAAAAGTCGCCTATGGGTGCAGCCGGACAAGCACAACAAGTGCACGATACGAAGTCTTTTACTAAAAGACAACTCCGCGCAAAAAGTCGCCTAAGGGTGCAGCCGGACAAGCACCAACAAGTGCGCGATACGAAGTCTTTTACTAAAAGACAACTCCGTGCAAAAAGTCGCCTAAGGGTGCAGCCGGACAAGCACCAACAAGTGCGCGATACGAAGTCTTTTACTAAAAGACAACTCCGTGCAAAAAGTCGCCTAAGGGTGCAGCCGGACAAGCACCAACAAGTGCGCGATACGAAGTCTTTTACTAAAAGACAACTCCGTGCAAAAGTCGCCTAAGGGTGCAGCCGGACAAGCACCAACAAGTGCGCGATACAAAGTCTTTTACTAAAAGACAACTCCGTGCAAAAGTCGCCTAAGGGTGCAGGCGGACAAGCACAACAAGTGCGCGATACGAAGTATTTTACTAAAAGACAACTCTGTGCAAAAGTCACCTTAGTGTGCAGCCGGACAAGCACAGTAATGCGCGATACGAAGTCTTTTCCACAAGACAACTCCATACAAAAGTCGCCCAAGGGTGCCACCAGACAGTTACAACATCACACTGGCAAGCGAAGGGCAACAGGCCACATTACAATACAAGTCGCAGATTACATACACACAGCGAAGGGTCACCAGACCCACCGCACAAATAAATACAATTGCGTCCTCCCTTTACTACCGCACGACAAGTAAGGGCATCACACATACTACATCGGCTCAACCTTTGGGATAATGCCCGCCTCCCGATAGTTAAACAACATCATTCTCAATTCCTCACCCTCAAAAAAATTCCATAGATCCCCCTCACCAATACTCATCCCAAACGACGAGGATAGCAAGTCACGTTGGCTACCCTGATCTACACGAAGACGAGTTTGCTCCAGCCCCATCCGACGGTGCCTACCACTTCGCGAACTCTCGCCAACACTATGCTTTGCCACCACTTTTCGTTGACGGCACTCGATCCTCGCCCCAGCCGAAGATCCAACGTTTCGCCCATCTCCAGCCGCGACGAAGACTCCGCCGTGGCCACATTTAACGCAACAAAATAATCCAAATCTTCATCCGAAGACTCTTCAGTACAGGAAAACGGGCTCTCGAACTCACCACCATCAGATGAAAAAGACCCAGATTTAGAACCAGACAAACTATTAGCAGGCACTGCGTTCGCGACCGCCACAAAATTAGTACCATCAGTAGGGGTTGCTTGCGCAGGCCCAGACATCAGAACCTGCGTAGCAACCGAGTTTTAGTGTCACAATAACAAAACTCTACATCCAAACGCCCCTAAATCTGTCCCACCACCGGCGCAGGGCCGACCGAAGCTGCAGGGTCTTCGGCAGCCGACGCGGCGGCCAACGAAGTGTCTTCAGGCAACGCGGCGGCGGCCACATGGTCATCTTCGCCAGCACCAGTTGGCGATGCCGGCTGCTCCTCAGTCCCCGCCCTCGCACCCTCCGCAAAAATATTCGTGCTCTCCAGGCCTCCCAAGTCTTCGACCTCCTCATCATTCGCCATCTACAAAAATAGCGCAAAAAATCAGTACATTTTCTTAAAACAAAATAAAATAAAATAATAACAATTCGTACCTGCTCCATCACCCGGTCAGACCTTGCCCGGACAGTGTCACGGCCGTGAGGGCCCCACATCCTATCATAAAGCGCCCCAGCGGACCGCTTTAGCACCGCATGTTCAACCTGGAAGATCTCGCGGTCGAAGTCTTCATCGGACCGATCAAAGACTTCAAAGTGCCTGCATCCCTCACGGGACAAGGCATTCGCGGCTCCCTCACAGGTGATGAGCGAAGCAAAGGACATGAGACCCGTCACGATCGATGGATGCACCTCCAGTTCCTCCTGCAACCACCCAAGAAAGCGGAGGCCCACCTCCTTACTAGATGCATCAAAGGGGGCCGTACGCGTCCACGAGCAACGCACACGCTCGGTCCACCCCTGTGCGGGTAGAGGCCTCCGCCTTGTCCAGATAGCCGCGAAGGCTCCTGTGGTTCGCCTTTGCCTCCGCAACACGTTGGAGAGCAAGGCTAGCATCGGCGCGCGCAAGTTTGGCATCGGCGCGTGCAACCTGGGCCTCCGCGCAGGCCTTGTCAGCATCCTCCTTCTCCGTTGCCAGCCAGCGGCCGAGTTCCTCTTTTTCGGCCTCCGCAGCCGATAGCTTATCCATCAGGTTGCGGCTCTTGTTCTTCGCGGCCGACTTGTCCCGCACAGCCTCAGTGTGCTGCGTCCGGAGGCGCTCGATCCTCCCCTCGAGTCGTCGCCTTTCGGCAGCGAACTCTGAGGTCAGGGCCCACGACACAATCCGTTCAGCGAAGGCGGCCGCCTGGCGTCAAACACCATCAAATTCAACGTCACATAAGAAGAACACACTACCAAAGACTACTTACATGCTTCAGCTGTTGCGCAACCGAGCCCGCCACGTCCTTGGCAGCAGCGGCCGATGCAATCTCGCCGCTGGCGCACAACTTGGCCCAAGGGTCCTGCGCAGACCCCTTTGTCACGGCGACCGACCCAGCCGCCACCGGTGCCAGGACAATAGCCAGTTGCCCAGCCTCTGATCCTACACCAGTCTCGTAAAAAAAAACTCACCAACAAGTCCCTGCCTTGTATGGGCGTCGAACATCGTGACACCGCCTACAAGAAAGTCATCCACGAAAATATCCATGGAGACTTCGGCCCCGCCAACCTCCGTCTCAGCACTACGCGACGGGGATGCAGGCCTTCGCTCTGGTACGGGCATAGCAGGGAGCGACTTGCTGGGGCCGGGGGCGGTGGACTTCACGACCAGCGGAGGCTTGCTGGTGCCAGGGGCGGTAGACTTCACGATCCCTCGAGCCATCTTGACCTCGCGGCGCGGGTCCCCGACCCTCGCAAACGCCCGGCGCTTCCGCGACACGTCTTGGCGATCCTTTTCCATCACTGCCGATACAACAGCAGCAATATTCCGCACGTAAGGAAAAATCTTCATCTCACGAGCTAATCGAGACGTACGAATGTCCTCGCCGGCCGCCCGGGGGATCGAAACATTCCTAGGGCACCGACCCCCGATAACCTTCAGCATTCGCGCCAAAGATTCATGGAGCCCAGGCGAAGACATCCTCTCCCCGGGAGCCGCGCAGGTTCCCATTAAATCCACAGCAAAACAATCGGAAGCCCCCAACCCCTCAGCTGCAGTACCTAGTTTCCTCTTCTTAGTGGCCGCAACCGGCACTGCTCCCCGCGAAGGGCCTTCGTCGATCGATGACACCGCCCTCTTTCCCCGGCGGTCGCCAGCAACAACATCGTCGTCTCCTGGGTAGCCGCCATATGGTAGACGGTTCAACTCAAAAACATGATTGAAACGGACATTCGAACCGCGGATATCCCAACTACGCAAGGTCTCAGTCTTCGGTACATATTGCCCTACAATCCTTGCGACCTCGGCCTCCACTTCGCGCACAAACGCGGCCGGGTTCTGGCCCCGCAAATCCACAGTGAAGGCTGGACTTCGCACCAACTGATCGCTCAAGGTCGACATCCAACGGGGGCACACTTCGCCAAGTACCCAGCCCATGTGCCAGGGGCCACACTTCATATCCAATAAATTCCTCAACCAAATAGCATCCGCTGCTCATGCGGGCAGCGTACCGAAGGGCCCCTTCGTCCTCATCGTCCTCCGCCACCTTGAATTGTGGGAATGCCACATAGCAGTGAGAGCACATAATGGCCGCAGGGAGCCCAGGCAGACCTTTGACTTCCCCACAAGAAACATAAAACCAAAAGTCCCACCAGTTGCCCCACTTGTTCCGGGCACAAGGGACTATTTCCACGACTTCCACCGAAGTCTTGCCAGTCCTCGGCATAAAGGTGCACGATCCAAATTGTGCAATCTTATCTCCTATTTTCTTCTTTTGCTAGTGCAGGCAATAGTTCTTGGCTCCACAGATGGCTGCACGCCGTAAGAAGCAACCGCCCAAACATACTTCGCTAGGGCCACCACAGCGTTAGGCGTCAACTGGTGGATCTGCACGTCGAACCTCCGCAAAACCTCCGCCACGAAACGATGCGCCAGGAGACGAAGGTCGGCAACGAAAAATGCCTCAAACACAACCAATTCGCCTTCAGGCTCAGGGATTTCCTCAGCGCCCGGAACCCGCCCGACACCGTCACCAAAGTATCCAAGCTGCTGCATCTCCTGCACGCGAACCAAGGAGATCCTCGAAGTGCCGAACTCCACGGTGTGGCCTGGCTGCAACTCTATCGCGACTAAATCACTCAAGGTATCCTCGGACGACGGATCGACCGACGACACACTCGCAGCAGATGAGGAAGAAGACATTGCTACGTACCATCGGCGGCGGCGTGCGGTCTGCTTGACGCGGGCCAGATTTCCAAAGCGGGAGAGCAAGGAGGGCAGGCGAGCGGTTTGCAAAAGTTAGGGTTTTACAGCACACGCAAGGGTAAGAAACAGTCACGGCCATGGCCGCCTTTTTATAGACAGGACGCGACGCTTCGGGAAACACGCAGTCCAACAGTAGCGCGTCTATCAACGGTCACACTTCAAAAACCCCCGCGGGACCACTTCGAGTAAGGGCAGCGTCTCCACCATCTAGCAGCGTCTTCAGCACCAGATGACTTAGTCGAACTGGTCCCTCGGATGGCAAATGTTGGGGCGAAGGCGAACACGCTACCCTTCGCTAGATGCCTTCGTCGCCTCGTCACTCCGACGAAGACTATATCCACAGAGCACGCCCGAGCAAGCCGAAGGCGTCGAATGGATGAAGACCGGCGTGTCCCCCTTCGAACTCTCCGTTGCAAGACGAAGGCTCTGTCGAAGTATACTAGTCTCATGTCCTCACCGCGTATGGGAGGCCCATGCGAGATTCGGCCCACTGTAACGGGCCCCGTGCAGATAAGTGTATTACGGGCCGTGTTTGTAATAGCGTTTACTGTAATGACTATCTGTAACCTCCCCTTGTGGGAATATTCTGGGGATAAACCGGGCACTCGAGGGCATAAACGTCTTTGACAAGGGACGGGTGGTCACTCGAGTGCCTATAAATACCCCCGTACAGTGCCCTCACAAGGCTGGATTAACAGAGCTATTGCCATCCCACGACAAACTTTGCAAACACTCTTTCCACTTTCCCATTGGATCAACTTGCCTAGGAGAGCAAGTTCCAACACTGACCCCACCCACGCAGCTACCACACCACGCAAAAAAAGTGCAGAGCGAGCATTCGAACCCACACTTGGGCATACTATATAATCTACCTCATGAAGGGCTTACAGATGGGCCCGGATGGTGAAGAGGTGGAGCCTAGGCCCCACTATAATCTGGCATAACCTTCGCTTGCACTTTGCACTCTTGACCCTGCGAAGTCGTGCCCCTGACTCTGCGGAGAGTTGGACTTCGCTGTCTGGGGAAGAATTTGAGCCTTTGGGACACATTCATTGGGCTACAGTGAGCCCCCCTTTGACTTCCATGGCCCTTCGCTTCACCCCCTCCGAAGGCCGCGGTCGAAGTCCTCGACGTCGGTACAAGCCGATGTACCCTCCACACACTGTACCTGCACTGAAGCATGTTTGATCGTAACCGGATTAGACTGGTCGAGGGGGCGCTCGGCCTTCGTTCCAACACTAGCCCTTGAGGGACCATTCAACTTGGTGAGCTAATTCTGAAGTCTTTTTTCGGAAGATGGTCGAACGCTGCCCTCTCCCATAGGTAGAAGTGGTCCCTCGGGGAGGGGGGTTCGTAATGTGACCGTTGGGATGTGTGACGTTTTATTGTGTGACTTTTGGTTTCCCGAGGCATTTTCATGGACTTTAAAAACTGGCACCGCTCATGGGGAGGGTTTTTCTCTCGCCTGCTTGAACCATTTCCGCATACCGCCACCGACGTCGCCACAAATTTTCCAGCGCCGTCGGGGCCGCAAAATTGCTCACTACTGGTGATCTGGCTCGAGTGAAACAAATTGCTTGCCGCCGCAGACGGTACGTAATATCATCATCTTCTTCATCATTGTCCGCAACGACCGCGTCGTTGAGCGCGCTGTCATCAAAGAAAACGATTAGCGATTTGGTGTTGATCGCGGACTGTTGCTGGGACATATGGTGGAGTTCGGGATGTCGTGGATATCCTCGGGGCATGTGCATGAAATGCAACATTTGGGTTATTTTGGAGTCGACGTGGGGCATGATCCGGGGGCCAAAGAGGTCCCTGAACCGGAGGGAGAGCTAGCGGTCTTTGAGGTGTTTTTCACAACCGGTCTTTGAATGCCTGTGCACCGTTTCGTTATCGAAATCCTGGCTCGCTGCGAAGTCTAGCTCCACCAACTTACAACGAATGCCATGGTGGCATTGACAAAGTTTATTTGGGTGGAGACTACGTATGGGGGTGAGCCGTGGGTGGATGTCTTCACAAAGATTTATTGCCTTCGTTGGCAGGAGAAAGTCACCGGTGGCAAGATTACGTAGTTTAACATGTCCACGTTTACGCTGAGGACTGGGAAGACTTCAGGTGAGGTTGTCCAAATCGTGCCATGCGCGAAGAACAAGTGGAGGAATTGGTGGGATTTTTTGTTTTACGTGGTGACGAAGGACGCCGGGGGATTCCTAGGCTGCCTCCGACCATCATGTGCTCGCCCTGCTACATTGCCTTCTCGAATTTTAAAGTAAGGAAGGGGGATGTGGATGAAGACGCCCTGCGCCGCGCGTCGAAAATGAGAAGTGGTCGGGACTTGGTGGAAGAGCTCATTGAAAGTCGCCTACAGGGGGGTTGAATAGGGCGAATCTGAAATTTACAAACTTAAACACAACTACAAGCCGGCTTAGCGTTAGAAATAGAAATGAGTCCGAGAGAGATGGCGCAAAACAAATCGTGAGCGAATAAAGAGCGAGACACAATGATTTGTTTTACCGAGGTTTGGTTCTTGCAAACCTACTCCCCGTTGAGGTGGTCACGAAGACCGGGTCTCTTTCAACCCTTTCCCTCTCTCAAACGGTCACCTAGACCGAGTGAGCTTCTTTTCTCAATCAAACGGAACACGAAGTTCCCGCAAGGACCACCACACAATTGGTGTCTCTTGCCTTGGTTACAATTGAGTTGATCGCAAGAAAGAATGAGAGAAAGTAGCAATCCAAGCGCAAGAGCTCAAATGAACACAACAAATCACTCTCACTAATCACTAAAGCTTTGTGTGGAGTTGGGAGAGGATTTGATCTCTTTGGTGTGTCTTGTATTGAATGCTAGCTCTTGTAAGGTGTAGAAGTGGGAAAACTTGGATGCCAATGAATGTGGGGTGGTTGGGGTATTTATAGCCCCAACCACCACAAAGTGGTCGTTGGAAGTGTGCTGTCGCATGGCGCACCGGACAGTCCGGTGCGCCACCGAACACTGTCCAGTGCGCCAGCCACGTCAGCAGACCGTTGGGGTTCGACCGTTGGAGCTCTGACTTGTGGGCCCGCCTGGCTGTCCGGTGGTGCACTGGATAGGCCCTGTAGGCTGTCCGGTGTGCCACCCGCGTGTGCTCTGCTCCTCTGCGCGCGCAGGCATGCATTTAATGCGTTGCAGTCGACCGTTGCGCGCGAAGTAGCCGTTGCTCCGCTGTCACACCGGACAGTCCGATGTGCACCGGACACTGTCCGGTGTCTCACCGGACAGTCTGGTGAATTATAGCGGAGCAGATTCCCGAAGCTGGCGAGTTCAGAGTTGCTCTTCCTTGGGGCACCGGACAGTCCGGTGAATTATAGCGGAGCTCCTCTGAAAATTCTCGAAGGTGAAGAGTTGGGCGTCGAGTTCCCTGGTGCACCGGACACTGTCCGGTGGTGCACCGGACAGTCCGGTGCGCCAGACCAGGGTGCCTTTCGGGTTGTCTTTTGCTCTCTTGTTTGAACCCTTTCCTTGGTATTTTTATTGGCTTATTGTGAGCCTTTGGCACCTGAAGAACTTATGGACTAGAGCAAACTAGTTAGTCCAATTATTTGTGTTGGGCAATTCAACCACCAAAATCATTTAGGAAATAGGTGTAAGCCTAATTCCCTTTCACTCATCGCTTGCAGAGTGTGGCTGCTGGCGCACGGTTGGGAGGTGGGCGAGGTGAAACTGTGTTTGATGCCTTTTTGAAGAATCGGATGGTGTTGAGTCCAACATTCGCCATTGATCTGCGTGGACGGGACAGTGCAGCCTTTGCTAGGGAGACGAAGCTGAGGCGGTAAAGATTGTTGGTAAATATTCGATGAAGACTGGGATGCTAAGAAGCTGGAATTTATGTAGTTCAAATGTTAGGCTGAATCGTGTGTTTGAGCTGAACGGCCTCCGCTATGGCCCATATCCTGAAGAGGGCTCCATTGATGTCGAGGATGCTGAGGAGCGCAAGAAGAAGGGTGGATTCAAGCGTTGTGGGGTGGATGAGCGGTGCTCCAAGGGTAAGGATGTAGTGTTGCTAGTGTGGAAGACGAGGAAGGTGGAGACGAAGATGAAGGCACTAGCAAGGGCAGCTGGAGTGGCGGAGGCCTCGAACAAGTTTGCTGAGGAGCTAGCCGAGACTTGCACTGAGCTGAGAGAGGTCATGTCTTCGCCTGTTCTACGAGAAGCATCTGCTTGGATGCTAGAAGTGACTAGGGGTGAGTGGTGTAGAGATGACTGCATTCCTATGGCTTCTGGCGAGGACGATTCTACATCTTTTCTAGCTTGGTATTTCAAAGTTTTTCCTTACAAGCGAAATGTTGGCGCTGTTGTAACAGCTGTGCTGGACAAGGACTACCAGGAGTCTCCAAAAAAATAAGAGGAATGCTCCGCTGTGGCTGGTGGACCCTCGTCGTGAGACGAAGGCCGTCCACACTAGCACGGCTAGAGGATCAAAGTCCGAAGCTACAAAGACTGTTGCTGCCACGGCGGCGATGCCTCCGCCCGTGGCGCGTGTTGCTTTGGCCGTGGGGACTCCTTCGCCTGACAGGGCTGTCTAGGATGTGGCGCCATGCGGTACTTAGGTGGGTGCAGCTGGCGGAGTGGTCCCCGATGTTTCTGTTGAGGACTACCACCCCGAAGGCATCAGCGAATTCAACGCCCACACTGGGCTGCGACAAGTATTGTGTGTATCTGTGTGCTCGTTCTGAATTTTCACTCTAACTTACCTTTGGCTTCTGTTCTTGTCATGCGGATGAGGACTACGTTGCCAACTTCAAACTACTTTGGGACGACCACCTTGTCCCTCCAGGTCTTTGTTTCAATTTGTTATTTGTTGATGAAGTCAAGGGCTTCGACTCGAATGGCTTCGAGGAGATCTTTTGATGCTGCTTTGTTGGTTTCTAGGGTGAGGTTTGGTTTGGTTTGAGGAGATCCAAGTTTGAGTTCCTGCAGGGTCAATGCTTCTGCTCCATACATAAGCTTGAATGGGGTAAACCTTATTGCTCTAGTCTTTGTTGTGTTTGGGACCCATAAGACATCAGGAAGGTGGTTAGTCCACTTCCCTTTTTTGTCGTCAACAAGCCTTTTCTTGATGGTCATGAAATTTTTTCCGTTCGCTCTCTCGACGAATTCGTTCAATTATGAGTGGTAGACAGAAGCGAAGATGACCTTGGTTCCAACAGGTATAGAAGTCTCTAAATTCTTGGTTGTTGAATTGTTTCCTGTTGTTCACTATGATTTCTGAAATGGCATACTAAGTTGTGCCAAAAAAAACTTTTGTGTTGTTTTTTACTTTTTTATGTGATGGTGGATGCAACCTTTGCCTCAATCCATTTTGTGAAAAAAATCTATGACTACGAAGGCATACTTGAGGTTGCCTTGGGCTGTGGATAGAGGGCCAACAATGTCTACCCCCATCACTACAGGAGCCATGTCGGGCAATCAACTTTGTTTGTTGTGAGGGCCCCTCTTCTTGACGAGAACTTTTGACATGCATCGCACGTACATGCCACATTGAGTGTGTCCTGGATTATCCTTGGCCAAAAGAAACCTTGTCGTGTGACCTTGGATGTGAGGGGCCTAGGCCCTATATGTCAGCCACAGTCCTTTATGGACTTCGAGCATGAATTCATGGCCCTCATGTTGAGTGATGCATTTGAGGAGAGGTTGAGTGATGCCTTTTCCGTATAGGTTGTTGTCAACTATCATGTATACATGACTTCTGTATTTGATCCTTAAATCCTTGGATCTGTCCTCGGGATTAAAGTGTTGGCGCAGATATAACATTATCGGTGCCCTGCAATATTCCTGCATTATGATGTCGAGTGGCCTATGGCATTCGACAACATGTCAGACGAAGGGTACAATTAAGACTTCATAGAATACTTCTGATGGAGGGGTTCGCTTTTTGCCAATGTCTTTGCTAGTATGTCAGCATCTTCATTTTTATCCCTGTCGACATGTTGTATCATGAAATTGCGAAAATATTTTGCTAGACTTCGGACTGCCAGAGGTACTATAGCAGTACTGACCCTTTTTCTATTTGATTGACCACTATCTTGGAGTTTGTCTTGACCATGCATGTTCAGACTCTGAGCACTCTGAGCTTGTGAAGGCCTAGATGACAACTTTATATTATGTTATGTTGTTAGTGCATAAGTCTGAGTTTGAAGTAAAATTAAGACTGGCGGTGTATCTATACTTAGCGCCCGAACGGGGCAATGAGGATTGTGATGTCCCTTGTCCCTATGTGGCCCCAAGCACCGTCACACTGGATGGTCCACACTAAATTTGGCTATTGTTGCAAAGGGTTTGGTGACATGGTCCAATCGACAATGAAGTCTGCCATAAATTGGGATTTTATTGCGCTTCTTGACTCAAAGGAGGGGTGGTATTCTAATAGTTCCATGGCCCACCTTTCTATTCTTGCGGAGGGCTCTAGGTTATTGAATATGTCATTGACACTTCGATCTGTCAATGCTCTTATTTTGTGTGCCTCAAAGTAATGCCTAAGCTTTTGGGACGCCATAAGCAGTTCATATGCTATCTTTTTCATTTCTAACATATTGGACTTCAACCCCATGAGGACTTCGGAGACAAAATAGATTAGGTATTATTGTGGTTTGCCCTATATCCCTTTTCCCTGGACGAGGGTTGCGCTGACTATGCTAAATGTGGTTACAACATAAAGTAATAGTGTTGTCGCTAGGTCAGGACTTATAAAGTTGTGATCTCTGCTAGGTAGGGCTTGAGGGATTCAAAGGTTGCGGCCTGCTCAAGACCCTAGTTGATGTTCTTAGCACCTCGTGTGATTTTAAGGAATGGCAGACTGCTTTTGTCTGACTTGGAGATGAATCTATTGTGTACTGTTATTCTTCATGTCAGCTTTTGCACATCTCTTATTGTTTGTGGAGGTTGCATTTCTATTACTGCTTATATTTTGTTAGTGTTAGCCTCGATGTCTTTGCAGGAAACAAGGTAACCCAAAACTTTTCCCTTCTGAATGACAAAGATGCACTTCTCTAGGTTGAGTCAGAGTCTAGGCTCTCTTATGTTTGTAACTGTCTTTGCGAGGTATACTAGGTGGTATTCTTTGTTCTTGCTAGCGACGACAATGTCATCAACATAAGTGAAAATGTTGTGGCCGACATGGTTTTTCATAATAGATTTTGTCACCCAAAAAAAGGTGGAGCCCGTGTTCTTAAGGCCTTCGGGCATACGTACAAAGAAGTAGATGCCAGAGGGTGTTATAAAGCTTACCTTGGACTTGTCTTCCTCTTTCATGTTGATTTGGTGGTAACCTAAGAAGTAGTCGAGGAGTGACATGACTTTTCACCCTGCTGTGAAGTCGACGATTTGTCTATCCTAGGTAGTGGGAAGTAATCTGTGGGGCATGCCTTATTAAGATAGCTGAAGTCTATACATGTTCTTCACTTCTCATTTTTATACTTTACTGTTGGTCACTTGTTCTCAAATGTTGTGAGTCAAGAACAAGGCAACACAATTGTTAATCATTAAGGACCTTCGTCCTTCAAAGAATTATTTCCTTACGAGTATAATGCTTCTTAGACGAAGGTCAAGAAAGGCAAACCATCATCATATTAATGCAAGGGTAGGAATGCGAAGGAATAAACGTGATAATTATATCTTAATAATTTATTTATTATTGCATTCCACAAAACATATATGAATGTCAATAATGTTAATGTTACATTGATACCTTCGGCTTGCTCGAAGGCGAGGATGCGAGAGGGTGAATATAATCCACCGTGAATAGTACGGGGGTATTGTTTATCTATTAATCGGCTCGAGAAGCAGTCCGGGTAAAATTACATCCATGTCCTTGAATATTAGTTTACAAACAACTTAAACTAAGATGGTCTAACTAGTCCTTTTTCCTTCTTTGCTTGTCCTGAACCAAAGTTACCGAGCTTCGGCATTCCACAATGTTGCTTCTTCGCAGGATCTTCGTCTTGAGGACCTTCGGTAGAGTAGAAGACCCCCAACATTTACCATTACCAAATTGGCGAGCCAAGTTGGGTAATCTATGGACTCAATAAGCTCCTATAGAAGTCACTGGACTTCAGCCTTCGTTGTCATGGTCTCTTCATACGACATCTTGTAGAGTATTTACTTTTTGGGTTTGACCGAAGGGTTGAAACTGAGGCCATGCTCTATGATGCTATGGATAACGCGATGAGGTCTAGAGATGACCATGCGAAGACATCCTTGTTGTTGTTGAAGAAGGCTAGCAACTTGTTTTCTTCATAAATGTTCAAGTCTTCGCTTATCGTACGGTTTATTAGATACTGCTGGGTCTAAGGGGATCCGTTTGGCCCTTCGTTGCTCTAAATGGGGTTTGCACATTGTGCTAGCCAGGGACAAAGTCTCTTTCTATGTTGCAGACCAATTCTCCATAAACTTTTATTAGCACATGAGAGCAAGGTATCTTCATGCTCAGATAAAGGTCATGAATGGTTGCTTCAAGTGTAATTATCGAACCCATATCGAGAATGACATTGTAGGGGTAGCCCATGTCCATGATGTCGAAGGTAATTTTCTCTATCCTCGCATTGGGGGAGGTGCCAAAGGATAATGGTAGTCTTATTTTGCTAGTGGGGAAGGTGGCTTTCCCACCAAATTCACATAATGGATTGTCGGCTAGTTGCAGCATATTATGGTTGATGCCCATTCGATTGAAGGCATGCATGAATATGATGTTTGTCTGGCCGCTGTTGTCAATGAGGGCCTTATGAAGCTCCTAACTTACTTTATTGCAATTTACAACCATCGCGTCAATGTGTGGGCCACTTTACAAATCTACGTCCCTCGCATCAAATGTTAGCGGAACATGAGACCACTTAGTTTGGACTACATGCCTTGTTACAACGACATGGTTGACCCTTTGATAGTGATCTTTTCCTGCTTCTTATTTGCGAAGTCTACACTAGAGCTCTGATGATCATAATAAAGGCAATAACAGGAATGATGTCCCTGCAAATGATAAGAGATGCATACAGACTGATAGGTAGAATGACAGCGCTAAACATATTCATCTCGTGCTCGGCTGATCATGGCCTACCTTTCCCACAATACTTTGTGTGGAACCAAATACTTCAATTAGGGCCTAAAGTAGGCAACTGTCTTTGAGTCACTCAAGTCATACCTTGTAGACCTCACAACTCTGGTAAGTCTAGACCTAGCAACAACATTCTTGTTATATGTCATGTCATCATTCAGCATGGTCAATGCAATCCTCATCCAAGAAAAAGAAGATGAGGGTAAAATCTAGCAATACCAGTCTATTTCCTCTTTGAAGTCCTTACAGAGTCCAACACAAACATGATAGAAATGGATAAAATAGCTTATGCAGTCCTAATGGCCTCCCGTAAACTCCACCATTACTTTGAGGCACACAAATAAATAAGGGTACTGCCAGATCAAAGTGTAAATGATATAATCAATAATCCAGAGGCCTCTGCAAGAATAGGCAAGTGGGCCATAGAAGTATAGAACTGTTAGAGTACCATATCTCCTTCAAGTCATGGAGTGCAATAAAGCCCCATATCCTCGCAGACTTCATCGTCGACTAGACTAGGCCACCAAACCCTTCGCAACCACCACTAGAAATAGTATGGACCATCCAACGATATGGAGCCTAAGGCCATACGGGCGCAGGGGACACTGTAGTCCTCATTGTCCCTTCGGACATCAAGTATAAATATGTTGGTTATCTCAACTTCACCTCAGACTTTGATAGGTGCACCAATAATGTGGCAGGATATGAAGTTGTCATTCTTGGTCTTCGCAAGCTCAGACCTCTTAGAGTCAAAACTTGCATAGTCCAAACTGACTCTAGAATAGTATTTAGCCACATAGAAAAGGAATGTGCAGTGTGATAGCCCATATTGCTTTAGTACCTCTTGGTCACGTGAAATCTTGAAAATAGTTACGTGGATTCACTGTCCAATACATAGAGAGGGGGAAAATAAAGAGTCCAATTTGCTAGCAAAGACTGGCAAGAGGCAAACACCTACCATCAGATGTAATCTACCAAGTCATAGAAGTACCCTTCATCAAGCAAGACAGTAGAGGCACAAGAGTAGTAAGTACCATAAACCATGAAGACTCGAGAGCTTCAATAATGTTGTACGTGTGTGGGCACTACAACCCCAAAAATAGGTCTAAGGCATCTAGGCTAAAGTATAGAAGCCACGAGTACACAATAATTGACAATAATTCATACAGGAAAGACATTGTATAACCTCTCCTAAAGTGCATTGCCCAAGTCGAAGGTAGAGAACTCCTGATCGAAATCCACAAAGGCCTATGTGGCTGCCACATGGGCCCTAGAGCCCTCACATCCAAAGCCAAAAGTTTTCAGCACTCATGCGAGGCATGCAAACAAAGCTAATCGCCCCACATGGCCCCTCTAGTCAGGGATCGTCAAAGATTCACTCCATGTCATGCACTCATGCGAGGCATGCCAAAAGTTTTCAGCACGAAGGGGGCTCGCTCGCAGCAAACAAAGCTAATCGCCCCACATGGCCCCTCTAGTGGTGGGCCATAGACATCATTGGTCCACTACCAATGGCCCAAGGCAACCTCAAATATGTCTTGGTAGCCGTCGAGTATTTCATGAAATGGTTCGAGGTAAAGGTTTTATCCATGATAGCTTTGAGCACTCCACAGAAGTTTTGCTGGCAAAACATAACCTATCATTTCGGAGTCCCCACTAAGATCACAGACAACGGAAATCAGTTTTACAATCAAGAATTTAGAGACTTCTGTGTCTCTCTCAAAACTAAGGTCAACTTCACTTTCGTCTACCATCCTTAATCAAATGGAGTTGTTGATAGAGCCCATGGGACAATTGGGCTACTTACTTTATTAACAACATATTCACTTCAGGTGGTAGCGGACACAACTCCAATGACCCTAGGTAACCATAGTTCTTGTTTTTTCATGTTGAGACTTATTTTTGTTTGCATTGGATACTAGAATGTTGATGAATGTAATGCTACAATGTTTGAATGGATGAAACATGGACTTATATTCGTTTACTGCTTCATATATTGTTGATGAAATCTTGAATGTGAATGTGTATATGTATGTGACTCAATATGTATATATGATATGTTTGTTGATGAAATATGTATATGTGAATTGTATATGAATTTGTGGAAATTTCTAGATTCTTGGAAATAAAAAATCTCGACGGTCGTCTTATTTTCGGCAGTTGACCTGGTCGCCGAAAACAACTCTTATTCTTGGCTAAACACGTTCGATGAGGTTGTGCCACCGAAAATAAGTCTTATGCCATCAAGAACACACTATTTTTGACGGAAAAGGTTTACCGTATGTGCTACGGTGACAAGATCAAGCCCTTAGCGATAGTGGGCCTCTTTTGTGAGAGAAGTTGGTCTCTGAGGTATGGGCCCTGAGAGCGTGGCCCCCTTAGTAGACTGGTAGCTAGGTCCACTAATGGTTTTCTTTATTGAGATCTTATGAGGTGTCATGACAGCATCAAGAGTTATAGGGCGTGTGTTTGTTTCGTTGCCTCACTTACCACAGTTTTCCACGCCTAAGGTTAGGCAAGTTGGACGAGTTAGGCATGTGTTTGGTTTATAGCCATAATTATGACAAGATTTTTCTTAAGTCCCACTCGTTAATGACTTATAAAAGTGTGGCATATTCGTTCTCTTAGTCATGGCACGGTTGTGGCGCAGATGGCCTGTTTGGTTGTATACTTAAGGTGCCAAAAATTGTCATATATTTTCCTGAATAAAAGAATGGTGGACAATAACCAGATGGTATGGATGTGTGTGCCGTACCATTTGATTCCTGTGCTGGCTTGCATTGGTACCCCTTTGGTTATTACCAGCCATGCGTACATATGAGAAATAAATTCCATGCGTCATTGCACTATGATCTGCCTGTCTGTCTGTCGTCACTCATATCGAGCCACCAACGACGACCAAGCACTAGCAGCCATGTAGTATAAATACCAGCTCGCAGGTTGAACAATGGTAACAAGCTAGCTAGCTAGCAGCGCAACACCACCGATCAGCTATACAAGCAAGGTAGCTACCTAGTAGAGTACGTAGAGGCCGGGTCTCCAGAAGACGAACATGTCGTGGAGCTCCGACGAGAACCACAGGTTCGAGCAGGCGCTGGCAGATTACGACGAGGATACTCCAGGACGCTGGCAGCTCGTGGCCCAGGCGGTCGGCGGCGGCAGGACGGCGGACGACGTCTGGCGCCACTACCTGCACCTGGAGGGGGACATCGACGACATGGGCGCCAGGGAGCGGGCGAACCGCCGCCGCCAACAGTACCGCCGCAACGCCCAGCAGCACCAACACCAGCACGGCGCTAGCGCCAACGCCAACGCCTACGCCAGCCGCAACCATATTAGTCGGCGGAGCAACGGCGGCGGCGCCAGCAGCAGTAACACTAACAACATTAGTAGTCATCGCGCTACTAACAGCAACGACAGGTGTATATATATACGTACGGCTGCCAGCTAATTGTCTTGTTTCTATATACATTGCAATGTATAACTAATAAGGAGCGGATACGTGTGTTGCAGAGCCAAACGCCCGCAGGAATGAGACGCCGGCCGGCAGGAGAGACGATGAACCACACAAACTACTACTACACACAACGTACGTACTATCCTACTACCATAATATGGTGGATATCGCCACCTTTCCGCGTACGAACGTGTATGCTCTAATTAAGGAATAATCCTAGCTATAGCCTATAGCCCCCAGCTAAGGGCTTGTTCGGTTAGCTCTTAATCCATATGGATTGAATGGGATTGGATGGGTTTGAACCCAAACAAGTCAAACTTCTTCTCAATTTTTTCCAATCTCATCCAATCCATGTGTATTGGGAATAACCAAACAAGCTCTAATGTGTATTGCTCTAATGTGTATTGCATGCATGCCGCGTACGACGGACGTACGCAAGTGTAAAACCTTGGGCACTATTTATATGTATAAAGTTATATCGTACGTGTGGATTGTGTGATTATATTAATTTATCAGTGCTAAATTAATGATGGCCACATGTTTGGTCGACGCCAATATCGGACACAGCTTTTTTGTCGAGTGCTTGAGACAATCGGTAAAGCTCAGAAAACTCTCGGTAAAATCTTCGTCGAGTATGATTCTCTACAAAGAGGTCTCGTTGACAGGAACGACTTCTTTGCCTAGCACTCGGCAAAAGAAAGCTCCAGTGGGTCCCTTTGCCAGTTTCACTACCGGAATCCGAGGCTTTGCCGAGTGTCGGCCTCTTTGCCGAGTGCTTTTTTTCGGGCACTCGGCAAAGCCGGCAAAGTTCGACTCTCGGTAACGAGCCTCTTTACCGAGTGCAGGACACACTCGGCACAGGACAACACTCGGCAAAGATATGAAGAAAGCGCTCGGCAAAGGACCGTCAGCGTCCGTCCTAAAGCTGACGGCCGTCAGTCTTTGCCGAGAGCCGAAGACTGGCACTCGGCAAAAAGGCTTATTTGCCGAGTGCCAAATACTGGGCACTCGGCAAAGAAGGCTTTGTCGAGTGTCTTCTATAAACACTCGGCAAACCATATTTTTGTTTTTTACATTTTGACCACCAAACTTTTTGTGGTATGTTCCTACACTATGTACACCTACATGTACCATTTTGGGACAATTATAACAGTGTTTGCAATATCTAGTAGATTTAGTTCGTTTATTTGAATTTCTTCGGAAAATTCAGATTTGAACAGCAGGTCACTCGAAACTTGGAAAACAATGCATGAAAAAATGATATACATGCTACTTAGCACAAGTTACGACCGATTTCAAGAGCGGACCGGAAACTTCGAGCACCATGCTCACTTAATATGGTCGTGAACTTGCCATCCAGGTGTTTTAAAATTGTATAAAATACAAACAATGTCAGAAAATCATGAAACCTGTCCACGTGTCATGATATCATATGTAGAGGCTGTGATAAAAATTTACAAAAATTTCGAAAAAGTTGTGACGCACTATGTGTAGAAACCTAAGAGATCCACATTGAAACTCCATGATTTCATGTGTGGTTCTCTTAGGTTTCTACACATACTGTCTCACAACTTTCTCCAAACATTCTAAATTTTTTATCACAGCCTCTACATATGATATCATGGCACGTGGACAGGTTTCATGATTTTCTAAGTTTGTTTGTGTTTTATACAATTTTTAAACACCTGGATGGCAAGTTCACGACCATGTTTAGTGAGCATGTTGCTCGAAGTTTCCGGTCCGCTCCTGGAATCGGTCGTAACTTATGCTAAGTAACATGAATATCATTTTTGCATGCACGGTTTTTCAAGTTTCGAGTGACCTGCAGTTCAAATCTGAATTTTCCGAAGAAATTCAAATAAACGAACTAAATCTACTAACGATTGAAAACACTTTTCTAATTGTCTCAAAATGGTACATGTAGGTCTATATAGTGTAGGAACACACCACAAAAATTTTGGTTGAGAAAATAAAAAAATAAAAATGTAATTTGCCGAGTGTCTACCAGCTAGCACTCGGCAAAGACTACTTTGCCGAGTGCTAGCTGGTAGACACTCGGCAAAGAGTTATTAATGAATTTTTGCCGAGTGCCGCAACGGGGACACTCGGCAAAGACTACTTTGCCGAGTGCCGCCGATCTGGCACTCGGCAAAGAATATTTTAAAATTTTAAAAAAATCTTTGCCGAGTGCCAGATCGCTGGCAGCCTGGCACTCGGCAAAGAAGGAAAATAAACTGCCCGCGCGTTCTTCTTTATCCTTCTTTCTCTCCTCTCACTCTCTCTGTCCGCCGCGTCCTCCGCTCGCCGCCGCCTCCCCGCGCCTCCCACGCCCGCCGCGTGCCGCCGGCTCGCCGTGCCGCGCCACTGCCGTCCTGCCGCCCTCCCCGAGCCGCGGCCTCCCCGGGCCGTCGTCTCCTCCCCGCGCCACCGTCTCCCCCGCCCGCCACCGTCTCAAGGTATAAAATTATAAAATTATGTATTGATGTTTATATTAATGTATTGATGTTTCATAGATTAATGTATTGATGTTTCATAGATTATGTATTTGAATAAACACATGTTTATATTAATGTATTGATCACTCATAATCCACCCACCCAAACTACGTTCCCCCCACGCCGCCACTCGCACAACACACTCCCATCCAATCCACCACTGCACCGACCCTCACACAACACACTCCCCGCGAGTTCGAGGAGCATCTACCTGCGAGGCCCCGCGAGTCTCCCTCAGCGTCCCATACTTCGGGACAGGCGGCCACTGATTCGGCCGGAAGGAGAGAGGTATGTAACTTTATGTTCTTCATTCTTGTTCATATTATGTGTTCAAAATCATAATATAAACTGATACTTTTTATTTATCACTTGGACATATCTTGGACGGTTGTGGATTATGCTGGGGGTCATCGTCGCCCCCCAATGGCATCCTCGGCCTGCTGTGCAGGGAACACTTCCCTGCACTGGTGGAGTACGCCGGAGTGACGGGCCCAGCCTTCACCTTCGACCACTACGCCGTCGCCCCCGATGCAGTAGACCGAGACGGCCGGGAATTCAATAACAAGACAGAGCGGGTGAAGCAAGAGTTGTGGGTAAGTCTTAGTATAATGTAAAATATGTCACATTCGTTGCAAATTCTTGAAATAATGTATGGATACATCGTTTTTGTATGCAGGATTTCTTCAGATGTGAAGCTGGATACGAGGCTAGGGCGGATGTAGTGGCCACCACGAGCTGTAAGAAACTCGTCGTGGACATGCACTATGAGGCCCGAATCCAGGCCATCGTCACCTACCACGGCTCCGTCCTTAGGGAGAGGGTGACCAAACCTCAAGCCCAAACCATGTCGTTGACCAGGGAGCAGTACCTGCATGTAAAGTCATGTATGTTTGGTACCATTACTCCATGCATGAATTTTATTTTATCTTCTCATATGCACTTTACGTGTTTACTTTGTAGATGATTCCACATTGGTGCGCCGCACATCCTCTGTGCTGGGAGCAGATGGTGGATAGGTGGTATTCGGCTGAGTGGGACGAGGCGCACACCGCTAGCCGGGAACGACGTATGATGATGCAAGGCCCCTCCCACCACCAAGGCAGCCGGAGCTTGGGCCAATATGCCAACGCATGGGTACGCCCTCTTTTTTATTTAGGTATATAGCACTGAATTAGATATTATTTCTAACTATCTCGTTGGTTTTCTTGCAGTCGGCGTCACATGGTGGCTGGCCTTGCTGCACCTTCTCGGCCTATGCTATGGCCCATAAGGGTAAGGCGACGTCCGACATCACCTACAACCCGGATGACGGGCCCGAGGCCTACACCAACCCCGCCGTCTACAGCCGCCTCCATGACTACATTGCCATGGCACAGGAGGTCCATGGCCCAGAATATGATCCGAGCACCGAGCCGATCGACCCCGATGTGCTCATGAGGGTCGGAGGAGGTAAGAGACATGGGCGGTACTGGATTGCCAACGGGGCAATCGACTCGTCCTCCACTCCCACTCTGTCTCAGGTGAGAGCAAGGAGCACGGGCTTGAGTCCAGCCATACGACCTCGGCACGACAGCTCACAGCATCGCATACAGCAACTCGAGGTTAGTGCTTCTGTAACTCGTCCTTCCTTTAGTTATATACCTTCTCTTTGAGTTACTATAACGTTGGCTTGTAATATTACAGACCCAACTAGAAGAAGAGAGGAGGGAACGTCACAAGATGGAGGCGAGGATTATGGCGGAGCGGGAGACGTAGCGGGAGGCTCGCCTGGCAGATCATCAAAGGATGGCAGAGATGTTCCAGTACATGCAGAGCCTTGGCACCGCACAGGGCATCGCTCCGCCACCTCCATTGTTCCCTCCAGTTGACCCTGCTCTCTTCCATACTCCTGTGAGTATCAAAATTGTAGTTAGATGTTGGTAATGCATCTGGTATAACACATGCAATCTCTTCTCTGTGCAGGGCCAATCTGGGGCGGCATCCAATAACCCTCCGGAAGGGTTCAGCCCAACACAACACCAGTCAAACCGCCCACCTCCATGAGTGTTGTGTTTTCAGTGTTTAGACTTTAGAACTTGTGTATAATACTTATGTTTGTGTTTGATACTTATGTCAGAGCTTGAGACATATGAGACTTATGTTTGTGTTTGATACTTGTGTTGAACACTTATGTTTGTGATGGATATTTATGTTTGTGTTGGCTATTTATGTTTCTGTTGGCTATTTATGTTTGTGATGATATCTGTGATGTATATATGTGATATATATGTGATATCTTTTATTTGTGTGGATGGAATACAAAAAACAAATAAAAAAGATGCATACTGGTCACTTTGCCGAGTGTAACACTCGGCAAAGAGGTGCTTTGCCGAGTGTCAGGGTCATAACACTCGGCAAAGAACAAAGACTTGGGCACCGGTTTAGGGACTTTGCCGAGTGTAATGTCACTGGCACTCGGCAAAGAGGCACGCTTTGCCAAGTGCCGCACATAGCACTCGACAAAGAACCTGACATGGGGACCCTCCCCGGCGGGCTCTTTGCCGAGTGCTGCTGGGCAGACACTCGGCAAAGGCAACTCCTTTGCCGAGTGTCATCCGTGACACTCGGCAAAGAAGCCGTCTCCGTCACCCCGTCACCGTAACGGTTGCTTTTCTTTGCCGAGTGCCCCTGGCACTCAGCAAACCTCTTTGTCGAGTGCCCGAGAAAAGGTACTCGGCAAAGCCTTTGCCGAGTGTTTTTACGGCTTTGCCGAGTGCTTCGGGCACTCGGCAAAGCGCCCGTTTCCGATAGTGTTTCTTTGTCGAGAGCTCTAGCAGGCAATCGGCAAATAAGCCCCCTTTGCCGAGTGCCTACTGTACTAGCACTCGACAAAAAAGCCTCTAGTGAGCCCCTTTGTCAGTCTCTTTGTCGAGTGCTCTTGTAGGCACTCGTCAAAGTGATCTTCTTTGACTACAACACTTAGCTGCCTTCTTTGACGAGTGCTATGGTCATGGCATTCGGCAAAGAACCTCTCTGTCGAGTGTAACACTCAGCAAAGTGACCAGAAAACCCCTTTTTATTTGTTTTTATAATTATATCCAAACAAACAAAAGATATATATATCATTGACATCACATATATCACAGAATCAACACATGTATCACCAACACCATATATCTCACAAATATAACCACATCAAACAAGTTTCAAAAACATAAGTCTCACCAAGTATCTCACAACATCAAGTATTACCAACAATTACAAGTTTAACAAACACAAATATCACCAACACTCACAAACATAAGTATCAAATCATCACTAAGAGATCATCAACGAGATGGTCGACTGGATTGGTTCGGCGAAGGGCTAGGCGAAGCGTGAGGGTTGTTTGATGTCGCCGTCCTTGCACAGAGATGAGATTGCATGTATGAGACCAGATGAATATATATCATGCAAGATTAAAATTTTGATACTCATAGGAGTATTGAACTGAGTAGGGTCTGCTATAGGGAAGAACAACAGAGGTGGTGGTGCAAGACCCTGTGTGGCGCTAAGGCTATGCATGTACTGGAACATCTCTGCCATCCTCTACTGATCCACCAAGCGAGTCGCCCGCTCCACCCTCATCCTCGCATCCATCTCCATATGTTACATCTTCTCTTCTTCTAGCTGAGCCTGTAATATTTCACCCTAATGTTATAATAATGCAAAGAGAAGTTATATAACTCAATGAATGACGAGGTACAGAAGCACTAACCTGGAGCTCCTTGCTCGCACATGAGATATAGTGGGAGTGGAGAACTAGTCGATTTCCCTGTCGGCAATCAAGTATCACCCATGTCTCTTGTCTCCTCCGACCCTCATGAGAACATCTCTGTCAATGTCCTCGGTCCTTGGATCGTAATCTAGCCCATGGACCTCCTTTACCATGGCGATGTACTCAGTGAGGCTGCTATGGATGACAGGGTTGTTGTATGCCTCGGGCCCATCCTTTAGGTTGTAGATGATGTCAGACGTCGCCTTGCCCTGTGGGACATAGCATACGTTGAGAAGATGGAGCAAGGTTAGCCACCATGTGACGTCGACTACGAGAAAACCAACGAGATGGTTAGTAATCATGTCTAATCAAAAGTTAGACTAAAATAAAGAGAGTGTGTACTCATACTTCTACGTATTTTCTAAGGTTGTGGCTGCCTTGGTGGTGGGAGGTACCTTGTATCATCAAACGTCGTTCCCAGCTAGCATTGTGTGCCTCGTCTCCATAGAAGTTTTATGATTTTATGTGAAGACCGGCTAGGTTTCTACACATAGTGCGTGACAACTTTCACGAAATAGTATCAAATTTTTATCAGAGTCTCTACATATGATATCATGACATGTTGACAAGTTTCATGATTTTCTGACTTTGTTTGTGTTTTATACAATTTTAAAACAACTAGATCTCAAGTTCATGGTCATGTTTCGTGAGCATGGTACTCGAAAATTTCGGTTTATTCTTGAAATAGACATAACTTGTGCTAAATAACATGAATATTATTTTTGCATTCATTGTTTTCCGTTTTTTGAGTGACTTGCAGTTCAAATCTGAATTATCCGAAGAAATTCAATTAAACGAACTAAATCTAATAGTTATAGCAAACACTTTGATAATTGTGCCAAAATGAAACATGTAGGTCTATATAGTGTAGAAACATAGTAGAAAAAGTTTGGTGGAAAAAAAGAAAAAAGAAAAATAAATTTTGTCGAGTGTCAGAGAAAGACACTCGGTGAATAATTAATTTGTCGAGTGTCTGCCAGTGGACACTCAGCAAAGAAGTTATTTTGTCGAGTGTCGACTTCTGACACTCGGCGTAGTTAACGACCATCAACTATAGATGACTGATGACTGCCTGTGCCGAGGGTCACATTTCACCGAGAGCTTGACGCTCGGCAAAGACTCAAGCGTCGATGTATGCCGAGTGTAATTGTTAGCCGAGCGTGGCACTCGACAAAGAGACGGATTTCGAACAAAGGCGCGAGTAGTAATTCTTCTAAAAGAGAAAGAGAGAATGCATATGCATTGGATAAATCCCCAAGTTACAGTGTTTTTTACATCTAGAGTCCCCGAGCCACACTTGGATCAGGTTCTCAAGGGCCACCAACGATGCGCCTAGGGGGAGATCCATCGTGAGGCGAAGGTCGACCCAGTGCAGTGCTGGGCGACCACAAAGGCAATGACAACACCACGATGGATGTCATGATCTATGACGTTCGCTTGTAAACCCTACTACGAGCCATCAAGAACAAGGCATCGGTAGCGCGAGCCACCGAAGACCGGAAGTAGGGACGTTTTGCTTGAACCATTGTAAATATTGCCCCCACTGAGCACACTATCGGGATTCAGAACAAGTATATACAAATTTACTCATTGGTACCCGTTCGAAACACTCACAATACTTTCGTTTAGTTTTCGTGTCTTGGCACTCATGCTCAAAATGATATTGTTGAGCGTAAGCATAGTCATCTTTTTAAGACTGTTCATACCCTTATGCGCGTTTCCTCTACCCCTCATTTTAGGTCGAGGTTGTTTTTATATCAAATTATTTAATTAATAGTTAGCATTCTTCGACTAGGTAGAATTTCTTTGGAGCTAAATTTGTGTTTTTGTTGTCTTCTCTTCTATCATCTTTGCAAGAGCGGATTTATCTAAGCATCTTGGTCACAAAAACATCACTGATTTGTTCATGCCCCCTTTGTTTTGATGGAGCTACTATCACGTGAAACAAGTCAAGGATAAAGTGGCTATTACAAGACTAGATCTAGACGAGTTTAGTCAAACATTTTTAGTAGATATCAGATCTACTAATAAAGTCGCTCTATAATAAATTCTAGACCTAAATTTTCATTTTTATCGATCAAGCTGTTCTTCTAAACAGCCATCGGTCCTCCTCTCCTGCGGGGAATGCAAATCCTGGTCATGGGCCTGAAATAAGTATGGCCGAATAACAGGCCCATACCGGCAGTTACAAGATAATAGTTTTTTGGGGTGTCGGACTCGGATCGGACACTTTGCACGGAGGGAGCACCAGTACCCAATCCTCCTATCCATTCATCTCGCCCCGCCTCGGCCATGGCGCCACTGCCAGCACCACCGACCGCGGCCTCCGCCTCCGCATTCCTCTTCTCCCCGCCGCGAAGTCCGAGCCGCTACCTGCACCCCAAGCCCAAGCCCACCGCCACCATCCTCTGCTCTTCCACCTCTGCCGCCACCGCCGCCGGCTCAGCATCGCCCTCCCTCTCCCAGCAGTTGGAGCCGCTCTCCCGCACGCTCCTCCACGACAAGCCCACTCCGATCGCGGACCGCCCCACCCCGGAGCCCACCTGGGTGAACCCCACCAAGCCTAAGCCCAGCGTGCTCTCGCTCCGTCGCCACCGCCGCCGTTCCCCTCCCGCGAACACTTCCTCCACGCCGCTGCAGCCGCTGCTGCGCGCCCTCCGCGCACTACCCGAGGATGCCGACCTCGCGGGCACCCTGGACGCCTTCTTCCTGCAGCAGCAGGGGCAGGGTGCGGCGCCGTCCCCCTCCGACGCGCTCCTCCTCCTCAACTACCTCCACCCGTCGTGGCGCAAGTCGCTGTCCCTCCTCGCCTGGCTGCGCGCGCTCCCAGCCGGCGCCTTCCCGCTGGACACCATCTTCTTCAACGTCGCCCTCAAGTCGCTCCGCGCTGCGCGCCAGTGGCCGCACGCCGAGCGCCTCGCGCTGGACATGCTCGACGCGGGCGTGCCCCTCGACAACATCACCTACTCCACGCTCATCACCGCCGCCCGCCGCTGCCGCCAGTTCGCCAAGGCCGTCGAGTGGTTCGAGCGCATGTACGCCGCCGACGGCGTCCTGCCAGACGAGGTCACCTACTCCGCCGTGCTCGACGTCTACGCGCAGCTCGGCATGAAGGAGGAGGTGCTCGCGCTCTTCGACCGCGCCAGGGGCAGCGGCTGGAAGCCCGACCACGTCGCCTTCGCCGTCCTCGCCAAGATGTTCGGGGAGGCAGGCGACTACGATGGCATCCAGTTCGTCTTCAAGGAGATGCGGGAGGTCGGCATCAAGCCCAACATCTTCGTCTACAACGCGCTGCTCGAGGCGCTGGGCAAGACCGGCAAGCCCGGCCTCGCGCGCAACCTGTTCGAGGAAATGATCGACCAGGGCGTCGAGCCCAACGCGCGCACGCTCACCGCGCTCGCCAAGATCTACGGCAGGGCGCGCTGGGGCCGCGACGCGCTCCAGCTCTGGGATAAGATGAGGGAGCTGAAGCTACCCGCCGATAGCATCCTCTGCAACACGCTGCTGAGCATGTGCGCGGACGTGGGGCTCGTGGCCGAGGCCGAGCAGCTCTTCAACGAGATGAAGGATCCGGAGTGCCGCGACGTCCCAAAGCCGGACAAGTGGAGCTACACGGCCATGATCAACATCTATGGGAGCAACGGGGACACAGACAGTGCGCTCCAGCTGTTCGCGGAAATGCTGAAGGGCGGGATAGAGCCCAACATAATGAGCTACACCATTGTCATCCAATGCCTCGGGAAGGCACGTAGGATACAGCAAGCGGTGGAGGTGCTTGAGTCCGGGCTGGAGAAGGGTCTCAAGCCCGACGATCGGCTCTGTGGGTGCTTGCTCTCTGTCATCGCTCTGAGCAGCGGGGAGGAGATGGAAATGGTGCTCTCCTCGCTGGAAAAGGTCAACCAGAACCTGGTCAAGCTGATCAGAGTGCTCGGCGACGCCCAGGTCGGTGGTGACGATATCACAGAGGAGCTGAAGAGCGTGCTGAACAGCGCTGCCCCTGAAGTACGCCGTCCTTACTGCAACTGTCTGATCGATGTATGCCGCAACCACGGCTTCCCTCCACAGAGGGCAAGGGAAGTCTTCCACCTTGCCCAGACCTATGGTTTGTACTCCAAGCTTCAGAGCAGGAAGGACGAGGAGTGGTCGCTGGACCTGCGGTCGCTCTCGGTTGGTGCAGCCAAGACAGCGTTTGATGACTGGATGCAGACTGTCTCGGAGCGCTGGGCGCAGCAGAAGGACTTGCCAGAGTCCTTCAGCGTGTACACCGGATCCAGCACCCACAAGTTTGCGCAGGGGCTGGCAAGTGCTTTCGCCGCTCATCTGGACCAAATGGCGGTGCCATTCCATGCGAGCGAATCTCAAGCCGGCAGCTTCATCAGTTCAAGAGATGATCTGGTCTCTTGGTTGCAGATGAGCAGGTCGTCCGCAGTCGTTGCCGGATGAGGCGCAGTGGTTGTGGCTGCATAATGCTCCAAATTCCAAAGGAAAGAAGGGCTCAGTGAGCAAACTGGGTGATCATGCATTTGTTGGCCTGCAGTTTGTATGAAGAGAATTGGAAGTCTGAAACGCGTAGATTAGACGGTAGCACCAAGCCGCTCTTCAAACATTGGCTGATTGTCAGACTTACACTGCTGGTTCTGTTTCTGAAATTCAAATGCCACTTCTTAAATTCCATTATATCCTGGTGGAAGAATTGTATAGTTTTTCCTCCCTGCACACAATGTGCCGATTTGGCTACTACTAGTATAATACTACCGCCTTGGAAGTTGGAATTGACTACAGAGTTTCATCACAAATGATTGGAAGAGCTGCTATTTCCATTGATCTCGTGTGTGTGTGTAAAACAGTCTTGTTGAACAGACATGCCCCTTTGGTGACATATGAAACTGCCTAATCCTAACAACTAACCTATGATTAAATGGACGACATCATCTCTTGAAGAGATGGAGATGCCTGTTAGTGTACAGCCATCATTTCACAACAGATTTGACCCCACTAGATTTGTGTCCTTTTCTTTCTATTACTACAGAGATGGTTTAGTTTTGATTGGTCTGTTCTCTACACAACAAGTTTACATATAGAGCGGCAGGGCTGTAATGTTACAACTGCAACAGTTTTGTACCCAAAAAAAAATACAAGATGGTCATTAAACCGATAATAATAGCACAGGTGATGCACAGAAAATGCTTACTTACACTTCAGGGGAGCCACATTTGCCTTGAAATGCAATGCTCGGGGGCATAGTTCCACATTAAAAATTGCAAACAAGATGCAAATTCCAGGGTCAGTCAGGAATTAGGATGGTATCTTCATGCTTTGCTGGGTACCTATATAGTATTTCTCAAAATAAAATCATCTATTTTTTTTTAAAAGGCCCATATCAGCTATAAAAGTGGTATGCATACATGGGAGCTTGCCACAGTAGCATAAAATACAACGCAGTAACACACTTATCAACATAGCAAATACACAGATGATACATTGTTTTTGATGTCACACACGCAATCCTCCAATAAGTGATGATAATTCTGTAGATACAATGTGCAGATGAAAACTCTGAAAATTTGCCTACAAATGCAAATGGGATTGGATCTGGATTACAGCAACGCCAACATATGCTTTACATGCAAATTATGGCTCCACAGGGGGCTTTAGTCTAATCAACCTCCTCACTCTGTCTTTCTCCGTGTTTTCAAGCAACCCCTGGGATGATAAACACAATTACTCAGATAAAGTATGAATCTCGCGTCACAGCACATTTATATGGCACAACTTGTCTCCGGTTTAGTCGCATAAAAGAGTACAATAACCATGAGGTAGAGCATTGTTGTGCAACATTAGGACTGACATTTGGCTTCAATAATAAGCAAACTATACGTGAAACAGAACATGACAGACATTGGAACATCCAGCTGATATGGTAAGCATTATACCATACCCAGATTACAGGCACAAAGAAATATCCACGAGGCCAGAAAAACGAGTTGGAGATGTACCTTCCAAACAATCTCATCAAGGCACAAGCAGATCCTCCCGTATTTGTCAAGGAAGAGGCGCTCGGTAGGAGGTTTTGCACAAACATCCTTGACTGCTGATGTAATTGCAAAGATCACCTCAGCCACTAAAATGGCAGAAAACATTTTAGGTTAAAAACACTGTGAGATGGCAAACATTTGAAATGGAGTAGGACCAAAGGCTATCAGAAAACTGTGACTCACAAGCAAGCTCATCATATTCATCCTTGCCAACAATGTAGAGGCAGACATCCCCGACCGTGGTATAAACAATAGACACAGACCTGGGGTAGCATCAAGGATTAACATAAGGTATACATGTAGTTAATACAGTATCATTTGCCCCTAACCCTCTAGCATATGGAACTCGTACCACAGTTGATAAGCTGGGACTTGACTTGTGAACATCTTTCATGCTTGTTTTAGTCAATTTAGGGTCTGTTTGGTTTGCTTGCTGAATTTCATTGCCTCACCTCGCCCAGTAACAAGTTAAAAAAGAGGGGGAATTTCACGTAAGAAGAGGGAGAATCTTCATGGACTGGCTTCCACCAATTGGAAGTAACCAGTTAATAACAGTACCACAGTTTTTTTTCCTGGAGCTAATTCCCATCAGAGATGGGTTGATTTCTAAATAAAACCAAAATGGTCACAAGCATAATGATAACAATAAGAATGAAAAAGGTAAATTTGGTCTGTAGGGAGAGATGATCATGAAACGTACTTGTGGGAGGCAACGTGGAGCTCCTCGTTCTTGGACCCTTTGAGGTTCTCGGATCCGAGCTTCACCAGGAAGGAGCGCCAGTGGAGCCTCTCCTCCGCGGGAACCCCATGGAATCTGCGCAAGAGAGACGGTAGATCTCGTCAAGGGGGGCGAATCGAGATCAGATCTCAGCGGAGTGAGTGGAGGGCAAGGGGAAAAGTACCGCTCGACAAGGATGTTTCCATCGGAGTTGGCGAAGAGCACGGCCAGTATCATCCTCTCTCCGGCCTCTTCTTCGCCGATGGTGTCTGTGTGTGCCGGCTGGATCTTCAGCAGTAACGTAGGTGCGAAGCAGTTCTTTCGCCTCTCGGCGAAATGAATAGAAGGAGGCGACGGTGACGAGTTTGGGCTTCCTTGCTGGGCTATCAACTAATCGCCGCAACGGCCCAGCCCACTCTCTCCCTTTACTTTTCGTTTTTACATTTTTTTAATCTCTTTCCTTCCTCCGCACTCCGCCGCGCCGGCCAGTCGTCTTGTCCCCCTCGCCGCCTCCGTGCTCGTCTTGCTCCTTCTCGGCTCCCCACCCCGCCACCTCGTCCCACCCCGCCCCTTGGGTTGAGTTGAGCTACTCAACCGTCAGTCAATTCCTGCACCTGGCGTTGGGCGGGTTTTCATGGGGGCAGCATAAAAGCCTCTTCGGTTCTTCCCCTAGCTCTGCCTCGCGGCAAGTCCCCCTCCGCTACGTTCGCCATGGCTCGCAACAGGGTGCGTTCTCGTCTTACCTCCATTGCTTGCGCATTAAATGCATTTCCCTGTTTCGACCAATCACACCTTCTAAATAACGCGCCACACATTTGTTTGGCTTCAAAAGAGAAAAAAAGGCGGTATTTGTCCCTTGTCTATGCTAGGGTTTTATCTAGCGGGAAAAACATACCTATGCTTCTGAATCCATTCGAGTTTGGTCCCGCAAGTTAAGTTCTCTGGCTGGTGATGTTTGTTTGCCTGGACTGTACACTTTAGTTGCTCCAAGGTAGTAGGCTAGTAGCTTATCTTAATTTGTGTCGTGAAAATATGTTCTCTGTTCGCACTGCATACATGATTGATTCCCCCACTGCTACGAGTTCAACTAGTGATTTTTAATTCAATGTGTAAAAATTTACTACCTCATGCTCTACAAGTCTGGATAACATACATGTTATGTGACGTAAATAGATATCAAATTGTTCCTTCTTATCTGTCTTATCTTTGTCAGGTTTATATGATGTAAATGGGTCCTTCGCTCCTTCTCTTTTCGGGACATTTCTATAACTTCTTTTTCAACTATGCACGGAATTGGCTTCCCATTTCTTCTCTTAGTGATGCCTGTGCTTTTGCTAATTATGTAATCATTTCTTAGGAAGTGGTGATTTTGCTGTTGGATGTTGGGCCTTCGATGCATGGAGTGCTGCTAGAGGTGAAGAACGTATGCTTGACTCTTGTGCATAAGAAGGCAAGCACATGTTCTTTCATGCATCATCGGGCTTCCTCAATTAATCCTACTTCCTATAGTTTTGCGAGCAAACCATCTCAGATTGATAGCTATTTCTGCAGCTAGTTTATAACAGGAGCGATGAAGTTGGTATTGTCCTCTTTGGTACTAAAGGTTAGTTATTTATAGTTGCATCAACTGTTTCTATTTGTACCCCAAATCGTATTGATTTATTTGGTTTTTGGAAACTATTAGCTGAGCCTTTTTTTTCTTGTTTGTTTGAAGAGGTTTAAACTGGTTGTCATCTTGTAAGCAGTTTATAACCATTTGGAACGAATTTAGATACAATTTTGACCAAACAGAACAAAACTGTGTTCAATGATTTCAAGTCGTGCCTGCAATCCCAGCACCTCTGCCTCCGCTCCAATGATTTCAAGTCGTCCGACTTGCTAGTCAATACACTTGGCGACTAGACGACTCATCACGATTAGGTCAACTAATTGGGTTCGGGTCACAAGGTCACAGGGTCACAGAGGGGAATTCAAGAGGGGGAATAGACAAGAGATCAACAGAGAGATGAAGGTATCGTCGGATGATGAACTCATCTTGCCGCTGCGCACTTCTATAGGTTGTTGGGCTGCCGCTGAGGAGGAATAGGGTGACTGGGTGAGCCAGTGACCTGAACCAGACCACTGAGCTGCCGAGGAATAGTAGAGGACAGCCACCGGTGTTGAACAGGGAGAGAACCAGAGAGGAGAGCAGCTGCCGGAACAGGGAGAGCAGCCGCCGGAACAGGGAGGGAAAACAGCTACCGATACGGCATACTGCAGCTAGCCCGCCGGTTTCATTAATTCCACACGTCCGGGTATGGTGTGTAAGATTAACGTCTCTTTGTATGGCACTGGACTCCTTGAGCACGCTGTCGTCGACGTAGAGGATGAATTAGACGGTGTCGTCGTCGCGCCGAAAAATGAACTGGAACGTGTTGGACTTGTCCTCGACAAAGCCAAGGGAGACCAAGTAGGAGGTGAGGCGACACCGTCCATAGGGCCTCTTCCTTCACCAACGCCAATACGCCATCGACGTTCTAGAGCGGGCTGACATAACCAACTGCAAGCCTTGCTTCACACCTATTGACAGTTAGGCGAAGGTCTCTGACGACAATGGTGCCTGATCGGCGACTAACGGCCTAACGGAGCCTCGTCAGGGCTCTCTAGACTCCAGTATCCCACATTCACCTGGCTTGACATCGCCTATGCGGTCCAGGAGGTGTGTCTTCACATGTACATCCCGTGGGAGCCCTCCCTTTGCAGCATCCTTTGCTACTTTACGACCTTCCTCGACTACTTTGCGGTCCAAATTCTTCGCTACTTTGCGGCATCCTTGACTACGACCTTCTTCGGCCCTCTCTGACTTCTGAGCTAATTGTCTACACCGACGTGGATTGGGTTGGCTGCCCCGACATGCGTCGGTCCAACTCTGGCTACTCTATGTTGGTGTTTGTTTCAACTTATTTTCAGCTTCTGCCCGCCAGAAGCTATTGCGGACTACCAAATGCCCCGCTTTTCAACTTGCTTTTGTGAGAATCGTTTTGGTGAAAACCGTCCAAAATTAATGTGAACACAAAATCGGTCGAGTCGTCGCAATAGTAGGAATCCGTCACTTTCTAGATTCTAAATCCTATGGACTCCATCTTCCTCCGCACATAGTCCACACAATACTCGGATTCTTCTTAGCCAGATTCTCCCCACAACCAGATTCTCAGAATAGCTCGTCAGAAAAAAGCTAAAACAAACAGACCCTATGTTCCTAGGTGTCAATCTTGTCCCTGGTCCTCAAAACGTTAGCTTATCGTCTTTTGCTCCCGCGCTGAGGCTGAGTACCGCCCTATGGCCAACGGCATGCCGAGGCGTCCTTGCTTTGTCAGCTACTCTAGGAGCTCCACAACCCCCTCGAGCATGCTACACTTGTTTATTGCGACAACGTCAGTACGATCTATCTCTTCACCAATCCCGTGCAGCACCAGTGCACGAAGCACATGGAGAATTGGAGATCGTCCTGCACTCCGTCTGCGTGTTTTCGCCGTCGGTGATGTCCGCGTCCCGACCACTCTTCACCAAGGAGCTCCCATCCACAGTGTTCTCGGAATTTCGATCCAGTCTCAATATCTATACATGATATAGTTGCGACTACGGGGGTGTTAGCGTATTGTATTTTATCACTGTAATGGGCCTGAGCCCATGTACTTGGTTGCTATATATCAATTCAAGGAAGGCTTATATTATGAAACTGCTCGAAGTTAAATTGACTAAATGTTTTCTTAACAATGACAAATATTTGCGTTTTTATTCTTTTGGCTATACATCTAGAGTCCATGGAAACTTTAGAACACTCTTCTTCTACTTAGACTACGATATTTAAATAATATTTCTTATAAGCATTTCCCCGATGTATTCAGGAACATGCAATGAGCTTGCAAAGGACATTGGGGGCTATAAGCATGTGACGGTCATACATGATATTAAAGTTGTAGATGAAGGAACGGCACAGGCTCTGCAAAACCTTCCATTAGGATCTGCCCCTGGTGATTGTATCCATGAAATAGCAGTTGGTTTGATTTTATCCTAATACTTACTGCTAGTCCCCCCGTCCTAATATTCCCTTTGTATGTATGTGCTTGATAATCTTAAATCATATATAGACAGTTCGAATTAAAGTAGCATTTCTTAGGCTTTCCATCTTTGAGGCCATGTTTGGGATGGAGGATTTCTAAAGAAATTGTGGACTGTGGAGGATTGGCATTCCTATGGAAAGGAATACTGGAACAGAGGAACACACCTCTCCGTTCGATAGGAAAGGAAGGCATCTATCCATAGAACGTAGGAATCAAAAAATCCAGCCTGAGTTAAAGTTTTGGCGGAAGTCCGAAGCAAAGCAAAGAGAGAAAGTGAGAAGCGTGCAGACCTCCAGCATGGGAACTCAGTGCAGCCTCCCAGCTTCCGCAGTAGCTAAAATGAGTGGGCGGTGACGGCTGATGGTGGGCTAGGGTTCGGGGATTTTCTCAGCCGGGGCCATGTTTAGGTCTCTTCTTAATATAATACCGGGAGGGCAGTCTTTCCCTCCATGGCCAAGTTTTTATTATTATATGTCCTAACCTGTCGAAATAATGGAAACATTTATGGCTTTTTTCCAACATAAATTATGGTACTAGATATCCCCTCACAAATTTTGAAATTAAAAATCAACTTAAATGCGGAGAACAAAAAGGACAGGTTTTGTTGAGGGTTAAGTTGGACCAACTGAAATAATTGAGGGGAATAAACTGAACCAAACGATAGTTTAGGGGGTTATTTGGACATAGGCCATACTTGAGGGTAGTATTTTGGACTTTTTCCTTTCGAATATAGCCTTGTTTTGTTCTGATGGAATCTGACCAGATTCAGCGTAGAAATTCCTTGACTAAAGCAAAGTTCTGGATTCTATTGTTGTTGGCTTGGATATGGTGATTAGGAAATTTGGTATTACCAAAGGGAAGCGGCGGCTCTGTCTAATCACTGGTGCACAAGAACTGTTAAGAGATCCGCCTGAGGGGACCAAAGAAGATCAGGTGGACACCATTGCAAACATGTTGAAAAAACACAATATCAAGATGGAGTGCATTATTTTCAGAGAACCGGGAGTGCATCATAATGATGTAATGGAAGAAAATGACCGACTATTGCATCAGTTCAGAAATAGATCAGTAGCAAAGGTAGTTCAGGTTGACAACCCAACATCACTGTTGGGTGCTCTCAAGACAAGAAATGTGCTCCCAGTTACCGTTTTCAGGGGAGATCTGGAAGTGAACTCCAATTTTAAAATAAAGGTAGGCCCAGTTCGTTTGTCAGTTATACGCTATATTCCATCATTTACAGAAATTTATAATAATTTAAATCTTCTGCTTCATTTTGCAAGGTTTTTTGAGACTAGATTTGAGGTGATTGTGTTAGCATGTCCATATTACTTGCAATCATGGCTGATATAATGCCCTTGTTAATAGGTGTGGGTTTATAAGAAAACAGCTGAGGAAAAATTCCCCACTTTGAAGAAGTATTCGGACAAAGCTCCTCCAAATGATAAATTTGCTTCTCATGAAGTCAAAGTTGATTATGAGTACAAGAGTGTTGTTGAGCCAGACAAAGTTGTTCCACCAGACCAAAGGATTAAGGGGTATCTCTATGGTCCTCAAGTTATTCCTGTATCAAATGCTGAATGGGAGGCAGTCAAGTTCAAGCCAGAGAAAGGTGTGAAGCTTCTAGGATTTACAGATAGATCCAGCGTACCACGGTATGCTTTAACCTTTAGCTTGGTTTCTGAGTCTCCAAGTATTGTTCTTTGGTGCTTGGTTTGTTGTTGTTGTTGTGCTTTCTGCATTATCACTAGTCGTGACATCAATGGTAGACATGATCATTAAATTCTGCTATCAGCTAATGATCTGGAACTCTCCTTTTCTTTTTGCTAGACATGCGTCGTTGGTGATAGTAATCATTTCTTGTTGCCACAGTGCATGTTTAGATAAATCGCAAGACCAAGTATTGCATATTCTTTTTTTTTCTCGAACACGCAAGAGAATTGCACATCATTTCATTAAGAGAGAAGAGGAACAGTACAGAGGAGGGAGACCCCCCCCCCCCCCCCCCCCCCGAGACGGGAGACGGGAAACACTAGACAAGAACAATTAGCCTTTCACAGGTAACATGATCTATCACTGTGAGACACAAGGCCAAAGAAACTAGTCGAGTAGAGGCTAGGCTAGGCTACAAAGAGCACTCAAACCGAATGTGAAGACATCGAAATAGAGGATGATAATGTTGAGTTTGAGTCAGACCATGATTAAGTGCTTCCAACAAAAGATTATAAGCAAGCCGATCAAGATCGATGATGACTCGCTATCTCTATTTTATATCTTAATTTTTTACAATGCATATTGACACTACTATTTGGTCGATTAGTGCCTACCGATTAATTTCTGATTAATCACCGATAACCGATTAATCTCTCATGTCTAGCTTGCCGATTAAATTCTGATATCTTGAACCTTGATTTTTATTAAGGTATTTCCTTTGCAATTTAGACTGTCTGTGAAGTGTTTCTAATTGTATTTGTAAAGCTGCACATAAAATATATTTTTAATGTTTTATAGTCTGTAGCCTGCATGCTTTCATGTTCTGTACAGTGTGCTTACTAGTGATGGTTCCCTTTCTCTACTTCAACAGGCACCAATTTATGAAAGATGTATGCCTGTTTATACCTGAGCCAGGTAACATGAAAGCAAGTCTTGCAGTTTCTGCGATAGCAAGAGCAATGCATCAAATGAACAAGGTTGCTATAGTGCGATGTGTGTGGAGGCAAGGTCAAGGGAATGTTGCTATTGGTGTATTGACGCCAAACATTTCATCAGTGAACAATATCGTAAGTATCATATTCATCCCATTAACATTTGAAAGCTTTGATGAATGCTCAATCAGTTCTTCACTATATGCTGGCAGCAAGATTCATTTTACTTCAATGTGCTCCCATTTGCTGAGGACATCAGAGAGTTTCAGTTTCGGTCCTTCAGCAGCCTGCCATCATCATCTCAGCCCACTGAAGAACAACAAGAAGCTGCAGATAACCTAGTGAAGATGTTAGACCTAGCACCACCTGGAAGAGAGGTCCTCAAGCCTGAGTTTACGCCAAATCCCATCTTGGAGGTACTATTTTCCATGATACAACATCATGTGGAATGCTTATATACATGGTTCTATTTGTTATCCTGTTTTCATCTATTCCCTACATTAATGTGCCTTTAGTAAGGTATTGACTTAGTGCAAAATACTGTGGCTGTTCTTTTTAGTCCAACAAAAATCATGAGTTCATGACATTATCAACAAGATGTGCACTTGTGCACTGCTGTAGGCATTTGACAAATACCGTGTCCCTCTTGAAAGTGGGTGTGTGTGTGTGTTTGGGGGGAGGGGGGGTATACATGTCAAATTGTAAGTATGAATGTATGCTCAGTATATTTGTGTCCATTCTGCACCAATTGTCACCCCCAAAGAAAAGTTTGACCAACATTAAAGAATTAAGAACACAGCAGTAGGACTCTATTTGCTATTCCATATGTCAAAAAAAGAACTTAAAGTTCAAAATTTATGCGATAACCAAACATTTCTGCAATACCATTGGATCTTATGCATGAGGTAGTGTGTTGGTTGCAAACTTGCACTGCTTGTTTTATTGATTATGGTACATTGTCCCCTTTCAGAGATTTTACAGTTACCTTGATCTCAAGTCAAAGCAGCCAGATGCAAATGTCCCACCGCTTGAAAGATCTCTAAGGAGGATAACCGAACCTGATCCTGATGTGGTTGGCCAACAAACACAATTAATCCAGAATTTAAGCAAAGCTTTTGTGCTGAAGGATAACCCCAAGGTTAGATGCAAATGTTTGATAAATTGAATTTGGTAAAAATTTACAAAAAAAAAACTACATCGTTTGACTTGTCTAATTTTGATTACAGAAAAAGAAAGCACGAACACAGGACATGTTGGCATATACTGGTGCAGGTGATCAAGCTAAATCTGTAGAGGACAGAGTTCTGGAAAATACACATCCTTCAACAGAGAATGTTGTGGCAATCAGAGATTCAAATCCAGTTCAAGATTTTGAGGCCATGCTGGCTAAGAGATCTAGCTCAACATGGACTCAGAAGGCTATTGGAGATATGCAGAATTACATAGCAGCTTTGTTACAGAACTCCAGTGATGGGGGCAACTATCAAAAAGCACTTGAATGTTTTGCTTCTCTGCGGAAGGCCTGTATTATTGAACAGGTAAGCACTCATGATAGTTACATTTTTTTTCTCGAAAAGCTCATGATAGTTACATGAGTAGTGCTAAAATAGCTAGCAGCTTAAATTAATAGGTATGGATCAAAACATGCCTGCTAATAGACCTGCCAACTATTGGTTAGAGGGGCCGCTAACTATTAGTTCATTAGCATGCTTGCTCGGTCTCCATAAAACTGGTCAGTTGTCGTAGCAAATTAGCTATTGCCTCTCTGTTTACACTGGGCATCGCCATCCGTGATCAGGAACCACAGGAATTCAACCAGTTCCTAACGAAGATTTACGAGAGATTGAAGGAAGGTGATGCTGCCAAGTTCTTTCAACTTCTCTCCTCAAAAAACATTTCACTTATCAACAAAGAGGAAGCGCCTGACAGGTTTGCAAAGCTTTCGCCGTGTGTCCCCCATCCACATTGCGGTTAGCGTGTGGTTTCCGTCTCTTAACATCTCCCCGTTGATCTTCTCCGTTTTTCTGCAGTGATGTGACTGAAGAGATGGCAAGAAGTTTCTACCTGAAACGAGAAAAGGCGTCTCAGTAGGAGCTGGAAGAAGCCGGTAACTCGAAGCGCCTTGGGTTTGGAGGGTATCTGCATGTTTTGAAACTGGGTATCTGGGTGGAACTGGAACTAATACTCAAACTCTCTGGGTTGAGTCACTGTTTTGCTGCACAATCTGCTGCCTACTACGTTTCGACTAGATTCAGCTTTGGGTACTACTGTATGTTGTTTGACTGGAGTAGCATGTCCATAGATCACATACTTCTGCAGTGTTCATTGGAGTGAATGCATGCATGCGGTGAAATGCAGCATGGATAGGTCTAGGAAGAAACATTACCATCATTTCCTAATGTTGGAGCGCTGCCTAGAAAAGGATCTTTTTCTGTAAGTGGTCTGGTGCGTCAAACCCTCCAAAGTCCAAAATAATCCTTTCTACATAACAAGTCCGATGTGTCATTGGACTGTACGATGAGCCAGGTTCGGTACACCATGGTACAACAGACTAATTCTAAACTTGGGCTTCTTTTCTTTGTCTTTACTTGACTCTACTCTTGGGCACTTTTATGACTTAGACAAATATTTCTTGAGTGTTCCAATCATTCTAAGTTATCCCATTGGTCTCAAATAATCCTTCAACTTATTTTCCATCTTTTCTTCAACCTTTTGCCTTAATAGCCACTTGGAATCTCAAACTTCAAATCTATGCAATCCTGCCACTTTATTGAGTTCCAATATATTGATATGGTCATCGAAAACCTTTCTAACACTGGAATCACCTGAAGTCTAATTCCTTCTCAAATTCTTACTTTTGGCTCGTTTGATCAAAGTTTGCACAACAAGTGAGCCCTTTCTGGTTCTGTCTTTGATATCTTCTGCTTGAGCTTGTGACCATGCTTTTTGCATAACCTCTTGAGCCTTATGACTTGAACCATCTCATCACATATGAGTTAAATCGATGACTTCAAATCATGTATTCTAATATTGTGATCTCCAACACAACATATCTCTTCAACAATCTGATCAAATCTTTGACTTTTTGCAAGTACTCTCTTCTCCTTAGCAATGGTCTTTTGGGCCCAAAAAGCCTTCTGCTTTCCTTCGAAGCCCTTTACTTGCCTTCTCCTAAGTTTGTCAAACTGTCTCCAGGTCACATCACATTGAACACCAAGATGATCATTGTCCATCTCAAGTCTCATATCCTTTCTCCATAAGCAAACATCTTTGTCTGAGACTTCTCCAAATCATCGTCATCTCAAGTCTCATATCGAATCTGTCAACTTGTTTGCTTTCGTATATTATTTGTGATATTCCACATATACATATCCATTGATCTCCTGTGGAATATCCCCAAGCTTGCATTGTGTTGAACCTTTGATTGCATTCCATTGGCATGCTCAAGTATATCCATTATACTTAACTTTCATGTTCAACACTTAGCAAATTGGTTAGTCCTTTAATATTGTTGTCATTCAATCCACCAAAACCCACAAGGGACTAAATACACTTTCACTTAGCTTTGTGTTGATTGTACAAACAAATCATAGGTTTTTGATGGATCATCTGCTTGCTTAAGGAAGCACACTATGGAGAAGGTGTGTCTCTTATATGACCATTCGGATGGGTCATGGGAGCAACAACAGGGTCAACTAGAGAAGGTGTTATATATGTATTTTGGTGCATGCTTACTGGTAGCCTGTGGTGGTTTACAAACAATCCGACATAATAAGACTCTAAGGGGATGTTTGGTTCGTGCCTAAATGTGCCACACTTTGCCTAAGGTTAGTCGTTCGAATTGAAGAACTAACCTTAGGCAGAAAAGTTAGGTAAAGTGTGGCAACTTAGGCATCAAACCAAACAGGCCCTAAATGCTTCTCTAATGTGTAGTGTGTATTATCAAATTGTTTGGGTGAACTCATGGACAACCCACTAGAGCAAGGATTTGTAGAGTGTTGTGGTGATAGGATAATCTAGGTGTCCTGTTAGGCTGACTCCAACAATATCCGGTAAACCGATCTGTACGTTAAATTTAGCGTTCGGTACACGCGCTATCCGCTCCAATAACGTCCGCTAAGAGGTTCGCTAATTTAGAGGAGCCCCCTGACAGCCGCTAAAGGTGGAGAATCGTTGTTCATCCGCTATCTGTCCTTCGCATCGTCCAAGGAGAAGTTGCGACACACTATGACGCACAACCAGCCACTGAGAAAATAAATATTTTACGATTAGGTACTGAGAAAATAAAATTAATTACGTCTTTGTACGATTAATTCTAGTGAAATAAAAGAAAAACATTGAATAAATATTGTAGTTTATGGATTCTGTTAATACTGTAGATATAGAGGACGAAATTTAGAGAACGTTGCTGGAGATGAAGAAAATTTAGAGGGTGAAATTTTTTAGAGTGTTCTGTAAAGGACAGAGAATATTATTTTAGAGGATGAAATTTAGGGGACGCTGCTGGAGACAGTCTTAGATGCTCCACCTAAACACCATAAATCTTGTCAAGCTTGTTTTGGATCAAGGAGGCCAACTAGATGGATGGGGTGAATAGTCATTTATAAAACTTAAGAGCTTAGGCTATCCAATTGAACACAAATTAAACTAATGGTGTCAGTGTTTGAAACCAGCACCAATGAGTAAATTTGTTATACGTGTTTTGGATCCAAATGTTGTGCTCAGTGGGCACAAGATTTATACTGATTCGGGCAGAACGTCCCTACTTCTAGTCTTCGGTGGCTTGCGCTATCGACACCTGATTGTTGATTGCTCGTAGTAGAGGTTACAAGCAGACGAGAGGGAAGGATCCCAAATCTCTATGAGATGTTGGGTCTAAAGATCTACATATCAGGTGTTTGCTACTTAGCTTCTGAGTGTTGTTGCTCCTAGCCTCAATGGCTAGAAGGCCCAAAAAATCATGTTGATTGGGTTGACCACCCCCCTTTATAGACTAAGGAGGGAGTCAGTTACGGATGGCTTCCCTCGAAAGGATCGATGTATCGGGGTAAGACAGAGTAATTCCCCCTGGTAAAATATTTATCGTGTGTCCTTGTTCGTCGAGGAAGCGTGCCAACGAAGGGAGTCTGAGCGTCATCATTCCCTTCTCTGTCTGAGTCTTCCACGCCGACCCTTGGTCTTTGCGGTCTGACCCCTGGCCTTCCTTCATTGCTTTGTGGCCCTCATAGGGTGTCGGGGGACTCAGGCCTAGATCTGTAGGTCATGAGTGAACTCATATCTAGGGCTTATAGGCTATGAGTGGGAGGAGGATCAGTTGCCTGTGTACTGTGACTTAGTGTCAAGCATAGTTAAGGTGGTGTGCGTAGCATTGATGGCGGGAGCAGTCCGATGGTTGCACTGGGTCTACTCGAGCAATCTCCCAGTGGTCTGTCTTTCTCTCCAGCATGGCTTTATCTCGCCCGAACCCCCGGCTTGGTGCGCTGGAGTTATTTGGGGGTGGACTTACCCAAGCGAGGATCTCTCCGTCCCCTCTGGCTCGTGGGCCATTGGGTTCAGGGATCTGATCCCCGATAGTAGCCCTGAAGCCCCTGAGGGGAGTGTATTTCCCCTTAGTGGCTCTCTTTTTTTATGGGTTAGGTGGTGTTTAACCTTGTTGTCTCTCGATTATCGCACCTCGGGAGTAAGCAAGGCACGTGGGGACTGTCCATGGTTTTATTAAAGCAAGCTTTCATGGCTTGTGCGTCTGGACCCGAATCGTTGCCTTATGTCCATTCTTGGTGGTGACGGTTTGGTGGTGCATTGTTCCAATGTCTTGAGTTTATTCTTATAAGTAGGCCTCTCGTGTGGCCTTGTTCTTACACGCTTCGTCCTCTCTATCGAGAGAGGAACAGCTTCCTTCCTCATCCTAGCGCCCCATGAATCCAAGCAAGCGCCCGACAGATGATTCTCCCCTAGTTCTGAGGCCTCTGAGGCAGTGCTTGATCGTTTGGGGGGTATGGATCTCTTCAGCGTCAGAAAGTTTCATATTTCCTGTCTTTCCTCTTACCTTTTGCACCTTTCGTAGGCAGGTGATCTGGATGGGTTAGCGAAGGGACTTTGCACCTTTCATCTGGAGGAGTCAGACCGTCGGGTCGTTGGTGAGCGGTACATTATTTTCTTCTTTTCTTTTCTCCTTTTTCCTTCTCTGACTTCCTTCCTTGCTTTCTAGAGCTAGAGACGGAGGTCTCAGGCCTCTGTGAGGGCACTGACTAGGTCACAGAGCTGGTCAGCGCTCGTGATGTCTATTTGACGTTTAGAACAGGGTTCGCAACACCGTTCGTCGTGGCGTTTACTGAGGCACAATTGCTTCCTTGGTGGTTGCCCAACTTCGGTTGGGTCACGAACTGTGCAATGTCATTGGTCTCCTAGAGGATATGTCGAAGGAAGTTCTTGAAGACCTGGAGGACGACTTCGATGATGTTGTTGACACTGTGGTTGATTTCTTCCCATTGGAGGAAATCGTCTTTGGCCCTCGCATGGATTAATCTTACATATTAGGTAGAATGTGATCTCTGGTCCTTGACTTTTCATGCTCGGGGTCTTTGTTGTAATGGGACCCTTTTTATGACATCTTCCCTTCATCATTTTTATTGGGTTGTGATGCCGAGTTGCCTTCGGCAGACGTCATTCGACTCCTCAACCTTTCTCCTCAGATTCCATGTGTGCGAATCGGATCTGTATCCCTTCCCTTTTCTAGTTTTTCTACATGAAGGCACCGGTTGTGTCCATTTCCGCATGTTTAGAGCAAGCCCCCGAGTCTTTGATTGCCCCAAAGGAATAATCCTGAGGGGTGGGAGGGCGCATCCCGACCCCTCATGCTTCGGGCAGAAACCTTAGTATAATAAGCAATTAGTGATCTACTTATCTATCAAATATTATCAACTGGTGTTTTGAATTGATATCTTTCATACATGATCTCTAGTTGTAGAATCCATACTTGTGTAATTTTCATGTTGCCTCTTGTTGTGATATAAAAATGCTAGGTGACATTTAGACTCCAGGTATCAAGATTTATCTTCCAATTAGTATGGCAATCTTCATTTGATATATGACAGATGGAGCGACGCACAACTCACGGACATGGCTTAGGTGTTGAAACCCTTGTCTCGAAAACTAGTGGACATCTTAGCTAGCAACGCCCTTCCGAAGAGGGTTCAGAGGAGCTCCTAATCCCTGTAAGTCGGGGGACAAACCACGTTGACACTTTCAGATATTGTGGACATTGTAAGGAAAATGGACACTGGCCCATTTGTCTAAATGATTTTGGTGTTTGATGATCAACATAACCTATGGACTAATGTGTTTGCTAGTGTTCGTGTTTATAGTTCATAGGATGCGAAGAGGATTGGACTGAGGCACTGAGGATGCAACACCTCAAAAGAAGACCTAAAAGATGTTTAGAAGTCCAAGACTCAAGAATAAAAGAAGCCCAAAAGTGGGAAGTCAGCTAGCGCTCTGGTGGCGCACCAGACAGTGAACAGTACCTGTCCGTTGTGACACTGGTGAAAGTCGCCTAGAGGGGGGGGTGAATAGGGCGAAACTGAAATTTACAAATATAAACACAACTACAAGCCGGGTTAGCGTTAGTAATAAAGAAATGAGTCCGCGAGAGAGGGCGCAAAAACAAATCCCAAGCGAATAAGCAAGTGAGACACGGAGATTTGTTTTACCGAGGTTCGGTTCTTGCAAACCTACTCCCCGTTGAGGAGGCCACAAAGGCCGGGTCTCTTTCAACCCTTCCCTCTCTCAAACGATCCACGGATCGAGTGAGCTTTCTTTTCTCAATCACTTGGAACACAAAGTTCCCACAAGGACCACCACAAGATTGGTGTCTCTTGCCTCAATTACAAGTGTGTTTGATTGCAAAGAACGGATCAAGAAAGAAGAAAGCAATCCAAGCGCAAGAGCTCGAAAGAACACAAGCAAATCACTCTCTCTAGTCACTATGGCGTTGTGTGGAAATTAGAGAGGATTTGATCTCTTAGGTGTGTCTAGAATTGAATGCTAGAGCTCTTGTAGTAGTTGGGAAGTGGAAAACTTGGATGCAATGAATGGTGGGGTGGTTGGGGTATTTATAGCCCCAACCACCAAATGTGGCCGTTGGGAGGCTGTCTGCTCGATGGCGCACCGGACAGTCCGGTGCCCCTTGCCACGTCATCACTGCCGTTGGATTCGACCGTTGAAGCTTCTGACTTGTGGGCCCGCCTGGGTGTCCGGTGCACACCGGACATCTACTGTTCCTTGTCCGGTGTGCCGGAGTGGGCGCGCCTGCCATCTGCGCGCGCAGAGCGCGCATTAAATGCGCGGCAGAGAGCCGTTGGCGCGGAGACGACCGTTGCTCCGGAGTCGCACCGGACAGTCCGGTGCATACCGGACAGTCCGGTGCATACCGGACAGTCCGGTGAATTATAGCGGACTAGCCGTTGGAGATTCCCGAAGCCGGCGAGTTCCTGAGGCCGACCTTCCATGGCGCACCGGACACTGTCCGGTGTACACCGGACAGTCCGGTGAATTATAGCGGAGTCGCCTCTGGAAATTCCCGAAGGTGGCGAGTTTGCGTTGGAGTCCTCTGGTGCACCGGACATGTCCGGTGGTGCACCGGACACTGTCCGGTGTACACCGGACAGTCCGGTGATCCCAGACCAGAGGGCCTTCGGTTCCCACTTTGCTCCTTTGTTGAATCCAAAACTTGGTCTTTTTATTGGCTGAGTGTGAACCTTTTACACCTGTGTAATCTATACACTCGGGCAAACTTAGTTAGTCCAAATGTTTGTGTTGGGCAATTCAACCACCAAAATTATATAGGAACTAGGTGTAAGCCTAATTCCCTTTCAATCTCCCCCTTTTTGGTGATTGATGCCAACACAAACCAAAGCAAATATAGAAGTGCATAATTGAACTAGTTTGCATAAAGTAAGTGTAAAGGTTGCTTGGAATTAAGCCAATATAAATACTTACAAGATATGCATGGATTGTTTCTTACTTATAACATTTTGGACCACGCTTGCACCACGAGTTTTGTTTTTGCAAACTCTTTTGTAAATCCTTTTCAAAGCTCTTTAGCAAATAGTCAAAAGGTAAATGAATAAGATTTGCAAAGCATCTTCAATTTTTGAAATTTTCTCCCCCTGTTTCAAATGCTTTTCCTTTGACTAAACAAAACTTCCCCTAAAAGAGATCCTCCTCTTAGTGTTCAAGAGGGTTTTGATATATCAGTTTTGAAATACTATTTTCTCCCCCTTTTGAACACAATAGGAAACCAATTGAAAAATATTCAATACTGAGTTTTCGAAATTTGAAATAGGTGGTGGTGCGGTCCTTTTGCTTTGGGCTCACTTCTCCCCCTTTTTGGCATGAATCGCCAAAAACGGAATCATTAGAGCCCTCTGGTGCTATCTTCCCCTTTGGTCATAAATAAATGAGTTAAGATTATACCAAAGACGAAGTCCGGTCCTTTTGCCTTGGGCTCATTTCTCCCAAGGATGAGGTCCGGTCCTTTTGTTTGATGCTCATTTCTCCCCATAGAATAGAGAGTTGCTTGGATCAACGGCGAAGGATGAGTTACGTAGTGGAAGCCTTTGTCTTTGCCGAAGACTCCAATTCCCTTTCAATACACCTCCCGTGTCGAGGTCGAGATGCCCATTAGTTCCCATGGGTGTCTTGATGGGTTTGGCATCCTTCATCCCAAACTTGGTTAGAATGTCTTGAGTGTACTTTGTTTGGCTAATGAAGGTGCCTTCTTGGAGTTGTTTGACTTGGAATCCTAGAAAATACTTCAACTCCCCCATCATAGACATCTCGAATTTCTGTGTCATGATTCTACTAAACTCTTCACATGTAGACTCGTTAGTAGACCCAAATATAATATCATCAACATAAATTTGGCATACAAACAAGTCATTTTCAAGAGTTTTAGTAAAGAGTGTAGGATCGGCCTTGCCGACTTTGAAGCCATTTGCAATAAGGAAATCTCTAAGGCATTCATACCATGCTCTTGGGGCTTGCTTGAGCCCATAAAGCGCCTTAGAGAGCTTATAGACATGGTTAGGGTACTCACTGTCTTCAAAGCCGGGAGGTTGCTCAACATAGACCTCTTCCTTGATTGGTCCATTGAGGAAGGCACTTTTCACGTCCATTTGAAAAAGCTTAAAGCCATGGTAAGTAGCATAGGCTAATAATATGCGAATTGACTCAAGTCTAGCTACGGGTGCATAGGTTTCACCAAAATTCAAACCTTCGACTTGGGAGTATCCCTTGGCCACAAGTCGAGCTTTGTTCCTTGTCACCACACCATGCTCATCTTGCTTGTTGCGGAAGACCCATTTGGTTCCTACAACATTTTGGTTAGGACGTGGAACTAAATGCCATACCTCATTCCTAGTGAAGTTGTTGAGCTCCTCTTGCATCGCCACCACCCAATCCGAATCTTGAAGTGCTTCCTCTACCCTGTGTGGCTCAATAGAGGAAACAAAAGAGTAATGTTCACAAAAATGAGCAACACGAGATCGAGTAGTTACCCCCTTATGAATGTCGCCGAGGATGGTGTCGACGGGGTGATCTCGTTGGATTGCTTGGTGGACTCTTGGGTGTGGCGGCCTTTGCTCTTCATCCTCCTTGTCTTGATCATTTGCATCTCCCCCTTGATCTATGTCGTCATCTTGAGGTGGCTCATTTGATCGATCTTCTTCTTCATCAACTTGAGCCTCATCTTCATTTTGAGTTGGTGGAGATGCTTGCATGGAGGAGGATGGTTGATCTTGTGCATTTGGAGGCTCTTCGGATTCCTTAGGACACACATCCCCAATGGACATGTTCCTTAGCGCGATGCACGGAGCCTCTTCAATACCTGTCTCATCAAGATCAACTTGCTCTACTTGAGAGCCATTAGTTTCATCAAACACAACGTCACATGAGACTTCAACTAGTCCCGAGGACTTGTTAAAGACTCTATATGCCCTTGTGTTTGAATCATATCCTAGTAAAAAGCCTTCTACAGTCTTAGGAGCAAATTTAGATTTTCTACCTCTCTTAACAAGAATAAAGCATTTGCTACCAAAGACTCTAAAATATGAAATGTTGGGCTTTTTACCGATTAGGAGTTCGTATGATGTCTTCTTGAGGATTCGGTGTAGATATAACCGGTTGATGGCGTAGCAGGCGGTGTTGACCGCCTCGGCCCAAAACCGATCCGAAGTCTTGTACTCATCAAGCATGGTCCTTGCCATGTCCAATAGAGTTCTATTCTTCCTCTCTACAACACCATTTTGTTGTGGCGTGTAGGGAGAAGAGAACTCATGCTTGATGCCCTCCTCCTCAAGGAAGCCTTCAGTTTGAGAGTTCTTGAACTCCGTCCCGTTGTCGCTTCTTATTTTCTTGATCCTTAAGCCGAACTCATTTTGAGCCCGTCTCAAGAATCCCTTTAAGGTATCTTGGGTTTGAGATTTTTCCTGTAAAAAGAATACCCAAGTGAAGCGAGAATAATCATCCACAATAACAAGACAGTACTTACTCCCGCCGATGCTTATGTAAGCGATCGGGCCAAATAGATCCATGTGTAGGAGCTCCAGTGGCCTGTCGGTCGTCATTATGTTCTTATGCGGATGATGAGAGCCAACTTGCTTCCCTGCTTGGCATGCGCTACAAATCCTGTCTTTCTCAAAATGAACATTGGTTAGTCCTAAAATGTGTTCTCCCTTTAGAAGCTTATGAAGATTCTTCATCCCAACGTGGGCTAGTCGGCGATGCCAGAGCCAACCCATGTTAGTCTTAGCAATTAAGCAAGTGTCGAGTTCAGCTCTATCAAAATCTACCAAGTATAGCTGACCCTCTAACACTCCCTTAAATGCTATTGAATCATCACTTCTTCTAAAGATTGTGACACCTACATCAGTGAATAGACAGTTGTAGCCCATTTGACATAATTGAGATACAGAAAGCAAGTTGTAATCTAAAGAATCAACAAGAAAAACATTGGAAATGGAATGGTCAGGAGATATAGCAATTTTACCCAAACCTTTGACCAAACCTTGATTTCCATCCCCGAATGTGATTGCTCTTTGGGGATCTTGGTTTTTCTCATATGAGGAGAACATCTTTTTCTCCCCAGTCATGTGGTTTGTGCACCCGCTGTCGAGTATCCAACTTGAGCCCCCGGATGCATAAACCTACAAAACAAGTTTAGTTCTTGACTTTAGGTACCCAAATGGTTTTGGGTCCTTTGGCATTAGACACAAGAACTTTGGGTACCCAAACACAAGTCTTTGACCCCTTGTGCTTGCCCCCAACATATTTGGCAACTACTTTGCCGGATTTGTTAGTCAACACATATGATGCATCAAAAGTTTTAAATGAAAGACTATGTTCATTTGATGCACTAGGAGTTTTCTTAGGCAACTTAGCACGGGTTGGTTGCCTAGAACTAGATGTCTCACCCTTATACATAAAAGCATGATTTGGGCCAGAGTGAGACTTCCTAGAATGAATTCTCCTAATTTTGCTCTCAGGATAACCGGCGGGGTACAAAATGTAACCCTCGTCATCCTGAGGCATGGGAGCCTTGCCCTTTACAAAATTAGACAATCTTTTAGGAGGGGCACTAAGTTTGACATTGTCTCCCCTTTGGAAGCCAATGCCATCCTTGATGCCAGGGCGTCTCCCACTATAGAGCATACTTCTAGCAAATTTAAATTTTTCATTTTCTAAGTTATGCTCGGCAATTTTAGCATCTAATTTAGCTATATGATCATTTTGTTGTTTAATTAAAGTCATGTGATCATGTATAGCATTGATATCAATATCTCTACATCTAGTACAAATAGTGACATGTTCAACAATAGATGTAGAGGGTTTGCAAGAATTAAGTTCAACAATCTTAGCATGAAGAATATCATTTTTATCTCTAAGATTGGAAATGGTAGCATTGCAAACATCTAGTTCTTTAGCCTTAGCAATTAAATTTTCATTTTCTACTCTAAGGCTAGCAAGAGAAATGTTTAATTCTTCAATCCTAGCAAGCAAATCATCATTATTTTCTCTAGGATTAGGAATTGAAACATTACAAACATGTGAATCAACCTTAGCATTTAGACTAGCATTTTCATTCCTAAGGTTGTCAATCATCTCACGGTAAGTGCTTAGCTCACTAGATAATTTTTCACATTTCTCAATTTCTAGAGCATAAGCATTTTTAACCTTAACATGTTTCTTGTTTTCTTTAATTAGACAATCCTCTTGGGAATCCAAAAGGTCATCTTTTTCATGAATAGCACTAATTAATTCATTTAATTTTTCTTTTTGTTCCATGTTAAGATTGGCAAAAAGGGTACGCAAGTTATCCTCCTCATCACTAGCATTTTCATCACTAGAGGTTTCATATTTAGTGGAGGATCTTGATTTTACCTTCTTCCTTTTGCCGTCCTTTGCCATGAGGCACTTGTGGCCGACGTTGGGGAAGAGAAGTCCCTTGGTGACGACGATGTTGGCGGCGTCCTCGTCGTCGGGGGAGTCGCTTGAGCTTTCGTCGGAATCCCATTCCCGACAAACATGGGCATCACCGCCCTTCTTCTTGTAGTACCTCTTCTTCTCCTTTCTTCTCCCCTTCTTGTCGTCGCCTCGGTCACTGTCACTTGATATAGGACATTTAGCAATAAAATGACCGGGCTTACCACATTTGTAGCAAACCTTCTTGGAGCGGGACTTGTAGTCTTTCCCCCTCCTTTGTTTGAGGATTTGGCGGAAGCTCTTGATGACGAGCGCCATCTCCTCATTGTCAAGCTTGGAGGCGTCGATTGGTTGTCTACTTGGTGTAGACTCCTCCTTCTTTTCTTCCGTCGCCTTGAATGCGACGAGTTGAGCTTCGGATGTGGTGGGTTCGTCAAGCTCGTTGATCTTTCTCGAGCCTTCGATCATGCACTCAAAACTTACAAAATGCCCGATAACTTCCTCGGGGGTCATTTTAGTATATCTAGGATTACCACGAATTAATTGAACTTGAGTGGGGTTAAGGAAAATAAGAGATCTTAGAATAACCTTAACCATTTCATGGTCATCCCATTTTACGCTCCCGAGGTTGCGCACTTGGTTCACCAAGGTCTTGAGCCGGTTGTACATGTGTTGTGGCTCCTCCCCTTTGTGAAGCCGGAATCGACCGAGCTCCCCCTCGATCGTTTCCCGCTTAGTGATCTTGGTGAGCTCGTCTCCCTCGTGCGCGGTTTTGAGCACATCCCAAACCTCCTTGGCGCTCTTCAACCCTTGCACTTTATTATACTCCTCTCTACTTAAAGAGGCGAGGAGTATCGTTGTTGCTTGAGAGTTGAAGTGCTCGATTTGGGCCACCTCATCCTCATCATAATCCTTATCCCCTACGGACGGTACCTGTGCACCAAACTCAACAACATCCCATATACTTTTGTGGAGTGAGGTTAGATGAAATCGCATTAAATCACTCCACCTAGCATAATCTTCACCATCAAAAGTTGGTGGTTTGCCTAATGGGACGGAAAGTAGAGGTGCATGTTTAGAAATGCGAGGATAGTGTAGGGGGATCTTACTAAACTTCTTACGCTCTTGGCGTTTAGAAGTTACGGAGGGCGCGTCGGAGCCGGAGGTCGATGTTGATGAAGTGTCGGTCTCGTAGTAGACCACTTTCCTCATCCTCTTTTGCTTGTCCCCACTCCGATGCGGCTTGTGGGAAGAAGATTTTTCCTTCTTCTCTTTGTGGTGAGAAGAAGATTTCTTCTCCTTCCCTTTGTTGGAGGAGATCTTCTTCTTCTCCCTCCTCTTGATGCGGGACTCTTCCGATGAAGTGCTCCCTTGGCTTGTAGTGGGCTTTTCGCCGGTCTCCATCTCCTTCTTGGCGTGATCTCCCGACATCACTTCGAGCGGTTAGGCTCTAATGAAGCACCGGGCTTTGATACCAATTGAAAGTCGCCTAGAGGGGGGGTGAATAGGGCGAAACTGAAATTTACAAATATAAACACAACTACAAGCCGGGTTAGCGTTAGTAATAAAGAAATGAGTCCGCGAGAGAGGGCGCAAAAACAAATCCCAAGCGAATAAGCAAGTGAGACACGGAGATTTGTTTTACCGAGGTTCGGTTCTTGCAAACCTACTCCCCGTTGAGGAGGCCACAAAGGCCGGGTCTCTTTCAACCCTTCCCTCTCTCAAACGATCCACGGATCGAGTGAGCTTTCTTTTCTCAATCACTTGGAACACAAAGTTCCCACAAGGACCACCACAAGATTGGTGTCTCTTGCCTCAATTACAAGTGTGTTTGATTGCAAAGAACGGATCAAGAAAGAAGAAAGCAATCCAAGCGCAAGAGCTCGAAAGAACACAAGCAAATCACTCTCTCTAGTCACTATGGCGTTGTGTGGAAATTAGAGAGGATTTGATCTCTTAGGTGTGTCTAGAATTGAATGCTAGAGCTCTTGTAGTAGTTGGGAAGTGGAAAACTTGGATGCAATGAATGGTGGGGTGGTTGGGGTATTTATAGCCCCAACCACCAAATGTGGTCGTTGGGAGGCTGTCTGCTCGATGGCGCACCGGACAGTCCGGTGCCCCTTGCCACGTCATCACTGCCGTTGGATTCGACCGTTGAAGCTTCTGACTTGTGGGCCCGCCTGGGTGTCCGGTGCACACCGGACATCTACTGTTCCTTGTCCGGTGTGCCGGAGTGGGCGCGCCTGCCATCTGCGCGCGCAGAGCGCGCATTAAATGCGCGGCAGAGAGCCGTTGGCGCGGAGACGACCGTTGCTCCGGAGTCGCACCGGACAGTCTGGTGCATACCGGACAGTCCGGTGAATTATAGCGGACTAGCCGTTGGAGATTCCCGAAGCTGGCGAGTTCCTGAGGCCGACCTTCCATGGCGCACCGGACACTGTCCGGTGTACACCGGACAGTCCGGTGAATTATAGCGGAGTCGCCTCTGGAAATTCCCGAAGGTGGCGAGTTTGCGTTGGAGTCCTCTGGTGCACCGGACATGTCCGGTGGTGCACCGGACACTGTCCGGTGTACACCGGACAGTCCGGTGATCCCAGACCAGAGGGCCTTCGGTTCCCACTTTGCTCCTTTGTTGAATCCAAAACTTGGTCTTTTTATTGGCTGAGTGTGAACCTTTTACACCTGTGTAATCTATACACTCGGGCAAACTTAGTTAGTCCAAATGTTTGTGTTGGGCAATTCAACCACCAAAATTATATAGGAACTAGGTGTAAGCCTAATTCCCTTTCAACTGGGCAATCAGCGCAGAGAGCCCGGAAACATGGGCTCTCGTGGCTATAGCATCGGACTGCCTGTTGTGCACCGGACAGTCTGGGTAACGATCGGATCCAACGATCGACTGCTACACACATCAACGATCGGCTGACGTGGCTAGGGCACCAGACATGTCCGGTGTGCACCAGACTGTCCGGTGCGCTCGATGATAGAGCAGTCAACTTTTCTGTCCAACGGCTATAATTGAGGGAAGGTTATAAATACCCCACCAATCGACCATTTGAAGGTGTGGGAGCCCAAACAACATACCAACACATGTTATAGACATTTCCAAGTGCACAAACACCCAAGTGCTTAATAGAATAACTCGGTGATTAGGGTAGGTGCTTTGCGAAGTGCTTAGGTTAGTTAGACCGCTTATGCGCTTGCTCTAGGTGAATCCTAGTTAGTTGAGTGAGTTTAGAAAAACCACACAACCCCTCGTCTCTTGTGCGAGCCATTGTAATTGTACCGAGTGGGGTGAGAGTCTTGCGAGACCATGACAACCGAGTTTGTGTCACGACTGCCACCGTGTATTGGAGGGAACGAGGCCTACGACATTTCGGCTGGAAGCTCGATAGTGGAGACAACGGGGAGCGTCCGAGAGGAGCCAGAAGCGGAGCACCACTTGCGCGTGGAGAAGGCCCGCAACTCTCTACGGAGTTACTCGACCGAGGTGCTTGGCCCTCGTGTGGGCTACCCTTTTGCGTAGGGGCACCAACAAGGATTAGTCAGAACCTTGCGTGGTTCTGGATATCTCGGTAAAAATGTTGGCGTTGTCCACAGGAGTTTACATCTCTACCCTTGCTCTTTACCTTGCACATTTACATTAAGTACTTAAGTTTCAATCTTCCTTCTCTAGTTAGAATATTTATGATTGAAACTTAGGTTTTACGGTAGAGATAGCAACACATAGACTAAACCTAGTTTACACATTCTAGATTGTTTATTTGGTTTGGGGACTTATTTGTGGCCTAGTTTAGAGATAGTTTTTAGAAGTCCTAATTCACTCCCCCTCTTAGACGTCGTCGTTTCCTATAAGTGGTATCAAAGCCCAGTTTGGCTCATTTGAAACGTTTTAGCTTCACCGCTAATCGAGTTGACGCTTTTTAGAGTAAGGGAATGGATACCCATAGGCCACCACACTTCGACGTCACTAACTTCCCACATTGTAGTGATAGAATGGCTTGTTACCTAGAGGTCATTGATCTAGGTGTTTGGAGAGTCACTCGTGATGGGACGAAACCACCTAAAAATCCCGAGAAGCTCACCATGAGTGAGGAAAAAGAAATTCATTTGAATGTTAGAGCCAAAATGCTTGTATGAATCTCTTAACATGGAAATTTTCAATCAAGTTTTTACATTAAAAATTGCTAATGAGATTTGGCTAAATATGCATGAGCTCCATGACGGTACATCCAATGTCCATGAGCAAAACCATTGCCTAGTCTTAAATGATTACAATTCTTTTGCTATGAAAGATAATGAGCTTGTTAGAGACATGTATTCTCGTTTGAATCTAATCATCAATGAGCTCAATTCTATTGAAATTAATAAGCTAGGTGACACGGACATTGTGAGAAAGATTATCTCACTATTGCCACAACAAAGATATGGGAGCATCATCACCATTCCTCACAACATGGAGGACTTGAATACAATGACCCCGACAATTGTGATCAGAAAGATTGTGGCATTTGAAATGTCGCGAAAGATGGGTCATAAGAGGAACCAAGTTTTTCAAGGCCATATGATTTTGCATGTGATGAAAAGAAAGTCAAGAAGAAGGCTCCCACTCCAAACTCCTCATGTAAAGAAGAGGAAGAAGAAGAATGTGATGATGATGAAGATGATCAACCCTCAACATCATCCTTCGAGGACGAAGAAACAATCGGACGTGCCGGAAAGGTAATGGGGATGATTCGCAAGATTAATCTAATGGATGTGCCCCTACAGGTTGAGGATCTTCTCTTTAACATTGACAGGAAAAAGCAAAGAAAGAGAGTATGCTTTGCATGCGGGGAGAAGGGCCACTTCAGGGACGACTATCCAAATATGGCTGAACCCACAAAGAGGAGCAAAGGCAAGTCGCTTACAAGTGTCAAAACTTGGGATGACACTTCAAGCGAAGATGAACCTTCAAGGACACGCAACCACCGCTCTTCATCACGCTCTTCACGGTCATCACACAAATGCCTTATGGCAAGAGGTAAAACAAGTATCTCATTCTCTAGTGATGATTGTGACGATGAGGGAAAACCCTCCTTAGATGAACTTGTGCATGCCGTTAAATTTTTTTAGGATGTCTGCACTAAACAAAAGTCTCAACTTAAAACTTTGAAAATTAAGTTGATTAGCTCTCAAAATGATTATAAATGTTTGCTAGAAAAATTTGAAACATTTTCAAATTTGAATTGTGAGATAACAACTAAAATTGAGCAATTAAAGTCTAATGCTACATCCTCAACTATCGATGATATCCTTATCAAAAAGAATGAAAAACTTAAGGCTAAGTTAGCTAGCTCTCAAGAAGCTATTGAAAACTTGCTATAGAAAATGGAAATTCTTAGCATACACAATAATGAGCTAACTACTAAGCTAAAAAACATTGGTAGCACCCCAGGAGCATCTTTAATTGAAATTCCTGAAATCATTAAGAAAGATGCTTCTACTTCTTGCTTTGATTTAATTGATGATTCTAATCTCTGCAATCAAGTTCTTATTATGAATGTTGTTATAGAAACATGTTCGGATGAGATTTCCATAGAGAATGAGCAATTAAAGCAAGAGGTGGCTCGCCTTGTCAAGGCCTTGTATAACAAGGAAGGCAAAGCCAAACAAATCCAACCTCATCAGGATAACACCACTGCGGGAGTGAACAAGCCTGTGGAGGGAGAAACTGTGATTTGTAGGCTATGCCGTAAGGAAGGCCACAAGTATTACTAATGCAAGGCGAAGATCGGGGATAAGCAAAAGCAAGAGCTCAAGACAACAAACAAAATCTCCAACACCTATATCAGCAAGATAGACAAAAAGGTTGTTACACCATATTTGATCAAGAAGAAAAAGAATAGAAATGTGATAGCTAACAACGCTAACAAGCAAGCCAACAAAGGAAAGGGGCCAAATGCATCTGGGTGCCAAAGGAGATTATCTCAACCATGAAAAACACCAAGAATGTTTGGATCCCAAGAGGGAAGTGAGAAGTCCGAAGGACTTCAGGAAATTTGGAGACTTAGTAAAATTGGGATGTATATCATGGGATGCATCATATTGGATCAAGTCTATTGCCAACATGCTTATTAAAACGACGTTTAAACGTCGTTTAAACGACGTTTAAACTATAAAACGCTGGAGAAACCTGAAACTATAAAATGTTTTAGTTTTCTTCGTAAAACGTCGTTTAACTACGTTTAAACGCCACGTTTTGGCGTTTAAACGCTGTTTAGCGTGAAACGCCACGTTTCGGGCGTTCTACGGCGGCCCAGCCCAATTCACCAAACCTGGTCGCACGTTTAGGGCCCAATTCACCAGACCGCGCGTCCACCTCTCTGCCCCAGGCGCCAGGCCGCCGCTCCTCCCAGTGCAACCTCCTCCAGGCCGCCGCCGCTCCTCCCGTCCTCCGCCGTCGCTCCAGGCCGCGGCTCCCAGGCGCCCAGTCCGCCGCTCAGCCGCGCCAGGCACCCAGTCCGCCGTCGCTCAGTCCGCCGTCGCTCCCAGGCGCCCAGTCCGCCGTCGCTCCCAGGCGCCCAGTCCGCCGCTCAGCCGCGCCAGGCCGCGCCAGGCCGCTGCTCGGCCGCGCCAGGCCGCGCCAGGCCGCTGCTCCGCCGCGCCAGGCCGCCGCTCAGCCGCCAGCAGCTCCAGGCCGCACTCCAGGCCGCTCCCGCTGTCTGCCGGCCACTACAGAGAGTCAGAGACAGCCCTGCCTCTCCAGCCCTGCTTCACTGGTGAGTGCCATCTTAATTGTTGAAGGAAGAAGGATTGAGGTGAGGTGCTGCCTGCTGTCATCTGAAGTTCTGAATATGTGCATTCCATTATTGCAGAATAGATTGGAGGAGACATGGCTGATTTTAGCACGGAAGCATCTGCAGCTGGCTCTCAAATACGAAGTGATGGATATGATCCACTGAAAGATCCAAAAAGGAAACCCAAATCTGATGATCCAGGCTGGAAGTATGCCTACTATGTAGAGCCTGGCAAGCGAGAGTTGATCCAATGCGCCCTTTGCCCGAGGAAAATTAAAGGAGGAATTCTGAGGGTGAAGAAACATCTTGTGGGCGGATACAAAGATATCCTCAAGTGTCCCAATACCACAACTGCAATTTCTAGAGAGTTAAAGGCGGCTTTGGATGAAGGAAAAAGGGATAGACCAAAGGGACAATACTTTGATGAAGTTGAATCACATGACAATGAAGATGATGATGTTGTGGAAGTAATTGGGTCATCATCAAGAGGAGGCAGCAGCACTGGAACAACCGGCAAAAGAAAGGAATTATCAAGCAAGGCATCAACCATTGGGGCAACAAAAAAGCCCATTACAAGTTTGCTCCGACGTACACCCCAAGAGGTTGTCGCGGAAAGGTATGCCAAGGGGACAACTCAGAGAACCATCAATGCTGCAATGAAGCCCAAAGAAGAAAGAGAAGCTGTTTGTATGGAGATAGCCAAGTTTTTCTATGATTGTGGCATACCCTTCAATGCTGCCAACTCAAGACAATTTGAGGTAGCTGTAGAGGCCATTGCACAGTATGGTACGGGGTTCAAACCCCCTAGTTTCCATGAGCTACGAGAACCTTTGCTCGCGAAGGCTGTCAAAGAGATATACAGTGAGAAGAAGAAGCATGAGGATGCATGGAGTCAATATGGTTGCACCCTCATGTCAGATGGATGGACAGACAGGAGGGGTCGACATTTGATCAACTTCCTAGTTAACAGCCCTGCAGGTACATTCTTTTTAGAATCAGTGGATGCATCGAGTGAGTCTCATGATGCGTTGATGCTTGCAGAGCTACTAGATAAGAGAATTGAGCAGATTGGCAGGGATAAGGTCATACAGGTTGTAACTGACAATGGTGCCAACTACAAGGCTGCAGGGCGCATTTTGGTTCAGAACACCCCTACCTTGTTTTGGACCCCTTGTGCTGCTCACTGCTTAGACCTTATGCTGGAGGACATAGGAAAACTAAAGGATTTTAAGAAGCCTATTGCACGTGCTCGTCATGTCACAACATTCATATATAGACATGGGAGGATTCTTAGTGAGATGAGGGTGCATACAAAAGGTATGGATCTTGTGAGGCCTGCTGCTACTAGATTTGCTACTGCATTCCTCACCTTGAGGAGTATACATAAGCACAAGGATCCATTGAGAGCATTATTTTCTGGTGATGTTTTCACTCGCTCCAAAGTATCTAAAACAGAAGCAGGGAAAAAAGTATATAGCATTGTTTTCTCAACAGAGTTTTGGCATTCAGTTGAGGACTGCCTTAGAGCTTCTTTACCACTACTTGTTGTGCTCAGATTGGTTGACGGTGATGAGAAGCCAGCCATGCCTGAGGTGGCAGCAGCTATGAAGATAGCAAAGCAAAAGATTACTTCATCATTCTCTATTCAAAGCAAGAAAGCTTGTCTAAACCGCATCATGAAAATTGTTGACAACCGTTGGGTGAAACAAATGGACACTCCGTTGTATGGAGCAGCACTCTACTTGAACCCTGGGAAATTCTATAGCATGAAGCAAAGTGATGATGAAGGCTATGTTGGAGAGCTAAGGGGTTGCTTCAATGATGTACTTGTTAAAATGGTGCTAGATGAGGACCTTAGAGACAAAATTGATGCTCAGGCAGTCCTTTATGAGAACCAAAGAGAAGCATTTGCAAACCCAATGGCTATTAAAAATGCTCAAACAAGAAACCCACGTGAGTATTCTAAAAGTACCACCACTTTAATTGTTACTTTCAGCATTCATAAATCCAACCTTATTTGTCATTTCAGTTGATTGGTGGCTTGCATATGGTGGTCGAACCATTGAGCTATATAAGTTTGCAAGACGAATTGTTAGTCTTTGTGCTTCATCATCCGGTTGTGAGAGGAATTGGAGCAAGTTTGAATTTGTAAGTTAACTAACATGATCATATTACACTATGCCATTTATAGTTGTTACTCCTTTATTTATTGTTGTTTGCAACTTGTAGATGCATACCAAGAAAAGGAACAGGCTAGAGCACAAAAGACTGAATGATTTAGTGTATGTTTCATACAATAGAAAGATGGCCGCTAGGTTCCAAAAATTGCGTGAAGAAGGGAAGAACTTTGATCCTTTGGTTCTTGAAGATTTTGATTGGGACAATGAGTGGGTTGATCCATTAGCTAATTCATCTGTTGTTGGGGATGACCCTCTTTTCACATGGGAGCATGTTGATCATGCCATCGGTGCATCTACACAACTGCATGGCCGCTACTTTCCTAGGAGAGCTCATGGTACTCAAGTGCCAATTCTTGAGGATGATGAAGATGATGTTGATGAGGGTGATGAGAATGAAGACGATGACAATTTTGTGCTTGACGACCTTGACATGGATGATGAAGAAGAAACAAACAATAGTGGTGGCCGTGGTGATGAGCAAGACAAGGATGATGTTGGTTTAGATGATTTGGATGATGTTTATTGAGTGTTTGACTGAGTAACTCTTGTGTGCTTGTGGTTGTGGACATGGCATTCTACTTTAGTTGCTTTAGTTGAACTTGTGTTATTGTGGTGATGTGGTTGTGGACATGTCATTTTGCACAATATTATTATGTGAACTTATGTTGGTTGTTTGGTATTTGACTTGATATAATTGCTTGAAATTATGATATATTGAAATTTCCCTATGTTGTTTAAAACTACGTTTAAACTTTGTTTAAACCGTTTAAAAGTTAAAACTCACCCATGAGCGTTTCAACGTTTCGTCGTTTTAATAACCTTGATTGCCAAGTGGGTTAGTGAATACTTTGGACCCAAATTCCCCACCCATGACTAAGGTAACTAGATTTATTGCATTTCTTTGTTTTTAGATATGAGTATCTATTTTGTTATATCTAGTTTTTACCTTACATGCCTAGTTTTTACATGTGGTATTTACTTTTGATTGTAATTGCATGCATACTAGGTCAATCATATGGTAGGAATACTTGTTTTCAATTCATATTCTTAGCAAACCTACATGGTTTAAAATGTTTAGTTAAGCACGACACATAGCTTATTTAACATTCCTAAGTAAATGACACTAATGCTTCAAAGTTTATATCCTACTAGTGGTATTCTCCAAATGGTGTCATTTTGACTTATATGTGCCAATGCTTGGATTATAGATAATTTGCCCCTCTTGATATCAAAATCAAAGTGCAAATCTCCTACAAGTATTCAAAACTTGTATGCCCACTTTCTGGGGTAGGTTACTCTATAATCTAAGTCTTTGAGACTAATACTTGTTTTCAAGTCTATTATGTGTAGTAGTCTCACTGAAGGAAAATGGAGTCCCGGGAGAAAGACAATAAGCTTCCACTACAAATCTACAAAAAATTTCAATTGATTTCACAAGTAGTTTCATTCCACAATTGGTATCATTTACATGTCTTCTCCAGAATTTGATTATACTATATTACAAATCATATGCTTCCCGTGTTGTTATAAATGCATATGTTGTCAAAATATATCTTTTATCTATGCATAGGGGAGTTAGTTTAATCAATCAAGTCTTGTCCCTCTCTTTCTCATGTGCTTTTTGAGAGCACCTAGAGGGGGGTGAATAGGTGATCCTGTAAAAAATCAAATACTTGTAGCCACAAAACTTGGTCAATAGTTAGTGCAATAGGACCAAGTGGCTAAGGACCGAGCTTTTGTGAAACACGATGATCACAGAGAAGAACAACACAAAAGACACGGTGATTTATCCCGTGGTTCGGCCAAGTATAACACTTGCCTACTCCATGTTGTGGCGTCCCAATGGACGAGGGTTGCACTCAACCCCTTTCAAGTGATCCAATGATCAGCTTGAATACCATAGTGTTTTCCTTTCTTATACTTTCTCCTGTTTGCGAGGAATCTCCACAACTTGGAGCCTCTCGCCCTTACAATTGATGATCACAAAGAAGCACATAAGTAAGGGAGGGGAGAGCAACACACACAAGACTCAAAACATGAGCACAATCGCGCACACAAAGCCACAACTTGAGCTCACAACACAACTCGATGAGTTCTCTACTCAAATGGGGCTCAAGTCACTATCTCAAAGATTGAATGCGCGAGAATGGAGTCTTGGTGCTTAGGAATGATCAAGGAATGCTTGGGTAACTCCTCCATGCGCCTAGGGGTCCCTTTTATAGCCCCAAGGCAGCTAGGAGCCGTTGAAACCCAACAAGGAAGGCAATTCTTGCCTTCTATCGGGTGGCGCACCGGACAGTCCGGTGCACCACCGGACAGCCACTGTAGCATGTCCGGTGCGGATCTCCTTCCATTCCTGGCGCAGCCGACCGTTGGATCTTCGGGCTGGTTCGCGCACCGGATACTGTCCGGTGCACACCGGACGGTCCGGTGCCCCAGCTGACCGTTGGCGTGGGCCACGCGTCGCACGCGGATTGCGCGGCCGACCGTTGCGCTGGTGGCCGTTGGCTCATCGGACAGTCCGGTGCACCACCGGACAGTCCGGTGAATAATAGTCGTACGCCGCCGAAGATTCCCGAGAGTGGCCAGTTCGCCGGAGTCCAGCCTGGCGCACCGGACACTGTCCGGTGCACCACCGGACAGTCCGGTGTGCCAGACTGCGCTGAGTCTTGGCTGCTCCAGCCAAGTCTTTTCCTTTTTCTCTTTTCTCTGATTCTAGCACTTAGACAAATATATTAGTACACAAAAACCAATGTACTAAGTCTAGAATCATACCTTCTTGTTGATTTGCACTTCATTCATCATTTGGCACATAATTACTCACTCAATATGTGTTGAGCACTTAATCACCAAAATATACTAGAAATGGTCCAAGGGCACATTTCCCTTTCAATCTCCCCCTTTTTGGTGATTTATGCCAACACATCAAAAAGCAACCAATGGAAGTGCAACATCAATGCAATTGAGAACAAAAATAGTCTTTGACAAGATTTGACATATTTGGATCGTTCTTTGCCACCACTTGGTTTGTTTTTGTAAATCAAATTCATTTTCCTATCTCTAAGTCAAACTCACTTGTTTGGGTATTAAGAGAGATAATCCAAGAGTAAAAATGATTAAGAGCCAAAAACTCCCCCTTTTCCCATAATCAAATATTCTCCCCACAAGAGACCAAATTTTGCACATTAAGAGTATTTTGATAAATCAAAAGTTCTAACTCTACTATTTTGTACTATTTTCAAAGTTCTCAAGTGGTAGCTGATCCATTTGCTTTGGCCTTAATTTCTCCCCCTTTGGCATTAAGCACCAAAACAGGATCATTATTGGCACCTAAACCCCATTGCCTCACCAAAATCATCAATTAAGAGTAAAAGGCAATAATAGTATGGAGATGAACTTGGAATAAATTACTCTTTCATCGGAGTGCAGAGGAAGTCTTGCATGGACCAAGTTCACCTTTCCCTTTCACTCCACCTTTGAGACTAAATTAAGTAAGCTCAAGCATACGGTTAGTCTCAAAGGGTCAAGTTGTAGCATTTCTTCCCCTAAATATGTGCATCATTCACATATGGACTTGTGAGGTCCGGGGATCTCTTTCACAACTTGATCACCATAAGTAAGCAATAATATGCATAAAGCAACATGATCAAAGACATAAAACACATGTATGCTATAGATCAATCCAAGTTACGCGAATCTAAGACATTTAGCTCACTACGCAGCCTACAAAAGGTCTTCTCATCTAAAGGCTTGGTAAAGATATCGGCTAGCTGGTTCTCGGTGCTAACATAAAACACTTCGATATCTCCCTTTTGTTGGTGGTCTCTCAAAAAGTGATGCCGGATGTCTATGTGCTTTGTGCGGCTGTGTTCAACAGGATTGTCCGCCATGCGGATTGCACTCTCATTATCACATAGGAGTGGGACTTTGCTCAGATTGTAGCCAAAGTCCCGGAGGGTTTGCCTCATCCAAATTAGTTGCGCGCAACACTGTCCTGCGGCAACATACTCGGCCTCAACGGTGGATAGGGCAACGGAAGTTTGTTTCTTAGAACTCCAAGACACCAGGGACCTTCCTAGGAATTGGCACGTCCCTGATGTACTCTTCCTATCAACCTTGCATCCAGCATAATCAGAGTCTGAATATCCAATTAAGTCAAAGGTAGACCCCTTTGGATACCAGATCCCGAAGCAAGGCGTAGCAACTAAATATCTAAGAATTCGCTTAACGGCCACAAGGTGGCACTCCCTTGGATCGGATTGAAATCTAGCACAGATGCATACGCTAAGCATAATATCCGGTCTACTAGCACATAAATAAAGTAAAGACCCTATCATAGACCGATATGCTTTTTGATCAACGGACTTACCTTCTTTGTTGAGGTTGACATGTCCGTCGGTTCCCATTGGAGTCTTAGCGGGCTTGGCGTCCTTCATTCCGAACCGCTTGAGCAAGTCTTGCGTGTACTTCGTTTGAGAGATGAAGGTGACATCCTTGAGTTGCTTCACTTGGAACCCAAGGAAGTAGTTCAACTCGCCCATCATGGACATCTCGAATTTCTGTGTCTTCACCCTGCTAAACTCTTCACAAGACTTTTGGTTAGTAGAACCAAATATTATGTCATCGACATAAATTTGGCATACAAATAGATCACCATCATAAGTCTTAGTGAAAAGAGTTGGATCGGCTTTCCCAACCTTGAAAGCATTAGCAATTAGAAAATCTCTAAGGCATTCATACCATGCTCTTGGGGCTTGCTTAAGTCCATAGAGCGCCTTAGAGAGCTTACACACATGGTCGGGGTACTGTTCATCCTCAAAGCCAGGGGTTGCTCTACATATACCTCCTCCTTGATTGGCCCGTTGAGGAAAGCGCTCTTCACATCCATTTGGAACAACCTGAAGGAATGGTGAGCGACATAGGCTAATAGAATGCGAATAGACTCTAGCCTAGCCACAGGAGCAAAAGTCTCCTCGAAATCCAAACCTGCGACTTGGGCATAGCCTTTTGCCACAAGTCGAGCCTTATTCCTTGTCACCACTCCGTGCTCATCTTGCTTGTTGCGGAACACCCACTTGGTTCCCACAACGTTTTGCTTTGTACGTGGCACTAGGGTCCAAACTTCATTTCGCTTGAAGTTATTGAGCTCTTCCTGCATGGCCAACACCCAGTCCGGATCTAGCAAGGCCTCTTCTACCCTTAAAGGCTCAATAGAAGAGACAAACGAGTAATGCTCACAAAAATTAGCTAATCTAGAGCAAGTGGTTACTCCCTTGCTTATATCACCCAAAATCTGGTCGACGGGATGATTCCTTTGAATCGTCGCTCGGATTTGAGTGGGAGGGGCTCGTGGTGCTTCTTCTTCCACAACTTGGTCTTCGTGTGCTCCCCCTTGATCACACGTCTCATCTTGAGGAACCTGTTCATCATCTTGAGTTGGGGGTGCACCGTCGTTGAGGAAGAAGGTTGATCTTGCTCTTTGTGTTCCTGTGGTCGCACATTTCCAATCGCCATGGTGTGAATTGCGTCCGTTGGAACATCATCTTTATCTACATCATCAAGATCAACTTGCTCTCTTGGAGAGCCATTAGTTTCATCAAGTACAACGTCGCTAGAGACTTCAACCAAATCCGATGATTTGTTGAAGACTCTATACTCCTTTGTAGAGTCATAACCTAATAAAAACCCTTCTACAGCTTTGGGAGCAAATTTGGAATTCCTACCTTTCTTCACAAGATTGTAACATTTGCTCCCAAATACACGAAAATATGAAACGTTGGGTTTGTTACCGGTTATAAGTTCGTACGCCGTCTTCTTGAGGAGGCGATGAAGGTAGACCCGGTTTATGGCGTGGCAAGCTGTGTTCACAGCTTCTGACCAAAACTGCTCGGGCGTCTTGAATTCTCCAAGCATCGTCCTTGCCATGTCTATAAGCGTCATGTTCTTCCTCTCTACCACACCGTTTTGCTGTGGTGTGTAGAGAGCGGAGAACTCGTGCTTGATTCCTTCCTCCTCAAGATACTCCTCCACTTGAAGATTCTTGAACTCGGACCTGTTGTCGCTCCTTATCTTTTTCACCTTGAGCTCAAATTCATTTTGAGCTCTCCTTAAAAAGCGCTTTAGGGTCCCTTGGGTTTCTGTTTTATCCTGCAAAAAGAATACTCAAGTGAAGTGGGAAAAATCATCAACAATAACAAGACCATACTTACTTCCCCCGATGCTAAGGTAGGCGACGGGTCCGAAGAGGTCCATATGAAGTAGCTCTAGAGGTCTTGTCGTGGTCATCACGTTCTTGCTGTGATGAGTACTTCCCACCTGTTTACAAGCATCAACATTAAAATCCTTGCATCTATTGCAAATTACAACATTCTCTACACAAGAACTAGATTTGTTAACTACTTCTAGCTTGGCATTTAAATCATCATTAATACTCTTCAAGCTAGCCACAGTTTCATTGCAAGTAGATAACTCAGAAGATAGTAATTCATTTCTCTTTATTTCTAAGGCAAGAGATTTTTTAACACTAACAAACTTGTCATGTTCCTCATACAGAATGTCCTCTTGCCTCTCTAGTAGTCTATCTTTCTCATTTAAGGCATCAATCAATTCATTAATTTTATCTACTTTTGATCTATCTAAACCCTTAAATAATTCAGTATAGTCTACTTCATCATCACTAGATTCATCATCGCTTGAAGTAGTATACTTAGGAGTTTCACGAACGCTTACCTTTTTCTCCTTTGCCATGAGGCAGGTGTGGCGTTCGTTGGGGAAGAGAAAGGACTTGTTGAAGGCTGAGGCAGCGAGTCCTTCGTCGTCGGAATCAGAAGATGAGCAGTCTGAGTCCCATTCCTTTCCGATGTGTGCCTCGCCCTTTGCCTTCCTATAACTCTTTTGCTTCTCTTTCTTCCCGCCCTTTCCTTGTTCCTGGTCACTAGAGTTATCGGGACAATTTGCTATAAAATGACCAGTCTTACCGCATTTGAAGCAGGAGCGCTTTACCTTTGACTTGTTCTTGTTTGAGTACTCCTTGCGTCCTTTCAATGCGGTCTTGAAGCGCTTTATGATTAGAGCCATCTCATCCTTGTTTAGTCCGGCAGCCTCAACTTGTGCCACCTTGCTAGGTAGCGCCTCCCTGCTGCTTGTTGCTTTGAGAGCAACGGTTTGAGGCTCGTAGATGGGCATTGGGCCATTCAATGCCTCATCAAGGTATCTTGCTTCCTTGATCATCATACGCCCGCTTACAAACTTTCCGAGTATTTCTTCGGGCGTCATCTTTGTGTACCTAGAATTCTCATGGATTGCCTACTCCACGTTGTGGCGTCCCAATGGACGAGGGTTGCACTCAACCCCTTTCAAGTGATCCAATGATCAGCTTGAATACCACAGTGTTTTCCTTTCTTATACTTTCTCCCGTTTGCGAGGAATCACCACAACTTGGAGCCTCTCGCCCTTACAATTGATGATCACAAAGAAGCACAGAAGTAAGGGAGGAGAGAGCAACACACACAAGACTCAAAACAAGAGCACAAACACGCACACAAAGCCACAACTTGAGCTCACAACACAACTCGAGGAGTTCTCTACTCAAATGGGGCTCAAGTCACTATCTCAAAGATCGAATGCGCGAGAATGGAGTCTTGGTGCTTAGGAATGATCAAGGAATGCTTGGGTAACTCCTCCATGCGCCTAGGGGTCCCTTTTATAGTCCCAAGGCAGCTAGGAGCCGTTGGAACCCAACAAGGAAGGCAATTCTTGCCTTCTGTCGGGTGGCGCACCGGACAGTCCGGTGCACCACCGGACAATCACTGTAGCATGTCCGGTGCGGATCTCCTTCCATTCCTGGCGCAGCCGACCGTTGGATCTTCGGGCTGGTTGGTGCACCGGACACTGTCCAGTGCACACCGGACAGTCCGGTGCCCCCAGCCGACCGTTGGCGTGGGCCACGCGTCGCGCGCGGATTGCGCGGCCGACCGTTGCGCTGGTGGCCGTTGGCTCACCGGACAGTCCGGTGAATTATAGTCGTACGCTGCCGAAGATTCCCGAGAGTGGCCAGTTCGCCGGAGTCCAGCCTGGCGCACCGGACACTATCCAGTGCACCACCGGACAGTCCGGTGTGCGAGACTGCGCTGAGTCTTGGCTGCTCCAGCCAAGTCTTTTCCTTTTTCTCTTTTCTCTGATTCTAGCACTTAGACAAATATATTAGTACACAAAAACCAATGTACTAAGTCTAGAATCATACCTTCTTGTTGATTTGCACTTCATTCATCATTTGGCACATAATTACTCACTCAATATGTGTTGAGCACTTAATCACCAAAATATACTAGAAATGGCCCAAGGGCACATTTCCCTTTCACTTTTCCTAAGTAGAGGATCTCCGACAGGGGAGTATATCTTCGTCTATGACAAAGGGGGAGAATATTCTTTCAAAGTGGGAGAACACTCGTTTAGAGGGAGTAAGATTTTAGAGCTACAAGTTGTAAATCCTTAGAGGGCAAGTCTTTTTGCTTCCTATATGCTTTTAATGTCTTCCTTTTCAGTGTTTGATTCCAAAGGGGAGAAGTTTTAGGGACCAAAGCACTCAAAATATATCAAACACCATACGCCACCCATTTAAAAAATTAAAATCTTGATCTTACAAGTGGTTTTGGTTCTACAAGTATCTTTGGTCTAAAATATGAAGTATGTGGATTATGGAGTTAGGGGGAGGCTTAAGTTCATAATCTCATATTGTGGGGGACATTCATGCATCCTCGTAAGTAGACTGCACATTTTAATCAAAATGGTTGTTATATTTGCTTGATTTGGTTGGGTTGTCATCATTCACCAAAAAAGGGTAGATTGTAAGGAAAATGGACCCCGACCCATTTGTCTAAATGATTTTGGTGTTTGATGATCAACATAACCTATCGACTAATGTGTTTGCTAGTGTTTGTGTTTATAGTTTACAGGATGCGAAGAGGATTGGACTGAGACGTTGAGGATGCAACACCTCAAAAGAAGACCTAAAAGATGCGTAGAAGTCCAAAACTCAAGAACAAAAGAAACCTAAAAGAAACATCGAAGAAATCCATGAAGTGGGCAGTCATCCAGCGCTCTGGTGGCGCACCGGACAGTGAACAATACCTGTCGGGTGTGCACTAGACTGTCTGGCGTGGCACCGGGTAGTCTGCGCAGAGAGCCCGCAACCATGGGCTCTCATGGCTGTAGCGCCGGACTGTCTGGTGTGCATCAAACAGTCTGGGTAATGGTCAGATCCAACGATCGACTGCTACAGACCTCAAAGGTCGGCTGACGTGGCCAGGGCACCACACATGTCCAGTGTGCACCAGACTATCCGGTGCGCCCGACGATAGAGCAGTCAGCTTTCTGTCCAACGACTATAATTGAGGGGAGATTATAAATACCCCACCAACCGGGCATTTGAAGGTGTGAGAGCCCAAGCAACATACAAACACATGTTATAGACATTTCCAAGTGAACATACACCCAAGTGCTTAATACAATCACTCGGTGATTATCGTAGGTGTTTCGCGAAGTGCTTAGGTTAGTTAGACCGCTTATGTGCTTGCTCTAGGTGAATCCTAGTTAGTTGGGTGAGTTTAGAAAAACCACACAACCCCTCGGCTCTTGCGCGAGCAGTTGTAATTGTACCGAGTGGGGCGAGAGTCTTGCGAGACCGTGACAACCGAGTTTGTGTCACGGCCACCACTGTGTATCGGAGGGAAAGAGGCCGCGGCGTTTCGGCCGAAAGCTCGATAGTGGAGACGGCGGGGAGCGTCCGAGAGGAGCCGGAAGCGGAGCACCACTTGCGCGTGGAGAAGACCCGTGACTCTCTACGGAGTTACTCGACCGAGGTGCTTGGCTCTCGCGTGGGCTACCCTTTGCGTAGGGGCACCAACGAGGATTATTCGGAACCTTGCGTTGTTCTAGATACCTCGGTAAAAATACCGGTGTTGTCCACGGGAGTTTGCATCTCTACCCTTGCTCTTTACCTTCCGCATTTACATTAAGTACTTAAGTTTCAATCTATCTTCTCTAGTTAGAATATTAAGGATTGAAACTTAGGTTTTGCGGTAGAGATAACAACACATAGACTAAACCTAGTTTACACATTCTAGATTGTTTATTTGAATAGGTTTTGGTCTAGGGATTTATTTGTGGCCTAGTTTAGAGATAGTTTTTAGAAGTCCTAATTCACCCCCTCTTAGGTTTCAATGTTTCCTATAGACATTACTAGTGCCCGCCTCTTCTGGGTGCCCCTTTTGTTATATGTAGCCATCGGGGCTCCGGGGCTGCGGCCAGCGGGCCGCCCCTTAGGGCATCTCAGTGGGTATAAGTGTATCTACCAGATCGAGAGAGGCATTTTCCCCTGCTTTCCTCAAAGTGTGATATCTTTCATGATTCTTATCAGAAATGAAAAAGTGTCATGGGATTGTGATGTCCTCAATGATACGAGGGCCCACAGGGGGATCTGAGACGTAAAACCCCCTTGCGGGCCTTAGGTGGGATTTCGATGGCAGAAAATCAAAGCAACAAATATGAGGTTCATAGAATACATATCTGCTCGACGTTGCCCTAGCGATAAGGCGAATCTGATATCATCCGTTTTGGGGGGCTTTGGTGCCCTCCATGGTGTCATAGCCACATTACAGCCGAAGCTTGGTGAGGAAAACATTGAAAACGTGCAAAGCCCCCTACCGGTGCACCAATTGTCAGTGTTTGGAACTAGCACTAACGAGTAAATTTATGTATGCGCGTTTTGGATTTGGATGGTGTGCTCAGTTGGTGCAAGATTTTATACAGGTTCGGGCAGAACATCCCTACTTCTAATCTTTGGTAGCTTTCAATATCGACCCTGATTGTTGATTGCTCATAGTAGGGGTTACAAGCGGGCAAGAGAAGGAAGGATCCTAAGTATCTATGCGATGTTGAGTCCAAAGATCTACGTATTGGGTGTTTGCTACTTGGCTTCCGAGTGTTGTTGCTCTAGACCTCAATGGCTAGAAAGCCCAAAGAAGTCCCCCTATGGATTGAGCTGGCCTTTCCCTTTTTATAGACCAAAGAAGGGGACGGTTACTGTTGTCTTCCCTAGGAAGGATCGTTGTACCAGGGCGAGACAGAGTAATTTCCCCTGATAAAATCTTTACCGTGCGTCCTTGTTCGTCAGTGAAGCGTGCCGATGAAGGGAGTCTAAGCGTCATCATTGCCTTCTTCTTTTGCATCTTCCGCGTCAACCCTCGGTCTCTGCGGTTTGACCCCTAGCCTTCCTTCGTCACTCTGTGGCCTTCATAGAGTGTCGGGGGACTCATTCCTAGATCCATAGGTCATGAGTGGAATCAGGTCTAGGCTTATATGCTATGAGTGGGAGGAGGACCAGTCGCCTGTTGTGATATGACTTGGTGTCAGGCGTAGTTAAGGCGGCATGCGTAGCATTGATGGCGAAAGCATCCTGATGGTTGCACAAGGTCTACTCGAGTGATCTCTCGACGGTCTGTTTGTCTCCCTGGCCTGGCACCATCTCACCCAACCCCCTGGCTCAGCGCATGGGGGTTATTTGGGGGCGAACTTACCCGTGTGGGGCTCTCTTCGTCCCCTCTAACTCGTAGCCCCCAGGGGACCAGGGATCCGATCCCTAATAAACGGTGTAGCCACTGCTACACCTAGATCTATGTTCTTAGGCACCCTATAAATATACTAAACAATATAATTAGGGTGCCATATTAGTAAGAGCTCATCTACATAAGTTTAGTTTGAAAGGACACATAAATCTAAGAAACTAGAACAAAAGAAAACACAAAGGGAGCTCCTAGGAATACAAGTGAGCAAAGGTAAACAACATATAACTATAAGCTACAATAATAAGAACTACACTAACAAACTACTTGAGCTATATAAGCACAAGAGCAACTCCACTTGAAAAAGATAATGCAAATAGAACTAGTGTTAGGGAGTCGCAAACCAAAAATGAGACAAGATGATATGGTGTTTTTCTTCTCAGGTATATTGGATTGCAAACCACCTACTCCTCATTTAGATGAGTCCAAGAATGGAGCTCCTCTCGCTAGACTCCAAGCCCGCAAGTTCGGTCTACTCGCAAGGTGAGCTCCAATGTGAGCACTAGACTCTTGAGATGTGTGATTATCTTAGCACGATCTCCCACAAGGATGAGTATAAGAGCTCATACAACTCATCTAGAGCTATCGTGCAATCTTCCTGTTGTGCTTCAACGGAGTCATTTGCCACCAAGCATTTAGGAGGTGGAAATCTCTAAGAGTAATAGGCCCTCAAGATTGCTCATCATCCCATAGTACCACTAGATGCTATCTCTCTTAAACAAATGCACTAGAACTCCAATCTTATCGATCTCAGTTTTGCATTAACTTGGTGAGAGAGTATACCATATGTGTACATCTAAATGATATCACCCTCATCAAGCTACCAATTTTGACCCTCATAATATGACGTTAGAAATAGATATCTAAATACTACGTCACGTGCCTCTAAGAACTATTTTGTACTTGGTCCCTGCAGTGCTCCTAATCTTTGTGACTATTCTTGTGTCCATACTTGAATTGAACTATGGAGCCAAGATCATTCATATGTTTGCACTATGACTAATTCGATGTTATATGATTCGTGCAAGACAAATGTTAATCACATAGCACATATGCCCATCAAATGCCAAAACCCAAATCTAAAACTAGGGCCTATACATGTTCAATAGGCCATATTTCCCATAGCCTATCCTCTCATCAATGGATTCACACACAAATCTGTATTGCCTCGGACCTTGCCACTTGCCAGGGTTAGTGAGTAGCGAGTCAGTGGAGATATGCCACCGTAGAAAGAGGGGATGGGTGAGCCATTCGAGGACTTCATATAAAGTAGTGGTTTCACATAGCCAACCATTTGCCGGTTCTTTTAACTTCCTTGTTTAAAATAATTTATATAACTTTTCTTGCTTGCCACTTGCATGTTCACCACTTATGTGAGAAACTTTGTATTTTCTTCTGTTCAAAAATGAATTTTGCCTGCTTTGCTAAATGCACAAAGAAATCATTTTGTCTCACCTCTTGGTATTAGAGATATTATGGATATAGGAGACATCAAAGCTAGGGGATGGCGTTTGTACCTTTCTTGTTTAATAATAATTTAGCTAGCTTTCATTGTATACTGTTTGCTTGTTCACTGTTTATAGGGGCGAATCCAGGATCCAATCAGGCCTCGGGCCAGCTTTTTAAATATACTATTCTTTCAATATATTTTGGTCTAAATACAACAAATACAAATAGAAACATATGGACTAAACCTCGAGCCATGGGTCAGGTGACCCGGGGCTTATATTCGCCCTTGACTGTTTATGTAAGAAACTTTTTTTGTTAATAGATGTATTTTATGTACCTTGCTAAATGCACAAAGAAAACACTTGCCTTGCCTCTTGGCAATATCATGACGTTGGAGATAGGGAGCTTTAGAGAGAGGGAATGTGAGAGCCATTGGAGGGACTCCATGGCCCTCCTTATTTCAGCTTCTAGCCACCAAAAATTGTTGACTGCCAAACACTTAACTTTTTAGCTAGCTTCTATAAAAATGGATTTGGTAAAAACCATCCAAAATCAACATAAGCACATAATCGGTTAAGTCATTGCAATAGTAGGAATCTGTCACTTTCTAGATCCTGAACCCCATGAACGCCTTCATCTTTCTCCACACATAATCCCAACGATACTCAGATTCTCTCCACAACCAAATTCTCTCCACAGCCATATTCTTAGAAAAGCCGGTAAAAAAAGATGAACCAAATAGGGCCCATATAAAGTAATGTTTCATGTAGCCAATTGGTTCCTAATGGTTGTATCTTCCTTGTTTAATAATAATTTAGCTAGCTTTCCATGCTTATTGTTTGCATGTTCACCACTTATGTGAGAAACTTTGCATTTTTGTTGAAAATGAAATTTGCATGCTTTAGTAAGTACACAAATAAAACGCCTACCTTTCCCCTTGGCAGTAGCAGGTCAGTGGAGATAGGGGACTTCCGTGAGAAGAGGTGTGAGCCGTCTGAGGGACTCCACAAAAAGTAGCTGTTTCACATAACTCCACATAAAGTATTAGTTTCACATAATTAATCATTTGTACATGTTTGTAGTTTCCTTGTTTAATAATAATAATTTAGATAGTTTTTATCGACGTTTGTAGCTTATTTGTTTAATAATAATTTAGCTAGCTTTCCTTGTTTTCCTTTTCCATGTCTATGTGAGAAACTATGCATTTTTCTTGAAAATGGATTTTACATGCTTTGCTAAATACACAAAGAAAATACCTACCTTTCCTCTTGGTAGTAGTGGGTCGATGAAGATAGGGGACATTAAAGAGAAGGGTTGTGTGGGCCATCAAAATAACTCCACATAAAGTAGCAGTTTCATATAGTTAGTTAGTTGTCGATTTTTGTAGCTAGCTTCTTTGTTTAACAATAATTTAGCAATCTTTCCTTGTACGTTTACGATTTGCATGTTCACCACGAATGTGAGAAACTCTTTATTTAATGATTTTTGCGTGCTTCGCTAAATGTACAAAGAAAACACATACCTTGCTACTTGGAAGTAGTGGGTCGGCGGAGATAGGGGACTTTAGAGAGAAAAGGATGTGTAAGCCATCGAAGGGACTCCATATACAGTAGAGGGTTCACATAGTCAATTAGTTGTCGATATCTATAGCTTCCTGATTCAATAATAATTTAGCTTGCTTTTGTCTATGCTTGTAGCTTTCTTGTTTAACAACATTTTAGCAAGCTTTCCTTGCTTACCATTTACATGTTCATAGCTTATGTGAGAAACTCTATGTTTTTTGTTGGAAATGAATTATGTGTGTTTTGCTAAGTACACAAAGAAAACACCTACCTTGCCTCTTGGTAGCAACAGGTTGGTGGAGATAGAGGACTTCAGAGAAATAATGATTGAGCCATCGAAGGGACTCCACATAAAGTAGCCATCTCACATAGTCAATCAATTGTTGATGTTTGTACTTCCATGTTTAATAAAAATTTAGCTAGCCATTCTTACTTATCGTTTGCATGTTCACCATTCATGCGGAAATTCTGCATTTTTGTTGAAAATTAAATTTTGTGTGCTTTGCTAAATACACAAAAAATACCTACATTGCCTCTTGGTAATAGCATGTCGATGGAGATTGGAGACTTCATAAACAAAGGATGTGTGATCCAACAAAAGGATTCCATATAATGTAGCTATTTCACATAGTCAATCAGGTAGTGATGTTTGGAGCTTCCTTATTTAATAATAATTTAGCTTGTTTTTGCAATGCTTGTAGCTTTCGTGTTTAATAATAGTTTAGGTAGCTTTTCTTGCTTAACATTTGTACATTCATCACTTATGTGAGAAACCCTGTATTTTTTTGTTGAAAAATGAATTTTGCAAGCTTTGCTAATTATACAAAGAAAACCCATACCTTGCCTCTTGGTAGTAGTAGGCCGATGGAGATAGGGATGTGTGAGCCATCGAAAGTACTCCACATAAAGTAACAGTTTCACATAGCCAATCTATTACCAATGTTTATAACTTCCTTATTTAATAATAATTTCGCTAGATTTTGTCGATGCATGTAGCTTCCTTGTTTAATAACAATTTAGCTAGGTTTCCTTACATACTGATTGCATGCTCACTGCTTATGAGAAAAATTGCATATTTTTTGTTGCAAAACTCATTGTTTAATAGCAATTTAGCTAGCTTTCCTTACTTACCATTTGCATGTTCACTGCTAATGTGAGAAACTTTACATATTTTTGTTGGAAAATGAATTTCACGTGCTTTTCTAAATACACAAAGAAAACCACTACCTTGCTTCTTGGTAGTATTGTGTCGATGTAGATAGGGGACTTCAAGAGAAAGGATGTGTGAGCCATTGAAGGGACTCCACGTAAAGTATCGATTTCACATTGTCAATCAGTTGTCAATGTTTATAACTTTTTACTTAATAATAATTTAGCTAGTTTTTACCGATGTTTGTAGCTTCATTGTTTAACAATAATTTAGCTAGCTTTCCTTGTTTATTGTTTGCACGTTCACCTCTTATATGAGAAACTTTGCATACCTTTTGTTGAAAAACGATCTTTGAGTGTTTTGCTAAATACATAAAGAAAATCCCTACCTTGCCTTTTGATATTAGCGGGTCGGTGGAGATAGAGCACTTCAAAGAGAGAGGATGCGTGAGCCATCGAAGGGACTTCACATAAAGTAGCGGTTCACGTAGCCAATCAATTGTCGATGTTTATAGCTTCCTTATTTAATAATAATTTAGCTAGCTTTTGTTGATTTTTATAACTTTCTTGTTAATAACAATTTAGCTAACTTTCCTTGCTTGTCATTTGCACGTGAACTTACGTGAAAAACTCTGCATTTTTGTTGAGAGGTGATTTTTTGCATGTTTTGCTAAATACAGAAAAAAAACCTTACCTTGCCTCTTTGTAGTAGTTGGTCGGTGGAGATAGGGAACCTAATAAAGAAAGGATGTGTGAGCTATGGAAGGGACACCATGTAATGTAACAATTTCATATATTCGATCGATTGTCATGTTTATAGCCTTTTATATTTAATAATAATTTAGCTAGATTTTGTCGATGTTTGTAGCTTTCTTGTTTAACAATAATCTAGCTAGCTTTTTTGCTTATTGTTTGCATGTTCACCACTTATTTGAGAAACTCTGCATTTTTTGTTGAAAAATGAATTTTGGGTGCTTTATAAAATACATAAAGAAAATCTGTACCTTGCCTCTTGGTAGTAGCGGGTCGATGAAGATAAGGGACTTCAAAGAGAAAAAATGTGTGAGCCATGGAAGGGACTCCATATAAAATAGCAGTTTCAAGTAGTCAATGTTTATAGTTTTCTTATTTAATAATAATTTAGCTGACTTTTGTCGATGCTTACAGATTTCTTGTTTAATAATAATTTAGCTAGCTTTATTTGCTCACCGTTTGCACGTTCATTGCCTATATGAAAAACTATGCATATTTTTGTTGGAAAATATTTTTTGCGTGCTTTGTTAAATACACAGAGAAAAACACTAGCCTCTTGGTCGTAGCGGGTCAGTGGAGATAGAAGGCTTCAGAGCAAAAGGAGATGTGAGCCACCGAAAGTACTCCACGTAAAGTAGTCGTTTCATGTAGCCATTCTATTAACGATGTTTATATCTTCTTTATTTAATAATAATTTAGCTAGCTTTAGTCGATGTTTGTATCTTTCTTGTTTACAATTATGTGATAAACTGCATTTTTTAAAAATAAATTTTGTGTGCTTTGCTAAATACACAATGAAAACCCATGCCTTGCCTCTAGGTAATAGCGGGTCTGCGGAGATAGGGGGCTTCACATAGAAAGTATGTGTGAACCATCGAAGCGACTCCATGTAATATAGTGGTTTCGCATAGTCAATCTATTGCCATATTTATAGTTTATGTATTTAATAATAGTTTAAATCGTCTCTATCAGCTTACCCATCTTTCGTATAAAACATTTTTTACACTATAGATTGTATTGTTTGTAAAGTAAAGTTTAAATATAGACACGTGGATAGATAAGTTGTTGGACATAGTCTTAGCTAGCTTTTGTCTATGTTTATAGCTCTTTTGTTTAATAAATAATTTAGCTTTAACTAGGCTAGTTGCACATTTACCGTTATGCGAGATATTATGCACTTTTAAAAAATGATTTTTATGTGACCTTTTGGTGAGAAGTAAGCTTATTATCTTCAATACATTCTCTATCCCTATTGCATCTTCTATCCCACATTCTATTTAAGGGCGTAGTTGGTATAATTTCAAAGTAGAACTCTAAGAAGGAGCTCACTAGAGCCTATCAAATGTCATAACTCTAGAGTTAAAAACTTCATGGGTTTTTTTAAGCCACTGTACAATTTTTGGAATACCTCTTTTGCTACACCGAAAACTCTAATAAACAACCTAGATATGGAGTTTGGAGTTATTTAGGGCGTGTTTGGCATGGCGCCAGAGCCAAAGCCTACCAAACACTCTAACTCTAGAGTACATACTTCATGTAATTTTTAGAGTTATAGTACAGTTTTTTGGAGTACCTCTTTTGCTGCTCTAGAGTCTTAAAAAAGTAGCCTTGACGTGGAGTTTGGAGTTATTTAGCCGCCACTGGTACTGGTCATGAGAAATCAATTTAGGCTTTGTTTGGGGCAACTCCAGCTCCAGAAAATTTGGTGGAGTTGGTGGAGCAAGTCATTAGGTGCTCTAGAAAAATCGTGGAGCTGGAGCTGTAAGCATTTAGAAGACATTTAGATAAGTCATTTTGTTTATTATTTAGATTAAAAATATTTTCAAAACTATTTAAATTGATATTATAAATCATATCTCCACGTTGGAGCTGGAATCTAGAGCCATCCCAAACACCTTCTTAAACTCTGGAGCAGAGATGTTCCACCTAGAGTTTTTGGAGCAGAGCTGCTCTTGAGTGCAGCAGAGCCATGCCAACACGTCCTTACCCACCACTGCAAACAATTTAAACTCTAGAATAGAGTTTCTCCACCTAGAGTTTTGGAGTAGAGTTGTTCTGGAATGGAGTAGAGACATGACAAACACGTCGTACCACTCTGTAAATAGTATAGTCTACATTGCAAAATATTCTCTCCATTCCAAATTAGTATTCGTTTTAGCTCTTAGTTTTTAGGTATATATTCGAATAGATGGCGATAAATCTAGACATATATCAATTATTATATGAATCTATCAAAAGTATAATTTTTTTTAGTTTGGAATGAAGGAAATTGTGTTTTGTAAGACCACATACCGCTGCTACGAACGGCTAAAGGCTAATTTCAGTAGACCGTGTAAATAGACGTGCAAAACTGTTTTGTACCTTTTACCGTGTGAAGTTTGAAATAAGGAAAGAAATAGAAAGTGTGTATGAGATAGCCTAACCTAAGGGCTCGTTTGGGAGCAGGTACCGTGCCACACCGGCCAGCCACAACCGGCAGGGGCAATACCTGCACTGTTGTTCCCACGTGTGGTATAGTCCCCGGGGGCACATGTGCCCTATGTCTGTTTGGCATACATTACTGTGGGTAACAAATAAGCAAGCAGTGCAGGTAACAAAAATCATCCAATAGCAATATCAAAAATACTATGTAGCAAATATCTCAAATTTTCAATAGCAAATAATTCTGATCGCAAATGTTCGACCGTGCAACAAAATATCTCTGTCCTCAACACACAATGAGATACTTGTTGCTATTGGCTTTTCGAAAAATTCAAACAAAATAGCAGCAGAAACCTCCGGTAGACCTTGGTGAGCTTCAGTTGTACGATAGTAGCAACTTCTTCCAAAAGGAACAAACACTCCACAAAACTGCAAATTATAAGTTTCAAACTGTTAGATCCTGTTGATGCTAATGAGCAAACTTGAAAATCATGAAACATTAACTTCTTCCACAAGAGAATGAAATGGATATATAATTAAGAAAAAACATATATGAATTTTAACAGAATCAACCAAAATCAACTTAGAGCACTTGAATAAGACAATAACTAAATACTCAGAAAATAACTTCATTGCACGGCTCGGCTCTGGAGCTTGAGCTCCGAGTCAGAGAGGTCTGGCTTCTCCAACCAGTGTTGGACGACAGCTCGCCCCAGCAGAGTTCAAGAAATCTGTGGCGGTTAAAAAAAACCCTGCTGTGCTACACATGGACAGAAGGAGAATCATAGATGCGATCAAGCTATACTAGTGGAGCTGCGAACTACAAATTTCTCCCAGTATGTGTTTCTCTCTTTGTTTTCTTCTGCTCAACAAGCCGGCCCTTCCCCACTGTTTGTGCCCAGTAGAAGCTAGGCGACAGTGACCCGGCTGAGGTTTCTGCAGCCTGCAACGGGAATTCTGTTCACAGCTGAATAATTGTCATTCCAATCCAATTGCCTCTTTTTTTCCTAACAAAGAAAGAACTCCCAAAGAACATTAACAGCTCTGGCAGCATAAACTTGGTTTTTCTCCTTCGCACCAAATCGAACGATTCTGCCGTGGCAGTAAGCAAGGAAACTATATAAGGGCATGCCACCGACAACGAATCCTAGCCAGATTGCTTACCGAATTTATAAATGATCATATGCATATTATCACACTTGAACAAGAGATCTTGTTGGAAAAACATTGCAGAGACCATATTGAGACTTTCCTATGGGTTTAGAAAGATGAGAGGCATACCTATGTTTGCACCAAAGCCATCAGTCACACCTTCTCCATCTATCAGATAGATGTAATCCTACTGAAATTAGAAAGGAAGTAAATACACAAGTTTTTTTAGACTTTACAATTGTTTTCAAAGAGGAAGGAAGGGCATATATATACACACATACCTTATCTTCCTCCGAAGCCAAATCAGCCGCACGTTGTGAATTGTTAGCTTCAGAAACATCTCCCGATACAATTCATTTTCAAACACCTCTGCTGCAATGGCCTTCTCCTCATCTGTCAAGTCCTCCATAGCTTCAAATATGTGGATACACCTATCCATAGACTCCTCTCCACGAGTCTTCTTCTCAAGGAATGCCTCCACAGTCTTATCTGTTTGGTTCTTCTTGTGCTCCAAATAGTCATCCAAAACACTTGCAACTTGACTTTTCTTCCTCTTTTTCCCGCTTCCATGTACTGACGTACCAGAAGGTGGTGACTGAACTTCACAAGCCTCTCGATCCAAAGTTAGTCCAGCAACATTAGTCTCACTGCCCACACTTGGTCCAGCAACATTGATCTCGCTGCCCGCTCGTGGTACATGTAGCACTGGTTCATCAACAGATGCTACATGTAGCACCGGTTCAGTAGAAGTGAAACTCATGTCACCTCTAGCAATGCTCCCTATAAAAAAGTCAAAGTGTTTCTTCATAAAAACTCATATATGTTTAGTAGAAGTCAGAAAGATATATGACTACCTTCATACAAGGCCTCACAGCTCCTAAACTGAGGAAACCCATTCTTGCGATGCTTCTTTAATTTGGGGAATTTCTGTTGAATACAACGTATATTTAGTACGAAGGCATGTTTTGGAATGATACTACTTTATCAAAAGAGAGAGAATAACTTACACGTGCACACTTCTCCCACAAATCTGGTTCAGCTAATATCATCCCCATAGTCTCATTCCATCCTATACCACTCTCTTTCTTTGCATTGCTTATGGCCTTGTAGCTTGCTTTCAAATCTTTCTCCTTGTCTTGAAGTTGTTGCTTTGTGAAATGTGCTGAGGGGAATTTCTCATTGAACTTACAAGTGATGCTTCTCCAACCATCTGAGTTCCAACCATTCTGTCCCTTAAATCTGGTATCAACCTTGTGCTCAGTTAATACTTCAATTAAACCCTTCTCATATAAGAAGTTCCAATTCGCCCTAGATGCTTCATCTGCCATTACTATTTTAAATTACACATAAAAATTAAATTGTGTGCAAGAAGTACTTAAATAAGATACAAATATTAGGTGCATCAAGTACATAAATAACGATACAAGTGCTATCACATCAACTAAACATTGTGTGCAACCCACATCTGCATCGCAATGTCATCCCTTAAAATATTTCCATCAACAGACTCCGAGCCGGTAGGGTAGTTGACTTCTCCCTCTGGGACATCGACATATTGAGACAGTTCAATGTTGCCTGGGAGGTGATCTAGCCACCCTTCCTGGCCATTATGTTGTTTAATTACATTATGAAAGACAGCTGCTGCCGCTGGAATCTTAACCTGAGACTGAATAGGATAGAAAGTTCCAACTTTTAGAATAGGAAACCTCTTCTTCAAGACACCTATAGCCCTCTCTATATGGTTCCGAAGGATTGCGTGGCGATGGTTAAAGAGCTCTTTGTAGTTGGCATAGGAACGTCGACTCCTAAACTCGCTTAAGTGGTACCGAACTCCTCGATAAGGGGCAATGAATGATGGTGTATTTGCATATCCACCATCGACAAGATAAAACTTTCCTTCTGGCACATGGAATCCTCTGTCAAGTGCTGAACGAAGAACCCCGACATCTGCTGCGGATCCTTCCCATCCACACGAAATGAAGGTAAAGTTTAGATTAAAATCGCAAGCTACCATAACATTATGGGATAAAGACCCTTTCCTATTTCTGTATGGAGCAGCCTTGTCTTCTGAGATAGTGATAGGAATATGAGTACCGTCTATGGCACCAATGCAATTCTGCATGTTAGGAAAGAGACAATTAGAGGCATAAAAACCTAAGAAGGAATTAGAAATTCTTGGGTTTTATGTCTACCTGGAAAAAAGGCATGAAACGGGAGTCGGTTACAATTTTGATGTGAGTCTGTACTGAACTTGGAAGCTTTACAAACCTACTTGTCAAGGCTGGAATTATATCAAAGACTTCATTTATCTTCCTGTGAATGGTTTCACCACTGTGTTGAAACCATTTTTGCATATCTTGATTAGTAGCATTATGCGAGATCATGTACATAAACATGCCAAACTGTTCCTCAACAGTAACACCTCGTGTGTCATGTAGAAGATCCTCAGCTCTAAGAAAAGCTACTATCGCTCTGAAAATATTTGGCTCCATCCTAAACTCAACTTTGCTCCAAATTTCATGCCCTTCTAGAACTTCCTTAATCTTCATAGCGCCAGTAAGAGAAGAAGTATGGACTGCCCTTTTCTCTTCTTGCATGGCCGCGAGAACAGCAGGGACAATTACTAAGAAGAGTTCATCATCATCTTCTTCCTGGTCTAAAAGAAATTGTCTAGCATCCTCCTCCCAGGAACTCATTATCTATTATGTATAGAGAGATATAATTATCACGACTAGCTTGGCATTCAGATATATAATTCAAACACAAGAAACGCTAACTGATGACCTCAGCATAGTATGTACGACATATTAAATAAGAAAATCAAATTAACATACACAAGAACAGAAACAAACATAAATTCAATAAGCAGACTACACAATGACATAAATGCAGCAAACAAACAAACATAAATTAGCATAAATGCAGACTACACATAAAGTGTGTATGAGATAGCCTAACCATATTACACCGAGCAAAGCAAAGCTGCGTGACGCGGAGAGGACGGCGTTGGCGTAGAAGATCCCGCAGCTGTCGTTTTCAACCCTTGGAAGAGGAGGGAGGCCGGAGGCGGGCCGAGAGACGGCCCCGTTTCCTTCTCTTCTACCTCCCTCCCTCACCTAGTTGAGTTTCCTGCCTTTGGCTTCCCCCATCTCCTTTCCTCTTCCGTCTCGGCGTTTCCGTCTCCACCTCCGCCTCCGCCTTCCCTCCTCGCCTCGCCACGCCGCATTTGCATTTCCGGATCCCCTCCTCTCGCACTACCCATTCCCCTCCGCCGCCGTCTCACGCGCCCGCAACCCACCCGGACTCCCTCTTCGATCTCGCCCCGATTCCCCCGCTCGCGCCCCCAACCCGATTCGTCCCTCTCACGCGCGCGCGGGTGGGAAGACAGCGATGGCTTGGGGCGGGGGCCTCTCTCCCCGCCGCGGGTGACCTCTCCTCGCGCGGGGAGCCCTCCCGCGTGCCCACGCGGAGGATCCCGTCGCGGCTGGTGCACTACCACCTCCTCTCCATTCGCCACTCCCCCGTGCTCTCTCGCGCGTCCCCTCGACCATAGGGTTTGCTCCCTTCCTTCCTCGCCGCCCGATTTGATCTCGTCCCTTCCGGGCTCCGGCTAGGCTGCTCCGTCTCTCCTCCTCCGCCATGTTCTCGCACGGCGCTGATTCCGCCCACGACGCCGGGACCGTTGGCGTCAGCAGCGGCGTCGGGGCCACCGTCCCCGCCCGCTTCGTCTGGCCCTACGGTGGGAAGAGGGTCTTCGTCTCAGGCTCCTTCACCAGGTTGAGTTGAGTTGTTGCTTATATGTTCCAACAATTCCCCACCGATTTTTCGCTGCCTGCTGTAGCAGTATGCTTGCATGTACTTATCTACACGCGATTCCACCTACTTACTCGTGCTATGTTAGTAGAGCAGTGTTATGTTAATAGAGTAGATGCTCTCGCTCGTGCACAACTAGTTTGATGGCTGCCCTTATCCATTGCTTCAGGCGTTTGCTTCCCAATCGAATGAATCTGACCATATGTACGCATTCCTCACCGTGTATATAGTTGTATTCTTGGTTTAATCATCCTAAGGTTTTATCCTGGCTTTCCTGCAATTGATGCATGCATATAGATAGATTTATGCCTCTGCTATGCTCCTTTAATGGGTGCAGTATAAATGTGATCTATCTGATGTCATGCATGATAGGGAACCATAGCTTACTCAATCAATGCAGCTCCCCTCAAACATGGGGCTATATCAGTTATTTATCCTTACGTGGTCAAGGCAGAATTGTTTGGCTTTACTTCTCCCTACCATTCGCTAACTTGCAATACCCCCTGAATTGTTGCTATTCTGCTGTACCTAAGAGCTATGCCTTTTGTCGTAGGTGGTCGGAACATTTGCCGATGTCTCCTGTCGAAGGCTGCCCCACTGTATTTCAGGCTATTTGCAGCCTGTCTCCAGGGATTCATGAGGTTCCCCTTCTTTATCTCTGGCTGCTTAACTGTTGTCCTGTTCCTGCTGTGCTATTTACTGCTTCGTTTATTATGACTCTATTCATGTTCTGGTGTTGCATGTCACCATCTATATTCGTAACTTTGCTCTCTGTAGTATTTTTTTCTTAATTAATACACTGTGATTATTGTGCTCTTACTTTTCATGGATTCCACTTGTCTTTTTCTGATACATTGCAAAAGGTTCTCTAGTTGAGTTGGTTAGACTCCCTGTGTGAGCGAATTCAGGCCGTGGTTAAACCCCCCCCTCGTTTGTCCCACACCAAAGCACAGGTCTAAGGCCCGACCCTGATTGTGGTCGTTCTCACATGGGCTACGGTGCCGCTGTGTATGGGTGGGTCAGAGGTTTGGTGGTTTTCTCGACCTGCGCGAGGTCCTGTTTTTAATATAATGCTGTGGGGGCGGTCTTACCCCCGCAGAGTTTTTTTTTTCTAATACATTACCAGATTTGGATGCACGATGCAGTGTAAAGCTTTTTCCATTTGTTCTCATGTAAAGTTCTGTTTTATTAATAAAGATGTGCATGTCATGCATGTGATATTGCACCTTTTTTAGAGTAAGTCTTTGTAACTGCATTTGATTACAATGCAAACTTATCCTTTTGCTCTTGTGTATAGTGTTTTTTTAAAAAAACTGGCATGTGCGTGCCACCCTTGTGACCAGCGTGTAAAAGCTTCCTAATTTGTCATTGACTTATTCACAGTACAAGTTCTATGTGGACGGGGAGTGGCGTCATGATGAGCGCCAACCTACTATATCTGGGGAGTTCGGCATAGTTAACACACTATACTTGACAAGGGAATTTAATCAAATAAACGCCTTATTAAATCCAAGCACACCTGGAAGCAGGATGAACATGGATGTGGATAATGAAAATTTTCAACATACGGTAAGAAAGTTCCATAATGCTTGATCAGTTAGCTCTGTTTGTTTGGTTTATACTTTTCTAAATCATTTTATGTTGGATGTATTTCTTAGTGTTGTTATTTTTATTTGTGGGTATAAACAATACTTTGGGTTTGCTCAAGAATCATATTTAGGGTCTCTTTGGTTCAGCTTTCTGAGCCAGGTTCACAGTTAAAAATATGGAATTCCAACCAAAGCGGTTTTGGAGCTGAATCGATTCCTAAAAATATACAAATTCTAGTTCAATCCAGAATCTCTTACTCCAGATTTTCCAGATTCTTGTCATCCAAATTTTCCGAAATAGTATCCAATTGCCACTGTTTATAGGATCAGATTATTTTATTTTCTATTCGAAGGCCTCCACCTAGCTTGTTGCTCGACTCTCATCTGACCTCACCTCCTAGCGGTGGCTAGAGTTGCCACCGCCTCCTTGCGTCTAACTTCGAAGGTCGGCGACGCGACTTAGCCATCCCTAAACCATCACACCTCTTTCCCGTTGACCCTTCAACGTTACTCATCGTCCAACATCCGTGCTGCCCGTCCACAGATGTTGCCCTCTTTAGCACATCTCCAACAGTCCAACCTCCACTTTGATGTTCGACGACTACGAGGCTCCATCCTTATGGAAGACGAGGACAACACGTATCGCTTTAGTTGCCACTGCCATATGCACGGCTTGTGTAGGGCGCCATGCATGCGTTGGACTGTGTTACTACGACCACGACACTTGGGTCTAGTGTTGTGGGCTTAGCCCCCCCCCCCCCCCCCCCCCCCCCCCCCGTGTGGCAGTGGTGTACCGTCTCCTTGTCAGTGATGGCATGTATTGAATCAGCTCGTTCGAGAGGCTAGGGCGGCGCCCCTCCTGACATATTGTCGAGCTATCACGTTCTTACAGAATCCAGATTTGACAGTTGTTTCGACCAAATAACTTTTTTGCTTTCCTACAACCATCAATTCGCAGTAGCTTCCTCACAGTTTAGCTAAAATCAGATTTTTAGGAATCTACAGCTGAACCAAACAGATCTTTAGCTGGCAATGATTATCTCGTGTAATGTAAATAAATAAAAATGTTGAGTTCGTGAGGAGGGATAGCATGTATATGACAATGATATCCTTCTCTCAATAATCAGGTTACATTGTCGGATGGTACCATTCCAGAAGGTACTGTGAGAGTTTCAGAGGCTGCAATACAAATCTCAAGGTGCCGCGTTTCTGAGTATCTCAATTTGCATACATGCTATGATTTACTCCCGGATTCGGGCAAGGTATGTAAAATCAGCTGTGCATTCCATGGTTTTGTTTTCAGTTTTTAATAAAATGATTAATATTTTTTGAATTTCAGGTTATTGCTCTGGACATTAATTTACCTGTGAAGCAATCTTTTCATATTCTGCATGAACAGGTATTGAGTCCTACCTGATCTGTCACTTCCACTATATCTTCTATTGACATTCGTAAACTTGCAGGCAACCCCTGCTCCATACATGCATCTCAGCCCCAGGCGCTGGATGTCCAACGCCTGGGAGAGCTGCCTGGTCCAGGCAGGTTTATCTGAAGGGCAACCAAACAGGCTCATAATGCTTAAACTGCATTTTGGACTTGTTCTTGCCTCATATATTGCTTTTGATTAGACATATAGCGGTGCAGTACATTTAGTAATTTGTGGTATGCCGATGAACTGCATTTTAGACTTGTTCCTACTTCGTATATTGCTTTTGATTAGACATACATATAGAGGTGTAGTACATTTAGCAATTTGTGATATACAGATGTATTGTTTGGTTCCACAAAATGTCATTGTCCAAATGCATATAGATATACAACTATCTCTGTAATAGTATGTACAAGTTAGTACCCTGAACATGGTTGTAAAAGTGATTTCAATTATTGGTGTATTTACTACATTCTGTTTTTTTAGGTGAGAATTTTGTTCTGGTCCCAATGATAGGGCATACAGAACATCTGCCGTTCTTATTATGGTTTATTATGACATCTTATCAAACTTGCAGTGCTTTTTTAGCTGTCACCATTTACAATTTTATGGCTTCCTTCACCATCATAAATATTTATTTAATTTGGAATATGTTCATTTCATGGTTAAACTTGCAGGGGATTCCTGTAGCTCCTCTCTGGGACTCATTCAGAGGTCAATTTGTCGGCCTTCTGAGCCCATTGGATTTCATACTTATATTGCGGGAGGTATTCTTTTTGGCTCGTCTCTTTGCTAGTAGTTTCCTTTAATTTCTTGTTACATTTGTTTTCATCTGTCATCCATGCACTCAACTAGATTTGGAATTCTATAGCAGAGAATATTTCACAGCTTCTCTCAGGATTTGTTAGTAGTCTCAGTTAGACATTGGTTGGACAATGAAAACAAGTGAACCCACTATGTACTGTAGGAACTCAGATGAACTTTTAATACAGTGGGAAAAGGTGTGCTACTTTGTAGGAACTCAAATAAGTTATAGAAGTACAGATTCTTTTTCTTTTGACAACTTGAATACATGTTTCTCAATTTACGAGATACTGGAATACTCAATTTCTGTGCTGTGTCAACTAGTTGCAATATACTGATGCTAGTTGAATTTTTCTACATCCAAAGTGTTCAGTAGTAGTTATAAAATATGGAATCAAAATAGTGAAAATTTGGAATCATTTTTGGAGGACTAGCATATTAATCGGCGTCACTATTTTGTTGTTGTGTTGTAAACCGAAAACATGATAGTATATGATGGAGATGGTGTATCTGTAAGGAAATATATATGGTTGAGCTTTATGTGGGCTTATTTTAGATGTTACTTTGATTGAATTATTTTATAAAATCACCATGCTTCTGCTGCAGCTAGAAACTCATGGCTCGAACTTGACAGAAGATCAGCTTGAAACACACACTATATCTGCATGGAAAGAGGCTAAGCGGCAAACTTGTGGAAGAAATGATGGTCAGTGGCGAGCACATCAGCATCTAGTGCATGTAAGTGGTGCCTGTTTATGTTTGGAAAGTAAATATGAATTTCATACTGTTTGAATACAATGTCTTTATGTTGAATTGATACTCATCATGACATTGATGATCGAACCTTTGTACTATATCAAGATGAAACTACATAGCTATGGTTCTGAATTGCTTATGGAAGGCCACTGTTAACATTTGTGCTGTATGAGTGGCTGAGACTGCAGTTTGGCCTAGCTGCTTGGTTTCTGTACTGGAGAATGGGTGCTCCATAAATACATGAAAGTAACACTCTGCTGTTAAATCTAGCAGGATGTATACTGGAAGCATCCAAGTTTGAGTGTAAAGCAGCTGGTGATGAGTAGGCATTAATGTGTGTGAAAGGAGCAGTGGTGCAAGAGATCAGGAGTCGATGGTTCAGGAAGGCTGAGAGCACTAGGGATAATACCAGTTGCAGCTGGTCTGATCAGGTAGGGTAAGAGAGGACACTGGACAGCAAAGGGAGTAGATGTGGGGTGTTGGGCTTTACGTTGAGTGCTAAGGGGAGCAGTAGGCTGTGTAGGGGCAGAGTTCTTCCTTTTCCGAACCATAGTTATGCTTCTTGTAGTGATGAGAATTACAGGACTCATATGTGAACTGCCTTTAAACTTTTAGAGGGTGTTTGGTGTAAGGAATCACTACATATAAATTGAGGTGGTGCATCATGGGTTCATTCCTCAAATTTTGTGGGATGACTCCATTCCTCATATTAGTACTAACTAACTAACTATGAGGAATGAGGTGATGATGGACCAACTCATTCCATTCCACAAACCAAACAAAAATAGTGAGGAGTGAGAAGATGATGGACTAACCCAATCCTCAAACCAAACACCCTATTAGTGTTTTTTCCTTGCATTTGAAGCTCAGTTTTTTTAGTTGTCATGCCAATCTCTCATACTCTTCCATCTATTGTCTAGGCCACCCCTTATGAGTCCTTGAGGGACATTGCAGTAAAGCTTTTGCAAAATGACATTTCTACAGTGCCAGTTATTTATTCATCATCATCAGATGGATCATTCCCTCAGTTATTGCACCTTGCATCCCTTTCTGGAATTTTGAAATGTAAGTTCTCCCCATGCGAAAACATGTTAGCATTTTATGCAATGAGTAACTTTTTCCAATTTATCTTAATACAATTTATCTGTAAACTTTTCAGGTATTTTTAGGTATTTTAAAAACTCAACTGGTAATTTGCCTATTCTGAACCAACCGGTGTGCTCCATTCCGCTGGGTTCCTGGGTTCCGAAAATCGGTGATCCAAACAGTCGTCCATTGGCTATGTTGCGACCTAATGCATCACTTAGCTCTGCCCTTAACATGTTGGTTCAAGGTATGTTCTGTGATCGTTTGGAAACTACAATTTAGAAATGCACAAGGCATTGGTGCTCCTGCTTGCATTTTCCATGGCAGCTCTTGTTTATCAACTGAAGTTCAACAGCAGTTCCACTGGAAACTATTGGCTCTATTATGTAACTATTTTCTTAAGCTTGTACTCACTGTTGGATGCAGCTGGAGTGAGCTCAATACCAATTGTGGATGAAAACGACTCCCTGCTTGACACTTACTCTAGAAGGTACACCATTCTGATCCGCAGATGCCTACTGTATTGGGCTGTGTTTCTTGTATTTTTCCATGTATTTATCTATCCATTTGACCTTGCAGTGACATCACAGCCCTAGCTAAAGACAAGGTCTACACACATGTTCGCCTGGATGAGATGACCATTCATCAGGTATGCTAGTAATTGCCACACTCATCTCGATCAAATCATTGGGCTGAAAGCCTGAAATGACTGGTTTGAGCTAGCTGACATTAAAGGACAAACCTAGTGCTGGTGGCTTAGCCCCACACGAGGGGGGTTTGGGAAAGGATAACCGAGGCAAGCCGCAAGCCTTACTCCTAAATTTTTGTAGAGAGGCTGCGACCAACCTCGGACCTTTGGCTTAGTGGGACCTTTGAGGTAGCTGGCATTGTTTAACTTAATTATATGTGGTGATTTGGTTAGAGGAACTATTCTGGGAAGTGCTGGGAATTTGGAAATCAGAAATTAATAATGTATTGTCTCGCTGCTAGTATTTCTGAATGAGTACACATTCTCTGTAACTAGTTTGGGAAATAGCTTGGGGATGTTACAAGGCTTTCAATGGAGGATTCAGCTTTTTGTGCGTTGCACACAAGTTCATCTCTGTAGTGCCTTGTTGACTTAGTTTATTTGGGTAATTTTAAGAGCCAATGCTGATAAGGTTTCAGCAGGTCTGCATGTTTAATTATGTACTACTATGCTTATCTTTGGGCTTGAAACTGTTGTGTTGTGATTTCCAGGCTTTACAGCTTGGACAAGATGCCAATACGCCTTTTGGTTTTTTTAACGGTCAGAGATGCCAGATGTGCCTCCGGTCTGATCCTTTGCTGAAGGTGATGGAGCGACTGGCTAATCCGGGTGAGTCCGCTCTCCGCTGGAACATGGAGGCTGCTGCTGCCCCCCGAACCTGAAGAGCGATGTCTTAACGTTTTTGGTATTTTGTTGGCCAGGGGTGCGGCGGGTGTTCATAGTAGAAGCTGGGAGCAAACGTGTGGAGGGTATTATATCACTGAGTGATATTTTCAAGTTCTTGCTGAGCTTGTGATAAGAGAAGAGGAGCATGACGGACATTTGTTTGTGATCAATAGTAAGAAAACAGCAGGGTATGTGAAGCAAGCTGCCATGGATCTCGCATTCCCCCTCCCCCTCCGGCCTTTGGTCAAGTAAGGCAGGATTGAAGGTGGCGGGCTTTGTCTTTGCTGATAATGGCTGTTGGAATTCATAGTCTGTAAAGTTCTTTTTTTTCCTTTGTTTTTCGTTTTAACCATTTTGTGCCTCCCGTTGTTACCAAAAATATCTGGTGATTTTTATTATTATTTTTGGATTGTTTCCGCCCTACATACACTAGATGTTTGCATCCCATTTTTCAATTTTTTACCCCCCATGTGTAGTGCAGCTGTCCTGTGTAGCAGTATTATGTTAGCCGAACGTGTGTGTTTGGTTTCGCTGGACAATCATATAGATAGATAGATAGATAGATAGATAGATAGATAGATAGATAGATAGATAGATAGATAGCTGATGCCTGGCTAGAAGTTTTGTACCATTTTCATCGCTGGTACGGTAGCAAGCATTCTTCTAGTCTTGGTGGTAAGGAAACAAACGAAGAAATGAATCTAGTGGTGCTGTTGAATGTGGACGCGGTCCCAACTGCCCATCTTGTTCGTCCTGTCCGGTAGTAAAGAAAAATCTAGAGGGTTGGGGATGGGAGTGGATAGGACCTATCCACATGTCAGTCCTTTCCCGAATACCCATCATTTTCCTCTCTTGCCTTGCCTTCCCCATTGCCATTGTGTAATCCTCATCCTCCGTCGAGATCAAGGAAGAAAGAAAGAAAGAAAGCAACCATGGCGGCAACCGCAATGTGCCCCTCCCCCTCGGCCGCAATAACTCGCCACATCCATGCTCGTCGCTCCTGTGCTGCTGCTTCCTTGTCCCTCCGCCGCTCGGGCTTCCTGGGGCGCGTCGTGCTGGCCGCGGTGCCGGTGGCCGTGGACGCCACCCGGCGCCGCCGCGTCTCCGTGTCGGTGCGGATGGCCTGGGACGGTCCGCTCTCGTCGGTGCGCCTCATCATGCAGAGCAGGAACGCGAAGCTGAGCGAGAAGCTCAAGGAGCACATCGAGGACAAGGTGGGTCGGGCGGTGTCCAAGCACTGCCACCTGGTCCGGGAGGTAGACGTGCGCCTCTCCGCGCGCGGCGGCGAGCTCGGCCGGGGCCCCAAGACGTCGCGCTGCGAGATCACCCTCTTCACCAAGCGCCATGGCGTCCTGCGCGCCGAGGAGGACGCCGAGTCCACCTACGCCAGCATCGACCTCGCCGCCGCCATCGTCAAGCGCAAGCTCCGCAAGATCAAGGAGAAGGAGACGGAGGTGCGCCGCGGCGGAGACGCTGACGGCGTCTGGGACGAGATCCCGCCGGCCGACCTGCTGCCCCCCGCCGAGGCCGACGACCTGGAGGCGGCCGTGGGCGCTGAGGACGAGCAGACGGTGCTCGCCAAGGTGGTGCGCACCAAGGTGTTCGAGATGCCGCCGCTCACGGTGGAGGAGGCGCTGGAGCAGCTGGAGAACGTGGACCACGACTTCTACTGCTTCAGGGACGAGGCCACGGGGCAGGTGAACATCCTCTACCGCAGGAAGGAAGGCGGATACGGCCTCATCATCCCCAAGAACGACGGCAAAGTGGATACCGTTGGCGTTGTGCCACCACCCGCCGTCGCTGCGGAGCCGGAGCCGTCCTACGCAGTGCACGCCGCTGACAACAACAACTCCTGAACTGAGCACTCGTCGACGTCTCATCCAACCAAAACCAAAACGAGAGAGAATGCTTGCTTGGTACTGTAAAAATAAAACAAACGCACTCGTCGTCGACGTCTCATCTGCATCAGTTGCATGCATTGCTGTGATGAATGTGTCTGTGTTTGTGTCACCCACACAAACTGCTCATATTAGCTCTCCATTTCATACTCTCCCTCCTGCTATTAGCACCAATTGACACACTGCCTTTTGGTATAATCTGTACGAGCTGTCAGTCATTAGGGTATCCATTAATCGGCTCTGTACCGAGATTGAGTTTTGTATAGCACACAACAGCTCGCATCCTTTTGATATTCCAGTCCAAATGTCCAATCCAATGTAGTCTAGAATCAAGAAGCCCATGGGCCATGCTCCGTGCCAAGCTGTGCACTTTGCTTCACGGGCATTCTTATTCTTGTTCCGAGGAAACGGCCCAACTCCGGACTTGCAGTTGGACCAGATCGCGAGAAACATATGGTGCATGCAAAAGAAGCAGTGCAGAAGTTCAAGTCCTTGTGTTGTTGCTGTTTTAAGAAACGCTCAAATACCCGATCGATGTATTAAACGATAGAGCAAGGGAGTGGCTCGCAAAACAAATGCAAATTAAAGAGAAGTTGTATACTAGCCAAATTCAAGAGAAATAGACTATATATATAGTCGTGTACTAGCCATATGGTGTTTTAGGTAGGTTTATTCCCTTTAGAGTCGCTTTTGGCGCATAATTATTTACTTATTATTTCACATGACTTAGAAAAGAGAATAATCGGTCTAAGGAAGTCGATCGATGTGATTAGCACAGATCGATCCACACCATCAGCATGCATGCTAGAATTTGACGTTGAATTTTATGTTGTGCACATATAGAGTGGTTTACTGGTCACTGCACAAACCCTCCTTGGGTTGACAGGTCAAGCCAAGTGGCACACCTATAACATTGACCGCCTCCAGCACTCAAAGGTGGCCGAAGCCACAATCAACAGAGACAAATCATAGGAGCAGCTAGCGTATCTCCCGGCACCAGATGTGCTGGCCGCCTAGACGACCGTCCACTAGTTTCCTACAACGAGAGGTGGCAACCAGGCGGGAAAATGATGCGCAAAATTAAAGGAAGAGGACGAACTAGGCTAGGAAATGTGACCCCATCATATCATTTAGCTATTTCTAGGGGTTCCGTCTCTAGGCCTTGTCACCGCGCTTGCGTATAGGACTAGTTGTCAGTTGTCACGGAAACACCGCCTTTTGTTGAGAAGTCGAAGCAGTAGTGTCGGTAGCAGACACATCAATTGTGTCTGCTCCCCTTTTGATTAGGCTCTTGTGAATGAGATTATTTTTTATTCCTTTTAGAAAAGAAGATGAATTTTGCATAGCCAAATTGACCAATATATATATAGTGGTGGTCGCGCCTAACAGGAAAATGGGCTTCAACACCATACTACATACTAGTCAGTCCCTCCTAGCTATAGGAATGGTGGTGGAGTGGCGATGGGATAGGGAGGGAGGGTGATGGATCGATGATCTGCAAATGCAATGCATCGCCGTACGTACGTGTGTGGTGTCGTGATGCGCGCGCAGGGTCGACGACAATTTCATTGTGCTAGTTGGAACTAAGCGTGTGTGCATGCTGATGCGAATTGTTTTGGCTCGTAGCTAGCTAGAGCTTCCTTTGGCTGTTTCCGGAGCGCAAAGCAATGGAGGGAGGCATGGATCGGATCGGAGAGAGAGACACATGAGTGACGACGACGACGACGCATGCATGCGGGCATTGCCGATCGACGAACGAACGATGGCTCTATATCTCGGACGGACCAGGACCACCACACATGCATGCAAATAATCTCTCCGGTCGATCCGCCGTGCGGTGCGGCACCATGCATATGCATGCATCCATATCGATCACCTTTACTATAATTTGTCCGCCATATGCTTACATACAACAATCACTTGCTTAATTCTTGGCAAAATTGAAGGCAGCTTTGTACTAGTACGTACGTACGTGCATGTTGTGCAACTTGCTTGCTTAATTAGAGCTGAGACATGCACGATTGGACACGTGCCAAGATTCCTTCTGGCGCAACATATGCATCGATCTATAGAGATATTGGTGTGTCTTGAGATCAATGCAAGTTGCCTCAAGAGCATAGCATAGCCTTCTGTAAAAAGAGGCGATGGCCGGAAAACGACAACACTAGCAGCTAGCGAGTGCATTCAGGTACCTCTGCGGCATTCTGCGAGTGCGTGCTAGCTAGCTGCTATAGGACGACGATGCTATAGCTAGTACGTACACCATCACCATGCATGCATCATATGCAATGCAAGATACTACTGCATGTGCACGATCGACGACAAGCGAATGACAACCACGTACGTACGTACTAGCTGCCCAAAGCAAAAAAAGCCTCGCTCTCTCATCTCCTAGGTGTCGAGTTCTCATACGCGCGTACGTACTGCTACTCTGCTAGAGAGAGATAGAGAGACGACGAAGCTAAGGAACGACGACGGAGAGCTGGCTAGGTTGCCGTAGTGTTTCTTTGAGCTACGATCCATCGACGACCCATCCATATCATCACCTGCCAGCACGTACATACGTACTTGCGTTTTTTTGTCAGCTTGCACGCACAACATTATTTTTTTATATATTACTCCAGCTAGCTAGCTAGTACTGATCGATCGATGACAATGTATATATGTGTAATGTTAGTTTCCAACAAAGCACATGCACACCTGTCGACCTGTGAGTGCATGCCGCCGGCCGGTTAGGGTTGTTGCCTTAAACCGCGCGTATGTTTAACACACGTAGGAACTGACAAAGGGGCTCATAGGACGCTTCTTTGCCGAGTAATGCTGGTATACAAGACACTCGGCAAAGAGAGAGCCTTTTGTCGAGTGTCATGGTTGCATTTAGCAAAGTCTCTCCGTCACTGTTACCTGGCGCCATGACGGCGACTTATCTTTGTCGAGTACCCGACGAAAAGTACTCGATAAAAAAGCCATTATCAATGTACAATTCACCGAGACTTTTTTTTGTTTGTCTTTTTCTTCCCGAGTGGCTAGTGCTCCAACAAGAGCCGGCGATATGATGGACGCCCACAGGACATGCGCATGCTCCAGAGAATGTGGGACCCCTGCTGGATTCCCACAAACAGATCTGGGTGATGTTCCTCGAATATAATCGACAGAAAAACCAAACAGTGCTTGTGGGTGGTCACTCACTCCACACAGCTAGCTAGCTAGCTAGCAGATGATCCAACACACATGCGTGATGCTTGTACGTACGTATACGGTCCTGCTACACATATTTATATATGAAGCCAAACGTCGTACATACACGTACCGTTGTCGATAGCCAATGCTGGTGGGTGGTAGCTATATATAGCTAGCACAAATGATGGCGCCATATGGGACATGGTGTTCATTATATGGTCAAAAGACAATTATTATATATGATAGTATATATATATTAAAAGCATGTAAAACCCCATTAATCAGTGGGTCTCTTGAGGAACAAACTCTTTGTGAAGCGATTCGTGGAGGTTAAAGAGTGGGGAGCAGGTTAGGAGTAGTGGGAATCATGTTTTTTTCTCCCACTTTCTAGTACAAAGTAGAGACTGGATTCACTCCACTCCCACCATGAAGCAGTTCAGGTTTTTATCGTTTGGCTTGGCAGGAGTGATTCTCGCTGTGAGCGAAGTTGTGAGAGCTCTGTCAAACGCCCCCTTAACTACATTTATGAAGTAGAGGCTCATGGTTGTATCATATATTCTTATTCTCTTAGCCGTCTCTTAATTATATTTAGAAAACTGATACAAGGGCTCTGGGTTGTATCACATAGTCTCTTAGTTGTCTCTTATATTTAGAAAACTAATCCAACGGCTCTAGGTTGTATCATATAGTCTCTTAGCTGTCTCTTATATTTAGAAAATTGGTCAAAGGGCTCTAGGTTGTATCATTGTGGGGGATAGATATCCCTCGGGTCCTCATGGGCACTAAAACATATTATAGGACACCTGATGGGCTGTCTGTTGAGTCACCCTGTAGGATGGACCAGCAGGATATAGCCAACTCAGGTGAGCCTGACCCAAGCTGATGAAGACCGATGTCCGAGCTAAGCGTTGTTGAAGCCTGAATGTGTTGGATGATGCAGTTGCAAACACCCGAAGGGCTTGGCATTCGACGATAACTCAGGCGACTAGGCGATGAAGACTCTAGATATGCAGGGACACAATCTAGGGCAAAGAAGAAGATAACCAAGTAGATAATAATCGCAACTTGTAACGGGATAACCGTCTCTGGTCGCGTATATAAGGTCGAGAGGGATCCCCTACCTTTTCATCTCTCATCACCCACCACTCCAGCTCATCCTCACCCACAATCCTCAGCTTGTAATCCTCATACTCGGAAGATCAATATCAAACCCCCAACATGAAGTAGGGTATTACACAATTCTAAGCGGACCAAAATATGTTGTGCAATGAGTAATTACAGTACAGTGCAAATATGCGCCTAATATAATTACACCGATATTCCTACCCACCCGAGAGCCTGGCCTGGCGAGTTGGTCCTCTTCGCCTTGCAGTCTTTGCCCCCCTTTGCTGGTATTTCAGGGACTCCATCCGGAGGTCGAAGTCCTGCTGCCTTTGACTTTTGCTCACCTTTGCCATCGCCGACCTCGAGATCTGGGGTCTTCACATATTCCTATTGGCGTGACTTGTGTGTGTGTGGGTGGGGGGGGGGGGGGGGGGCTGACAACGATGCTTGCATTTGAGGATAACAAGCCAGACCGTTCGAGAGCCAGACCGTCCAAGCTTACATGCGGACCGTTTTGGTGTTCAACACCAACACAATTTGTTCAGTGTTTACGAGCTAGATACCGTGAGGGTGTGTAGAGTAAAACTGCCGTACGTGGATTAGACTGGAACCGTTAAAACCAAACGAGATCAGATGGCTGTAATTTTTTTATGGCGTGGATAGTGTCGTCGGTGGCCTCGAACTTGTGTTCTGAATTGAAGGACTTCATTTGGCTGTTAGTTTGAGAACGTTGTACTAGTACGCAGAAATTCTACAGTGACGATTTTAGAGCTATTTGCACTGTCGTTTTTCAGTGCCCTCAGAGGCCAGTAGAAATCGGCCTTTTCACTGCGGTTGTTTTGTTTTACAACCGCTAGGGTAAATATTTGTTTTCCACTGACGGTTCAGTTAAGTGAACCGCCTTTGTAAATATATTTACAAAGCCGGTTCCTTAAGGTGGGTCCACCTGTTTATTTTTACTGACGTGCTGTAACTGAAACCGTCAGTATAAATTTCTGCGTGTCACCACTTTATAGCTCTTTTCTACTAGTATTGATGAGAGTAGGAGTATCTAACCAGCTAGCAATGGATAGAAGATAGATTAGAGAGAGACGGAGAGAGTAGAGATTACAATGTAGTAATGCATATCATTACGGGGACCATCTGGATATGGACGTGGAAGGTATATATAGACGAAAGACGATGGAGATACTGATATCGCTGGCCACAGGAATTTATGCGAACTCACTAATGTGCATATATATAGTGGTCCTTGCTCTCTCCCTCTCTCAGCATGGAGGGTATATATCTCATCCTCACACCCCACCGTGCACAAGAGGGTGTATATGAAAGCAACTTGGTCCAAGAGGAAATCGTCTATCGATATTCGATACATATGTTTATATGCTAGTTTTGGTTAAGTGCACTGCATGTTGTATGTTCATCAGCAACACATAGTGTCTGTTTGGTTAAACTTATTTCTGTGGAGCTTTTCTGATAATCTGGTTGTAGGGAGAATCTGACTGTCAAGATAATCTAAGTAACGTAGAGATTACATGTGGAGAAAGATAAAAGAGTCTATAGAGTTTATTAGGATGTAGAAACTGATTGTTTCCTACTATCACAATGACTCAATCAATTCCCTGTTCATATTGATTTTATACAGTTTTGACTAAAATGATTCTCATAGAAATAGACTAAAAAGTTGAGCGTTTGAAAGAAGCTGAAAAAGCTAAAACAAACAAGGCCATAACAGTAGATTCCTGCGACAGCGGCCGACGGTACGGTCAATGTCGTGATTGAAAGGATCACCATGCCCAAGAAGGGGGTGAATTGAGCTTTTCTAAAAATCAACAACAATTAAACCCTAATATTACTAGCAAAAGAGAATACTACTAGAAAGACAACAATAATAAGACATTACTTCAATTACTTGCTAAACAATTAAACAAGGTAAAATGCTTGAGTTAAATGCGGAATGTAAAGCAAGGTTTAGAAGACTCCTCCAATTTTTTGCCGAGGTATCGAAGAGTCGGCACTCTTCCCTAGTCCTCGTTGGAGCACCCGCGCAAGAGTATCACTCCCCCTTGATCCTCGTAAGAACCAAGTGCTCACTATGAGGTGATCCTTTGCCACTCCGACGCGGTGGATCCCTCACGACCGCTTACAATCTCGAGCCGGGTCACCAACAAATCCTGCAAGGTGATCACCGTGCTCCAAACGCCACCAAGCCGTCTAGGTGATGCCGATCACCAAGAGTAACAAGCCATAGACATTCACATGACCAAGAGAAGCTTAATGCATGTGGTGTGTGCTCTAGGTGGCTATCACTTGCACTAATGAGGTCCTAACACGGGATTAAGATTTTCAAATCACCTCATTATGCTTTGTGGTGCTTGCAATGCTCTAGAAATGTATGGTCATCAATGTGGGCAGCAAGACCCTCAATATAGTAGGTGGAGGGGCTATAAATAGCCCCACCCACCAAACTAGTCGTTACTAGGGTTTCCTGCGCATGGGCACACCGGACAGTCCGGTGCGCCACCAGTGCGCCACCGATGCACCAACGGTCGTCTCAACGACTAGTTCTGATAGCTAGCCGTTGGGCTGATGGCACACCGGACAGTCCGGTGTGGCGGCTAAAATTCAACTTCGCAACTTGTTGCTCTCGAGTTTCCTCGAGGGCAGAGGTGCTGCCCCCGGGGCTGGCTGGCACCACTGTCAGGGGGCGCACCGGACAGTCCGATGCACACCGGATAGTCCGGTGCCCCTAAGACAAAAACCCTACATTCTTTTTCATTATGTTTTTCGAATCCGTTTTCGTTCTAACTCGTGACTGTGTTATAGAGTGGCACCTAGCACTAGATGTGAGTGTGAATATGCACCAACACTACACTAGAATTCTCTTGGTCAAACTACTCATCCACAACCCCTCTTTATAGTACGGCTAAAATAAAATAGAAGACCTAACTCTATACCGAGTGTCCGTAACTCCTTTGACACTCGAAATACGAAGACCTTCATCTTTTGATTCGTTGTTTCAGCCGTCGCTTCAAGTTCTCATCTCAGGGATTGTTTTCACCGTTGTAGTACAACTTCCTGTAATGCGACCTAACTTACCATTTGCTCTGCAAAACACACGTTAGTTACATATAATATTACGTTGTCATTAATCACTAAAACCAACCAGGGACCTAGATTCTTTCAATCTCCCCTTTTTGGTGATTGATAACAACCCTACAAGAGTGTGAGAGTAGTTTGTTTGTTTTTCTGTCAATAGAGAAGATGGTTAGTTATACTCAATAATTTTGACAGAAAGAGGCGTGTAAAAGAATAGTAAGTATAGACGCATACACGACGCAAGTTTCTTGTTCATATAAAAATGAAATGAAATCCATGAACAAGAACTGAATGACTGGTGATAACATCTTGGGTGAAAACACAATACACACACAGTCAATAATAAACATCGAGAGCATACCATAGAGTTTGTGAGTTAAGTGTCATACAAAAGTGGAGCTAGTATAGAGAGTATCAAGCAATATATTACATCAAAATATCAAAAGACACTCTCAACTAACTCCCTAACTCCCCCTAGCTATCACAACTCTCATATCTCTCCCCCTTTGGCGGCAAGCACCAAAAGGATTACCCGAACCTACACACTAGAAGAGGAAGGAGGAGGCGAGGGCGCATCCGGTCGCGGTCGAGGCAAAAGCGCAAACGCAAGATGAGGATCGGAGTCAGTCTCGGATCTAGGATCCGCAGTAGAAGCTGGAGCTGGTACTGACTCGGACAAAGGCTGTGATACAGGATCCGCCGGAGCTGGTGCAGTCACGGACACCGCCACAACAGTAGTGGTAACAACAGGCGCTGGTGGCACTAGCGGCTGAGCGCTGATGGTTCTAACGACCAGTGACGAGAAGTCCAAAGTGACCGACCGGAGAGGAGAAGGAGAAGGACCAACCGAGGGAAGTGTGGGTCCTACTTGAAGTGCTGGTACGACAGCTACCTAAAGAGCCGGAGGAGGGGAAGACTGGACTGGTGGGAGCTGAACACCAGTGCGCTGAAGGATATGTGTCATGAACACCAGGTGCTCGGCCCTATCTGCCAAGAGCTGCTGCTGAAGAGTGTCCTGATGGTCCTGGATAGTCGGAAACATGGAGAGCATCCGCTCGGACATCTGTTGCTGGATGGCTTCCTGTCAAGCCTGCTCTGTTGCCAGACGAGCCTGCTGCTGCGTTAGTGACTGAAGAATCATGGCCAGAGTAGGGTCAATAGCTGGAGGGGCAGCAGGAGCAGCACTAGAACTACCCGCCTCGTGATCATGTGAGCGAGGTGGCATAGGAGGCGGTGGCGAGATCCCAAGGCCCTCATCAACATCTAAAGAAGTGTCATCCTCGGCACCCTGGGTGTCGAACTGTATAAAGGTCTCATCTTCAGCCCGAACATCTAATACTGGATCTGGCACAGGGACTGGGTCCTCACGGGCTGGACGATAGGAACCGAACTGAAGGCGAGAGGCCTCAAGGGTGCCGTGGAACTGAGGAGGCCTAATCAGCTGCACAAAGATGTGACAGAGATAGTGAGCATATGGCAGCTGTCGGCGAGCACGAAGACCATCCAATATTGTGTCCTCGATCTCACAGATAAGGAAGTCAACCACATCAAACTCTGAATGTGAGACCAAAGCACCAAGTAGCCATAGCTGAATATGAGTGGTGGCCTCTCTGTATCCCATCCTGGGTAGAAGTGTCCATCTCATCAGCTCATATAAGAGCTTCGCTGCAGTAGTGAAGTCAGCAGGAGATCGTCACGATCCATCGGTAAAAGGAGGTCTTGTAACATCCCAAAATCCCACCCAAGGTTTGAAACCCTAACCTCATAAATCCCCCCTTATTTTACCTTTCCCCTTAACCCTACCCTTAGAACCCCTTCTCATGTGCATACACTTGAAATAATTAGAGCACCTCACATAGACTATGTTTCTCACTCAAGATCACTTAGAAAATATTTTTGGTCTCCAAAGAAAAAGAATAAAAAAGAAACAAAAATAGAAAAAGGAGAAGAAAGGGATTGGAATTAGAAAAAGAAAAAGAAAAAGAAAAACTCCTCCCCCTCCCTCGGCTGGGCCGATTTCCAGCCCAACCCGCGCGCGCCCTCATTTCCCCCCTCTCTCCCCGGCCCAGGCGGCCCAACCCCCGCGCGCGGCTCCCTCCCGCTGACACCCGGGCCCCGCCCGTCAGCGCCTCACCCCCTCCCTCTCGCGCAGATTCCTCTCGCTGGCAGCCAGGGCCCACTCGTCAGTTCCATCCTCCTCGCCCATCCCTCACCGGCGCGTCCGCCGCCGAGCGCCCCCTCGCCTCGTCGCCTTGCCATTAATGCTCACCAGCCTCCGCGACAACCCCGCCACTGTGCTTGAGCCGACCCCTCATCCCCAGCCTGCCCGAGCCATCGCATCGACGTTAGCACCATTCCCGCCATCATGGCGAGCTCGCCGGTGCTCGCCGTCTCCCCCATCCCCCTCCCTCCCCCGAGCGCCTATAAAAGGACCCGCCCGAGCCCCATCTTCGCCACCCAGCTCCGGCCACCCCCACTGCCCTCCTCCCCGAGCCGTTCAAGCGAGCGCCGCCGTGCTCCCTTCACCGCTCCGGTGACCTCCCCTCTCCCTCTCTAGCGATCTTCCGTTCAATTAAGTTATGCCAAGAGCTCCGCCACACTCTCACGGTCACGACACGCCACTTCCCCCGTGCTATTGTGGCCGGCAACCTCACCGGCGGCATCACCGCCGCGGGCACCCGCCACCGTGCCGCGGACTGGCCACCATAGGCCCCCGCAGGCAAAATTCGCCCCACCCCCGTGACCCCTATCAACCGCCCATGCTCCACCATCGCTTCCCCATCGCAAAACCAGACCGACGGCGGAGAACCGCCGCGGAACTCGCCGCCGACCGGCCCCGGTCGAGCCCTCGCCCCTCCCTCCGTGCCGTTAACGCCGTTCTCTCCCCCTCTCTCTGGCGTGCGGGCCCGTGCCGCAACGCCATTTCCCCGCCGTCGCCCCGCGCGGCTGGGCCAGGTGGGCCGAAAGCGCGCCCGCCCGCTCGCGCTGGCGCCTGTTGGGCCAAAATTCCCCCACGGCCCAGTTGGCTGGAGAATTCCTTCTCTTTTTCTTTTTCCCTTTTCTTTTTCCCATTTTCACATATATATTTAGATGCTAATATTTTATGCACCAAAAATTGTCTAAATAATTTATCAGGGCACAAAAATAATAAAGTATAACAATTTGCACACCCCACAAAGGTCACTATGTTTGATGTATTGTTATTGTCTATGTTTAATTAGCGGAAGAGGGATCCGATCCTCCGAAACTCTTAGCTCCGGAAGAAGGGCAAGAACCCGACCCCTCCGAGATTAACCTCTTGTGCCAGGAAAGCTTCGACGAAGTCAAGTCCATCCTTCCCTTGATGCATTATTTACCTATTTCTCTCTACCACTGCCTAAGCCTGGATTATGGGATGGGAATCAAATTGCATGGTGAGCATGAGAGAGCCCGCATTAACTATTACTTTGATTAAAAGATATGGGGCAAGTGAAAAGGGTATGATAGTCGCCTAGAGGGGGGTGAATAGGGCGAAACTGAAATTTACAAATATAAACACAACTACAAGCCGGGTTAGCGTTAGAAATAAAAACGAGTCCGCAAGAGAGGGTGCAAAATAAATCTTAAGCAAATAAGGAGTGTGACACAATGATTTGTTTTACCGAGGTTCGGTTCTTGCAAACCTACTCCCCGTTGAGGTGGTCACAAAGACCGGGTCTCTTTCAACCCTTTCCCTCTCTCAAACGGTCCCTCGGACCGAGTGAGCTTCTTCTTCTCAATCAAACGGGAACAAAGCTTCCCCGCAAGGGTCACCACACAATTGGTGCCTCTTGCCTTGGTTACAATTGAGTTTTGATCACAAGAACAAGTGAGAAAGAAAAGAAGCAATCCAAGCGCAAGAGCTCAAAAGAACACGGCAAATCTCTCTCGCTAATCACTAAAGCCTTGTGTGGAATTGGAGAGGATTTGATCACTTGGGTGTGTCTAGAATTGAATGCCTAGCTCTTGTAAGTGGTTGAGAAGTGGAAAACTTGGACGCAATGAATGGTGGGTGGTTGGGGGTATTTATAGCCCCAACCACCAAACTAGCCGTTTGGTGGAGCTGTCTGTCGCATGGTGCACCGGACAGTCCGGTGCACACCGGACATGTCCGGTGCGCCAGCCACGTCACCAAAGCCGTTGGGTTCCGATCGTTGGAGCTCTGTCTTCTGGGCCCGCCTGGATGTCCGGTGGCGCACCGGAAATGCACTGTAGAGTGTCCGGTGCGCCAGCATGGGCGTGCCTGACTTCTGCGCGCGCTGGCGCGCATTTAATGCGTCCGCAGGTAGCCGTTGGTGCCGAAGTAGCCGTTGCCCCGTTGTTACACCGGACAGTCTGGTGTACACCGGACATGTCCGGTGAATTATAGCGGAGCAACCGTTGCGAATTCCCGAGGCTGCCGAGTTCCAGAGTCGTGTCCTCTTGGAGCATCGGACACTGTCCGGTGTACACCGGACAGTCCGATGAATTATAGCGCGCCGGCTCTGAGAATTCCCGAAGGTGCGAAGTTCAGCTTGAAGTTCCCTGGTGCACCGGACACTGTCCGGTGGCACACCGGACAGTCCGGTGCGCTAGACCAGAGGTGCCTTCGGTTGCCCCTTTGCTCTTTTGCTGAACCCAATACTTGGTCTTTTTATTGGCTAAGTGTGAACCTTTGGCACCTGTATAACTTATACACTAGAGCAAACTAGTTAGTCCATTTATTTGTGTTGGGCAATTCAACCACCAAAATCATTTAGGAACTAGGTGTAAGCCTAATTCCCTTTCAATCTCCCCCTTTTTGGTGATTGATGCCAACACAAACCAAAGCAAATATGAAAGTACATAATTGAACTAGTTTGCATAATGTAAGTGCAAAGGTTGCTTGGAATTGAGCCAATATAAATACTTACAAGATATGCATGGATTGTTTCTTTGTTTTTTTTAACATTTTGGACCACGTTTGCACCACATGTTTTGTTTTTGTAAATTCTTTTGTAAATCCTTTTCAAGGTTCTTTTGCAAATAGTCAAAGGTAAATGAATAAGATTTTGCAAAGCATTTTCAAGATTTGAAATTTTCTCCCCCTGTTTCAAATGCTTTTCCTTTGACTAAACAAAACTCCCCCTTAAAGAAATCCTCCTCTTAGTGTTCAAGAGGGTTTTAAGATATTAATTTTGAAAATACTATTTTCTCCCCCTTTCGAACACAAAGAGATACCAATTTGAAAATCATTAGTTTTAAAATTAGGTGGTGGTGCGGTCCTTTTGCTTTGGGCTCTTACTCTCTCCCCCTTTGGCATGAATCGCCAAAAACGGAATCATTAGAGCCCTTGGTAATACTCTCTCCCCCTTTGGTCATAAGTAAATGAGTGAAGATTATACCAAAGACGAAGTCCTTTTGCTTTGAACTCTCCTCAAAAAGATGGAGAGATGCGCGGAGCGACGACGAAGGATGAGTTACAGAGTGGAAGCCTTTGTCTTCGCCGAAGACTCCAATTCCCTTTCAATACACCTAATACTTGGTTTGAAATAGACTTGAAAAGCACATTAGTCATAGCATATGAAAGAGACATGATCAAAGGTATACAAATGAGCTATGTGTGCAATTTAGCAAAAGAAATTGCGCGAATCAAGAATATTGAGCTCATGCCTAAGTTTGTTAAAAGTTTGTTCATCAAGAGGCTTGGTAAAGATATCGGCTAATTGATCTTTAGTGTTAATGTAAGAAAAAATCTCGATATCTCCCTTTTGTTGGTGATCCCTAAGAAAATGATACCGAATGGCTATGTGTTTAGTGCGGCTATGCTCGACGGGATTATCCGCCATCTTGATTGCACTCTCATTATCATATAGCAAAGGGACTTTGGTTAATTTGTAACCGTAGTCCCGCAGGGTTTGCCTCATCCAAAGCAATTGCGCGCAATAATGGCCTGCGGCAATGTACTCGGCTTCGGCGGTAGAAAGAGCTACGGAATTTTGCTTCTTTGAAGCCCAAGACACCAAGGATCTTCCCAAGAACTGGCAAGTCCCCGATGTGCTCTTTCTATTAATCTTACACCCCGCCCAATCGGCATCGGAATAACCAATCAAATCAAAAGTGGATCCCCGAGGGTACCAAAGCCCAAACTTAGGAGTATAAACCAAATATCTCAAGATTCATTTTACGGCCGTAAGGTGAGCTTCCTTATGGTCGGCTTGGAATCTTGCACACATGCATACGGAAAGCATAATATCCGGTCGAGATGCACATAAATAGAGTAAAGAACCTATCATCGACCGGTATACCTTTTGATCGACGGGTTTACCTCCCTCGTCGAGGTCGAGATGCCCATTGGTTCCCATGGGTGTCTTGATGGATTTGGCATCCTTCATCCCAAACTTGCTTAGAATATCTTGAGTATACTTTGTTTGGCTTAGGATGGTGCCCTCTTGGAGTTGCTTTACTTGAAATCCTAAGAAATACTTCAACTCCCCCATCATAGACATCTCAAATTTTTGTGTCATGATCCTACTAAATTCTTCGCATGTAGATTCGTTAGTAGACCCAAATATAATATCATCAACATAAATTTGGCATACAAACAAATCATTGTCAAGAGTTTTAGTGAATAAAGTAGGATCGGCCTTGCCGACTTTGAAGCCATTGGCTAAAAGGAAATCTCTTAGGCATTCATACCATGCTCTTGGGGCTTTCTTGAGCCCATAAAGCGCCTTAGAGAGCCTATAGACATGGTTAGGATACTCACTATCTTCAAAGCCGGGAGGTTGCTCAACATAGACCTCTTCCTTAATTGGTCCATTGAGGAAGGCACTCTTCACGTCCATTTGATAAAGCTTGAAGCCATGGTAAGTAGCATAGGCTAATAATATGCGAATTGACTCAAGCCTAGCTACGGGTGCATAGGTTTCACCGAAATCCAAACCTTCAACTTGGGAGTATCCCTTGGCCACAAGCCGAGCTTTGTTCCTTGTCACCACACCATGCTCATCTTGTTTGTTGCGGAAGACCCATTTGGTTCCTACAACATTTTGATTAGGACGTGGAACTAAATGCCATACCTCATTCCTGGTGAAGTTGTTGAGCTCCTCTTGCATCGCCACCACCCAATCCGAATCTTGTAGTGCTTCCTCTACCCTGTGTAGCTCAATAGAGGACACAAAAGAGTAATGCTCACAAAAATGTGCAACACGAGATCTAGTGATTACCCCCTTATGAATGTCGCCGAGGATGGTGTCAACAGGGTGATCTCGTTGGATTGCTTGGTGGACTCTTGGGTGTGGCGGCCTTTGCTCTTCATCCTCCTTGTCTTGATCATTTGTATCTCCCCCTTGATCATTGCCATCATCTTGAGGTAGCTCTTTTGCTTGATCTTCAACTTCATCAACTTGAGCTTCATCCTCATTTTGAGTTGGTGGAGATGCTTTCGTGGAGGAGGACGGTTGATCTTGTGCATTTGGAGGCTCTTCGGATTCCTTAGGACACACATCCCCAATGGACATGTTCCTCAGTGCGATGCACGGTGCCTCTTCATTACCTATCTCATCAAGATCAACTTGCTCTACTTGAGAGCCGTTAGTCTCATCAAACACAACGTCACAAGAAACTTCAACTAGTCCTGAGGACTTGTTAAAGACTCTATATGCCCTTGTGTTTGAATCATATCCTAGTAAAAAGCCTTCTACAGTCTTAGGAGCAAATTTAGATTTTCTACCTCTTTTAACAAGAATAAATCATTTGCTACCAAAGACTCTAAAATATGAAATATTGGGCTTTTTACCGGTTAGGAGTTCATAGGATGTCTTCTTGAGGATTCGGTGTAGATACAACCGGTTGATGGCGTAGCAAGCGGTGTTGACCGCCTCCGCCCAAAACCGATCCGAAGTCTTGTACTCATCAAGCATGGTTCTAGCCATGTCCAATAGAGTTCTATTCTTCCTCTCCACTACACCATTTTTTTGTGGGGTGTAGGGAGAAGAGAACTCATGCTTGATGCCCTCCTCCTCAAGGAAGCCTTCAATTTGTGAGTTCTTGAACTCCGTCCCGTTGTCGCTTCTAATTTTCTTGATCCTTAAGCCGAACTCATTTTGAGCCCGTCTCAAGAATCCCTTTAAGGTGTCTTGGGTTTGAGATTTTTCCTGCAAAAAGAATACCCAAGTGAAGCGAGAATAATCATCCACTATTAAAAGACAATACTTACTCCCGCCGATGCTTATGTAAGCAATCGGGCCGAATAGATCCATGTGGAGTAGCTCAAGCGGCCTGTCGGTCGTCATGATGTTCTTGTGTGGATGATGGACACCAACTTGCTTTCCTGCTTGGCATGCGCTACAAACCCTATCTTTCTCAAAATGAACATTGGTTAGTTCTAAAATGTGCTCTCCCTTTAGAAGCTTATGAAGATTCTTCATCCCAACATGGGCTAGTCGGCGGTGCCAGAGCCAACCCATGTTAGTCTTAGCAATTAAGCAAGTGTCGAGTTCAGCTCTATCAAAATCTACCAAGTATAGCTGACCCTCCAACACTCCCTTAAATGCTATTGAATCATCACTTCTTCTAAAGACAGTGACACCTATATCAGTGAAAAGACAGTTGTAACCCATTTTGCATAATTGAGATACAGAAAGCAAATTGTAACCTAATGAATCTACAAGAAAAACATTGGAAATGGAATGGTCAGGAGATATAGCTATTTTACCAAGACCTTTGACCAAACCTTGATTTCCATCCCCGAATGTGATAGCTCGTTGGGGATCTTGGTTTTTCTCATAGGAGGAGAACATCTTTTTCTCCCCAGTCATGTGGTTTGTGCACCCGCTGTCGATAATCCAACTTGAGCCCCCGGATGCATAAACCTACAAAACAAGTTTAGTTCTTGACTTTAGGTACCCAAACGGTTTTGGGTCCTTTAGCATTAGAAACAAGAACTTTGGGTACCCAAACACAAGTCTTGGAGCCCTTGTGTTTGCCCCCAACAAACTTGGCAACTACCTTGCCGGATCTGTTAGTCAAAACATAGGATGCATCAAAAGTTTTAAATGAAATGTCATGATCATTTGATGCATTAGGAGTTCTCTTCTTAGGCAACTTAGCACAGGTTGGTTGCCTAGAACTAGATGTCTCACCCTTATACATAAAAGCATGATTTGGGCCAGAGTGAGACTTCCTAGAGTGAATTCTCCTAATCTTGCTCTCGGGATAACCGGCAGGGTACAAAATGTAACCCTCGTTATCCTGAGGCATGGGAGCCTTGCCCTTAACAAAATTAGACAATCTTTTAGGAGGGGCATTAAGTTTGACATTGTCTCCCCTTTGGAAGCCAATGCCATCCTTGATGCCAGGGCGTCTCCCATTATAAAGCATACTACGAGCAAATTTAAATTTTTCATTCTCTAAGTTATGCTCGGCAATTTTAGCATCTAATTTTGCTATATGATCATTTTGTTGTTTAATTAAAGCCATGTGATCATGAATAGCATTAACATCAACATCTCTACATCTAGTACAAATGGAAGTGTGCTCAACGGTAGATGTAGAGGTTTTGCAAGATTTTAATTCTACAACCTTAGCATGTAATATATCATTCTTAGTTCTAAAGTCGGAAATAGTAGCATTGCAAACATCAAAATCTTTAGCCTTAGCAAGCAATTTTTCATTCTCAATTCTAAGTCTAGTAAGAGAAACATTCAACTCATCAATTCTAGCAAGTAAATCAACATTATCATCTCTAGGATTGGAAGTTGAAACATTACAAATATGAGAATCAACCTTAGCAATTAATTTGACATTTTCATTTCTAAGGTTGGTAATAGTGTCATGGCATGTGCTTAGCTCACTAGATAATTTCTCACATTTTTCTATTTCTAGAGCATAAGCATTTTTAACCTTAACATGTTTCTTATTTTCCTTAATTAGGAAGTCCTCTTGGGAATCCAAAAGGTCATCCTTTTCATGAATAGCACTAATTAATTCATTTAATTTTTCCTTTTGTTCCATGTTAAGGTTGGCAAAAAGGGTACGCAAGTTATCCTCCTCATCACTAGCATTGTCATCACTAGAAGACTCATATTTAGTGGATGATTTGGATTTAACCTTCTTCCTCTTGCCGTCCTTTGCCATGAGGCACTTGTGGCCGACATTGGGGAAGAGGAGTCCCTTGGTGACGGCGATGTTGGCGGCGTCCTCGTCGTCGGAGGAGTCGGTGGAGCTCTCGTCGGAGTCCCACTCGCGGCACACGTGGGCATCGCCGCCCCTCTTCTTGTGATACCTCTTCTTTTCTCTCCTCTTGCCCTTCTTGTCGTTATCCCTATCACTGTCACTTGATAATGGACATTTAGCAATAAAGTGACCGGGCTTACCACACTTGTAGCAAACCTTCTTGGAACGGGATTTGTAATCCTTCCCCTTCCGTTGCTTGAGGATTTGGCGAAAGCTTTTGATGATTAAAGCCATCTCCTCGTTGTCGAGCTTTGAAGCGTCGATTGGTTGTCTACTTGGTGTAGACTCCTCCTTCTTTTCCTCCGTCGCCTTGAACGCCACCGGTTGTGCTTCGGATGTGGAGGGATCATCAAGCTCGTTGATCTTCTTTGAGCCCTTGATCATACATTCAAAGCTCACAAAATTCCCGATAACTTCCTCGGGAGTCATTAGTGTGTATCTAGGATTACCACGAATTAATTGAACTTGAGTGGGGTTAAGGAAGATGAGTGATCTAAGAATAACCTTAACCACCTCGTGGTCATCCCATTTCTTGCTCCCGAGGTTGCGCACTTGGTTCACCAAGGTTTTGAGCCGGTTGTACATATCTTGTGGCTCCTCCCCTTGGCGAAGACGGAAGCGACCGAGCTCCCCCTCGATCGTTTCCCGCTTGGTGATCTTGGTGAGTTCATCACCCTCATGCGCGGTCTTGAGTAGATCCCAAATATCCTTCGCATTCTTCAACCCTTGCACCTTGTTATATTCCTCTCTACTTAGAGAGGCGAGGAGTATCATTGTGGCTTGGGAGTTGAAGTGCTCGATTTGGGTTACTTCATCCTCATCATAGTTTTCATCCCCTACAGATGGTACCTGTGCACCAAACTCAACAACATCCCATATACTTTTGTGGAGCGAGGTTAGATGAAATCACATTAAATCACTCCACCTAGCGTAATCTTCACCATCAAAAGTTGGTGGTTTGCCTAATGGAACGGAAAGTAAAGGTGTATGTTTAGAAATGCGAGGGTAGCGTAGGGGAATCTTACTATACTTCTTAAGCTCTTGGCGCTTAGAAGTGACGGACGCCGTGTCGGAGCCGGAGGTGGATGCCGATGAAGAGTCGGTCTCGTAGTAGACCACCTTCGTCATCCTCTTTTTCTTGTCCCCACTCCGATGCGGCTTGTGGGAAGAGGATTTCTCCTTCTTCTCTTTGTGGTGTGAAGAAGATCTCTTCTCCTTCCCTTTGGAGGAGTCCTTCTTCTTCTCCTTCCTCTTGGTGCGGGACTCTTCCGATGAAGTGTTCCCGTGGCTTGTAGTGGGCTTTTCGCCGGTCTCCATCTCCTTCTTAGCGTGATCTCCCGACATCACTTCGAGCGGTTAGGCTCTAATGAAGCACCGGGCTCTGATACCAATTGATAGTCGCCTAGAGGGGGGTGAATAGGGCGAAACTGAAATTTACAAATATAAACACAACTATAAGCCGGGTTAGCGTTAGAAATAAAAACGAGTCCGCGAGAGAGGGTGCAAAATAAATCTTAAGCAAATAAGGAGTGTGACACAATGATTTGTTTTACCGAGGTTCGGTTCTTGCAAACCTACTCCCCGTTGAGGTGGTCACAAAGACCGGGTCTCTTTCAACCCTTTCCCTCTCTCAAACGGTCCCTCGGACCGAGTGAGCTTCTTCTTCTCAATCAAACGGGAACAAAGCTTCCCCGCAAGGGTCACCACACAATTGGTGCCTCTTGCCTTGGTTACAAATGAGTTTTGATCACAAGAACAAGTGAGAAAGAAAAGAAGCAATCCAAGCGCAAGAGCTCAAAAGAACACGACAAATCTCTCTCGCTAATCACTAAAGCCTTGTGTGGAATTGGAGAGGATTTGATCACTTGGGTGCGTCTAGAATTGAATGCCTAGCTCTTGTAAGTGGTTAAGAAGTGGAAAACTTGGATGCAATGAATGGTGGTTGGTTGGGGGTATTTATAGCCCCAACCACCAAACTAGCCGTTTGGTGGAGCTGTCTGTCGCATGGTGCACCGGACAGTCCGGTGCACACCGGACATGTCCGGTGCGCCAGCCACGTCACCAAAGCCGTTGGGTTCCGACCGTTGGAGCTCTGTCTTCTGGGCCCGCCTGGATGTCTGGTGGCACACCGGACATGCACTGTAGAGTGTCCGGTGCGCCAGCATGGGCGTGCCTGACTTCTGCGCGCGCTGGCACGCATTTAATGCGTCTGCAGGTAGCCGTTGGCGCCGAAGTAGCCGTTGCCCCGTTGTTACACCGGACAGTCCGGTGTACACCAGACATGTCCGGTGAATTATAGCGGAGCAACCGTTGCGAATTCCCGAGGCTGCCGAGTTCCAGAGTCGCGTCCTCTTGGAGCACCGGACACTGTCCGGTGTACACCGGACAGTCCGGTGAATTATAGCGCGCCGGCTCTGAGAATTCCCGAAGGTGCGAAGTTCAGCTTGAAGTTCCCTGGTGCACCGGACACTGTCCGGTGGCACACCGGACAGTCCGGTGGCACACCGGACAGTCCGGTGCGCTAGACCAGAGGTGCCTTCGGTTGCCCCTTTGCTCTTTTGTTGAACCCAATACTTGGTCTTTTTATTGGCTAAGTGTGAACCTTTGGCACCTGTATAACTTATACACTAGAGCAAACTAGTTAGTCCATTTATTTGTGTTGGGCAATTCAACCACCAAAATCATTTAGGAACTAGGTGTAAGCCTAATTCCCTTTCAGGGTACAAGTGGAATGTTTTCCAAATGTGTGCGATGAAGGGTACTCACCCTCATCACCTCCTGAGTAGGATGATCAGGGACTCCCTGGTTTAGGGGAGGGCCTAAGGTGTTGGCTCAGCTGGTTTAGGCGTGAGCAGAAGGATCATCCTCTCGTATAAGGACCGGTTTGTCATCTTTCATTACCTGTACTCACAAAAAGTACAACCACTCGAGGTTGTGTGGGCAGCCACTCGATCTAAACTCGTACGGTCCAACCCCAGGGTTATGAAGGCTGGGGTAGCACCGGGAGGATAAGGAGGGGGAATGTTTTGTCCAGTTTGGACATGGCGGTGGCCTGACTCCTTCCGGTATAACCGTTAAGGTTCGGACGTACAAGGAAGGAAAGAGTTTCAGATTCGGATCTCATTGGCCATGAGATCGCAGAGCCGGACTAGTGGGTAAAGTGTACCCCTCTGCGTAGAGTCTAAACCTATTCGAATAGTCAGTGTCCACTGGTATGGACGAGTCTGGTATGGTATGACAATTAGTGTTTCTACTACAACCGGGAATAGGGAAATGTGTGTGTATGTCTGAAAAGAAAGTGGTACCACGGGAGCGGGAAGCTCAGTGGTGGTCAAGCAAGTGTTACTCCTATTGTCTTGGGAAAAACCATAAATAACGAATACTGCCTTTCTCTGAAAAAGTATGAGTGACTTCAACTCCACCATATAAAGCATGTACCATATAGGTCACTTTCTCTTTACGGGAGCCGGGTGGGCTTGCGGAATACCTAGTGTATTCACCCAGATTTATTTATGTTTTTCAGCAGCTGAAGACTTCTTTTCTGCTATGCTTGATTGATGGGGCTGTGTCTTCACCCAGTTCTGCCTGTGGCCTGGGCTATTTTATCTTCCACTGCACTTTATGTTTTTCGGCTCCCTTTCGAGCTTGTATCCCCCGGTATTGTAATAACATTATTCAGACTCTGTAACTATTTGAAGTAATGAATGTGGTTACTAGCCTCCTGGGACTAGTAATTGTATCACATTTGAGTCCCAAAGGATCGGGACGCTTCAGGTCTGAACAGGGCTGCGACGTGAGCTATAGCTGGTGCAATTCCGTCGTGAGGGCGACGAGGAGGATCCGAGGTGCTGTAGCATAGACTGTGGAGCCTAGTCGATGACTCTAGAAATCCAAAGAGCTGGCGAATCTGGCTAGCATGCAAAGTGACAACCTCTCTCTCGAAATGGAAACACATCACTGATGGTCAGGGTCAATCCACAATGTAGCATAGAACACTCTGACCCACTCCTCAACATACCTGCCACTCGCGGTCAACAGTGAAAGCAGTCCTAGCAGATAGGTGAGATGACCCTCTGTATCGGCACTGACGGCTAGCAGAAAAGCAGATAAATCCAAAAGTTGGTGCCCTTGCAAGGCAATCTGAGCTGTCAGTTGTGCCCGAAAGAAGGACTCCTGAGTCCTGGTACTTAAGAGAGGTGCAGCCGCAGGGTCCCTCTGAGCTGGCAACCAGGACTCCATGGGTATGTGTCTGAATCGATGTACCCACGCTGCAGTGGCACGCTGAAGGTAGAGCAAACGGGGATCAGTAGCTAGTGGTCGCACCTTAGTCGCGTCACGCTCCCTGAAGCGAGGTGGTCGCATAGGCGGAGCGGAAATGGGAGCGGGAGGGGGAACAGTGGAAGCTGGAGTGGTGGAGGTGGTGGGTATAGCGGAAGTGGTGGATGGCTCTGGAGCGACTGGAGCTGGTGAAGTGGGAGGTGGAGTAGATATAGTGACAGAAGGTGCGGAGGGAGCAGTGCAGCGAGGGCCAGATGCGAGGTGACAAACTATGTAGGCTATCTGATCAGAAGAGATCTACAACTGTCCTCCCCGCTCAGCCTGCTCTGTTACTGTTGCCGCTGCAAGTGCTACATGAGCGGCTCTATCCATACAACGCTTCTTCCTGCCCTCCTGCTGCTCAAGATAAACCGTCTTTCCCTTGACCTGCCTGAAGGGGCAAGGAGGGTCCTCGTCGTTTCCTTCCCCTGACGATGAGACGTTCTTCGTCCGCACCATCCTGACCAGACTGCTGCATAATAGAGTGAAAAGATAAGCAGAAGTAGAGAGCAGCTGATAGGATCTCAAAAGAAGTGATAGCTACCTGGAAACCTCACGAGAGACAATCCAGATAGGACATGAGACAGGCACGCACGAAGGCGAGATCACTGAAATGACAGACGAGGTGAGCATGTATTAGTCACATAGTGATAAGTATATGAAATGTGAATAAATACATACACATAGAGTTAAGACACAAAAACTGAGTGATTTAGAGAACCAGGGGTCAAACGACGCGAGAACGACGTTTGAACGATGAATTATGCCATGGGAGGTTTGAAATTTGAAATAGAGCATGAAATGACTTGGAATTGAGTCGATACTTCACGAGTAGGTATATATGAGCATGAGTGAAGTGTGTTCTTGGTTTGAGGTTTTGTGAAGAAAACGAAAATTTGGCACTCGGCTCAGAAATGATCGCTATAAAAGGATCACAGTGGTGTATTCAGTGACTGGGATATTGGATAGGCATGATATTTGGCGTGAGTGTTACTGGAGGTGGCATGAGGGTGCTAGAAAAACTGGGATCAATTTGAGAAAATTTGAGTGGTTTGGGCATTCCACCGAGCACTTGGTGCGCGGGTTTGAGGAATAACGGTAAAATGGCTAATTTGTGATGTGAAACCCTCCCTAGGGAGCTCAAGGCCTGAAGAGTAGATCAAAGGGGTACTAGGTAAACACATCCACTAGAATCACAGGATTTCACAGAGCTTTGATTGAATTTGAGGATTTAACAAGGGGTGGTGGAGTTCCTCTCAGGCAGAGAACAGAGAGATTGAAAGAGAAGAGAAAGGAAAGGCTGCTCACCGAGAAGCACGAGCACGAGGTGAAGAAGCACGCCGGAGCACGGTTCCCGACGATCGCTGGAGAGTAGAGGAAATCGCCACGAACACTTGAGTTGCCCAGAGATAGAGAGAGGCTCGGAGAAAAACAAATCCTGGGCACTCGCTCGGGCAGAGAGAGTTTTTTAAAAACCGGTTATGGGCATGTCGGACAGTCTACAGTGCCTGTCCGGTGCACACTGGATAGCGCACAGTAGTTGTCCGGTGAACCAATGGACAGGGCAGCACAAAAGGGGATCTGCGCGCGCCCAGCCGGTGCACCAGACATTGCACAGTGTAGTGTCCGGTGCACACCGGATTGTCCGGTGAGCCCAGACAGAGGGAATTTTGAAATTTTCTAGGATTTTGAACCAAACCAAATCCCAACTTATAAGCACACAAAATAACACCTGTTGGGAAAGGTATTGGTACCCTCACATATTCTCTCATATTTTTCAAAATATTTTGCCATATGCTAGATAGTTTTTAGAGAAAATAGGCAAATGGTGAGATTTGTATTTTGGCTTTGCACTAGAGGTTTCATAAACGAATTGAGTTTTGAATACTCCCCCTAAGTGCAGTACCACATGCATATCTCAAGAACCAACAATTGCATAGTGAATGAAATTTTAAGTACCAAAAAGCTTAAATGTTAAGACTTGTCAAGTTTGAGCCCGAGTTAAGCTTTTTCACTCGGTTTGTTGGCGGTTATCTTAACTAGGTTAGACAAGACCTAGATGCAATACAAGAAATTTAAATATGCAATGTAGGCTTGACATCACCATTTTTAGATTAAGTAAAATTTCTAAGATCAAGAATATTTTGCTCATTTCTCAACATACAAAAGCGGGTTTTATCTAAAGGCTTTGTAAAAATGTTCGCTAATTGAAAGTAGCCTAGAGGGGGGGTGGATAGGCGAAACCTGTAAATTAAAACTTTATCCCCCAACTAGATCCCTTGATTAGTGGTTAGAACAAGATTGATAAATATCGGAGTATAAAAACTAAGTCCTTGCTTGTAAAGAGTATTGCTTTCAAATAATGCGGAATTGATAAATCAATACTATTAATAAGTCTATAAGAATAAATCACGAGGGCTTAGATAAGAAGAGCAATAACACAAGTTCTTTCTTGCAAAGTGTTGCTTCACCAAATAGGAACTTAACTTAAAGCAACACCAAACAATATTAGCAAAGAGTAGTGCAAGAAAAACTTAGAAAGGGAAAGAACAAACAAATCACAAGCAATAAGCACACGAGACACGAGTGATTTGTTTTACTGAGGTTCGGCCCTCGAAGGCCTAGTCCCCGTTGAGGAGTCCACTAAGGACGGGTCTTTTTCAACCCTTTCCCTCTCTCCACCGATCACTCAAGATCGGCGAGCTCTTCTTCTTCTCAAGGATCACTTAAGACCCCACAAGGATCACCACACTCTTTGGTGTCTCTTGCTTAGCTTTTACAAGCCTCCAAAACTTTGGAGGAAGTTCAATGGGAGTCAATACTCCACGCGCAAATGAACACAAAGATGTAGCACACACTATCTCTCAAGGAATCTCACAAGGCACTAGTGCTAAACTCAAATGAGTAGCTCTCTCTCGCTTGCTTTCTCTTTTGTGGCACTTGTGTTGGTTGTAGTGGTCCTAATCTTGTGTATAGGATGGATCAATGAATATATGTGGTTGGGAGGGCTTGAGTATGTCAACTAGATGACTTGGAATGTTGCTTGGGCTCCCTCACCCTGAAGTGGCCGGTTGGGGTGGTATTTATAGCCCTCAACCACCCATATAGCCGTTGGGGCGCATCTGCCAGAAATTGCACTGGCGGACGGTCCGCGGCTAGGGCCCGGACGGTCCGCGACCCTCCAACGGTCGATTCTGACATCTTCAACGGTTAGATCAACGGCTATCTGCCTCGGTGACACCATGCGGACGGTCCACCCCTGGTCCCAGACTGTCCGCGCTAGCTATATAATTCCTTTTGCTCAACTTGTCACCTTCGGGCTGAACCAGGTCTTCACATGCGGACAGTCCGTGAATTATAGCCGGACGGTCCACGCGTTGTAGCTGGACGGTCCGCGGTTTAGTCGGACTGTCCCTGATTTATAGTTCCTGGTCGAAGTCAAAGCGGTGTCGCGGACGGTCCGCCGCAAGGGCCCGGACGGTCCGCGCTTAGTCTGTTTTTCCAAAAAGCTTCTCCTGTCCGGAATAATCTACAGTATTCCGGACAGTCGATTTAGAATAGTTGTAGATGAACCTTTGACACCTGTAGAACATATAATCTAGAGCGAACTAGTTAGTCCAATAATTTGTGTTGGACAATTCAACCACCAAAATTATTTAGGAAAAGGTTTGACCCTATTTCCCTTTCACTAATTGATCTTCCGATCTCACTCCTTCTAAAATAATATCTCCTTTAGCAAAATGATCTCTAAGGAAGTGATGATGGATATCAATGTGCTTGGTGCGAGAGTGTTGTACAGGATTATTAGCAATTTTAACAACACTCTCATTGTCACACAACAAAGGTACCTTTTCTAGAGCTACATCATAGTCTAGAAGAGTTTGTTTCATATAAATAATTTATGTGCAACAAGCACCCACGACAATGTATTCCGCTTCGGCGGTTGACAAAGCAACACTATTTTGCTTATTAGATGTCCATGAAACTAGTGATCTCCCAAGCAAGTGGCATCCCCCGGATGTACTTTTTCTATCAATTTTGCAATCGGCATAATCCGAATCGGAATAGCCAATTAAATCAAAAGTAGCTCCTTTGGGATACCAAAGGCCAACGCTTGGGGTGTGCTTAAGATACCTAAGAATTCTTTTAACAGTGCGAAGATGAGCTTTCTTAGAATTTTCTTGAAATCGAGCACACATACAAACACTAAATATGATATCAGGCCTAGATGCAGTAAGACACAATAAACTACCAATCATGGAATGATAGAGAGTTTGATCAACCGGGTTACCTCCCTCATCTAGGTCGAGATGTCCATTAGTCAGCATGGGTGTCTTGATTGGTTTGCACCTCTCCATATTAAATCTTTTCAACAAGTCTTTGGTATACTTCTTTTGTGACAGGAAGTTTCCATCTTTCATTTGCTTGACTTGAAAGTCAAGGAAGTACGTTAGCTCACCAATCATTGACATCTCGAATTCCTTCGACATCAGCTCACCAAATTCCTTGCAATGATAATCATTTATCGAGCCAAAGATTATATCATCAACATAAACTTGACAAATGAAAATATCACCGTTATGTTTCTTTGTGAATAAAGTTGTGTCGACAGTCCTGATTTGGAAGCCCTTTTCGATGAGGAAGTCGTGAAGATGCTCATACCAAGCCCTTGGAGCTTGCTTTAGCCCATATAGTGCCTTGGACAACCTGTAAGCATGATTAGGGTATCTAGGGTCTTCAAACCTGGATGGTTGCTCAACATATAGAAGTTCATTTATGAAGCCATTTAAAAATGCACTTTTTACATCCATTTGATAAAGATTTATGTCATAGCATGATGCATATGCAAGTAGGATACGGATGGCTTTAAGTCAAGCAACTGGTGCAAAGGTCTCTCCAAAATCTAAGCCTTCAACTTGAGAGAAGCCCTTTGCAACGAGTCTTGGCTTGTTCCGCACAATCACACCTTGATCATCTTGTTTGTTTTGGAACACCCATTTTGTTCCAATGATCCTTGCATCTTATGGAGGCTTCTCTAGGGTCCAAACTTGGTTGCGGGTGAAGTTGTTTAATTCTTCATGCATGGCATTCACCCAGTCTGGATCCTGTAGCGTCTCATCTATACATGTAGGCTCAACACAAGAAATAAAAGAGTGATGTTCAATAAATGAAGCATGTTTATGAGAACGAGTGAGAACCCCTTGTGAAGGACTCCCAATGATTTGATCTTGTGGGTGTGCTTGAAGTAGTGATGAGTTTCTCTTGTCAACCACTTGGGAAGAAGATCTTGGAACATCAACATCTTCAGCTTGTACCCTTGCTTGTTCATGAGAGACAAATGTATCTTCATTTGCATGCCTCTCATCTTTTTCATCATCAAGTCAATACAAGGTCCTGTTCTTTCTTTCAACAACTCTATTTTGTTGAGGTGTGTATGTTGCAGAAACTTCGTGCTTGATCCCAATCTCATCACAATATTCATGAATGTTGGCGTTGTCAAATTCCTTTCCATTGTCACTTCTAGTCTTATTGATTTTGCAATCAAATTCATTTTGAGCCTTCTTGGCAAACTTCTTGAAAATCGATGCAACCTCAGACTTATCATGAAGAAAGAACACGCAAGTGTATCTTGAAAAGTCATCAACAATAACCACACAATAGAGGTTGCCACTAACACTAGCATAAGTTGTTGGTCCAAATAAATCCATATGAAGCAGTTCTAGTGGCCTTGATGTTGACATAAAAGCTTTTGTAGGATGTGTGTTAGCAACTTGCTTTCCAGCTTGACATGCACTACAAGGCTTGTCCTTTTCAAACACAACATCCTTTAGTCCTCTAACCATGTCTTTCTTTAGTACTTTCTTGAGTGTGCTCTTTCCAACATGTGCAAGCCTTCTATGCCAAAGCCATCCAAGTGATGCTTTGGTAAAGAGGTAAGTGTGGGGGACAGATATCCCCCGGGTCCACTGGAAGGATAAAAGACCTCACGAAAGGCCCAAGGGCCCAATAAATCGTAAGGTCATCCCTTCGTGGGCCTGGGGAGGAACGACCAGTGAAGCAGATTAACATAAGGCCGGATCGGTGCAAGCCTAGACTGCCCAATGACTTCGAGCAAGTAATCGCAACAGTGACCCGACCTTCCCGCGCTGGAACCCCGTACAACGGAACCAAGCGAGGATGGGTCGACGGAACTATAGGAAGATAGACTCAATTGGTTCACTATCATTTAGGCGCATACTGTTATCATATCTGCATGTAATGCCCCACGGTCGAGTATATAAGGCCTAGGGGGCACCCCTTCAGAACGATCGAACTCACTACTCAGCCATCCACCTTAACTCTCTACGTTTCCCGCACTAGAGAGCTCCCTTGTAACCAGTCACATAAAGCATTCTCGCTAGGACGTAGGGTATTACGCACTTCAAAGCGGCCCGAACCTGTAAACCATTGTCTACTGTTTCTCGTGCATCCGGCACGAACCATTGAGCTACAATCGGTAACACCGTCCTACTCCTAAAAAACACCTTGAGGGGCAACCTCGGGTGTGCGGTCGGACCCAAAACACCGATAGCTGGCGCGCCAGGTAGGGGGTGTGTCGCCGATCTAAGCCAGCTCAATGGCCGTCACCTTCCAGCACAAGATCATCCTCTGCCCCGGATCCGTGTTCTGCTTCGGAACTATCTCATCTGTAGCGGATGAGGAAGGAACTCTACATCACATCGCAAATCCGCCAAGGAGGAAGTCTCCTCCAACAACCTCCGAAAATATCAGGATGAAGCAGGGAAAAGCGCAACCTCCAGCGCTCCGAAAAAAGATCGCCTCCAGCAAGCCAGGAGCCGAGGGCCCACTGACCCGGAGAACTCCACTGTCTACCTCTCCGACGAAAGAATGGACACAAATCGCAAGGAAGAAAGAAACAAATAAAACCAGGAGGAAGCAAGTTGTTCTTTTTGTGCCTCTGCCCTCAAAGGATAATAGAAAGAAGATCACCACGACAGCTGCACCATTCTACCCCGACGTCCTCTTCATCGGGAGAGTGGAGTCGCCCCCCGTCTCCGACGACGAGCCGACTGCACCCGGAGAGGAACCTCCTCAGCGGGAATCCCGCCGACGAAGGAACCGATGCCGAAATATTCGGCGACATCACGAGGCCGGAGAGTGGGACCCGGAGCAGCCTGTATCGCGAGACGAGGTCTCAGAGATAGGAGAAACTCCAGAGGAACGTGTCTTCAGGGAACGAAGGAATTCCCGACGGCGTGATCGCCGACGGGCTTAGGAACAAGCCGAGCAAGAGGCAAGGCAGCGTCGGGAAAATTCACTCTTCGGGCGCAACCTGAACCCCGACTTCGCCTGAGCCATGAACACGCCGAATGAAGTTGGAGGGGTGCTGGCTCGGATAGCTGATGGGCTCCCTCGGACTCCCGACGCCGAGGGCTATCGATGGCTGTTCACTCAGGCAGCCAATCACCTTCTACCTCTCGCTCACCCGCCGAACGATCTACGACACACCATCAACAGTCGTCGGGACGCGCGGAGCTCCATCAATGCCTCGCGTGAACGACGACACGAGAATGAGATCCACCACCGAGAAGAGTACGACAGGGACCACGACATCCCAGCTCGGAGTCAGGCCACTAGAACTGAGTCGGCAACGGCTTCGACTGACGGTACCACCCGGGGACAGACGAGGCACCACGACAACCACTCCCCTCCCCGGGACAGACAACATCATCGACGTCAGGAGGAAACGTGTGGAGTATCGGCACTAACTCCACGCCTCAGGGCCATTCAATGGCCCCCTAAATTCAAGGTATCCAATGTCGACAAATATGAACCTAAGCAGGATCCAGGAGGCTGGCTGGCCGTCTACACCACCGCAGCTCGAGCTGCTGGGGCGATCGAGGATGTAATGACCGCATACTTACCCATTGTCCTCGGGCAAGACGCGCTGCAATGGCTGCGACATCTACCCCGACACTGCATCGACGACTGGAGCGACTTCAGTCGGCGCTTCACCGCCAACTTTCAGCCCCTCTCTGACAAAACGGCGCAACCATGGGACTTCAAATCCATCAAGCACCGGGGGGACGAAACTCTCCGGTCGTACCTCAAAAGGTTCCAGACCATGAGAAATCGTATCCCCGAGGTCGCGGAGGCGGCAGTGATCGAGGACTTCTACAGAGGATCTAACGACTCGGCCTTCATCCGCACCATATTACAGAAGGCGCCGACTACCTCCGAGCAACTGTTCCGGGAAGCCGACCTCTACATCACCACCGACGAGCGAGCTCAGGACCTCATCGGAGGAGCGAAGCCTGCACCAGCAGCACCACGACGCGATACGAACCAGCAGCCCGACAAACGCTGGGAGAAGAGGCCTCGCGAAGAAGTTCACGCCGCCGGACCACCCGCCTCTCGTGCCCGGGGGGGACCTCGTGGAGGCGAACGCACGCTGGACGACATCCTCGACACCCAGTGCCCGTATCACAAGGACATGCGCCACACCCTTCGGAACTACAGAGACTTCAAGCACTCCATCGGGCACGGCCGACCCTTCCAACCTCTACCTCCTCCTCCGCCGCGAGGAGGACCAGGAGAACCGCGACAACCCCAGCAACAGGAGGAGGGAGGAGGTGGAGCCTTCCCACGCGTCGACAGAGAGGTCAACGTCATCTTTGGCGGACACGGATCGCAGGAGAACAAGAGACAACAAAAGCTCAACGATCGCCAAATACTGGTGACGACCACCGGTCCTCCTGCTCCGTACCGATGGTCGGAACACCAGATCACCTTCACCCGGGCAGATCAGTGGCTCAACTTCGACCACCCAGGCAAATACCCGCTCCTCGTCGATCCGGTGATCCGAGAGAGCAGGGTGAAGAAGGTATTAGTGGACGGGGGGAGCAACATCAACGTCACCTTCCCCTAGACACTCCAGGGCTTGGGGGTTCACCTCAAAGAGCTCCACGAGTCAGATACTCCTTTCTTCGGCATCATGTTGACTGAAGGAGAATACCCGCTGGGCCACATCTACATGCCAGTCACCTTCGGAACTCCAAAGAACTACAGAACCGAGTTCCTAAGGTTCGAAGTGGCGAACTTCGACTGCAGGTACAACGCCATCATCGGGAGGCCTGGATTGGTGAAATTCATGGCCATTCCACATTACACATACATGATATTGAAGATGCCAGGGCCGCAAGGGATCATAACTGTGCGCACTGACTTCCAAGGCGCCGTAGAATGTTTCCGAGTGGCCATCCAGGCGGCCCTCACCACCAAACCGTCGGTGACTTCTTCTGTGCAGGCAAACTCTAAGCCTGAGGAAGACCTTGCAGTACCAGCAAATGAAGCTCAAGCCGCAACCTCTATGCGACCGACTGAAGAAACCAAAAGGATCAACCTCGGGTTCGCTGATGAACGCAAGACTGCCATCATCAGCTCCAGCCTGGACGACAAATAGGAAAGCGCGCTCGTCCAGTTCCTGCAAGATAACCGAGACGTATTCGCATGGCAACCTGTGGATATGCCGGGAGTCCCAAGAGAACTGGCCGAGCACAAACTGAAGGTCTACCCCCAGGCGAGGCCTATTCGACAAAAGTTACGTCGTTTCACGCCCGACAAAAGAGAGGCCATTCGCGCTGAGCTGGCTCGCTTGGTCACGGCTGGATTTATTAGAGAGGTGTTACATCTTGAGTGGTTAGCCAACCCTGTTCTTGTACTCAAAAAGAATAAAGTGGATTGGCGCATGTGCGTCGACTATACGAATCTCAACAAACACTGTCCAAAGGATCCCTTCGGGCTCCCTAGGATAGACCTAGTGGTAGATTCCACCGCTGGATGTTCTGTGCTGTCCTTCTTGGATTGCTACTCTGGGTATCACCAGATTAGCCTGGCGAAAGAAGATGAGGAAAAAATAGCGTTCATCACTCCATTCGGTGCTTTCTGCTATACCTCCATGCCATTCGGCCTCAAAAATGCTGGAGCGACTTATCAGAGAGCTATTCAAACATGCTTAGCCGATCACTGGGGCAAGCGTGTGGAAGCTTATGTGGACGATGTGGTAATCAAAACAAAAAACTCGGAAAATTTCATTGAAGATTTACAGCTGGTTTTCAACGGTCTACGGCGATATCGATGGAAGCTTAATCCCGAAAAATGTGTCTTCGGGGTACCAGCAGGAAAGTTACTCGGGTTTATTGTCAGCCACCGGGGAATTGAAGCTAATCCAGAAAAGATCGAAGCTATCATGAAGATGGAGGCACCGCGATCACAAAAGAAAGTTCAAAGACTTACCGGATGTATGGCAGCCTTGAGCAGATTCATATCCAGGCTGGGAGAAAAAGGCTTACCATTTTATAAGTTACTCAAGAAGGTGGACAAGTTTTAGTGGACTTCAGAAGCACAGGAAGCCCTAGACGCATTGAAAAAGTTCTTGACAACACCACCAGTGCTGAAACCGCCATGACGGGCCACGTCGACTCAACCAGGTGAAGATTTGCTGCTGTATATCTCTTGCACGACTCACGTGGTGAGCACCGCGTTGGTAGTCGAGCGAGCAGAAGAAGGACATGCCTACCCAGTGCAACATCCTGTTTATTTCATCAGTGAAGTTCTGGGTCCCTCGAAGAAAAAATATCCTCAAGTTCAGAAGCTATTATATGCAGTACTTCTAACTGCACGCAAACTACGTCACTACTTCGACGACCACAAAGTCATAGTAGTCACTGGTTTTCCGATAGGGGATATTCTTCACAACAAAGAAGCCATTGGCAGAATAGCCAAGTGGGCTTGCGAGCTGGGATCTCATGACATTGAATTTCGACCTCGCACTGCCATCAAAACTCAAGCACTGATTGATTTCGTATCAGAGTGGACTGAACAACAAGTACCAGATAACCCAGAAACTACAAAAGTATGGCGAATGTATTTTGATGGCTCGTTAAACCTGCAGGGAGCAGGCGCGGGGATCCTCTTTACCGCACCTGGAGGCGAGCACCTCAGATATGCCCTTCAGTTGTTATTTCCAGCCTCTAACAATGCAGCCGAATATGAAGCTCTGATTCATGGACTGAACATTGCTATATCACTGGGCGTCAAGAGACTGATGGTATACGGAGATTCTCTGGTAGTCATAAGCCAGATAAACAAAGAATGGGATTGTTCGAGCGATTCAATAGGAAAATACTGCACTGCCGTCCGAAAACTAGAAGATAAATTTGAAGGTCTGGAATTTCACCATGTAGAGAGAGATCGAAACACGACAGCTGATGTATTGTCCAAGCTAGGATCCAGTCGAACTCAGGTCCCACCTGGAGTCTTTGTTCAAGAAATACCACACCCAAGCATCTCACTGGATCAGGTAGAAGAATGTAATACCTTGAGCCAGCTAGAGTCAGATTCCGATGACTGGAGGAAGCTGATCATTAGATATATAAAGAATGAAGAGGAACCAGATGACAAAAATGCAGCCGAGCGCATTGCTAGACAGTCAGCTCACTACATGCTCATTGGGGAAACACTATACAGAAGGGGCGCATCGGGCGTCCTCATGAAATGCATTCTCTCATCTACTGGAAAGCAACTTCTGGATGAGGTCCATGTTGGGCAATGTGGGATACACGCAGCATCCAGGACACTAGTCGGGAAAGTCTTCAGGTCGGGATTCTACTGGCCAACAGCAAAAAGTGATGCAACCGAGTTAGTTCAGAGGTGCGAAGCCTGTTAGTACTTGTCAAAACAACAACATCTACCAGCGCAGCAACTACAGACCATACCAGTAACCTGGCCGTTCGCATGCTGGGGACTGGATATGATTGGACCTTTCAAGAAAGCTCAAGGAGGATACACTCATATACTGGTTGTGGGGGATAGATATCCCCTGGGTCCACTAAAGAAGTAAAAGGCCTCACGAAAAGCCCAAGGGCCCAATAATTCGTAAGGTCATTCTTTCGTGGGCCTAGGGAAAGACAACCAATAAAGAAGACGTGAGACTGATTAGTGCAAACACAGGCGGCCCACAACGTCGAACGAATGAATCACAAACAGAGACCCGACTTTCCCGCGCTGAAGCCCCCATGCAACAGAGCCATGCGAGGATAAGTCGGCGAAGGTTACGTAGGGATAAACTCAAGAGGTTCACTATCTTTTAGCTACTTGTTGTTATCGTATCACATGTACTGCTCCACGGCCGAGTATATAAGGCCTAGGGGGCACCCCTTCAGATGGATCGACCCTGTTCTACTTAGCCACCCACATAAACTCTCTGCGCCCTCTATCCAGAGAACCCTCTTGTAACCATGCTCATATACTCACCAGGACGTAGGGTGTTACGCACTTCTAAGCGGCCCGAACCTGCAAATCTTGTCCATTGTCCCCCGTGCGACCGGCATGAACCATTTTGCTACAGTCGTCGACACCGTCCTACTCCTAAAAGCACCTTGAGGGGCAACCCCGGGTGTGCGGTCGGACCCAAAACACCGACAGCTGGCGCGCCAGGTAGGGGGTGTGTCGACGATCCAAGCTAGCTCAATGGCCATCACCTTCCACAGCAAGATCACCATGCGACCCGGATCCATATTCTGCTTCGGGACAATCTCATCCGTGGCGGACGAAGAAGGAATTCTACACCGCCTCGCGGATCTGCCGGAACAGAAGTCTCCTCCAACAAACTCCGAAAATGCTGGAAAGACGCTACCTCCGGGTCTTCGGAAAAAGATCGTCTCCGGGGAGGCTGGAGCTAGAAGCTCGCTGACCCGGAAGACTCCGCTGTCTACTTCCCCGACGAAAGAATGGACACAGGTCATGAGAAAGAAGGAGACCAGGGAGAGGCCAGTCGTTCTTCCCGTTCCTCCGACCTCAAAGGAGAACGAAAAGAAAGTCGCCGCGGCAGCAATACCGTTCTACCCCGACGTCCTCTTCATCGGGAGGGCAGAGTCGCCCGCCGTCTCCGACGATGAACCAACCGCGCCCGGAGAAGAACCGCCTCAGCGAGAATCCCGCCGACGAAGGAACCGACGCAGGAACGTTCGACGACATCACGCAGCTGGAGAACGGGATCCGGAGCAGCCTGTCTCGCGAGACGAGGTCTCAGAGATAGGAGAAACTCCGGAAGAACGCGTCTTCAGGGAACGAAGGAACTCCCGACGACGTGATCGCCGTCGGACTCAGGAGCAAGCCGAGCAAGATGCAAGGCAACGACGCGGGAATCCGCTCTTCGGGCGCAACTTGAACCCTGACTTCGCCCGAGCTATGAACACGCCGAGCGAAGTCGGAGGCGTTCTAGCCCGGATAGCTGACGGACTTCCTCGGACCCCCGACGCCGAGGGATACCGGCGCCTGTTCACTCAGGCAGCCAACCATCTTCTACCGCTCGCTCACCCGCCGAACGATTTGCGACACGCCATCAACAGTCGCCGAGACGCGCGGAGCTCTATCAATGCTTCGCGCGAACGACGGCACGAGAACGAAATTCGCCGTCGGGAGGAGTATGACCGAGATCATGGCTTCCCGACTCAAAGCCAGGCCACCCGAACTGAGTCGGCAACAGCTTCAACTGGTGGAACCACCCGGGGACGGTCGAGGAACCACCACCGCCACTCCCCTCCCCGGGACAGACGACATCCTCGACGACAGGAGGACACGTGCGGAGTATCCGCCCTTACTCCGCGCCTTAGGGCCATCCAATGGCCTCCCAACTTCAAGGTATCCAATGTCGATAAATATGAACCTAAGCAGGATCCAGGGGGCTGGTTAGCCGTCTACACCACCGCAGCTCGGGCTGCCGGGGCATCCGAAGACGTCATGACTGCGTATCTGCCCATCGTCCTCGGGCAAGACGCGCTGCAGTGGCTACGACATCTACCCCAACACTGCATCGACGACTGGGGAGACTTCAGTCGACGTTTCACCGCCAACTTCCAGTCTCTCTCCGACAAGCCAGCGCAACCATGGGACCTCAAATCCATCAAGCGCCGGGGGGATGAGACTCTCCGGTCATACCTCAAAAGGTTCCAGACCATGAGAAACCGCATCCCCGAGGTCACGGAGGCGGCCGTGATCGAGGACTTCTACAGAGGATCTAACGACTCGGCTTTCGTCCGAGCCATACTGCAAAAGGCGCCGACTACCTCCGAGGAGCTGTTCCGGGAAGCCGACCTCTACATCACCGCTGACGAGCGGGCCCAGGACCTCATCGGAGGAGCAAAGCCCACACCGGCAGCGCCACGACGCGACGCGAACCAGCCGCCCGACAAGCGCTGGGAGAAGAGGCCTCGCGAAGAGGTACACGCCGCCGGACCACCCGCCTCTCGCGCCCGAGGAGGACCTCGTGGAGGCGAACGCACGCTGGACGACATCCTCGACGCCCAGTGCCCGTACCACAAGGATATGCGCCACACTCTCCGCAACTGCCGGGATTTCAAGCACTCCGTCGGGCATGGCCGACCCTTCCAACCTCTACCACCTCCTCCGCCGAGGGGAGGACCAGATGAACCACGACAGCCCCATCAGCCGGAGGAGGGGGGAGGAGGAGCATTCCCGCGCGTTGACAGGGAGGTCAACGTCATCTTCGGTGGACATGGGTCGCAGGAGAACAAGAGACAACAAAAGCTCAACGACCGCCAGATACTGGTGGCGACCACCGGCCCTCCCGCCCCGTACCGGTGGTCGGAGCACCCAATCACGTTCACTCGGGAGGATCAATGGCTCAACTTCGACCACCCAGGCAAATACCCGCTCCTCGTCGATCCGGTGATCCGAGAGAGCCGGGTGAAGAAGGTGCTAGTGGACGGGGGGAGCAGCATCAACGTCACCTTCCCCCGTACGCTCCAAGGCTTGGGAGTTCACCTCAAAGAGCTCCACGAGTCAGACACTCCTTTCTTCGGCATCGTGCCGACGGAAGGGGAATACCCGCTGGGCCACATCTACATGCCGGTCACCTTCGGGACCCCAAATAACTACAGAACCGAGTTCCTGAGGTTCGAGGTGGCGAACTTCGACTGCGGGTACAACGCCATCATCGGGAGGCCGGGGCTGGCCAAATTCATGGCCATCCCACACTATACGTACATGATACTGAAGATGCCAGGGCGCAAGGAATCATAACTGTGCGCGCCGACTTCCAAGGCGCCGCAGAATGTTTCCGAGTGGCCATCCAAGCAGCCCTCACCACCAAGCCGTCAACGGTTCCTTCTACACCGGCGAACTCTAAGCCTGAAGAAGACCTCGCCGTGCCGGCAAACGAAGCCCAGGCCGCGACCTCTATGCGGCCGACTGAAGACACCAAGCGGATCAACCTGGGGTTTGCTGATGAGCGCAAGGCGGCCATCATCAGCTCCAGTTTAAATGACAAATAGGAAAGCGCGCTCGTCCAGTTCCTGCAAGATAACCGAGACGTATTCGCATGGCAACCTGCGGATATGCCGGGAGTCCCGAGGGAGTTGGCCGAGCACAACTTGAAAGTCTATCCTCAGGCGAGGCCGATCCGGCAAAAGCTGCGTCGTTTCACGCCCGACAAGAGAGAGGCCATTCGTGCCGAGTTAGCCCGCTTGGTCGCGGCCGGATTTATTAGAGAAGTATTACACCCCGAGTGGTTAGCCAACCCTGTTCTTGTACTCAAAAAGAATAAAGTGGATTGGCGCATGTGCGTCGACTATACTGATCTCAACAAACACTGTCCGAAGGATCCCTTCGGGCTCCCGAGGATAGATCAGGTGGTGGACTCCACCGCTGGATGTTCTATGCTGTCTTTCTTAGATTGCTATTCCGGGTATCATTAGATTAGTTTGGCAAAAGAAGACGAGGAAAAAACGGCGTTCATCACCCCGTTTGGTGCTTTCTGTTATACCTCCATGCCGTTCGGCCTCAAAAACGCTGGAGCGACTTATCAGAGAGCTATTCAAACATGCTTAGCCGATCACTGGGGCAAGCGTGTGGAGGCTTACGTAGACGACGTGGTGATTAAAACGGAGAATCCGGAAAACTTCATCGAAGACTTACAGCTGGTTTTCAACAGCCTGAGAAGATATAGATGGAAGCTCAATCCTGAAAAATGCGTCTTCGGGGTACCAGCAGGAAAATTACTCGGATTTATTGTCAGCCACCGGGGAATTGAAGCTAATCCAGATAAGATTGAAGCTATCATGAAGATGGAAGCTCCTCGATCGCAAAAGAAGGTTCAGCGACTCACTGGATGTATGGCAGCCCTGAGCAGATTCATATCCAGGCTGGGAGAAAAAGGCCTGCCATTCTATAAACTGCTGAAGAAGGTGGATAAGTTTCAATGGACTTCAGAGGCACAAGAAGCTCTAGACGCACTGAAGAAATTCCTGACAACACCACCAGTACTAAAGCCGCCCCGGCGAGCTACGCCGATTCAACCAGCTGAAGATTTGCTGCTATATATCTCTTGCACGACTCACGTGGTAAGCACTGCGTTGGTAGTCGAGCGAGTGGAAGAAGGGCATGCCTATCCGGTACAGCATCCTGTTTACTTCATCAGTGAGGTTCTAGGCCCATCGAAGAAAAAGTATCCTCAGGTTCAGAAGCTATTATACGCAGTACTCCTAACCGCCCGCAAGCTGCGCCACTACTTTGACGACCACAAAGTCATAGTAGTTACTGGTTTTCCAATAGGGGACATTCTTCACAACAAGGAAGCCATTGGCCGAATAGCCAAGTGGGCTTGCGAGTTGGGATCCCATGATATCGAGTTCCGACCTCGCACAGCCATCAAAACTCAAGCACTGGTCGACTTCGTATCAGAGTGGACAGAACAGCAAGTACCGGATAATCCAGAAACGGCAGAAGTATGGCGAATGTATTTTGATGGCTCGCTGAAGCTGCAGGGAGCAGGAGCAGGAATTCTTTTCACTGCACCTGGAGGCGAGCACCTCAAGTATGCTCTCCAGTTGCTATTCCCGGCCTCTAACAATGCTGCCGAGTATGAAGCTTTGATACACGGATTAAACATTGCCATATCACTGGGTGTCAAGAGACTGATGGTGTACGAAGATTCTCTGGTAGTCATCAGTCAGATAAACAAGGAATGGGATTGTTCAAGTGATTCAATGGGAAGATACTGCGCCGCCGTCCGAAAGCTAGAAGATAAATTCGAAGGTCTGGAGTTTCATCATATAGAAAGAGATCGGAACACGGCGGCTGATGTACTGTCCAAGCTTGGATCCGGTCGGACTCAAGTCCCGCCCGGGGTCTTCGTGCAAGAAATTCTCCAGCCGAGCATCTCAACGGATCAAATAGAAGAGTGCATTATCATAGATCAACCCGAGTCAGACTCTGATGACTGGAGGCAACCGATTATTAAATATATAAAGAATGAAGAAGAGCCAGATGACAAGAACTCGGCAGAGCGCATTGCCAGACAATCAGCTCACTATACACTCATTGGGGAGGTATTATACAGGAGGGGCGCGTCAGGCGTCCTCATGAAGTGCGTACTCCCGTCCACCGGGAAGCAACTTCTGGAGGAAGTCCATGCAGGGCAGTGTGGAGTACACGCAGCATCCAGAACATTAGTCGGGAAGGTTTTCAGGTCAGGATTCTATTGGCCGACGGCGAAGAATGATGCAGCCAAGTTAGTTCAGAGATGCGAAGCTTGCCAATACCTGTCGAAGCAACAGCACATGCCAGCGCAGCAGCTACAAACCATACCAGTAACTTGGCCTTTCGCATGCTGGGGATTGGATATGATTGGACCTTTCAAGAAAGCTCAAGGAGGATACACCCATGTATTGGTGGCAATTGACAAATTCACTAAATGGATAGAGTTCCAGCCCATTGCCTCTTTAACCTCTGCTAAAGCCGTGGAATTCATACAAAGCATAATATTCAGATTTGGGATACCAAACAGTATCATCACTGACTTGGGATCCAACTTCACCAGTTCAGAATTCTTTGACTTCTGCGAGCAAAAAAGCATTCAGATCAAGTATGCATCTGTAGCCCATCCGAGAGCCAACGGGCAGGTTGAGCGAGCCAACGGAATGATATTGGAGGCACTTAGAAAAAGGGCCTTTGATAAAAATGAAAAATTCGCAGGAAAATGGATAAGAGAATTGCCTTATGTTGTTTGGAGCTTGAGAACCCAACCTAGCCGGGCCCTGCATGGAAACACTCCTTTCTTCATGGTCTATGGGTCGGAGGCAGTGCTACCTGCTGATCTCAAGTTTGGGGCGCCAAGATTGATCTTCGAAAGCATAGCAGAAGCCGAAGCCACTAGGCTGGAGGATATTGACGTACTTGAGGAAGAACGACTGAATGCAGTGATTCAATCAGCACGATACCAGCAGACTCTAAGGCGCTACCACGACAAAGCTGTGCGGCAACATTTCTTTTCGATGGGAGACCTCGTCCTCCGCCGAATTCTAACGGGGGAGGGACGGCACAAGTTATCACCCTTATGGGAAGGACCTTTCGTAGTAGCAGAAGTCACTCGTCCCGGATCATATCGCCTCACCCAAATGGATGGCACGGAAGTTGGGAACTCCTGGAACATAGAGCACCTCCGAAAGTTCTACCCCTAGCTGTATTTCAAAACAGCCGGAGCGACCATGTATTCTGTATAATGGAAATACGTCATCAATAAAGAGAGATTTCAAAGATACTTGGCTCATTTATGATTGACTCGCATTCTTACTTAACTCGGGGTGACCACTATGCCCTACAAACGGAGCAATCAACTTAAGTCGGCAACGACTTAAGGCGGTGCAACATGCTCACGCTTACTTAACTCGGGGTGACCACTATGCCCTACAAACAGAGCAATCGACTTAAGTCGGCAACGACTTAAGGAGGTGCAACATGCTCACGCTTACTTAACTCGGGGTGACCACTATGCCCTACAAACAGAGCAATCGACTTAAGTCGGCAACGACTTAAGGAGGTGCAACATGCTCACGCTTACTTAACTCGGGGTGACCACTATGCCCTACAAACGGAGCAATCGACTTAAGTCGGCAACGACTTAAGGCGGTGCAACATGCTCACGCTTACTTAACTCGGGGTGACCACTATGCCCTACAAACGGAGCAATCGACTTAAGTCGGCAACGACTTAAGGCGGTGCAACATGCTCACGCTTACTTAACTCGGGGTGACCACTATGCCCTACAAACGGAGCAATCGACTTAAGTCGGCAACGACTTAAGGCGGTGCAACATGCTCACGCTTACTTAACTCGGGGTGACCACTATGCCCTACAAACGGAGCAATCGACTTAAGTCGGCAACGACTTAAGGCGGTGCAACATGCTCACGCTTACTTTACCTAGGGTGACCACTATACCCTACTAACGGAGTTACCGGCTAAAAAGTCATTGACGGCTTAAATCGGTATAGCATACTCGCGCTCATGCAGTTCAAGGGATGATCTCCATATCCCACAAACAAACTTCATAATCATCGTGCAGCGTTACCACAAACTTGCAAACTAATAAATTCTGATACAATAAGGGAGTAATCACGTCATTTGAAAGACAAGCCGATAACCTCTAACGAGTACTTGATCATGCTAACTGCGCGCTCAGAGCACGCGAACTGTTTCTTTATTTTCCAATGTCTTTCTCAGGAACGACTGACGAAGAAGGGCGATTCGAGGAATCAGGGGCAGCATTCACATCGGCTCTTGTATCTTCAGGGACAACCACGCCGGGTCTTCTCATCAAGATTCGTCCCGCCCGAATGGCCTTGTCCAGGGCCTTATCGCGCTGAGCTTTGAAAGTGACAGCAGCTTCTTCAGCAACTTTAACAGCCTGTTGAGCAGTTTCTAACTCCTGAGCAATGGATTTCTTAGAAGCTCGGAGTCCCTTGATGGTGGCGTCCTTTGCCGATAGCAACTGTGTAAGGCGGGCCACTTCGTCCGAGGATTCTTGCAGTTGACGGCGCTGGTTGTCAAGCTCCTCCATCGTAAAATGGTGGCTCCTCTCCAAGATGGTCAGCGAGTTGCTGGAATCTCGGTACAATCTGTCCAAGTTGTCGCGAGAAGCAGCAAGGATGCGTTTTTCTTCCTACAAGCAAAAATCAACTCATTCGGAATCCAAGAGCATGATAAGGCGAAGCACGGGTTCGTAAGCTACCTTCTCAGAGTCAAGCTGAGCATGAAGAGAAGAACTCAGAGCGTTGGCATCATCCAAAGCTGCAGAGACTTGACTCAACTCGATCTGACTTTGAGAATATCTCTCCTCAAAGTCAGCGCATCGTCGAGCCATTTCAGCTTGATCTTGGGAATGTTTTTCTTCAAGAACTGTGATCTGTCGAGTCATCCCTATCAAGAGGTATTCAAACAAAATGAGGTCAGAAGGTAAAACAACCCACGGGCAAGAACAAAGAAGAAGAAGAAAGGACACTAACCAGCATTAGTGGCCTCCAACTCAGATACACGACCCCGAAGCAACACCGGATTCCAACGCTCAAGAGATGAAGCCACCTCCGGGATGGAAGCACCCTGCGACTTCAGCTGACCGACCATTCCATCCACCAAAGCCTGATAAGAAGAGCGGATGAACATAATGGCAACAATTCATGCAACATAAAGATCAAATTAAAGCACAGTACAGCACCTGGAAGTTGGAAAAAAACGAAGGGATCCCCAAGTCAGGAGAAATCGGATGATGACCAGGTGCCAGACCACCACCCGAAGCAGCTTGCAGCAGACCAGCAGGGACGAGCTCAGTACATTCAGCAGAGCCTAACGCCAGACCAGTGGGGATGCTGCCCTCTAAAGCGACCCCCTGATCCGGAGTTTGAGCCACCATTATGCCGCCAGAGTGTGGAGGTGAACCCACATGAACATCCATGGAAGTGCAGGAGGGAGACCTCGCTCGGACACCCTCGGGGGCTGGGTCAAGGTTGGCACTGCCCACTCGAGCCGGGTCACCCCCGGCAACACCCTCGGGGGCTGGGTAGTGGCCTACACTCCTCACCTGAGCTAAGTCCTCCCCGGCGACACCCTCGGGGGCTGGGCACATGTCAGCGCTATTCAAGGGATCCAAGCTCTCTACCGTGACCACCTCTAAGGTTGACGGGCCTTCAGCTACTTCCATAGGATCAGGACGATCCAAATCATCATCCCGACCCTCGAGATCGTGCTCTAAGGTCGACGAGGCACGGGACGACCTCAACCCAGCATCTGGCACGGCTGCACAAGTTTCTGTTGCATCAACGTCTGCAGGTTCCAACAACAAGTTCTCAGGGACCATATCCTCTAGAGCTTGATCAAAATTGGCCATGGACAGTTCTTGCAGACCAATAAGAGCAGACAAGGCAGGAGAAGGAACCCCACTACTACCACCGCTAGCGACGAACTGCCGACTGTTTTTCCGAGTTAATGGAGTTTCATTCTCTTCCTCCTCATCTTCCACAGCAACAACACAAACAGCATCCTCATTGGGGTCAGCAGCAGGCGGAGCACACCCATTGGGATCAATGTCAGCAAGGCCAGTGGCAGTCATTTCTTCGGCAGCAGGAGCTAAGGTGCTGGCATCCTCGTCAAAGCTGGACACTCGCCGGAGGCGTCTTCTTTTCTTCTTCTGCTCATCAGCAGAAGGCTCGGGCTGACTGGTTCGGCTAGGACGCCTCGGGCGAGTATTGACAGGTTTCGAGACATCCAAGGTCGCATCAACCTCTGGAAGGGGCACCACTGCCAATGTACCATCAGGAGCAGTATCAGATGAATCCTCAGCTAGCAGATCGAGCATGTCATTTATGTCTGCATCACTAGGGTTCAGGGGCACTTCAAAATAAATCTGCCGTTCATCATCAGGTATCTCCCCGAGCGAAGCAACTAAGGAACGGACCTCTTCAGCAGAAGGTCGCACTCTAAGACCCAAATTGCTATCTGTCACGGGCGGATTGGACACAAAAAGAGTGAAATCTTTGGGAGAAGGCAGGTTCCAAGCCGAGTATGCCACTGGAGCACCAACGTTTGAAACTTTACCTCTGAGGATCATTTCGAGTCGGCTCACCAAATCAGCAGAAGGAATTCTCCTATTGGTAACTCGGGTTGAGTCGGCCAGCCCTCGGTAAAGATATGCTGGATAGGCCCTGTCTTTCAGCGGCTGAATGTTTTTGAAAACAAAATCTGTGACCACAGCTTCGGCAGTCAGACCTCTCTCTTTCAGTAATCCAACTTCAGTAAGCAACACGCCTGCCTCGGCCACTTCTTGGTCCGTGGGAGACTCAGTCCAACTCGGAGTACGAACGTCCGGCTGTCTTCCTGAGCGGGAAGGGAGAGAATTTCCATAATTATCCATTATAAACCACTCCAGACGCCAACCTTTAATGCTGTCTTTGAGGGGTATCTCGAGATACTCGGTCTTCCGCCCACGGCGCATCTCTAAACTTGCACCTCCGACCAACTGATGTTGCCCCCCGGCCATCCCAGGACGGCAGTGATACAGATATTTCCATAAACCAAAGTGCGGCAGCACGCCGAGATAAGCTTCACAAAGGTGAACGAAAATAGAGATTTGGAGAATGGAGTTAGGGTTCAAGTGAGTCAGGTTGATGTGATAAAAATCAAGGATGCCACGGAAAAAAGGAGATATGGGAAGGCCGAGGCCGCGAAGAAGGAAAGGAGTGTAAACCACTGACTCGTGGGTATCTTCGGTTGGGACAGTAGTCCCGTGGCAAGCCCGCCAAGAACAGAGTTCCCGTGGAGGGAGAACCCCGATGGAAACAAGGCGGAAAAGCTCAACTTCAGAAATCACAGACATATGGTTACCTGCGAAGGGTAACTGACTGTTGGGGTCGATGGCGGGGATCACCGCGGCAGACGAGTTCGCAGTCTTCCTCTTGGGCGCCATCTTGCTTCTCGCTGGCGAAACAGAGTAGGAGGCGAGTGGCAGAGAAGACTCAGATGCGGAAATGCAAGAACTAGGGCACGGAAAGCAAAGGCGGCTAAAAGCGCGACTCTTAAGGGATATTCTTGAGCCAGATACCCTTTCAAAAAGTGCCCAGTCATCACACGACGGTCATCTCCGAAATCCCAGCATGCCACGTGGATATCCAACAGTTATTTCCAAGAAAGCCAATGTGCCACCTCATCACTCGGTCATTTTCCTCAAAGTAACTTGAGAAGCTGGCTATCACTCGGCGCTGCCTCTAAAACGCCGACCACGTGTTCAATCGCTCGGCATTACTTCTAAAAATGCCGACGCCGACCTTCAAATCACTCGGCGCTGCCTCTAAAACGCCGACCACGTGTTCAATCGCTCGGCATTACTTCTAAAATGCCGACGCCAACCATCAAATCACTCGGCGCTGCCTCTAAAACGCCGACCACGTGTTCAATCGCTCGGCATTACTTCTAAAAATGCCGACGCCGACCTTCAAATCACTCGGCGCTGCCTCTAAAACGCCAACCGCGTGTTCAATCGCTCGGCATTACTTCTAAAATGCCGACGCCAACCATCAAATCACTCGGCGCTGCCTCTAAAACGCCGACCGCGTGTTCAATCGCTCGGCATTACTTCTAAAATGCCGACGCCGACCTTCAAATCACTCGGCGCTGCCTCTAAAACGCCGACCACGTGTTCAATCGCTCGGCATTACTTCTAAAATGCCGACGCCGACCTTCAAATCACTAAGCGTTGCCTCTAAAACGCCGACCACGTGTTCAAACGCTCAGCATTACTTCTAAAATGCCGACGCCGACCACGTGCTCAATCGCTCGGTGTTGACTCTAAAATGCCGAACGCCGACTTTCAATCACTCGGCGTGTCCTTTAACACGCCGACCACGTGTTCAAACGCTCAGCATTACTTCTAAAATGCCGACGCCGACATTCAATCACTCGGCGTTGTTTCTAAAACGCCGACCCTGTATTCTGTCGCTCGGCATTACCTCTAAAATGCCGATGCCGACCTTCTATCATTCGGCATTGCCTCTAAAACGCGGATCTTGTGTTCGATTGCTTGGTGTTACTTCTAAAACGCTGATGACAACCTACACATCGCTTGGCGTTGTTTCTACTACATTAAAAGAATCAGTTCAACATTCAGGAAAAGCAACGACAAGTCATCGAAAAGGGGAGATCAACGATAGTTTTTCATTAAAGGGAAGTTAACGAGTTTACAAACCAACTCTTCACGAGTTGGTACTTCCCTACTTCTACTCTACATTACTACTACTACTAAACTACACTATACTACTCTACATTATTACTACTACTAACTACACTAATTACTACTGCATTATTCTAACTATACTAAACTATACTAACATCTAAGAAGACCAGTGGCGTCTAGCCACTGGCCCTGCCCCTGCCGCCGCCGCCGCCCTTGGTGCTGCCCTTGCTGCTGCCGCCCTTGGTGCCGCCCTTGCTGCTGTCGCCCTTGGTGCTGCCCCTGCTGCCGTCGCCGCCGCCCCCGCCACTACCGCTGCCGTCACCGTCGTCGTCGCCGTCGTCGTCGCCTTCACCCTCGTCGCCGCCGTCCGAGTCCTCCTCATCCGAGGAGTACTCCGACTCATCCGAGCCTTCGAGCCCGGAGCGCTCGACGGCCCGGATGTACGTCCAGACCTCCGCGGCTATCCCCTGGGAGTCGTCCGAGTCATCGGACGACGCCGGGGGAGAGACGGGAGCCGGAGACCCCTCGGACTCGGAGGAGAACTCCTCCTCCGAGTATTCCGAGTCACCGAAATCCTCCGATGGAGGAGTCGGCTCGCGCTTGCGCTTGTTGTTCTTGCCCATGGCGGAAGCAGACAGAGGGGAGGAAAAGAAGGCAGTAAGGAGCAGCGAAGAGATGTGGAGAAACCAGAGAAGCAAAGAGGTTATTTATAGAAGGGAAAGGCAACCGCTCACTTCTAACCGCGGTCACTGAACAGTCGCAAGGCATTCAATAAGCACTTCCACCCATCTGAAGACACGTCAGACGGCGGACGCCGTTTCATGCAACACTACACCCATTGGGACTCCAGTCAACAGCGCAAAGGATATGATTACACTAGCCGTCCCATCGCATTACTACTCAGAGGCAACCGGCTAAAACACTCAGCGTACCAAGCCGTCCCTTGCCCACACCCATTGGGGGGGGACGCCCAGGAATTATCAGTATATTTTTCAAACGGTCACATCCGTGCAGGGCATGCAGTGAATACCTCAAGACAAAAATGAGATATCAGTAAGGATCAGAGGAAAGCCAAATATAACCAGCAAAGTACAAGATATGGCCGACAGAAGCGACGTGAAGACTAGACAGAGAACGTCCGTCAAACGTCCAATCAATCGCAGAAGCAAATAAATTGCACTAACTAGCAAGATATGGATGGATTGCAAACTCGGCTGCTAAAGACAAAATATACGCTGACCTTGGCAGCAAAATATTGATGACATAATGCTGACCTCCAAAGCATAATGCAAAATAGCCTCATGCCAGTTTCCACGAGTGAAAGGAAGACCTTCGAATGGATTATCCTTAAAAAATCCATTTGAAGGTCGGGGGCTACACCCATTGGGTGCACCTCCGGTGCACCCCATGGAATATTATTCTAAACCAGTATAGCGCCGACTTCTAAGGCGTAGAGTAAGATTGAAAAGACTAATCCTCAACCGAGATGCAGAAGCGCGAATGGAGATAACCTTTGGAAGAAGACCTTCGAGTAGATTATCTTCCAAAATCTACTCAAAGGTCGGGGGCTACACCCATTGGGTGCACCTCCGGTGCACCCAATGAAGTCCGGAGTCTTACAATCCAAAATGCCGACCTCTAAGGCACAAGCACAAAACCAAACTTTGGTCGGACGAGTGATCAGAGCCAGAGAAGACAGCAGGAAGTCATTTTCTGGACCTTGGATCTTTGAGTTGATTACCTCTAAATCAACCCAAAGATCGGGGGCTTGTGGGGGATAGATATCCCCTGGGTCCACTAAAGAAGTAAAAGGCCTCACGAAAAGCCCAAGGGCCCAATAATTCGTAAGGTCATTCTTTCGTGGGCCTAGGGAAAGACAACCAATAAAGAAGACGTGAGACTGATTAGTGCAAACACAGGCGGCCCACAACGTCGAACGAATGAATCACAAACAGAGACCCGACTTTCCCGCGCTGAAGCCCCCATGCAACAGAGCCATGCGAGGATAAGTCGGCGAAGGTTACGTAGGGATAAACTCAAGAGGTTCACTATCTTTTAGCTACTTGTTGTTATCGTATCACATGTACTGCTCCACGGCCGAGTATATAAGGCCTAGGGGGCACCCCTTCAGATGGATCGACCCTGTTCTACTTAGCCACCCACATAAACTCTCTGCGCCCTCTATCCAGAGAACCCTCTTGTAACCACGCTCATATACTCACCAGGACGTAGGGTGTTACGCACTTCTAAGCGGCCCGAACCTGCAAATCTTGTCCATTGTCCCCCGTGCGACCGGCACGAACCATTTTGCTACAGTCGTCGACACCGTCCTACTCCTAAAAGCACCTTGAGGGGCAACCCCGGGTGTGCGGTCGGACCCAAAACACCGACACTGGTAGCAATCGACAAATTCACTAAATGGATAGAGTTCAAACCCATTGCTTCCTTAACTTCAGCTAAGGCCGTGGAATTCATACAAGACATAATATTCAGATTCGGAATACTGAATAGTACCATAACTGACCTAGGATCCAACTTCACAAGTTCAGAGTTCTTCGATTTCTGCGAACAAAAGAGCATTCAGATCAAATATGCTTCGGTGGCACACCTAAGAGCCAACGGGCAGGTTGAAAGAGCTAACGGGATGATATTGGAGGCACTTAGGAAAAAAGTCTTCGATAAAAATGAAAAGTTCGCAGGAAAGTGGATAAGGGAGTTGCCCTACGTCGTTTGGAGCCTAAGAACTCAACCTAGTCGAGCTCTGCATGGAAATACTCCTTTTTTCATGGTCTACGGTTTAGAGGCAGTACTACCTGCTGATCTCAAGTTTGGGGCGCCAAGGTTGATCTTTGAAAACATAGCAGAAGCCAAGGCTACTAGGCTGGAGGATGTTGATGTACTCGAAGAAGAACGGCTGAACACGGTAATTCAATCAGCACGGTACCAACAAACTCTGAGGCGCTATCACGATAAGACCATGCGACATCGATCCTTCACAGTAGGAGATCTCATCCTCCACCGAATTCTAACGGGGGAGGGACGACACAAGTTGTCACCTCTATGGGAAGGACCATTCATAGTAGCAGAAGTCACTCGGCCGGGATCATATCGCCTCACTCAGATGGACGACACGGAAATTGGGAACTCATGGAACATAGAACACCTCAGGAAGTTTTACCCCTAGTTGTATTTCAAAAGCTATTGGGACGACAATGTACTCTGTAAACTGGAAAGTATATCATCAATAGAAAGGCTTCAAGAGCGCTCAAATTATTCATTGTCGACCTGCATTCTTACTTAACTCAGGGTGACCACTATACCCTACTAACGGAGCAATCGGCTTAAGTCAGCGATGACTTAAGACGGTGCAACATGCTCGCGCGTACTTAACTCAGGGTGACCACTATACCCTACTAACGGAGCAATCGGCTTAAGTCGGCGATGACTTAAGACGGTGCAACATGCTCGCGCGTACTTAACTCAGGGTGACCACTATACCCTACTAACGGAGCAATCGGCTTAAGTCGGCAATGACTTAAGACGGTGCAACATGCTCGCACGTACTTAACTCAGGGTGACCACTATACCCTACTAACGGAGCAATCAGCTTAAGTCGGCGATGACTTAAGACGGTGCAACATGCTCGCACTTACTTAACTCGGGGTGACCACTATGCCCTGTCAACGAAGCAATCGGCTTAAGTCGGCGACGACTTAAGACGGTGCAACATGCTCACGCTTACCTAACTCGGGGTGACCACTATGCCATGCTAATGGAGCAATCGGCTTAAGTCGTCGATGACTTAAGATGGTGCAACATGCTCATGCTTGCTTAACTCGGGGTGGCCACTAAACCACACTAACGGAGCGATCGGTTTGAGTTAATACTAACTTAAACTGGCGCAACACACTCGGCGCGCATACGATTACTCATCCAGGGGCGACCTCTATGTCCCATGAAGAAGTCTCGAAACCATCACGCTGCATTTTACTTCTACAAATGTAGATGCTGCTGAATTCTAAACAATAGGAGAACAATAGTAGCATTCAATACTAAGAAGGTGTCCTCTAACAAAATATCCGAGCGCGTTAACCGCGCGCTCAAAGCATGCAATGTTTTCTATTTTGCAACATTCTTCTCAGGAGCAACCGACGAATAAGGGCGACTCGAGGAATCAGGAGCAGCGTTCACATCAGCCCTTATGTCGTCGGGGACAACCACACCAGGTCTCCTCATCAAGATCCGCCCTGCGCGAATGGCTTTATCCATAGCTCTGTCGCGCTGGGCCCTCAGAGTAGCGGAAGTTTCTTCAGCAACCTTGACAGCCAATTGAGCGGTCTCTAGCTCTTGGGCGACAGATTTCTTGGAAGCACGCAGTTCCTTGATGACAACATCTTTAGCCGATATCAACTGCCTAAGGCGAATCACGTCATCCAAGGATTCCTGCAGCTTATAACGATGATTGTCTAACTCCTCCCTGGTGAAGCGATGACTCCTCTCCAAGATGGTCAACGAGTTGCTGGAGTCACGGTATAGCCTGTCAAGATTGTCACGAGAAGTAACAAGGACACGTTTTTCTTCCTGCAAACAAGAATCAGCTTCTTCAAACGTCAAGCAAGCAATAAGAACACGACAAAACAAAGCCCGGATTCACAGGTCACCTTTTCAGAATCGAGCTGAGCGCGGAGAGTAGAGTTCAGCATGTTAGCATCATTCAGAGAAGCAGAAACCTGGGCCAGCTTAGTCTAATTTTGGGAATACTTTTCCTCAAGATCAGAGCACCGCCGGACCAGTTCAGCCTGACTTTGAGAATGTTTTTCTTCAAGAACAGAATACTGTCGAGCCATATCTGGCTAGAAACAGTCAAGCAAAAGGGTTAAAGTAAGAAGCAGTTTAATAAAGTAGCCAAAAGGAAGCAGAAGAGCACTAACCAGCATTCGCCGCCTCTAAGTCAGAAACACGCTGCTGAAGCAGCACCGGATTCCAACGCGACAGAGACAAAGCTCCTTCTGGAACAGAAGCACCCTGCAACTTTAGCTGACTAGCCATCCCGTCCACCAATGCCTGACATTAAGAACAGATGAGTATAATAACAGCAGTCTATCCGGTGTAAAAGTCATACTAGGATAAACCACAATACCTGGAGGTTGGAGAAGAATGAGGGGACCCCCAAATCGTGAGAGATCAACTGATGGCTCGGCGAAGGATCACCACCCAGAGCAACTTGCAACGAATCAGCAGGAACCAATTCAGTGTCATCAACATAACCCAAAACTTTTTCGTCGGGTACGCTGGCCTCTAAAGCGACTCCTTGACCAAAGGCTTGGGCTATCACCATGCAACCAGAGTGTGGAGGAGAAGACCCTACGTGAACATCCATGGAAGTGCAAGAGGGAGAACCCGCTCGGACACCCTCGGGGGCTGGGTCATAGTTTGCGCTACCCATTCGAGCCGGATCGTCTCCGGCAACACCCTCGGGGGCTGGGTCGCAGCTTGCGCCACCCATCCGAGCCGAATCATCCCCGGCAACACCCTCGGGGGCTGGGTGAGCGCCAACACCATCCTTGAGGGCCGAGTTCTCTGCAGCAGCCACCTATAAGGCTGAAGGTCCCTCAGTCACTTCCATGGGAGCAGGGCAACCCAAGTCAGCTTCCTGACCCTCAAGACCGCGCTCCAAGGTCGATGAGGCGCGGGACGCTGCCCGAGATGACCCCAACCCGACGTCGAGCACATCAACACAAACATCCATCGCGCCACCATCTACCGGCTCTGATAACAGATCTTCTGGAACCATGTCTTCAAGAGTTTGATCAAAGTTCGCCAGAGATAATTCTTGCAGACCAATGAGGGCAGACAAGGCAGGAGAAGGAACACCACTACTTTCCCCACTAGCTACGTAATGCCGACTGTTTTTCCGAATCAGAGGGATTTCGTCCTCTTATTCATCATCCTCATCAACAACACGGACAGCACACCCGTTGGGGTCAGCGTCAGACGGGTCACACCCATTGGGATCAGCGTCAGTAAATTCAGGCACGGGCACTTCCTCAACAGTAGGAGCAGAAGGACCAGCATCCTGATCCAAGCTAGACACTCGCCGAAGACGTCTCTTCTTCTTGTGGAGATTCCTCACAAAGGGAACATCTACTATAAGGAAGAAAAACGTGGTATTCAAGTGGATCATTGGATCGCTTGAAAGGGGTTGAGTGCAACCATGGGATAAAATCACTGTGTCATCTGTTGTTATTCATGTGCGATTCTCTCTGCTTCTACTCACTTGATAATTGCTCTAAGTTTAATACTCACCTTGTGAAGAGCAATTAAGTGAAGAAGTCATCTCTTTCTCTCTAGACATAGCACCTTGGTTTTGATTCCACTATCATTTCATAAACCAAGTTTGTGTCATTTAGTGTTGATTTTTACAGGATCACCTATTCACCCCCATCTAGGTGCTCTCAGAAGGTGACCAAGTAGGAAGCCCAAACCATGCGTTGACCAGGAACCAGTACTTGCAGGTAAATACAATACTTTAATATCCATGACAAAAAATTTCCTTGATTTTATCTTCTGTTATGCAGTGTACTTCTTTTACTTTGTAGATGATTCCTTATTGGTGCGCCGCACATCCTCAGTGCTGGGAGCAGATGGTGGATAGGTGGTGCTCGCCTGAGTGGGACAAGGCGCACAACCTAGTTGGGAACGACGTCTGATGATGCAAGGCCCCTCCCACCACCAAGACAGCCGCAGCCTAGGCAAATATGCAGAAGCATGGGTATGACATCTAGGGATGAAAATGGTCGGTAAACACTAAAACCATTACTGTTTTCATATTTTTTATCGGAAACAAAATCAAAAACGGTAACTCCGAAAACGAAAACGATATCGGTATTTCGGAAACATCTGAAACAAAAGTTTGATGCGGAAAATACACCGGTAACGGTCGAAATCTAAAATACGATCAGTAAAAATATCAAACTTCACAATACAACAAAGTTGACAAAATATCACAAAGACCACAAGTTCACAATTCATGATATAACAAGTTCACAACGATCACAAATTTATAATATAAAAAGTTTACAAAGATCACAAGTTCACAGTATAATAAGTTTATAAAGATCACAAGTTCACAGACTCAAAGTTCACAATTCACAATATCCACTCAATTTAACTGACATGGCATGCTTACTCATGAAATATTTTTTCCTCACATAAAGAGTTTTTTCACAGCCTCACAGGAAAACCCTAAAACCTAGTGTGTGGAAAAGACAAAATGTCGGCTCTCTATCATTATATATTACTAATACATAACATGTGCATACAAAATGGTGGATTCGTTTGAGAGACCAAATCGTTAATCTCAACTGCCTTCCAACACCATCTATCCCCAAAAAAATCTTAAAGCGTCAAAAATACAAAAATAAGTAATCCTTGTCCAGAGATGTACAGGTGATGCGAAAAAATCACATGCTGGAAAATTCCGAAACACAATTCCGGAAAATTCCGAGACAGAAATCCAGTAATTTCCGACAAAAACCGGTAACCGAAGGAAACGGTCGGTAAAATACCACGCCGATTCCGATAGAAAATTCTGAAAACCGATTCCGTTTTCGAAAAATACCGTTGCTGGTGAATCCGATCGAAAAATTTTGAAATCGGTTTTCGGAATTCCAAAAAATTCCGAAACCGTTTTCATCCCTAATGACATCTTCTCGGCTTATGCTATGGCCCACAAGAGCAAGGCGATGTCCGACGTCACCTACAACCCGAATGACGGGCCTGAGGCGTATAGCAACCCCGCCGTCTACAACCCGAATGATGGGCCTGAGGCGTATAGCAACCCCGCTGTCTACAACCGCCTTCATGAGTACACCGCTGTGGCACAGGAGGTCCATGGGCCAAATTATGATCCGAGGACCGAGGGCATCGACGGAGATGTCCTCATGAGGGTCGGAGGAGGCAAGAGACATGGGTGGAACTGGATTACCGACGGGGCAATCGACTTGTCATCCACTCCCACTCTATCTCAGGTGCAAGCAAGGAGCACGAGCTCAAGCCCAGCCATACGACCTCAACAAGGCAGCTCACATAATCAGATACAACAACTCTAGGTTAGTGCTTCTGTAACTCGTCATTCCTTGAGTTATATACCTTCTCTTTGAGTTACTATAACATTGGGTTGGAATATTACAGGCCCAGCTAGAATAAGAGAGGAGGGAATGATAGGAGATCGAGGCGAGGATGGCGGAGATGTTACAGTACATGCAGAGCCTTGGCGCCGCATAGGGTTTTGCTCCACCACCTCCATTGTTCCCTACAGTTGACTCTGCTCAGTTCCATACTCCTGTGAGTATCAAAATTCTAGTTCTGCACGATATATATTTATCTGGTATAACACATGCAATCTCTTCTCTGTGTAGAGACAATCTGGGGCGACATCCAACAACTCTCATGGATCGCCCAGCCCATCGCCGCACCAGTCCAGCCGTCCACCTCGCTGATGATCTCTTAGCTTAGTTGTGATTGTGAGACTTGTGTGATAAACTTCTCCTGAACTTATGTTTGAGAATTGATAATACTTATGTTGGTGAAACTTGGTATGAACAGAGATATGTTTGTGAAAGACTTGTTAGATTTGTGAAATATGTGGTCTCTATTATGTATGTGATGATTATGTTATATCGGCAAAACAGCTGATTCCGGTAGTGATGAATCTAACATTAAGGGCTAGTTTGGGAACTCATTTTTCCGAATGATTTATATTTTCTGAAGGAAAAATAAACTAATTTCTATTGGAAAATAGAAATCTTTTGGGAAAATGGGTTCCCAAACTAGCCCTAAGACAGATTTGTGTTGTTGCAAAATCTGTGTTGCCCAAATAGCATCCCCCACGACCGAAAAAAAGTGTTGCCCACGGCCTACCAACTAATTATGTTAGGGCTGGCTTTGACTGTACGTGGCCTGCCTCTAAAGATTGCCTGGCTAACGTGTCACAACATCATCGTGACATAGGTACCCCGGGCCCATAATCTTGTTTTAGTTTGTTTAGCTAATTAAGAAGAAGAAAAAACCAAAAAAAGCCAATATGTGATTCTCTGTGGTCATGCAGGTGTGGCGGTCAAAAAGGAAACGCTAAAGTTAGATGAGTGCATGCATGTACACAGTACACGTGTAAAAGAGAATTGTTGTGGTCCTGCATTAATTAGCATATACCGGAAAAATCATGGAAAAAGGAATCCTCGATCGGCCGAGAAATTCCCAGCTTTGCATTGGGGGTAGACATAGAGAGGGTAGAGATTCCTATAGTCAATTTTGTCGTACCTAGAAAAAGGCAAGAGGATGGAAAAAATATGTCTTTTTAACGTAATGGTAGGAGCTCTGTCTTTCCATTAAGAAGAAAATTAAAATTAACCTAATTTGTGGAAATCAGGCCCGAAACCCGACACAGAGTGACCAAACAACCCAAGTAGCGACAACCCACACACAAAGCTCATCCAGAGTCATCGTTGCCGAGCTCAACACAAGTTACGCAGCAGCTCCGACTTCGCCAGACAGGCCGCACACGGCCAAAAGAAACACGACGACGCCTACACCTAAACCCTGTCACAGAAGGAGGAAGACCGCGACACGCCAACGTTGCCAAGCCTCAACACACCCCACTCGAGGCAGCTACGATTCTTCACCAACGATCTTGATCCACCACCCACTTCTGTTTTTTTGTGCGACCTTCAAAACAATCCAGACCACAAGGAAGGGGGTTCGCCTCATGTCATCGTTGTCGAGCCACATCCCCTAATGCGGCAGCATCGACTTCACGTTACAAAAAACCACACCTCCACCCGCAATCGAGACGTCGAGAAGCGAAAGCATCAACCGAAGGCAATGTTGAGGTCGAGACAACTCCAACATGACGCCTTCAGAAGGGAATGACCTCTAGAACGCCACCGTCACGTGTCCAAGATGGATCGGGCTTTCGTCCATGAAAGACAGAGCAATGCAACACCCTCAACATGGAAAAGAGGTGCCCACGGGCGTCAGCGTTTGGATGCACTCATCAGCGACGCCATTTGCTAGCGACAGCGTTTGGATGGAATTTGACATTTCTTCCAATCCATGGGCAGGTCTCGATCGACTCGAGGATAAAATTTCTGGGCTCTCGCTAGCAGGTAGCTAAGCTAGTGATGGATGGAATCAACTGCTGCGGGGTATGGCATTGGCATGGCATGGCATGGTATGATATGGTAGCATGCATGCAGTGTAGCAGGCCGAGCTGATCTGAGGTCCCCCCAAATCCAAAGGAAACGTCAAAAAACACAGAGCAAAACGCCAAAATAGAAATACGCCCATCGTACTACAAATGGTATTTAATACTACTTGCCTACCAGCTAATAAATTAATTAATAATAATACGATACAACTATTACTTGCTATTTTATTATTATTATTATACTATATAAATTTGGTTGAGAAAATTGGAGGAGGGAGTCAGGGAGATCAGCTCCTTCCCTAAATGGATCATCAGCCAACCTTAATTAACCTACTCTGCTTAATTTGGCTTTGTTTGCTTACATCCACCATCTTCCATACCCAAATAGCATGCCTACTTCTTCTCCAGCAGGTGCTGTCCGCCATTGCTACTGGTGCTGAGCCAGTTGGAGAAGGCCTCGAGCGTCCTCATGTCCGACCTGTAGTGCCTCATGGTGAAGTCCAGCAGCGTCCTCCACGTGAAGTCCGGGTACGCCCTCGGGTTGGCGTCGTCCACCAGCTCCTTGGGCGGCCTGACCACCTTGTCCATCTCCGGGCACAGGAAGAAGGCGAGCGAGCGGCGTGCCACCCGGCTGTTGACGACGGCGCGGTGGAGGCAGCTCCTGTAGCGCCCGTTGGAGAGCGCCATGAAGGTGTCGCCGATGTTGACGACGAAGGCGCCCGGGCGGGGCCTGATGGAGCGCCACGCGAGCGTGGCGGCGTCGAACACCTGGAGTCCGCCCACGTCGTCCTGGTGCAGGATGGTGAGCGACGTGGGGTCGCAATGCGGCCCCGTGCCCAGCGTGTCGTAGGGCCGCTGGCACGGCGGGTAGTAGTTGAGGCGCATGATGGAGTCGTTCCCCTGGAAGAAGCGCCGGAAGTGGCGCCGGCCCACGCCCAGGCTCTCGCCTAGCACCTCCATGAGCTCCAGCGACAGACGGCTCATCTCAGAGCAGTAGCGCCCGTACACCTCCCCGTGGTGCCGGTACCCCTCGCCCAGCTTGTCCACGAAGTAGGACGCCACGACGTCCTTGGACTTGTCGCCGTCGTCGTCGTCGGTGTAGCGGAACGACAGCGTCTCCTTCCAGGGCAGCTTGGACGCGAACCGGCCCGTGAAGCTGCTGGCGTAGCCGCAGCTGTCCCCCTGGCGGCGCTGCGCGCGCTGCTTGTCCGGGAGCGGCAGCGTGAAGAAGGCGTCCATGCAGCGGTGGGCCTCCGCCGTCAGCGCCGCGTCGATGCCGTGCCCCACCACCTGGAAGAAGCCGTGCAGGTCGCAGGCGCGCCGGACCTGCCGGACCACCTCGGCGGCGTCCCCGGAGAGGTCGATGAGCGGCACGGCCAGCTCCTCGGCGGAGTCCGGGGTGGGGCTCTCGTCCGCCGGCCAGATGAACTGCTGCGGGATGTCGGAGAGGCCGCTCAGGCGGGCAGCGTCGAACACAAGGGGAGGGGGATCGTGCGCAGCCAGCACCATGGTGAGGAGGAGGAGGGAGGAAGCAGAGGAGGAGGCCGCTGCAACTGCAACTGCTTGCTTGCTCGTCCCCGCTCTGCCTGCCTGCCTGCCTTTTTATACGGGGGAACGGGCGGCCAGTCAGGACGGACTCTAGTGGCATGGCATGGCATGGCAGGCCGATCGATCGAGACCAGTGGGCAGCCATGCTTGTCGATCTGCTTCAATTCACCACCGCCTCCCGGAAGCAACAAACAAGCAAACGGCCATCCCATGTGACGAAGAATAAACTTTAGATGAAAACTACCGTCTCAAACAAATAAACACGATATCTATCCAATCCAATCCAATCCAGCTCCTTTCCCTTTCATCTCCTTCTCCTTCATCAGGAGGGGACGGAAGCTGCCAAGGGCCGCGTGGTGGGCTCTTAGTAGGCCGCCGAACGCCACAGGGCTGCTTCAGCAGCACGGCCTTGTCGTGCTTCCAGTCGACCGGACAAACAAACGTGTTTCATTCGTGTCGGCCATCGTGCCCCAGCTAGACTGCATGCTTATTTATACTGTACGCGCGTGTCAATTATATTTTTTTTATATTATACTCACAACAACAACAAGTAACCTAACTTTCGACTTTCGATCGAAGAAAACATACATGAGTTAGTTAGGTCTCTTTGCCATGGCTCTAGCTCGAATTCATGCCAAAAAAAACGGTTGATCTTATTTGATGCTACCGGTTGGGGTGGAAAAGACCCATAACCATTTAATCTTATTTGATGCTACCGGTTGGGGTGGAAAAGACCCTACCAGCAATGCAATGTGACTAAGCGATATGCGAGGGCCTAGTAAATCAATGTGGTTGATCTTCACAAAAAAATACCTATAAAAATAATTTCATACAAAAACATATCAGATATTAAACTGGTACGAATAAATATTAGATTTTATCTTAGCCAACAGGGTAAGAAAGATATGAGTTGAAAAGAAATCTGATTTCTTTTTTTATAGCTCATCCGGTCGCTTGTACTTTTTTCAGCTAGCAGTGTGGTACTACATAAGAGCGTTGCGTTGTGTGCAGCTTCCTATCATGTTGGGTTTGGTGGTTTCTCACGGCTCATCTGTAAGTTAACGGCCCACCGGTAAGCGAGAAACAAACCTACGTGCTTCGCGTATGTCGCACAACATATGAAACTGATGCTTTATATGAGTAGAGAAGACATTATTATGTTCTAGTATCATAAAAATAGGTAATATTAAATTAATAAAAATAATTATCTGCGATGATGAAGGTACGTCCTTCATGACCTTCGTCTGAAGATCATTATATCCTAAGGGAGATAATGCTTCGAAGGACGAAGGGCCTTAACCATTAATATTTTTGTGTTGCCTTGTTCTTAATTCATAGCATTTGAGAACAAGTCCCCAACATTGGCGCCTACCTCCGGTGAACTCAATCGACCACCTTCGGCAAGCAGTGACCTTCGTCATGCCGCCGAAGAAAACTTCTTCAGGGCTAGGGGCTGCACTGCAGCCACTGGACGTCAACCAGGACACACTACGCGAAGCTCAAACTCAAAAGAGGAAGGCCACAAGTCCAACACCCCAAGAGGAGCAGCTAGACCAGGAGATAAGGGATCTCGAAGCTATCCATTAGCAGGTCGAAAGGAAGAGAGAGAAGATGCTTCGACTTTCCGATCTACAAAAGAAGATCGATGAAGCTGCTTAAGAAATACGTCATCTTACTCAAGATGACCAGGACCAAAGACCTCCACAAAGATAGCTTCGTCAAGACAATTCCTACAATGATGATGATTGGTATGACGATTTCCATCATGGAAATTTGGCTTTTAATGATGCTTCTCCTCTATCAGCAGAACTAAAGGCTACTCCATGGCCCCCATCATACAAGCCACCTCAGCTCCCCATGTATGATGAGCACTCAGATCCAAAGCAGTTCCTGATCAGCTACGAAGCAACTATATCTTTATACGGGGGCAATACCGCAGTTATGGCGAAGTCCTTCGTCATGGCAGTCCGAAGTGTGGCCCAGACATGGTACTCTTCTCTCCGGCCAGGGACAATCACGTCATGGCAGAAGCTTAAGGACATGCTGGTCACTAGCTTTCAAGGATTTCAGACGAAGCCAGTCACTGCTCAGGCTTTGTTCCAGTGCACTCAAGACCATGAGGAGTACCTTCAGGCATATGTCCGAAGGTTCTTGCGTCTGAGAGCACAAGCGCCCACGGTGCCCAATGAAATCGTCATTGAGGCCATGATCAAAGGTCTTCGGCCAGGGCCTACGGCTCAATACT